>NC_081206.1:2840000-4040000 GCF_902713425.1 Acipenser ruthenus | reverse complement strand
TAATTTATTATTTTAAATAAGTGGAATTTAACTGCTAAAAGGTGATCGGTTCTTAAAGCATTTCCACTGTAAAGTACTGTATGAAATGTTCATTTAGGTAATGATTTTGTACTTTAGTTAGTATAGCCCACACTAATGTACATTTATTACAATGCTCTATTGATAATAAAAGAATTGCCTTGCCTTAACCCGGGAAACTACTATGCTGTTAAACTAAGTGTCCAAAATGCTATTTAACTGAAGCAAGAAAAGTGTACAGTTTTGTTTCTGAACTCACGTATGTCCTTCAACCTGCATATGTTGATGACTCCAGGATATTTCAGATTTGAGGGTTTTTATTCCTTGTTTGTGTGGCTAGTGGGGACAGATGGAGTAAAAATCTGAAGCTTTCAAAACTTATTATTTACTTCTTAGCAGACCACCTTATCCAGGGCGGCTTACAATTGTTACAAGATATCACATTAATTTTACATACAATTACATACTTTTTTACACATTATTTTTACATACAGTTACCCATTTATACAGTTGGGTTTTTACTGGAGCAATCTTGGTAAAGTACCTTGCTCAAGGGTACAGCAGCAGTGTCCCCCACCTGGGATTGAACCCACAACCCTCTGGTCGAGAGTCCAGAGCCCTAACCACTACTCCACACTGCTGAAGTTTTTAATGTCACAGGTTTTCTATCCTTAGTTTAGATGTTATTTAAATAGACGTCTAAATAATTGTGCAAACCCAAAGGCTACGGTTGGCATATATTCTTTGTGGAGAGTGTGTGATCCAGAGGAATATTTTGTTTAATGTTTTGGATTTATTGCCAATTTTTACTTTGTTAAATGTATTCCCAGTGAATGCAACGGACAGCACCACAGCAGTGGAAGCTGGTGCTAGAGAATGTGTAGCACCTTCACAAGTCCACAGTCAGTGACTGTTCCCCCCTTCCTAGAGCCAGCACAGAACTGTCCATACAGGCTTATAGGCATGGTTCCACAGAAAGCAGGCTTCTTTATAAACATAATGTATTGCCTTTGTAATAAAATTAACAAATTAAGCTCCAGGAACTTTCTGAAAATGCACCTTCCATGCTTTATTTATGCAGATAGTGCTGACTAATTGTTCTCACATTTTGCAATACTGTAGACTATTTCCTTCAAAGTTAGTGAACAGATGACTGCAGGTTGTTTTTTTTTGTTTTGTTTTGTTTTGTTTTAAGACCGTGACAATTTTCTCATTAACAAGACATGGCAGTGCCATCTGTTTGTGCTGGCCGAAATTCTTTCACCAGCAAAGAAGAGAAAAAAAAACTAGAAAGATAGTACAATACATTTAAACCACTTCTGCTCCAGACTGTGGAGAGAATCACTTCTACATGCTGAATACTGTGCTGGTAATCTGCCCTATCATCTTAGACCAGGGCTGACTAACCCCTACAGATTGACTTACCACCACCAATATATTGAGACAGTATTGATGTCCCAGTATTTGTTGGAGGGTGGTGTTTATATACTTGTTTTAGTGGTTAATGTATGCATTAAAACAAGTAGGTCCCTAAGGTTTTAAAATCAATTCATCTGCCCTTTATTAGCTTCATTGCCATTTTTCCGTATTCATGTGCTGGTTGACTTTTCATGCAGAAGGCTTTAGAGCATAGACATCCACATACTGGTCTGCATCTATTTGTTTCCCTCATGCCTTCTTTGCAGTGCAACTCAAGATCCAATTAGAACACTTCACACAAATCAAGGCTGATTTATCCTTTGGAGAGATTTCTTATGTTCTTCACTTCCTTGGTTGTTCAGACTAAATCAGAATCCTTTTCCAAAGCAAGCTATGTGAAAATGCAACTGCAGGGTCACCCCTTAGAAATGTTACCGCCTGTATATTAAAAGCAGAGCAAAGTATAATAAAGCATGTAAAGACCATATTTAAAAACATGGCAAACCATGGTACAATATGGTCAATTTATAATATAATCATGTGAAACTGCAAAATTACTCCATGGTAAACTTGTATAGAAACCCTTTATGGTGGAAAATGATGATGATGATGATGATGAAACACAAATCTGGTGAGTTTATAGTGCTTGATTTTTCGCTAGTCACTAACCGCCCCTTGACAGCTCAGCTTGTCGAAGGTCATGAGCAGCTCTTTCGGGAGGTCTTTCAAGATCCCCTTCTGCACTGTCAGGTTCGGAGGAGGGGGGCCTAGTCTGAGAGATGGCGTGCTTATCCCTACAGAGATCTTCAGTGTTGCTGCCAATGTATTGTACTGTAAATCATTTGTTTCACTGATTTCGATTGGAATACTCTCTGGGGATTTTGCCTGCTAATGCCTGCAAAGACTCAGCAACATTCAGCTTAAGAACCATCAATCATTGCGCTACATTCCATAAAAGCATTCTTTAAAGCTCTATGAGGAATCCTTCCTAGTTTTTGCTTTTCTTTCCCTTGTTTTTGCATGCTGCTTTGCCAGCTTACACACCCTGACTCACGATTTGATGTCATGACTGTGCTTAGCAAGTCATGAGTGAAATGTCACTGTCAATAACCCAATGCTGCAACAAAATCCTCTTTCTGTATGCGTTGTTTCCCCCCTCAATATAACAAATACCTATGAATTAAAATGTACCCAACACCGATTCAAGTTTTAGGCAATAGTGTGGATGTTTTTTTTTTTTTTGTGTGTCACTATAGCTTCAGTAATAATAAAGTACAGTAGATGTATTATTGTGACCTGTGTTTTAAAGATTAAATGTGCACTATTTTTCATGGTTCTAGAAGACTGTTATTGAGATTTACAATTATACAATCAACAACAAGCATTAAAAGCTGCCAACACGAAGGGCGCAATCAAAGTGTTTGTGCTGTATTGTATTGTATTGTATTGTATTGTATTGTATTGTATTGTACAGTCCTGCAGTTGCATCAGATATTTTGTGGAGAGAAATACTTAAGCTTTGCCTTTGACTGTTGATGCTACAGTAACCCTGGTCCCCTGCATTCTCTTCTTCTGGAGAGCTTTGTGATGACAGAACGGTATGAAATGATTGTATATATCCTCCAGCCTGCAGCTGAGAATCCGGTTGAGAGATTACACACATGTATGCTTGGAATCAGTAATTCCTGTCTGTGTGCAGGACTTGTATTGTTTATTCCTGTATTGTTTAGACTGTCCGCAACGGTGCAATTTGAGAAATTAGCATATCTGCCCTCAGGCTTTTAGAGTAAAACTGGCTGTACACAATCCCCATACAAATATTCCAAGAAGTAACTTACTTCACAAATAACTTCACAAATTGTTGCATACTTCCATTCGCTGTATTGGTCTCAAATTTGCAGTTTTGAAAGAAACACATATTATAGTAAATGTGTATTTTTTATTTTAAAAACTAATTTCTGATACTACACCAGTTTAAATAAGTATGGCTTGCAAGACACACTTCCAGGTAGCGTTGCATTTTAATGAGTTCATAGTTTTCATTCATTTCTAAATAATAATTGTATGCAAGCTGCTCAGCCGGATGAGAAATGTCACAAATAAACAAGGCCTTTTTACTGAGAGCTCTGAATTAAGAGGTGCAGAGCGCACGCTTCGACAGTTGTTAAGCAGAACTAACCATTGTTTTAAATGATGAACTGTCTTTTAATGATGCATTAGCATTCATCTAAACAAGCTAAGGTTGGCTTTATCAATTTCCCGATATCAGACCTTTGCCTAATGTGGAACGAGTGCCTGTTCCTTTGGCAATCAGTGGCGCATTAATTCTGATATATTAGCTGTAGCTATCTCATGCACACCACTTTGCTGTAACTATCCCTGTTAAGCTTTGCTTGCCAAGAGTTTCGTGTTTATTAAATTACATCTGAATAATTAAAAAAAGAAAGATTCTTAAATGTGTTTCTTACTATATCGATCCCATTAATAATGCACATGTATGTGCTCCTAGACACTGCAGATTTGTTTTTGGCATTCGGCTTTGCTAGCAATTAGGACAGACTGCAATGAAAGCAAAAGTGCATCCCCTATAAAACCCTCAAGCATTCGTGATCCGTAAATAGGACTCCAGAAAAGTGTAGGGAAATGTTGTGGAGTTGTGTATTGCTATTTGATATTTGGTGCAACACCAGGATTCAATGCTTCTACACAACCAGCTCCACACTGCAGTCAATTCAAAATTCCCCTGACACTATTTCACCCTTTCTCAAGTCATTCAAACACATTACTCCTATTGTAATCCTGTTTGACTGGCTTCTTTTATTACAGTCATGAATATTCAGTTTTCTATGACATCATGAACTGGGTATAAAGAATACCTAAGCTCCCTAATAGCCATTATGCATATGCAGTACTACTGGATTGTACTGCGTTAAAGAGTTGCAGAGCACTACACGCCACATACAGATATAAATAGACACACGCATGCAGAAGATAGTCTGAAGTCATCACTGTTTCTCATGAAGCATTATTCATTTGTGCAGGACTGGATGTGGAGGGCCAGCCAAACCATAACCCTCAATTAAAGTCTGTCAGATCTGCAGTCGTGCCCATTGTGACTGAAAGTGTAGGTGCAACAAGCAGAGGATGCTTTTATATATTACAGAATGCATGTCAGGGATAATATTTGCTTGTGAGAGGTAGCACATTCCTGCACATGTGTGTTTTCCGTATTGCAGGCGTTTGTACATGTGTTGTCTATCCTGTACAGCAGATAGATGGATGCAGTCAAGTTTGCAGATGTTCCTGATGCTTCAGCTGCTTTGGGATGTTTTCGGGGACTTGAAGTTCACATTGAGAAGGAATGCTGTTCTCAGCACTTTCTTCTAGGTCAGGCCCTGCAGGAATCGGGTTTATTTTCCTGTGATTCAAATTTTTCTTCTCCATGACGGCTCTCTTCTCATTTTTTCTCAGTGAGCCGAGCAAGGTCAGGTTTACAACGAGGGGAAAAAAAGAAATCCTCAGTGATCTGGACTGTGCTTTGCTTAGTGTCGTCGCTGCACATCGATACCCTTTTAGAATTTCAGACAAAAAATGTGTTTTAATATAGTTTTATATTTTGGTGTTATTAAATGTATATGTGCTACCTAGCTACATACAGTAGTGTACAGCATACAGTAGTTATATCTATGTACCGTATCTTTCACCTGCTATATCTAGCACATTTCTTTCTCCTATTGACGGGGCATTGTGAGGGATCCTTCTTAAACCCGTGAGGTACACATGGAATTGAGCAGTTGTTTTAATGGCTTCTTCTTAAAATACATTTGCGCGTGACTCAGGTGTCATGAGGATTTGACCAGATCCAACCTGTCAGTAGATTTTAAACCCTGTTTCGTGCCCCTCGTTGCAAAAATAAAAAAGCTAGCATTGTTTTTATTTGTGGGACACATATGTCCCTTGTACCTTAAAGGGTTAAAAATGAGGGTCCAATAGAGATGCAGTACTAAAGTAACACACTCCCATCAGCCACTGGGGCTGTACTGCCTTCAATCACCATGTCAGGGGGTTCATTACCGACTGCTCCTTGGAGATGTCAAGAGTGATTAATAAGTGAAAGAGAAGTGGGTAAATCCACTTTTGGATTGATGTTTTTATTTAATTTTTTTTCATAGGCATGCATTTATCTTGGTTGTAATAGCCAGTTTTGACTCACAAATCACATTTCTTTTTCTTTTAATTGCATCAGTCCTTCCCAGTACTGCTTAAGAAATTATTGCATTAAAATGGTCCACTTTCTTGAATACATAGCTATGTTCTAAACAGTAAAATCTGTAAATACTGTAGAGAGAAAAAAATAATCTAAATGCATGGAATGAAGCATAACTTGCATGTAAAGCCACAGTGGCCATCAATCATGGTGTGTTTTATACTCAAATGTAATTCTGTCAGTCTGGTCTAAATACTGTAAAGCCATAAATATTCACAAGCCTTTTCATTATGCGTTTTTTTTGCATATGAAAAAAAAAAACTGCAAACATTTTTGGCACGGATATCAACTTCCACTAACAATACATACTTCGTATATTGCAACAGGTCGACAACATTTCTGGAGCAAAATAGGTTTTATGGGTGTGATTTGCTGAATATTATGGTTGCATATTTATGGCTTCACAGTAGTCTTTCTTAGTTTAGCCTTCTATATTCGGTACCGAAAAGCTGGTGACATGTTTACATTCTACACAAACTTCCTCATCCCTTGAAACCAGTTTACCTCTAGAGCAAAATGGCAGCTTTAAAACAATAATAATAATAATAATTGTAAATACATTTTCAGTTAGTCTAATTACATTTCACAAGACAATGTAGATCACATTTTTTTATTGCTGTTTTTTTGAATTTTTGAATAGCTGTTTTGAGGGCACATTGTAGCTAGAACATTCCACCCCAAAAAAACAAAGAGCCATTTGATGGTGAATTTCTGTTTCGGTGTTTAACCTTTAAGCTATATTTTTGTTAATGTTCTTGCTCTCAGCCAGCAAAATGAGCTTTACAACTGTAGAATGAATTCCGTCTGAATGCCACAGGATTAACACCTGAATATCGTATGCACTTCCTCCGAGTTCTGAAGTAATTCACTTTGATTTCAGCCCTGTTAATTCGTGTGGATTTAATTACCCGTATTCATTCCATCAACATCATTTGTTGCAAAGGAACATGGAATGAGTACAGGTAATTAAATTAAACTCGGAGGAAGATATTCAGGTGGTGTTCCTGTGGTATTCAGTCGGAATTGGTTCTGAAGTTCAGTATTATAGTAAAGTAGCAATGAACTTTATTCATCCCCTCAAAGCCCTTCATTCCTAGTTTGTCATTCTGGAGTGGTCAGGTGCTGCTAGCGTTTCCCACACTGGCACACGTTGGTGTTGTGCTGTCTGCTGTGTCAGTTGAGTGAGCGTGCGGACTGCACGGAGGCAGTCGAGGGAGCTTGTCGCTGGCAGAACACACCACAGCCCCTGGCCCCATCCTTTCTTTAATCTGACACCACTATTGATTTACGGCAGCCATGTCAAAAATGTCAAGGAAAAAAGCTTGTCTTCAAAAAGTACTGTGCCCGACACAGAGACCCCGCAGAATTTCAAAAGCACCAAGCTTGCTGATTCCACTTGTCTTTTATGCCTTAAACCTCTTGAGAACTTTTCCACCTTATGTTTCAGTTTAATTTAAGGAACCGCTGTCCAATATTTGGAGCTGCAGAGTTATATTCAAATGTAGATAGAGGTTAGTGGTGTACTGTATCTACCAGACAAGATGAGCTATTACACAATTTCTATAGGATAATGTTGTAAAGGACTCGCAAACAAAAGCAAACCCACATTACAGTTTAACTATGCCTTTTGTTCATACTGCAAATGAAAAACCTGATTCGATTCACATTTGATGGAAGTTCCATTTTTTTTTTTCATAAGCTTCCAGACATAGACTAAAGCTGGCGACGTCTTCAATCAATTTGAGACAAAGGCAGGGAAGTGAGAGGGAGTCAGTGGAGTGCTGACTGGCTATTTCACGTGTCGATCTTTTAGAGTGTTTATTGCAGAAGAGGCTTCTTTCACATTGGCTTAATTGTTAGCTTCGTCTAGGACCTTTCAATTTAATTATCTAAAATAATATCCTCCAACTTCTAAATCAAAATATAAAAGAAACTAGACTAAAGCCATTGATGAGGATCTCTCCTTGAATATACACCACATTGATAAAGAAGCTTGTCTAAATCATTTTTTTAGGACTAATGCATTTCAGACCATCTTCAATGGTAGACTTTTTTTCTTTTGATTTTTCACAGAAATTCTATAGTAATTGTATTTTGTTGAATTTTTGTTGAATTAATTTGTATTTCAAAGGCATTTAAAATCCTTAATTGGACCATCTGCATCCAGAAATGGAATGAAAGAAAACATCCCTAATTAAAATCAGAGTCCAGCTTCCTGTGGGTGTTGGTCTGTGTATGCCTGTCAGCCTGTCTTTAGTGCTGGTAGTGTTCAGAGCTGATGATGTGCCACATGTTTTAGACAGGCATGTTGCCCCATCCTGCAGGGCATAGCATTGAGTGAGGAGACGATTGGCCAGGCCCATCCTCCCGCTACTCTGTTTAAATAGACCAGACAAGCTCCGCGATCCCGTTTTTAAATCTTAGTTTTGCTATTGGGAAATCATCCAGTTTGGCCAGGAATGATGATCTTCTCTTTTATTTCTGTTACATATTTCAGACATCTCCTGAGAGTGGCGAGGGGGTGGGGTGGGGGGGATGGTAATGAACAATAATAGAAAATACACATCTGTGACAGAAATCACTCTGCGAGCCCTGACGAAATGTCTAGCTTTACTCATCCAGCAGGTTCCTACTGGGGGCTTCATTCAGTGTTTGCAGCTGGGAATAGTTTCTGTACAGTTTAACTGCTTTTGTCAAGTTAAAGAAGAACTTTCCCTTTAAAACTTCCCTTTTTAAAGCTGATTCAAGTCATTTTTTCTGTAATCAATATGCAACTAATTTAAAAACATTTTAGTGGTTATATACTGTAAACATCGCTCTTTGTAACTCTTATGGTGCATCTGGGTTATAGTCTCAAACAAATTTAAATAAACCTTAAATAAAGATGTGTTTAAAATGTTTCATTCTTAAACATCTGGTTTTATATTGGAGGGATATTATGTGTTATTTAAAAACTAGGTGCATTATATACAAAATATATAGAAATGTGTAAACTAGCAAGCTAAAACAGCGAGTTTTCTTTTGTGATTCATAAATTAGATACTAGTACTCTTACTGTCGTCAGGTTAAACATTAAAAATGTTGACATGGGATTTTCCTGTGTTAAATACAGTACTAATTTATCACTGACACCCAACTTTGAGCAGTATTAAAATCCCATCTTGGGTGTGCAGCACTGGTAGTTTAAGCTGTGCTGGGTATTTTGTTGACCCGGGAGGTCATGGGACCCAGGTAGTTGTAGATTTAATGGAGGCTATGACGTTTCAGAAGTCAGAGGCTGTCACAAACACTTCCCATTCAAACTGGTGGGCGGCAGACCTAAATAAAACTGAAAAAAGCTAAGTGGGGCAAAACAGCTAAAGGGCCTAACTAAATGAAACCTGAAAGCCCTGTGAGTCACAAATGTACCAACATCTCAGCAGGTAGTTAATCATAGGAGCTCCCACAGCAAGTCTTCCAATTCTGTGCAAATTCCCTTTATGCACTGGTTGTCTTTTAAATTGCACAATCTTGTGCCCTGATCACTGTGGGCTGGATCAATTTGGCTCCCATTGCTTTCTCTGTCATGCTCCTCTCTCTGTTTCTCTGACATTGACTTAAGGCTCCCTGCTTCTAAGCCTCTTTAACATGAATCGTCTGCCCTTTGCTTGCATTGTCCCTCTTCAGAAGCCACAGAGCACGCACACACAAACACATACGCACAGACAAACGTTCACACAGACGCACATGCATAAACATACTGCACATGGAAGTTTAATACTGCAATACTGCCTGCTTTTACTACAGTACGAATTACAAATGAACTAGTTATTGCTTCCTGTCCTTGATGCTGAAAACTGGAGATCATGGCAAACACTAAATGGGGGCTAAGTGCCATTGGGTTAATGCCTAATCCTCAGATACGCGAGTCCACATGATAAACCCAAACGACTTGACACAATTCAGCTTCATTGAAAGTTTGAGAGAAGCACAGGGCCGCCCGGCATCTTTCAGATGCAGATTATTGAGTGTTACTGTGCAGGGCAGCTTCACTATCTCCTGCAACCTGACCACTGCCTGTTGTATTACCTTTCACAAGAGCTACTGTACTGGAAATCCACACATTTTGTTGGGGGGGTGTTAAAACTCCACTTCTCCAGGGGCAGGGTGAATAAGCAGGCTAGTCTTTCAAGCTGTACACATACATATGATTATAGCCAGTGAAATTGTCTCAACTTTTTAATCAACAGTAAATTCCCACGCACAATTTAAAAAAAAAAAAAAGAAAGAAAATAATGCATTTCTCTGACTCTCCGTTCAGATTTCTGCTTCCAAGTGTTCCTTTATTTTGTGTTTCACAGTCAGAATTGATTGTAGGCAGGATTGCCAACACCATCTCCTCTGAGGTAACCCTAGCTGGCTGTGTATTGTAATCTGGATGTGTTCTCTCTGCTTTCTGCAGGTCTGCTGCCAGCGCTGCATGCTTTTGAAAAAGCAACTGCAAATGTATTGGCTGGGAATTATAGAGATCACCGTGAGATATAGAGATTTCAATAATGGAGGAGAGCGCTATTCTCCTAAAAGATAAGCGGTCATGAAAACTGAAGGTTTTTGCAGCTGTGCATAGGCCAATTCAAGCTTACACAGAAGCTCATTAAATGAATGCAAGCCATATCCATAATGCCTCATTTAATATAACCTACTGTGGACTGATTTGAGCGTGTGCTGTGTGTTTTTAAAATGTAAACAATCTCGGATCTGTGTGTGTGTGTCAGATGCTTATGATTGTAGCTCAATATTAGTTTCACTGGCTATCATTGTTAAAGCAAGTATAAAACTAAGTTAACAGGAAAGATAACAGCCACGCTCCTTATCTCTTCCAGTGGGGCTGCTTTTTTTTTTCCAGCATAACATTTGTTGTCACTGAAACCATGCAAGTTTACCAAGCACGGATGCACCAGTGATTCTATATCTTAAACATCAAATCTTGACCCTGTCATCAGACTGTTCCCAATTTAAGTCACCAGCAGCTAAAACAAGGCTGTCATTCTAAATGTGATTGAAATGCAGTCTGGGAGCCTAACATACACAGAGAATAGAAGTACAAACACAAACATTGTTTTGAGTCAAACAGTTGCTCTGTGTTTGCAATAGCTGGCAGCATTGACCACATCACTAAAGCACGGGATAGAACTATCGAGTGTCTGCAGATACAAACAAAACTGCTGAACCAGATAGAACTCAAAGAATTGAACGGCATGATTCTAAAGTAAAAAAAAAACAAAAAACAGCAGCATTTATCTTTCTTAGCAGTGCCTGTTTTTGTGATTTATAAGTTAATACATTTTGTGTACCTCCGATAATGTCATTTTGCAACTTTGCTTCTCTGAGCTGCAGGATTAACTTCTAGTGAAATGCATGTGATGAAGAGGCACCAATCGCATCAAAAATAGTTCAGCTGATATGTTTAGCTGTATAAAGATGAGTCTTATAGCGAAGCTTTTCTTCATATAGTAACCATTATATAGTATTGATCAGGTGGTGCTGTGTAAGTGTCCACACTTTTAAAAAGGAACAAGGTAGTATGGTTTATTGCAAACTGGAAAAAAAAAAATAACTGTATATCTGTTACATCTAGCTAGTTTGAGAACTTCATAGGAACTGTATATGAAAACGCTCATCATTTCATTTTCTAGCCACAAAGTATATCAGTTGAAGCCAGCATCCATAAAACCACCACAGCACTGACAGGCAGTGGCTATTTCAGCAGGTAAATTGATTATGAAGGGTATTTGTGTTCAGCGCCATGGATCATTTGACAAATACCATGCAATAAATTGGATGGACAGGATGATAAAAGCTTGTTATGCAAAACAAAAACGAATGAATTTGAAAAATTACAATGCATTTGTTCACAAGTCATTTATTCCAAGGTTGATTTATGGAATCAATATGTCTTTTATCAGCATTATATGGAGGAATGAAGGGGAAGATCAATAAAAAGAGAGAAATCTGCATATATATTGTAAGGGTATTGATACATAATTCATCCAATTGGAAAACCAGCAAATTAATCTCAATCAGATAACAGTAATCTGTTGCTAGGATACATTTTAATATTCCTATTGCGTCTCGTTTTAAAGTGCTTTCAGAGCTGCTTCTTCCTAATGGTTCAGGATAGGATGAAAAATGCAGGGTCAAGCTTGACCCAATGTTGATGGTTTTGTATAAAGATAGTCAAAAGGTTGCTATTGGGGATATAAAATAAATTAATAAGTAAATAGTCCTTAAAGTTTTGTGAATATACATCAGTACTCATTAATTGAAGACAATGTATGCCTGTTGTGCAGTATTCCTTGCATTTCTATTCTTGAACCGTGATAGCAGCTGAGACTTGCTGAATGAGGTACATCTTCCAGTGTGTGTTTTAAAGATGTACGTTTAATTTCTCCTGGGAGAACGGAGCTCTCCTGTCTGCTTCATTTTTTTCTACCACTAATGGATGTGATTACCGGCTCAATGAGACTCCAGACTCACTCCCAGCCATTTTCAATGCATTGTGTACAGCACGAAGACATGGGCAGACAGGAAATTAAAAAGAAGCTTCAATCTGGGTACCTCTTGAAACACATTCTCCCTTCAAAGCAGCCTCATTTATACTGTGTGTGTGTGTGTGTGTGTGTGTTATGTATGTATGTATCTTTGTTTTGTATGTATTTATGGATGGATGGATGCATGTTTGCCAGTTTTATTCAGGAAAAACAACTGGAAAAGTGTAGTTGGGGTTTTACAGAATTTAATGAAACAGTGCTTTTAATCCTCATAGCACTTTTGTGCCAAATTTGTCATTTAAACTGTTAAACAGTGTCTTTCTCACTGACGCTGTCATTTTAGCAGTTGTTTTTTTGCATATTAATCAATGAAATTGCTAATGGCATAAGTGGATGGCGACTCTTTTTAATTGGCCAGTGTGCTCACTTTGTTCAGAGAGTAAAACTTGCATCTCGTACTGTGAGAACTTCTGGGACCCCAGTTGTTGGAGACGAAATGTAGGAATCAAAAGAAACAAGAATACTTATTTGAGTGGATACTATGTGATGTTGATAAGGGACCATTATTTGCAATTAGGAAGGCTGTTAGACTAAGCAGAATGTGGGGACAGATTTCTAAAATGAATCACAGCTGGAATAGAGCTGTTTTATTACACAAGCGGGCATCAGTGAAAAGGTGTCTCTGTGGTGTGGTTACAAAACAAGGAGAAACTCAAATTAAAAGGGCACTTTGATAGATCCTTGGGTGCTCTTTTAGCTGCGATTGGGACAGCTGGAGGTTACAATAATACAAAAAGGAAGCTGGCCTGAATACAGATGGCAGTGTGCCCTGTAGGACATGAAATAAGTGCAGCATGATGGATTGTCCAGAGCCTATTAACACAGCAAGCGCAGCATTACCCCTCTCTCTGGTACTGTATACATGTGAAGTTGGAAGCATTTTTAATCCTAATTTCTTTTAAATCGAGTGTCTTTTGAAACAAATATGTCTATTATCTTGACTTGAATACAGCCACCCTTTAACACATGTAGCATTTGAATAAACAGTTTCTGGTATGGTTTTTTAAAAAAGCAGCTTTAGTTCTCTCCCAATCACTGGATAGTTTTCACTTTTTATGTTAAAATGTTCCAAATGCACGCAGTTCTCTTCTTCGCTCAAGAAAGTGTGCTGCAACAAATAAGTAAATACCAACATCAAAGCTGGGTTTAATCAATGGAGCTTTAAGCATTACCACAAAGATTTACTGAGATAATGGACATGGAAGAGGAAACAAGTGAAAGGGACTGTTTAATTTTTTTTTTCACAAATACTGATTTTGTTTTATTTGATAAAGCTTTGTGAGTATCGGCCAATGTTCCTCCTTCAGTAATCCTACAGTAGTCAATGGAGAAGGCAGCCAGGCAATCTCTTTGACATAAACTGTCTATTGTGTGCAAAAGGTAGAAAATGAAGTCCCAGGTCTATGAATACACCATAAGAATGCCATTGGTAGGCAATGTCTGCTTGTGAAGTCCAAAGGGAAAGAAAGTGAGCAATTTTGTTACTGACTGGATCACTTGGTGGGCGAGCGAGTGAACTGATGGGCCGTGTCGCCTTGCTGCTGGAAAACAATACATTAATCCTTGTAGACAGAGCTAATAGATGATGAGCAACAAGAGTCTAATTTGAGTGTTGTTATCCCAAAGATTGAAGCACGTTTAGGTAGAGCCTTTAGTACAGCACCATTCATGACCCTGGTGCTAGTCCTAAAGTCTTTACTATCACTCGGTGCCTCCACTTGTGTAATTTATCTTTTTTTTTTTTTCCACCGCACCTGCATAGAGAGACCGGGTGACTTTGTCATCTCATAAAATATACTGTAGAAGCTATTTTAAAAGACAGATGCAATGACTCTGTGTAAGGTGATGGAACAATTTAATAGCTTTGTTCCCAGGTGTGCTTGTGATTCTACCTCAAGGATGATCCTGCTCGAAATAGATTAACATTCAGTCAGAGAGAGATGGAAAGGGGGGGGGGGGGGGGAAGAACAAATGCTTTTTCGGGACAGCGTGCCCCTGTGAAAGGGGTCTCAGCTTTATTAGTCTTTGCTGTACTTTCAATTCAAAGGTAATGAAGGAACGCTGAGAAATCCATTTAGATAGGGAGCAGCTGTGTTTAACAACTAATGAAACAGCATCAAATTATTCAAGCAATCCTGACTACTTACTCCTGGGAAGGGGATAAGCTACTGTAGTCTTCCTTTAAAGGGCAAAAACGACGAGAAACTTGACGCTTGAATTGCTTATCCGGTATTAATCTATTTTCTTTTTTCTCTAACCCCCAGTGAAATTTAATGACTGCCGGGAGAACGAGGATGTTGGCTATGAAAGCAGTGACCCGGATTTCAAGGTGCGCACAGATGGCTCAATCTACGCGGCGCGCGAGGTGACGAGTCTGTCGCGGCCAGTTCAATTCACGGTGACGGCCCAGGGTGCTGCCAACCCACAAACATGGGAGACGACAGTCAGACTGGCCGTGGCGGGACAGGAGACATCACCGCCTGAGGAGCAAGAGGTATTAACATGCTTTATTTTCCATTTTCAACCGGCAACGAAAAAACTTGAACAAGGCTGCTAACTACCAATATGGCTGCATGCAAAGTGACATTACAGAATGAATTTCGATATTGCACAATCAAATAATTGTATCGTTGTTACTACGGGCATGTCATATTGTATAAAAAGAATGAACTTCTCTCTCTCCAAATTGTGTTCATTTTTCTTTTCCCTCTTGGACCACATTCAGGCTGTTAACATGCGGTTACAGTCACCAATCTTGGTGGCTGAACTGTGAGGACCTCTCAGAACTGTCGAACAGCTGTCCAGTGTAAATGCCCGAATAATCTCTCTAATTCGATAACCGAGGAGTGTTGTTCCCTTCAGTGGTGTTGTTTCCAAAGCCATGAGAGAGGCACAGCACATCATCAGATTTTAAAAGAAAAACAGTGTGGTCGTGGTGCTGAAATCCCCAAGGCACATTCCACAGGCTTTAATGAGTTAAAGCATAGTTCCCTTCCCCAAATGTTCTTTGCTTTGTATTACACAAACGCTTTATGAATTAGCTTGATAAAATTAAACTGAGTATAACTTTAATACAGAAAGTTAAACTTCACACATATCGGAATATGGAGTTCAGACAGAACTATGCCGATGCTACGTTCCATCAACAGACAAACCTCATCTACATTCGGCTTCTGTCACCACTGTTAAATCTCTGCCATATAGCATGTGTAATTGCGTTTATTTGATTCATTGGTTTAACGGGACAAAAACAAATAAAATAAAGAAGTGGGGTGTCTATTTGTTGTTTGTCCCAGAGACGGTTGCATGAGGTATGGTTTGGCATTCAAGCTTCATCATCTGGCACATCCCTAATAAATTTGTCTGCTGGGCAGCACTCAACTGCAACTTCTGTATTTTAAAAATAAATGTTGTTTGTAAAATCAAAAATCAAAAAAGGGGAAAGAAGCGCCCACCTATGAAAGCTACATACCAACCGCTTTTATTCTTCTGTCTTAGAAACTGAGTTCAGAATATTAAAAGCAGATTTCTCTAGCCGCTGGATGAATTTTTAAAGTAGTATTTGAATTGTGCTGCAGTCCCTCTGAGTATCATTAACAAATACAGTTGTATTTGAATCTGGTAAGCTAATCACCATTAGGATGGGGTTCTCTAACAGTAATGACCTTTAATGTATACAGTTTAAGGCAAAAAAAGAGAGTAAGTCAGTTTAATGAAATTCAATACCTGATGAGATGCCTCTACCGGAGGTATTGTCTGGCACGCTAATGCAAACCTGCATATATTATTTTACAATTAACTCAAGGGTATACTGGGTTGTGAAACCCAAATTATTTAAGTGGAATAATGTTTAAATAGGAAACCATGAAAATCGACTGCTCAGAAATGAACTTGTCATCTGTGATGCAGAATAACTTCCCCCGCCCTTTGTATCTTCACAAACCGAGGCTTGTGAAATGGCAGATATGTAAGACTGCTGGTGAATGGAAACCACATAATAAATAGTGTGTGGGAAATGCTGTGGGTGATCTTTTCAGAATCTGTTTTGTGGGGGGTTGAGAATAAACAAATCCTGTATTTTGGTTTTCTAGTTTAGCGTTAGTATGTCATATCCTTGTATCACCAAGTCCGCCAACATGGGCTCTCAGGATGATACATGATTGAAGTCTGGTGCCCTCTCATCCTGTTTTAGACAGTGAAAGAAAAATAATATAACTTGTCCACAGGACCTCAGGCTGCTGAAGGTAAGATCTGGCAAGTCTGCTGTATGTGTGTTCTGTATATTTCTACCTGTATTTCTTCATACAGGATCCCCCTCATGTTTGTCCATAGAACCATCAACAGTCTCCTGCTTATTTGGCTAGAGACACTTCTTTCTGATGTTCTGTTCTCATCTGGGCATGTTGTGAGCCACAGACTCTACCAGGCTTTTTTCACAAAGCTTTAACTTTCACAAAGCAAAGTTTGTTGCTCATGAAACCTTTGGTAAAGAAACAAACAGCAATCTATTAGACTTTCATGAATATCAAACATAATGAATCAATGTACAACTGCAAAGGTCTAACTATCTCAAAGTTGTTTATAAAAGTGTAAAAGGTCTTGGTGTCCCTTCCACCATCCAAGGAACCTGTACTGACCTCTGCGTCCCTGTAAACAACACAAGATAGGATAACATGACAGTGCTTAACTCAAGCCTTGTCAAATTAAGCACTGGAAATGTTTTTTTTTTCTTGTTTGGTGGATGCTTTAAGATTAAACATTTTTTATTGACACTCTGGCAGTATTGCGGTATCCTTATAGTAGCAATAGCCTTGAGAAAAAAAGTTAAACTTTGTGTTTTATTTTCCAATAAGAAAATATACTAGAGGTGACCCCCCTCCCCCCCCCCCCCCCCCTCCAAGCAAGGCATAAGCCTGTCAGCTGCTTTTCCAGTCTACAGCTGAACTGTAAGCACACAGTGTTTCTGTGAGCAGGGACACATTGTTGCCAGTACCACCTCTTCCCTGAAGCACGAGAGCTATGGGAGTCACGCAATTAACTCTGGAGCGCACATTGACTGCTTTTGCTACTGAGCACGGTTTCCCTGCATTCAGGCAGCCAGCTTGTTCCCAAATTACTAGTCTCCCGTTTCCATCTCTGTTGATGCCAGCCAAGGTATCAACCTCAAATTACACCTCCTTCCGATCCAAACTGAACAGTGCCCAGAGCAGATGCACATATTATTAGGCTTTGCTTGACCAGATGACGAGGAAAACCCATTAAGATCAAAGTCTTGTATTTGTAAGGGCCCTGGCAAAACAGCAGAAAATTACGACACGATTACATTGCACACAATTAGCGGCACAGTTTGTGATGACATACTTCAAATTGAATTCTGAGTTGAAAGAACAGCTTTGAGTTAGTAAAATAATGAAATACTGAAATACAGATTTATTAAACATCTGTCTTCGGTATAACTAGTTGTATCATGCAGAAAGTCTGGATAGCACTTCCTGTTAAAGAGACAGTTGTCAACTGGTGGCAGTTATAAATAAAAATTAAACTTTAAAATAGATGGCAGTGTGTGCAATACATAAATCCCATTCGAATTGAATTATAATTTTTTGTAAACATATCAAAGGGAAATCAACTGCATCATGTTGTTTTTATCATTGTCTTGATAATGGAACCACAACTTGAGGCAAATGGTGGCCATATTCCACAGGTAATGCAGGAATGCTTGAAGTCATAAGTTACAGTGTACTCCCTCAACCCCCTCCTCCCCCAATGTGGTATTTGGAAAAACTTAAAACAAACAATAAAAGGTTTTAGAATTCTGGTTCTTGCAGCCAGTAGGAACTGGAGTTTAGAAGCACATTTGACTGACATGTTCCACAACTTTAAAATGCTGCTTCCCCATGTCACAGCTCCACAGTACCACGGACTGAAACACAGTTATCAGAATATGTGAAACTATGGGGGCTGGATTGATATGGGGGGGGGGGGGGGGTAGAAAAAAAAGAATTACTTACCAGAAATTAATACGATTTACCACAGTGAGATATTAAATGTTCCACAACGAAAGGAGCTGAACAAAATGTGATATTATATTATGTAAATGGGTTTTACGCTACGCTCTGTTGAATAATAACTTCCAGATGCCTCTGAAGCTCAGGGCTGGCTGATATCAAAGGCAGCTTTGCTGGGAGGGGAATGGAGCCAGCTGCCCTGACTGGTTGCTGCTGAGTGTATTGGAAGTTGAAGGCTGGTGTTATTTCACAGTCACTGATTCCCTTGCAGTATAGAAGGGCGGAGAGGAGCACAAGTTGATCAGCAAACATGTTATTTTATTTTGAAATGTATTTTGTGCAAAATGCATCACTGGAATGAAACATCTGACTTCTATGCAAGTTTCCTGTAATGATTTAGTTAGAGTAAAAGCTTGCTAGGATAAATATGCAAGCAGCCACTGCAGCAAGTGTCACATCTTACACCTGTCAGAGCAAGTCAACGGTAAGAAAAGCAACATAACAGGTACTTGCACAGCTAACTTTCATCGTTTTTAGTAACCTTTCCACTAGTCTCACATTCACTGTGTAGTTCAAATGACATCATTAGATGTCAAGGTCTTTCATTTGGATAACAGCTTTTCTATCTGACTCAAGGAGGTGGAGTTGAGCTCTGAGGTACAAATAAGAGACTCCTTCTGGTCCACTCGCACAGTGCAGAGAGCCAGTCAAATTGCATACTAACATGTCACAATTTCACAACATCTGGTCTTAATAAAAGACCAGAGAAGCTGATTGCAGCTTCTTAATCATGTTAGACACATAGCAGCAAGCTGAGGTTTTCTAAGTCTACTAACTTAAATCTGATTATCACAGCCCATTTGGTACAACAAAGCAGGAGTGGATCAAAAGCACTTGGAGACTTAACACCCCAAACCCCACCCCCCGGTCAAATAAGACATACTTAAACATACAGTGACTTACAGAGACTAGGGGGGACTATGCATCAACAACTGCTGCTGAATCACTTGCAATAGGACCTTGGTTTTAGGAATGGCCTAACCTGTACCAGCTGTGTACAGAGCTTAACCAGAGTCTTTTTTACTATATCAAGATGTGTGTAGCTCTACACCTGCAGAGAATATAAGTGGACTGTGAAGCTAAGCCCCCTGGTTCATCCTTGTTCTTCAGATGCTTACTAACGTCAGGCTGCAGTATGAAGGTCCCTTAATCCCACCTAAAGTACAGTAGCGTAAATCCTATGTGTTTAGTCTTCTCATTAGTGCGGGCTGTCACCCATGAAAAGAAGGACAAAATACCTCCAGTAATCCGCAGGGACACTGCTGAAGTTAATAATAGTAAAAAGTATATATATTTAATATATTTGAAACTGACTGCAACAGTAGTATAACATGGGTACATACCCTCCCCCCCAACCACCACCATTTGCTTGATTTAGCAGGAACTTGAACCAGAAAAGTCAACCCCTTAAGCCAAACCGACAAAGCCAATGCAAAAATAATACCGCAACATTCTGCTCCAATAATCTTGCCCAGGTCACATCCTCACATCTGCTGGGCACCTCATGCTGACAAGCTACGTTTCCATCAATATGTTGGCGTGAGCATATTTTGGTTGGCAGATTACGTTAAATCAAAGATATGAAACACAGGGATTTTGTGCGTTGTGGGAAGCCATCGCAATGCATATCTGCTTAGCCCAAAGTATCCCTCAGAGCCCAGACCACACCAATGCAAATCTCGCTTGTAACAGCAAAAATCTCCATTTAGATGTAAAATGTTAATAAAGGGAAAGCGCTAGGACTCAAAGCATTAAGGCAAGGAGGGATTGTCATTGATGTTGTAATCTATTCTGTTATGTCTTTGTGATTCAATCTTGCGTTGGTAATGTTTTAATGTAATTCAGAAACAAGATTCCAGAAATGCCCAGGGTCAGAGTGCTTGTATTATTGTAGTGATTGCTCGTTAGTCCCTATTAGTAATAGCAATTAAAGCATTTTGTTTTATGCCCATTACATTTTTTTTATTTTGGCCTCCTTCATTTTTCTGCCGCAGTTAACAAAACATGCAGGTGCATCTATATATTTAGTTTTAAATTGTTATTTTTAATTAAAAAAAGAAATCTTATTAATATTATTATAGAAATAGCTGACTGTTTAAATTTGAAAGTTTGAAATGGCTATTCTCTAGGTGGTATGTATTCTCAGTTAATTGACACATACAAACTGATGCAGCATCTCGATCTTGCTGAACATGCACAAAATATATTAATTCCAGCCTCATTACATATCAATTATCGCGCTACTGAAACACTGCGTAGGAATGAACCCTAATTTGAGTCACAAAATGGTGAATATTGACTTCAGGCAATGTAACATCCATGCCCAGCTGGCAGTGTCCACCTTGGGCAATTAATCTATCCAAAGAAAAAGCTGAGAGCATGTAACATAACAAGAAGGGTATTACCAGCTTTAGAGACTCCCATCAGCTGGATAATAAACAAATTGCATCAGTAGCAATGTGTAAACTTCTTGTAAGTTTCACTAAATGCCACCCGCTTACGAACCAGGTATGAAGGTAGCAAATAAGTTATGATATAAACTTGTGTTCATCATCAGTGAAAATAGAGGTGTAACACAATAACACTAGATTGTAGATCAAATGCCAAAGTTTTGTTTTTAACTTTGTTCTTTTTAAATAATAATACAGAATGGAAATTTGATCTACGATCTATGGGTATGGTGTTGCACCTCTATTTTCATCGATTGTGATTAATGTTGGGATATTTGGGAAACTGATCCCAGAGGTAGCACCCAGTAATGGAAATAATTGTATTATAAAATACTGTGATATTAGCTGCATGCTACGGCATTACATCACATGGTCAAAAATGATATACATTTTTGTTTGGATCAGGGTTTTAGTTTGAAATTCCAATACATTATATCTACACCCTGATGTACTGGAATTGTGACAAATTCTTAAAGGTCTCATACAGTACATTGTTCATAATATGTTTTGTGCATTGTGTGTTTGTACACTCCCTCCCCTCTTCCATGTGACAAAAGTGTTCATTTTCAGTTTTTAATGGTGCCTGTTTAGAGTTGGTAGTAGTGCATGTGAAGGCAGCGTAAATGCATGACAGTGTTTTTCTTGGTGTGGCGGTGTTAGAGGTCAATCTGCTGTATAATGGGAGAATGGAAGTACTTCTGCACGCCTGCATTAATGCTAAAGTACTCAGGCCTCTGACCTAATCTGGCCTTGTGTTCTAGCACCTCAATAAGGTTTAAAACTGCAAAGAAAAAACAAAAAGGAAAAGCTATTAATTCTGAGCTTCTTTCTATGTAAATATATGGTGATTGGCTCTTCTAGCATAACTCTGAGAATGAATGAGCTCAGTTCCTTTGTATAACTGCCTGACACATTATCATATTGGGAACTGCAACTTCACTTCACCTATTTGGCTCAACATCATTCGTATTCATTTTCTGTCTTTTTGACAAAAGAAAACATGAAAACAAATGATTCATGGACGCTTTGGGAGAAGACGTTGGATCTAACCCATGCTCGTCCTAGATATCCAATGTATTTAACCTATTCCAAATTGCATATCATGTAACAGACCTAGATGTAATGAATTACTATGGAGACAGGCTGCTGAGAGGTCTTACAGCCTTTGGTTGTGTACTGAATGTTTATCATTTGACCTGAAGTACAATAATATGAAGTCACATCAGTCCTCCAGGCTTAACCCTTACACTGCTGTGGTATCTGTCTATCTATAATTTTCTTAAACTAGCTGATTTCAATTATTAAATATCCATTTTCGAGGGAAGAGTTATAGCTTCCCAATCTTGCTGAATATACAGTATATTAATTCCCATCTCATAATATATTAATTCTCGCACCACTAAAGAACACTCAGCTGTTCACGAAACTTGAAAGCTTTTCATACTTTTTGAAAATAAACTAATAAACCCTTCTAAAACAGCTGAAAGAATTTCATCAACTGCTAACTTGGATTTTATTCATCGTACTGTCCCACTTTTAACAAACATTTCTTACAATGTTTTAAACTCGGACCGCAGTTTAATTTCTGCTTTTAAACTGCCAACTAATTTCAAGACATTAATGGCTGGTTTCACTGACCCTTATTAGCTGCTGGATGTTCCTTCAGATAAGGATGTCAAGTCTGTGAAACCAGCCATAAGAGTAGCATCATTGCTGAATCAAAACAAAAGTCTAAATCGACTACTGAGGGTGAGAGCAGCTTTAACTGCTGTTCCCCATTGCTGCTGCAGAGGAAGAGACAGCTGCCATCAGCAGTATAATAAACCCTTGCAGTATGAGAAGAGATAGATGTTGTGCAAGGCGACAGAGACCCACCACCCACTGTATAACAGTGCTCCGGTTGCCTGTGTGATGCCATGCATATCCTCCTGCATCTCCTTTGCCGGAAGCCCTTCAGTAATGGCATCCCTGTTCTCCTGACTACAGATTGACATTTTTTCGGGGGTGTTTAAATAAGGACAAATAGATAGCCACATATTTCAAAGCTTATAGTTGGTCTAATGAAGCTAATAAATTGTATCAGGCATCCGAGTCTCTCTTTTTAACGACAACTTCATAGCTATGTATAAATTAAAAAGGCATCAAAGATGCCCATAAAGCGTGTTAAGCTGTTTTACTGGGGTCATTTTCAATTCATTTCCAATTGTATAACACTGATATGAATCTTCTCTCAGCACGCATGGTAGCAAATTAATAGTCTTGACAAGGGAGTTGAGGTTGAAGTTATTTGCCTCGGAACTGACTCACTTTTTTTTTTTATTTCCTTCTCTTTAGCTAACGGGGAAGGAGAATGCACCCCCAGAGTCGGATCCGCAGCCGAGTGATACTCTGTTTCCGTGGAAACAGCAGCCGAGCTCCAATGGGCTGAGACGACAGAAGCGAGATTGGGTCATCCCGCCAATCAATGTGCCAGAAAATTCCAGAGGGCCCTTCCCCCAAATGCTTGTCAGAGTGAGTGGTGGAAGAAGTATAATGGTTTCTTTCTTTAATTAATGCAAGAGTTGTTTGCCAGGTCTCATTAAAACATAAAGCTGTTACAAAATGTGAACTCCATAAAACAAAGGAAACCAATAGATTGCACATTAGTTCCAACTAATAGCTATTAGCTAATAGCTACAGTACCATAGTAAATACCAAGGGTGTTATAGGCTACTGTTTGGTATTGCCGTTCAAAATGAGTGTCTATTGAGGCAGACTATTATAGAAATTACATAAATACACAAAAGATACAACTTTGTTAACAAATTCTTGGAAAGCCTAAAATGTTGATCATGACTGTAACTTTAGCTATTTTGCCTTTGTTGGTGTGATTTCTGTTTTTCAACATTTACTGTATTGTAATACCTGTCTGCTTATTTGAACTCATCTGTGCTGGTGGCCCTTGAGCAAGCAAGATGGCATTCACATGTGCTCCGTCCCCATGCTGTGGTCAGGATAGGCAGATCATTGGTGAATTTGGGTTGTGAGCACACCATGTTGGTTTTGAGATGCAGAATGTACTCCTCAGTAAGGTAGCACATTGGGGATTATTGTAGACATTACAGGTAGATGAGGTTCAGGTGTGTATCTGGGAAAGATTTGATCCAGAGATGCCTGCTATTGAGCCAACAGCTATTTCAAGTTGCATATAAATCTCCTAATATTGCTTGATTCACCACTGCTTTGGTAGAGCCCTTGGATTGAGATGGCTGAATTATTAAATGAAAACCTCTTTGGAAAAAGGATGCAGACAGCATGAAAATGAAGAAAGAATGTGTTGGCTGAAAAGCAGAGTGAAAATGAAAAAAAAAATAAATTAAAATGTAACAAGAAATATATGGTGATTATGTGGGAATATATGTGGGCAAAGAAAGAAAGAAAGACAGACAGACAGACAGACAGACAGACAGACAGACAGACAGACAGACAGACTTCCCTAATAGTAATCAATAAGTTCTGAAAATACACAAACCCTGTCACACCACAACCTTGAAGGTTTGCTCATGAACCTTAATAATTCACTTCTGCGGACTAGTTCATAAAAACATCAGTCAGAATAAAAATGATTATTGGTTTAGTGTTTCCCTTTTAAAATCTTAAGATCAGCTCTTTCGCTGTTTCCAAAATCTTCTCAACTTTTGCCTTTGGTTTAAGTTGTGCAGAAGTGCATTTTTTACAGCCCCCAGGGAACAGCAGGCAAAGCAAATTAAAACATTCTTTTAAAAAAAATAAATAAACTTTTCCCCTTGTGTTAAAGACTAAGAAGAGCACTTACTGAGCTGACAGCACTCCCGTTTTTGCAAGCTATGCACAAGCTAGAGCCGAGAACAGAGACTTCTGTGTGAAGCTTTCATCTGCTAGGGTCAGTTCAAATCAGAGACCTCTTAGGAATGTTGCATGCAACAAACATAATCCATGTTTTTGCTCTAAATAGACCTTTCTGGAACAGAATGATTCAGTTTGCACATAATTTATTCTTTGGCACACAGGACACAATCCAGCATGCTCAAGGATGCCCACATAGCAGTGCACCGTGTTCATTTGTATAAGCAGGCAGATCTCAATTGCATTTAAATGGGGTTGGGTGGGTAGACAGAACACAACGTAATTATTGAATATATATATATATATATATAGATAGATAGATGAGATCCATTCAAATGATTTATTTTTCAGATATTCCTTTATGGGGGCAAGGATCTGAAGGCTTTTTTAAATTAACTTGGCAAGGACATCAGAGTTAAACATCTGCTCTTCTTCTAAGTATAGTACCCACCCCCTACTGAGCTCCCATCGCTACCACATCCTACAGCTCCCTTGCTTAACTTCTAAGATCTGACAATAATTAGTGGTGTGGTTGCAGGTAACAGTGCAGGTGAGCATTTAGAAAATGAACACACAAGACTTAACAGCTCAGTGATATTCGATTTGAGGTTTTGCTTTTGTACAGTACACTGTGCCGACTGTTGTGATGTTAAGGCTGTCTTCTCATTTTGGTAAGTGGGAACAAGAAAATGGTTGTATAGCAACTGTACAGTTCATATCAACTTCATATAGATCATATTTAGTTCAAAGACGAGCAGGACATTTACTGTGTTGTTTAAATGAAAAAAAAACATTCCCTTGATTGTTTTCTTTGCCTGAGACGACAGAATGGAATGCACTGGAATGTTCTGAAGCCAGGTGATTTGATGGAGAGATATGAAGGTAGCAGAGTTCTAACGATATTCCGACAGACCCCTTGTAGCAGAGTGAGAGAGTGACATCATTACTCAATGTGCACAGCGATGTGGCTCTTTGGTACTTACGTTGTGTAATGATCTGTGAAGCCAATAGGCACAGTAATGAGGTGTTCTGTCATCAGACAGACCGTGCAGAATGACATCCCCGAGACACTACTGCTTATTCTCAACAGGTGATCCCCTCTGCCCACAGCTGAGGCTCACTTTAATCATCCCATCTGACAGCGATGGTCCAGAGATTGAATAGAGATGGACACCCCTTTCAAAAACCACCCTTTTTAAGTTGAGTTCAATGTCATAGGACAATGCAGGAATATCCATAAGAAATGGAACTGAATACATTTTTGGAGATACAGTAACAGTTGTGAATATGCATTGTATTATATTTGCTCATCCCAGCGGCTATTTACCAACTGCTGACGGACTGAACGGTCCGCACTGAAATTCCCCCCAGAAAGTCCTCCTTTCTGGTTATCGAATCCCAGTAAATGTTTTTTGATTTCCAGATTGATATTATTGAGAAAGGGATTGCTGGAAGATCCCCTGAGAAGACTGCAAAGCTACAATGTAATGTATCTAAAATGTGTAATTGAAATCTCTACACCAATACTGTGTACATTTATACATATGACTGCTTTAAAAATAAGTATCCTGCTCTCAATAAAATGTAGAACCATCTGCCTATTTATTTATAGCTTCCTCAATCACGTCCTCTCCAGTGAAGTGTAAAACCTGCCTTAATTCTTTTGAAATTGCTTTTAATGCTTGAAGCCCATGTTGCAAGATAGAGCAGCAAACTAAACATGCAAGTCTAATTTTTAAACTAGGCAGAGTTAATGGAAATACCTCTGTTCTACACTGGAGTATAATAAATAACAGACAAAAATGCTAGGTCTTGTTTGAATCACAGGCGACATGAATACAGCAATTTGGAAAATATTCTGAAAAACATGAGCCACTCTGTCAGAACAGTAAAGGGCAACACGCTCATGCTTCAAATCGAATTATCTGGATATCATCTGGATATCAAGCCTTTTCAGAGCATTAGGGAGGGCACCGTTGTTGACATGCATGCCCCCTTTAATATTTTACAGATGTAACTACAGGTCTATGAAGCACCTCAACAGCTAGCTGGTTAACTTCAGTCACTATATTTATTTAAAGCAATGATACAACTGGAAAGCAAGCTTGCTGATTCAGTGCAGATGTTTCAGTAGGTCTGAAACCCATTTATGGGGTTTATTTTGGTTTTTTTTTTAATGCTTTCCAAGCCACGGTTAATGCACATGAAGACATTGGTTTACCAAACTCTACCCAAGTTAGCGTGTCATCTCTATGAACATGGATTCTGTTATGTGATTGGCTTACAATTAACCACCATTAACTGATGCAAACAGTATTTTTTTCTTGGCTTGATACTGTGCTAAAAAGACCAGTTCAACTGCTTACATCGTCTAGTAAAGGTTAATATTGGCAAACAAATGTGTAAAAATGTGTAAAAACTCCCTATACGAACGTATTGCACATTTCACACCCTTTCAGCAGGCTGGGTTATCTATTGGTAGAACATGTTGGGACATTGATAGTTCAATCTGCAAAACATGTTCGTCACACTCTACAATGCACTATTTTGTTTGTGTTACGAGATTACTGAAATCCCCTTTTCCAAGCATACACTTGGTTTTACCACCCCTATTCTAGAGGCTGTGTTTTTTTCAGTGATTTATGTTTAGGATGTAAAAACAAATCCGACATTGGAGGTATTATCCCTAGTGTAATTTAAAACGATAACTAAATCAAATACCCAAGTGGTTGTCTTGAGGAAACTTAAAAAAGAAAGAAAGAAAGAAAGAAAGAAAGAAAGAAAGAAAGAAAGAAAGAAAGGCTGATGCTAACACAGTGGTGGTTGCCATGTTTAGAATACAACAGTCACGACAAAACCAAATTGATAGATTAGAATAAATACTCTGTGCAGCTGATATAGCTCTATAGGCTCCTGGCTCAGTCCTCTTCCCAGTAGGCCTAATAGACCACTTTGGCAGCTGTCTTCCAAGCCTGTGCCAAGATCATGTGGCTAAATCCAAGTATTTTATCTTTCTCCAGCATTCCCGGTGTGACATGTTTAAACACGAACCGTCAAAACCGCAGTTTAAAAAACGAACTACAAACAAAGGCGTCTGAATACAGTTCCATGGTATGCTGGGTATTTTTATTTATTTATTTGATCTCATATTATTTTATTTTAGTGTGACAGAAACCAAGACAAGCAAAATGTTCGGTTATTTATTGAAACTGGCGCTCCGCTCAAACCACAGACTCTTGGGATTATGCTATTTTAAAGTTCTGTTCTTTCCCATGACTTGGGGAAGGAACTGTGGCGAATTCTAATTCAAAGCTTTTAAAGATGTGGGTGCCCATTAAATTGAACAGAATTCATTTAATTAATTGGGTTTTAAATAAAACGGGAACTTCACAATAACTAGGGGAAGTTTCAGCGAAACAGAAACAATGTTTTTGATAGTTATCTCTGAAGTAACTCTACTTCTAAGTGTAATACATATGATACAAATACATATAATGAATGGTGAGTATGTTTGCCATTGTAATCATAAAACTTACAGTGGTGCGCTACAAAACTGCAGATGTTACCACATTTTACAAAGTACAGTAAATAATTCTTTAAGTCTTGGATAACTTACTGCATGTACAAATAATTAATTCAGCTTTCCTGTGCTAGATGCTTTGGTTTATTTCTGTTTGCACAGAGCCCCGACAAGTGTCCGTTAAGATGTTAAATACTGGGATCAATATCACTGCTAACTGGGATATAGTAAAGGCACCCATACGTACATAGCTCTGTTAAGGACTAGCTTATTGAGCTAGTAGTGAGCTGTGGCACCTCGTTCTCAATAAGGCGACCAGTAAAATAAAAAATAACTAATCCTCACATTAAATAATATAGTAATAATGGCAGGCTGTGGCCAACTAGTTTATCCTGCCCACTTTGTCATCTATTATAAGACCTTATAATGGTGCCCACGTGTAGAAAAGCTACAGAAGATTTGCACGCTTGGTCTTTGCTTAATGTCCAGGACTGTTGTTATATTTCATTGCATGCTGCTGTCGGGACACCTTTACATTGTTGCATACAGAGTGCTTATTTCCTCTTGACATCACTGGTCCTCCCTTGCAGTGAGAGCCAGGGGCTGTGTTCTTAGAGCTACAGTACAAACCACCAGTATATACACTAACTCCCCCTGCTGGACGCTTTTTATTATTCACATGCTTGATAGCATGGAAGGAAGGAAGGAATTCCCATTGTTATTATTTTTTTTTTACTTTCAAGAGAAAGACAATATAAGCAAAGAGAGAAATGTGTAAGTAGAGATGGGGGATGGAGTTGAAGCTTTTTAGTTTTCAAATGCACATCAGTCTCTCTTTTCCTGTTCCCCAGACCGTAATGAATAAATAAATATATTGAAGCTCACACATCAGTTCACAGAAATAAAGTTTCTGCTCACTTTCAAGCCATTCGGGTACCTGAAAGCGTAAGTACAATCCCCTTGTACTGTAGCTTGGGAAAAGTAGGCAGGTATTTAACTTCCTGTAATAGCCTGTAAATGTCTTTGGAAGATGGATGCGCAGCGTACCAAAGATTAAAAGTAATACAATTCAATAGAGGGTTCGAACATGTCTCCTTTTATATAGGTTAAAAAAATAGTTAATGTGGGAAAAGTATTAGAAGCCTTTACTTAAAACAGACACAAAGTGAACACATTAAAGAGTCCGACTCGCATTGCTAGTCTTACTGCACTAGCACTCAAAGGTGGGAGTATAATCATTAGCCCTAACTGTTTAATGACAGCCTTACCACTGGCTTTTTTTCCCTCTGTGGCCAAAACCAGTTCTAATGAGCCAAAACGATGACATGTCACAGCCATTTTTTTAATGAGAGCGTGACAGAATAAAAGCAACATAATTGAACAAATATTGAAGAAATAATATCTGAGCTTCAAAGTCCTAGGGCTTTTTATTGGATTAAAGCTAGACGATTTTAATGATCGAGAGATAACCTTTACTCAAAGATGGGTTGTGTTATCCTTAAAGGCTAAAGTAGCTGCCAGCTTGCCATCACTCAATGTTTGAATGTTTTAAATATATTCTGTTATTAAAGATATATATTGTGTAACTTAACAACCATGAGCTAGGCAATTATAAGTCATGACCATGTTTAACTTAACCCATTAAGTGCCATTGTCCTCAATGCTCACTTCTTTTTGGGAGCATTTTTAACTGGCGTCTACCTGTTATTTTAATTTTCTCTTTAACTATATTGTTATCATGACTTACTCTAATTGTGTTAACCACAAAAGTTACGTCTAAATGAAATGTATCAAATTACATAAATACAGCTTGTGTTCTGATTTTTTTTCAAAGCAAAATGTATATGTTACTGTGAAAATCCCCAGATACTCATCTAGTTATCATTGCAATCGCCCATGCAATCCAGGCTCATAGCCACTACCATCAGGCATCAAGATCTGCCAAGAATCTCTGGTGGCCATGTGTTTGGACTACTGTTTGAGACCGATTTTAACCTGGCACACAGTGACACCAGGTGGTCATGTGTTTTAACTGATGCACAGATGTAAAAGAGTAGTGTGTTGCCTCCAAACAAATGTAAAACCATGTGTAAGTGCCTGCACTGGCCAGACAAAAGCACTGTATTGTGGATACTGGAGTATCTCAGAAAGCCCTTGCCCACAAGAGTAGTTTCTAAGCGGTTTGTGATGTCTTCTTAATTACCTTTGGCAGCGCACAAGACATTAGTGAGACCTCAGAGGATGAAGTCTTTAGAGCAAGGAAGTGGTTAGGGCATGCAGGGGAACGTGAGAAGGTTTCTAACTGTGCCCATGTGTAGAAAGCTAAAAGAGGAATGTGCTCTTGTGGGCAGAGGTTCTGACACCAGTTTCCCCCGAAGCACACAGTCTGTCCGACTCAGCCTGTCACCTACTGCTCTTTGTTTAAGCTGCAGAAGTGTTATTGTATCGGATTGCATGCTGCTTCCCAGGATTCCTTTTCAGGCAGCCTGCGATTTTCTCCAACGCAGCAAATGGGGGCCAGGAAGTAAAAAGGAAAACTGCTGAAACATCAGAAATGTTTAGTTTGAAATTCTCCTAGAGCAGCATTCGGGTCTTTTACTGTAATTATACATATTGTGTTTCCATATACTTCGATCTATATCTGGACTTGATATTGTCCTTGCTAAAGCCGCAGGGACTGACAAAAGAAGTAAGTTAACTTCAGCTCGTGGTCTTTGATTCAATCAATCACTGAATGAATAAGAAATATGAACCTCTGCCCCTGAATTCACTACTGCCTTAGAACCTTAGAAGGGCTGTATTTTCCCTATTCTTCTTCTTCCATTGGGGAGATTGAGGGGATTCAATCTATTGCTAATGTTAGGATAATGATAATTTTGCAAAGCTGCCTCCATTCAGAATCAGTTCATATTCTAGCTCTTACTGCTGTGCTAATGTAGTAATTGGAAATTCATTTGTTAACTTCCATTAATGGGTCCAGGATTTGACTTCTATATGTTTCATGTTACTTAGCCATAGTAATTTTTACTAATTAATGCAGGAATTCTACATAATTTGAAGCAATTTTGTTGTTGTTGTTAAAAAAAAAAAAAAAAAAGAAGAAACTGATAAATGAAGTGATTTTGTGAAATTGTTTATTACTCATAGATTAATTTAGTTATTTTTGTATTTCTTTGCTGAACTGAAAAACATCTTTATTATATAAAAGGTTTCTGTTTAAATTTTAAAATTTGTAATCAAGCACATGTTTTTGTTTAAGGTGATAAAGTTGATCCACTGAAACAAACAGCCTTGCTAAAGATTTATTTTAAGAGCCAAATGAAGAGGGAAATCTAAATTATTATTATTATTATTATTATTATTATTATTATTATTATTATTATTATTATTATTATTATTTGCTGCATTGCACACAATGCCACTGTGACCAAACATTGTAATTATAATTTCGTTGACAGGGATTTTACTCGCCTTGTAAATTGCGTCTACACAATTGCACACAAACCTGTAGATCGAAGAGCAAAAAGGGAGTGGCATGGCTATGATATTAGTATTGGAACAAACCTCAAGAAACACTGCCTTTGATTTATATCCCAGAGATGTCTCCCCGTCACTAAAAAAAAAATGCCACGAAACATGCTTTCATTTCCTTTCTTTAAACACTTGTTTAATTCGAAAGTGGTAATTGCTGATTAAGCCAGACAAAAGCCCCAGTGAAAGGAGGTAGTTTACAGGTTTGAGGTGAGTTAAGTCGCCTCTGGCTGCAGCTGTCTTTCTTCTGCTTACTCTCACTCTCTCGCTGACACCCACATGGAAAGGAAAGAGGTTTCGATCATATCGACAGAGAGCCCAGACAAATAAGAAACAACATCGAGAAACAGAAGTAAAAATAAATGTCAAAGTTACATTTATCCTGCAGGTAGCAACGTAATGGACTCTCTCTGGTATTTAATAGTGCATAGACAACTCTTTAAGTACAGCAGACAAGCTGTAGGAATACTAACCAGAACACCCACAACTCACTCCCACCTATATTATCTTTACAACACTGTCATACCTTGCCAGCTATTTCCTTCCAGTGGCACCAACCAAATAGTCTAGTAAGCTGATACCTTAGGAACCTTTAGATTGTATTGACTAACCTCATCTAAACTGATGCTGTGTTTCCATTAGCTAGTGTTACTGTGCTAAGGTGCAATGCCCAAAGCAATTATTTCCATCTCCAAGGTAGTGCAGCGCTGTTTTAGAGATCCATGCTGGGAAATTACATTAGGTTTGCAGGGAGGTTGATTGGAAGAGTTGGTGTGAACATGTTCAGCTTGCTTTTACAGTTAATGTATATGAACTGTTCTTACTGCTGAGAACTCGACAGTTAAGTGTAGCCAATCCTTAACCCTTTACGGTACAAGGGACATACAGGTAGTGGACAAAAAAATGGAAACAGCAATGTAAAGTTGTTAATTAATAGGGTGTTGGGCCACTATGGTATCCCGCTCTGTGGAGTTCTCAGCGGACCGTTTTTGATGAAACTGGCTGCTCGCGCCCCAGGTTAAAATTGATCTGCAGTTGCTCGCCTGTTTTGCCTTGCACATCGAATTAATGCACGGATATCACGATCCTGGAGTATGCGCTTCCGCCCACTGTTGCCCTTTGCTGATGATGTCTTTCCCTCGGAGTTCCATGCCGACATCACCTTAGACACCATTGCTTTTGAAACATCAGCAAGTTGAGCTGTCTTGGTCACTGAAGCTACTGCCAAACAATCACCCCTCTTTCAAAGTCACTGCGGTCTCCTCTTGCAGCCATGCTAGCCATAATTACTATTTTTATACATGACCCTAAGCATGCTGGGATGTTATTTGCTTAATTAACGCATGAGCCACCCCTGTGTGGAAGCCCTTGCTTTCAATATACTTCGTGTCCCTCATTTACCCAGGTGTCTCCATTTTTTTGTCCACTACCTGTATGTGTCCCACAAGTAAAGTGATGATAACTTTATTATTTTTGCAATGAGGTGTACGAAACAGGTTTTAAAATTTACTGACAGGTTGGATCTGGTCATGCAAATTGTCAGTTTCCTTTTGATACTTGAGTCACTCTGAAATGTATTTCAAGAAGAAACCATTTGAACAGCCACTCAATTCCTTGTGTACCTTAGGGGGTTAAAGTCAGTAAAGAAACCAGAACCAGGACCTTATTGTTAATAAATGGAATTGGCAAGATAACATTAAAACGGAGGCGGGGGGCAAAGAAGTTAAAAATCAACATTTTAGAATTGTGAGAAAAAAAGGAAATTGAATTGTAACAAAATATATTTCTGGCAATTGGTTGACCTTTCTGTAGAAATAGTCGTGGTGAGAACAGAAAATGCAGTTCCCATTTGAACAAATGTTCTGATGTGAAACACAGTCGGAGTCTGTGAAATAAATGCTGTGCCTCATGATTTCAATCTCAGCCTGGCTTGGTTCGCTCTCCTGGGTTTCAATTCTTGATTGAAAAAAAAAAGAAGGGCATATGCTTGTCAGATCAGTGCATGGCAACAACTACTGTGTAGTTTGGGATTTGCATAGCAACTGCATGTCTAGATTTGAACACAGATGTCTTTTATTTTTATTTTTTTCTTTGTTGGAATTAAAAAAATGTAACATGTCAAATGAAATTGCAGTAACAGGATATTAAATTAAAGGCATTAGAACATATCACCCTAAGCTAAAAAAGAAGATATTAATATGAATAAATGTAAATGTCAAATGCTCCCAATTCAATTGAGGTTTAGCTGGGAAATAATGGTTTTAGGAACCATTTTTATTTAAATTCTTTATTTCTAAAATGAGATAATCAAATCAAAATATATAAAAGTCTCTGCATTTTCTGTATTTATTTCTGTTTAGATAGATAGATAGATAGACAGATAGATAGATATATAGATAGATAGATAGATAGATAGATAGATAGATAGATAGATAGATAGATTAAAGCAGTAAGATTATTTTTAACTGTTGCTGGGCCGCTTCATTTTCACTCTTGATGGCATGGAGCAGCGGAAACACCATGTTTTTTTAAAGATGGATCCTCAAGCAGTGTAATGCTGTTTACAATATGAATGCTCCGCTCAACATTCTAACTAGAAATGACCTTATTGAAATAATTAAACTGTAATTTAAAACACTCAGGTAGTAAAAATGGCTTGGTATCACAACAGGCTGTGAAGTAACTAGGTTCATTTTCTTTAGTTTCACTTCCCCGACTACAATGTACATGCGAACCCCATTGTGCATGTTTTAAAATGTCAGCCTTCAGAACAGAAGGTTTGCTTGACATGAATCCTGTCAGGCTTTGAAGACAACAAGAAGAAAGACCAAACGGATTCAAAAAACAAAGCTGAAAAAAAAAAAACCCTGCGTAACGCAATATTTGCTGATGTGCTGCAAGATTTCTAATGACACTCTGCGGTTGTGAAAACAAAATGTTAGGAGACGTTACACTGTTGAGCGATCATGATGTCAAGAAGGAATATTGTGACCCAAGGCTGTGGTTCCACCCTGTCTTTGACTGGTAAACAAAAGCCTTGTCAGGGGGTACAGAGTGGATTAGAACATGGGTTCTTAAGCCTTGACCCTCCTGGTCGCTTCATTATTTACAGCCAAATAGATATGTTTTTAAAACCTTTGGTATCTGATGCCTGTTGGGTTCCTGTGTGAAATTTGTTTTGAATCTGTCTGGTTGCTACTGGAAACTACACTGGGACTATCACAAGCAGGGATTGGCTGGTGATGAACCGCAGTTACTGACCATGCTTTACCTACTGTACTCTCCTAGATACATAAAGGACTACAGAGCTGAGATTTCAAGCACTTCATTTATAGATGCATACCTCTTGGGTATTGTCAAGTTTAAAAAATAACCTGCAAATTGCAATTGATGCTTTTTTTGACATTCCTAAAATACAGTGGAAGCATTTCTTGTCTGATTGGGCTATTCAAACACACACTGTACAATCAATGCATACAGACTGGGATACTAGTGTAATGACTTGTCATCTCAGCCCATTGCATTGAATGGAAAGGCGAGGCTGACACGAACCACAACCGTGCGGTTCAAAGACGAATGTTTTATCATTCAACTAAAGAGCAAGCTCTGTAGTTGATTACAAAAATATGCAAAATGTGATTTGCTTTTTAAGTTCCAGAGCGTGCAAAACTCTTTTTTTTATGACATAATGAATTCTTGCTATTTCTATTGCTTACATAAAATTGAGTGTGAATTCTGTCATTTCAGGACTACACACATAAAAATTCCACTAATTTACTCATTAAACCTACCTTCCTACCTGCATTCACCCACATATATTATATACATTCTGTGAGTGTGTGGGTGCACACAGACGAAGCAGAGAGTAGTTTCCAAAACAAATCACATTTTTGGGGGGGGGTCTGAAACTCCCAAGAAAAGGCTCCCTCTTAAACAGAAAAGACAATCCTGTTTGCGAGATAATGACAAAAGAAAATAAACAGTTCAAACAGGATTCATAAAACAAAACAAAAGACGATGTAAACCAACTGGACTGTCAGCCACATCCATACTTTGGAGAGCAACGCATCATCAGTAAAGCTAATACTGCCCCCAATATAATTTTTTTTTTTTTTTAAATCCTTCAATTTATTTGTATTATGTGGACAAGACCGGTCACATCATTCATAGAAGAAGTTAAACCTATAAATCCTGGCTTTCACATTTCACACGGTGTTGCTGTTAACATGGAAATCACGTGGAAAGGACACACAAAGTGCCTGGTAAGTGCACCTTGATGCTTGCTCTCTACACCCCTGTCTCCTCAGACCTGACATTGCAGGCGTTACTTGACATGTCACCTATCTGCTTGTCTTCCCTGCTTGTCACATCAAGCGCACCATTGGGAAGCCATCATGGAAATGAAAAGCTAGAAGGAGTAGAGATCTGGCAGAGTTCGATTTGCAGGGAGTAAATGGGATGATAAGTGAGCTGATAGCACTGATTGCCTTTCTGCTTACAAGGCTGAGTGTCCCTATTTTGTTTGCAGTCCGCGCTGGATTAATCCTGGAGGTTTGTGCACAGGCTGCAATCGGCTGTGGCACATCAGCCTCCAGGATTATCTAAAGAGTGGCATGCCCTCCACTGCTCGAGATTTATTTATTTGTTAGCTTACAGATATAGTATATTTTTGGATTGTTTCACAGTATTATATCCACTGTATTAGATTTGTTATGACTCCTCATATTAATCCCTATGTAGTTTTAGTTAGTTTAACCTACAAATCATTGTAAGCTAATTATGTGGTGAATATTATATATATAAAAAATGCACCATAATCAATGTAACTGTATTTTAATTCTGTTTAATTGAGTTTTGGCATCTCAGGAGTTGTGTTTGTTTGGAATGACCCGTACACTTCCAGTTGTTCTTGTTTGTTTTGCTTTTTTCATTTCGGAAAATCATGATCATCAAGGATGTGGTCTTGATTGCTGATTTCTGAGTGTATTTTCACTGCTTGCCTCCATTGCTGCGATTGCACAAAACCAATACTACAGTACCTACCTATATTCTCTGTTTGTTTTTAACTGAATTATGGCCGTTTTTATAAATGCATATAAAAAATATTTCTTTTTTAACTGGTTCAGATCCTAAAATGTCATTTGTAAAAACGCTCACATCTGGTCCTTGTAAGCAATGTTTAATGTGGCATGCATGAAAAAGAATTGGGTACATTCCACAAAATTACAGACTCTGTGTAGAAGGGCAAGCTGGTGGAGTGGGGTTAGGTAATAAAAGCCAAGCAGAAACAATCAAAAATCATGGAGAAAACATCAAAGTGGTGTTAAGGCTGTAATACCTCAGGTCTGTACTCACCTGTTCAGGTGTTTGTTGTTCACAACATAATGATTTTATACTTAAATATTTAATGTGATCACAGTTGGTGAGAGCTTTTCAGGCCTGTTTGGAAGTTACCTTATTTAACATGGTTAATGCTGGCGGCAACTGTTGGAATGGGTATACTGCGTAGAGGAATGCGTGTCGTGTGTACGTGTTTTAATGTAAGTGATTTAGACGGCTTTCATTCTATTTGTACTTTGACTCTCATGTTGGAGTAGGTTCGTTATATAAAGAGAACATTCCAATTGTCAATTCAGTTTAACTGCTGTACTGCATGGGAACAAGGCAACAGAGTTTTACTGCTGGAAGCCCAGACACAATAGCCGAAAACCAGTAACCCAACGGAAAGCTGCACAGCCCCTTACCGCTCTGTGGCACAGTAACAGGAACAGGAGATGTGGTTCAGCACTGGCAAGAAATAACTTTTAAAACAACACAAATCCTGTAACTCGAGATTAAAATGGGTCTGTTACTGATCTTCGGGGGGGTGGGTAGATTTCTGTGCCCAAACTAGTCTTTTTGATTATTATTAGTTCTATGCTGGCTGGCTGATGGATTAATATTTATAAAGCTCAATTAGAGATCCAATCAATGAATAAGACTCCATACGCCTTAAATAAGCTGCAGCTTTATTAATACATTTCATCCTGTGCCCAGTCCTCAATTGGCACTAAGATCACATGTCAGCTGTGGTTCTTTACCATTTGGTTTAAATCTATGACAGAGTAATTATGACAGATAAGTATACTGTGTGTGTGTGTGTGTGTGTGTGTCTATATATATATATATATATATATATATATATATATATATATATATATATATATATATATATATATATACATACAGTACTGTGCAAAAGTTTTAGGCAGTTGTGAAAAAATGCTGTAAAGTAAGAATGCTTTCAAAAATAGACATGTTAATAGATTATATTTATCAATTAACTAAATGCAAAGTGAGTGAACAGAAGAAAAATCTAAATCAAATCCATATTTGGTGTGACCACCCTTTGCCTTCAAAACAGCATCAATTCTTCTAGGTACACTTGCACAAAGTCAGGGATTTTGTAGGCTTATAGTCAGGTGTATGATTAAACAATTATACCAAACAGGTGCTAATGATCATCAATTCAATATGTAGGTTGAACAATCATTAACTGAAACAGAAACAGCTGTGTAGGAGGAATAAAACTGGGTGAGGAACAGCCAAAATCAGCTAACAAGGTGAGGTTATTGAAGACAATTTACTGTCAAAAGTCATACACCATAGCAAGACTGAGCACAGCAACAAGACACAAGGTAGTTATACTGCATCAGCAAGGTCTCTCCCAGGCAGAAATTTCAAGGCAGACAGGGGTTTCCAGATGTGCTGTCCAAGCTCTTTTGAAGAAGCACAAAGAAACGGGCAACGCTGAGGACCGTAGACGCAGTGGTCGGCCAAGGAAACTTACTGCAGCAGATGAAAGACACATCATGCTTACTTCCCTTCGCAATCGGAAAATGTCCAGCAGTGCCATCAGCTCAGAATTGGCAGAAAACAGTGGGACCCTGGTACACCCATCTACTGTCCGGAGAAGTCTGGTCAGAAGTGGCCTTCATGGGAGAAAGCCATACCTCCGACGTGGAAACAAGGCCAAGCGACTCAACTATGCACGAAAACACAGGAACTGGGGTGCAGAAAAATGGCAGCAGGTTCTCTGGACTGATGAGTCAAAATTTGAAATATTTGGCTGTAGCAGAAGGCAGTTTGTTTGCCGAAGGGCTGGAGAGCGGTACACGAATGAGTGTCTGCAGGCAACAGTGAAGCATGGTGGAGGTTCCTTGCAAGTTTGGGGCTGCATTTCTGCAAATGGAGTTGGGGATTTGGTCAGAATTAATGGTCTCCTCAATGCTGAGAAGTACAGGCAGATACTTATCCATCATGCAATACCATCAAGGAGGCATCTGATTGGCCCCAAATTTATTCTGCAGCATGACAACAACCCCAAACATAAGAACAAGGAGTCCTGGAAGTGATGGTATGGCCCCCACAGAGCCCTGATCTCAACATCATCGAGTCTGTCTGGGATTACATGAAGAGAGAGAAGCAACAGTACTGTATATATATATATATATATATATATATATATATATATATATATATATATAGCCAGCTTTCCAACCCTTTATCTTGGGTAACATGTGTTCAGTGTGGGTTACCTGTACATCATTTGTATGTGTGTTGAAATGTATTCAGAAACAGATTATCAAATAACCTGATTATTGTGAGTAACACAACCCTCTTTTGTTGTTTACCTGCCTAGTGTTAAATATTGTAAATGCCTTGTAAATTTTTTTAAGGGTTTAAAGAGGTTTTATTTTATTTTTTTAAATGTTTTATATATTACTTGTATTGTAACACTTAATGTATTTGCTTACGATTGTAAGTCGCCCTGGATAAGGGTGTCTGCTAAGAAATAAATAATAATAATAATAATAATAATAATAATAATAATAATAATATACGCTTTAAGTAGATCTACAAATGGGATGTATTTTTGACAGATAGAACATTTGGATAAGGTTAGGTGTCATACTCCATTAAATATCCGTAATTATAATTACTTTATAATATGACATGAATCTTTGTAAGTAACTGTAAGATCACATAATAACATTTATTGATCTGTTAGAATTGCGTTTTGAAGACTTCTGTTTTTTTTTATTATAGCTCCAGATTGCATTGGTTGCTTGAAATTACCGTTACAGTGAGAGTTTAAAGATTGTAAGCTCAAGTGGGATCCAAACTGGGCATGTATTTGTCAAATACAACCTTGAGGTTTTTTTTGTTTTTTTTTAATATCAACTGAAAGAAAACTGAAATTGAAGAAAATTAATGAAAGAGTCCATTCAAAAGGAAAAAAAGTCAAAGAAACAGCAAGACATTTGTGACATTGCTGTGAAAGAGGAGAGTAGAGAAGTCAGAGTCTGGCGAGGAGAGAGAGGGCAGCATCCTGGCAACTGCTTAGTAGGGGTCAGAAGTCACACACTGCTCCAGAGATATGCACAGCAGGTGCAGGACACCCTTGATTATGAAATAATTACCTGTCACTGTATTATGACATCATTTAAGAATCAGGAGCTGGGCTGCCATTCAGAACTCTGCGGCGTTCTGTAGCATGATAATTCTAGGAGTTTTTTTTCTTCTGTCACAATTTATATTCTTCTCTTCTCACTCAGCCAATCCACAAACAGAAGGGATGTGATGAAAAATCCATATAATCACACAGTAATTCAATATAATTTTCATCTCTTTATACAGTACAGCGGTATTTATATTCATGTTAAAGAAAGTTGAGCAACGCTTAACTTGTCCAGACAGTTACTTGCAAGCCAGCAAATGACTTTTATCATTACTGAAAGTGAAGCTTACAAGTGAAGCGAGTGTGTTGGTCTTAGTTTAGTTTGTAATGGTCTATTGTCTGCCTCTCAATTGGCAACAATCAACAAAATTTCCTCAAACATGCTTTATTGCCAAGTGTCTTTTAATACAGTTTAGCTAGTTATTAATGAAAACCTGATAGAGTACAGATTGCCTGCCTGTACAGTAGATAACTCATCAATCCTCACCAATATCTGACTCACACACAGTAGTGTGCATTGTAATCAATTCAAAGTCTTACTGTTATTCGTGTGAAAACGAATAGAAATAACCACAAAAACAGGTTTATCATTTGGAGGAAAAAGGAAAAGAAAATTGTCCGATTTCATTTCAGTTTTGCCCATTGGAGGACTATACTGATACGCAGAGTTTGATTTGAGGTTAAATAAAAAAAAAGGGAATCCTGGGTTCAAATCCCATCTCATTCACTTATTGTGCTTCTACTGTTCCTAATGTATTTGTGCTTCATTTATGACAATTATTAAAGTCTCACCCCTTCTGTACATTTGACTTTAACAACCGTGTATAAGTACATTTGTTTGATGTATTTATTTTAAAGATAGTCAACACAGTTACAGCATTATAGCAAAGTAAAGACAATAAAGCCTCAGGATGCTGAAAGGGAAGGAAGGCTGATATGGAATGGAAGGGCCAGGGTATTAGAAACTTAAAGAAAAGAGAAGCACTTGAGGCATGTTTTCGGTGTTTGTATTAATACTTGAGTGGCTCCTTCAGGCTGCTGTGACCTCTAGTCAGATCTGGTTTTGAACCTGATCTTTCGATTGTTTCATGGCAGATGAAAAGCTGATACATTCCAATGATGAAAGGCTAATGTAAAGCACTTCAATGCAATGTAACGCTGGCAGCTTTGTAACATTGAAATGTGAGCTTTGTAATATTGTTAGTCATGTTGGTAGACATGGAAGCAAAGTTTTTAGTACGAAAAATACTTTAAATACTTTAAATAGTCACCTTACACTTATTTATTTAATTTTTTTCAAAAACATGCTTTCTGAAAAGAACAACAGATTTAACATTTAAAAATCTACGAAAGAAATGACTCATTCAAATTAGTTTCTCGCCCGTTTCTCGCCTTGCTTGTAGAACGACACCAACAAGCATCTAGATATATAATCGTTATCATAGTTTTAGTTGGCGGTGTGCAGTAAATTGGGTTGCGACTTTCCATTAAGAAATTCTGCCCTATGTACTCATTCTAATAACATCCAATAGGAATCAAAGGTTCCAAACAGTTAAACCTTCACTGCTCACTTGTAGAGGCAGGTGTTCTGCACAGAATTGATTGTGTGATTCCAGATACCAGTTATCTGGATACAAGGGCACTGCAGAAACACCAGCATCATGTATTAGACAGGTACGATGGGTGTATGTCTGCTGCCACTTTTGATGCTTTGCTGCTAATTAGTTTATATTGTGGTATTGATTCCCTAAGATCCTCCGCTGCGTGCTGCAACATGTCTTTAAGATGTTAGTGAGGTGCTGCCTGGTGCTACATACCCGAGGCAAGCGTTGGGCTAATGAGACACACTTTCTCATCAACTGCTCATCGACATGAACTTTGAGGCACCTTTTTTAAAAATGATGTAGAATAAATAACCAACCTTTTTTTTTTTTTATAAAATAATTATTAATAATCATAATACAAAAAAAACCTGTGAGTTGTATGTGTGTGTTTTAAATCAAGTTAACTCTATAGCTCTATTAGAATAGAAGTTATTAATGAATTGGCTTGTGTTTGCTGGAAATGAGTGGCTCCCAGGTGAGACTTCACTGCAGGAAAGGCTGCTTTTAACATAAATCGGCAAAAGCAAAGCACCCCAGGGCACTTTACAACAGATTGCCTGCTAGAGATTTATAACGTGCTTTTCAATATTAGACTGCACTCGTCTGTTGTTGTTTGCTTTGGGATTTTCTTCCCCCTCCTTGTTTCTTTTCAGTTTGTTCTGTTCGTGTGAACCATACATAGTTTTGTATACCGTTAATAATAATACAGTTTACTTACGGCTTAGAGAAAAAAATCAATATTATTTTAACAAACAAATTATTCCTTCATTTCAGATGCACACTTAAACCAACGTTAAAGGTCATATTGCACTAATTAAACTAAGTAATTCAATTGAATAATTGCTCTTTATAAGTCATGGTAGTATTATTATTATTATTATTATTTATTTCTTAGCAGACACCCTTATCCAGGGCGACTTACAATTGTTACAAGATATCACATTATACATTATTTCACATTATACAGATATCACATTATTTATTTATTTATTTTTACATACAATTACCCATTTATACAGTTGGGTTTTTACTGGAGCAATGTAGGTAAAGTACCTTGCTCAAGGGTACAACAGCAGTGTCTCCCACTGGGGATTGAACCCACAACCCTCTGGTCAAGAGTCCAGAGCCCTAACCACTAATCCACACTGCTGCCCTATAGGTAACCCTCCCAAAGGCTCTGGGGTTGTTTTGCACATTCTTTTGGTGCCACGGTATGCCACAAAAGACACACACAACACACATTAGTATCAGTGGCATTTTAAGATGTGATTTAAAACCAGTGCACGATTTTAGATGGGCTTTTTCTTTAATGGTGTATGCTGGAGAGCGAGGTTACTCTTCCACTGACTCTGTGGAAGCTGGTTGCCCTCCTCGACTGAACCCTGCTTGATGTCAGCTGAGAAGAACTCATGCATTCCTTTGGTTGTCTGCTGCTTCATTTCCTCCTGGGAGGCAGTGGCATGATAATTTCTCATTTGATTCAGTTTGCTTTGCAGAGGTAGCTAAGCCCACTGATAAGATCTCCTTAAAACCTGACAAGTTGTCAGTAATGAAGGAAATTGCTTTGATCCGACTACAAATATGTCGTTTAAGCAGTTTTCTGGGGTGCGCCGAGAGACTTAATAATTTCTGCAGGCAAAAATCTTCTTTCGTTATTAGCACTCTTAAAAAAGAACCCATTTATAATGTATTAGCTAGGAGGGCTTGGTGACTCAGTGGTTTAGAATGTGTGGTGATCTTTTACCACAACTATAGTTATTCGCTGTAACACTGGCAATGGAGTGCAGGGCTATTAATACACAGGTATGAGCACTGTATAAAAGAAAGCTTTGGGAGGAGTGATAAAGCTATGTTTAACTGGTAAAATCACAAGTGATGTGTTCAGTGGGGATTGTAACTTTTAGAAATGACTTTCCTTGATGACACATACTCTCTTTTTTTCAGGATTGTGATGATGCATTACTGCAGTTTACTCACCACACTACACAAGGGCACAGAAATGTTCTTGAGTGCAATGTATTAAAAGATTTCTAAAACCGGTGTTATTAGCAAGGTACTGCTCCGTTACCATGCTTTAATGGTTTCAGATTGTTGCAATATGACATTACCGAGAATCCATTTTAAACCAATTTGAAAGAGAAGTCCAAATGAGTCCCAATTACAGTACATTTCTAAACCAGGAAGGGAGAGTGGGTGCGTAAAACCTTTCAACACACTTCATGCACCAAATTGCTCTGCATTTGCTTTGAGTGTGGAAAAGGAACAGTCCTCATTGGGTGCCCTTTGTCCCACTCATTAAATGGGCTGGGAAATGTGTGAATGCTTCTGTAGTGTAATCAGCCTACCTGCATAATGGAAGACCATCAATTATTTGTTATTAGGTCAGAAGAGTGCACAGGGAATGAGGGGATATTTACATGCAACATAGGCATCGGGCTGCATTTAAACACCGCTGCCTCGAGAAGGGCAGGAGATAATCGCAGCGGTGTCAGTTCTGATTTGCGTGCGCCCAGCTGAGATGAGAGCATTTCATTTAATGGTACCTGATAGATTGGTGCTTTGCGTCATTTGATTTGCTAAAACAACAACCAGGTTCTAGAAAGAAAAACATCTTCCCATGCAACCACCCACAAGATGTCCTTGCAACCAATATGTTCTGTTGTTATGAAAATAGCAGAAAATGAATCATTTTGTCGAGAGAAAGAAGAATATAATAAAATATTGATAATAGATGACAATGAAAAAGAAAAAAAAGAAACGTGAGGTCCAAATATAATACCAAATATCTTCATGGTGTGCAATAGACAAGTGCTGTGTGCGGCAACATTAAAAATCCACGGAAATTAAATATAGCAGAGCACCTTGCCTTTTAGCTAAATCACAGTTTGACAAAACAAAGGATTTCTTGTGGTGAGGATTTTGTCTTGAACCCTGTGTTCGTTTTCCCCCCAGATCCGCTCAGACAAGGACAGGGACATTCAGATGAGATACAGCATCACTGGAGTGGGTGCAGACCAGCCCCCCATGGAAGTGTTCAGCATTGATCCCGTGGCTGGGAAGATGTATGTCACGAAGCCTTTGGACCGGGAAGAAAGAGCCTCCTATCATGTAAGAGCCATGAAAGATCACTGAACATCTTGAACAGCCACACTACACAGGACGTATTATTATTATTATAAATAACAAAGATCATACTCGGGAACAATGCGCTATTGAAAAAAAGTGTTCATTTTCTTTTAACCTTTTTTAACTATAGATGTGCCATAGTATTATATGCACAGGATGGTACTGTGTTTGTATCCCTTCTAAACAGATGTTGCTTGCAGTGCACATTCTAAACAGCTGTTGCAGATTTCACACATCAGTGAATTCGATCTATTACTTTAAAGGGCTCACTACATGGCTTTGTTTTATTTTATTTGGGTGGGGGGGGGGGAACCATGTGGCGGTTATATATTCCTACATGAATGGGTAATCCAATATCAACTATCTGGCAGTTTGCTTTGGAAAAAGGAGCCGCTGTTCCTGTGCAATGCCAGTGCAATAAACGCAGATCATAAGAGTAATATAGGCTTAAAGAGTAAGTAGTTCCGATAAATATGGCGTTACACGTCCCCAGGTGTTGCTACGACTGTTTAAAATAACCTACCTGTAATTTGTCTTTTCATTGTGAACATCCTGACAACTTGTTACACTTATAACTTTAAAGTCTGTTTCAAAGCTCTTTTCAAAATGTCTGCTCTAGTGCACAGTGTAAGGATTATTGCCCACATTGTCAAACATGTAAAAGTCAGAGCACTGTTATGGTTTTTGTGGTGTTTTGTTTTGTTTTTTTTAATCGCTCTTCCTGCAGTGATTTAGAGGACACACCTCAACCCCAGTGCACTAGAGCAGACATTTTGAAAGAGCTTTGAAACAGACTTTAAAGTTCTAAGTGTAACAAGTTGTCAGGATGTTAACAATGAAAAGAGAAATTGCAGGTACGTTATTTAAACAGTCGTAGCAACACGTGGGGACGTATAACGCTATATTTTTCTGAACCCCGCTACTTACTCTTTAATACAATGCTCTGAAAATAATCATTTTAATACACAGCAGACCATTGTGTCATGCTTTGTTATCTGCACTTTCATATCAGACGAATCTCCAAGGCACATGTTCAAGTTTGTACATTAATTCTCCCCAGCTAGTAGCAATTATACGAATTATTCTTGCAGCACTTAATACCTCTAGAAGTTCAAGGTTCCCACAGGCTGTGAGCACATATTTTTATGATTCACTTTGGTGCATATCTTATACCCTGAGCTGTATATGGGTAGGATATACTGTGTGTGTATATATATATATATATATATTCTTTTTTTGCATGTACAGAGAAGGATGTACAGAGAAGGTTTAAACGATTAAAAAAAAAAACATTATTTCAAGACTTCAGCTAAAGAAGGGCTTTTTCCAAAAACTTCCTGAAATACATACTTTTTTAATCATTTACCATTTTGTGTACATGCAATAAAGAAATGTTAATTTGTTCTTTTTTTGTACACTGCAGTTCTACCTCCTTTTTAAACACATTTAGCACTAGCTGAAGTTGCTCATACTATGTATGCTTAAGGCAGTCACAGCATTTCGGATATGAGTTGGGAGTTAGCTGAGCTCCCATGTGCAGCTTCAGCAGTGTTCCTAGCTAGTGCTTCCCCTGCTCAGAGCCCATTGTTACACAGCCCTCGAAGCCGCAAATTCTTCAAGGGCGTTCTATTTATTTTTAAGGAGACATACTGGTTTTATTTGTAGGGGACCAAGTAAAATATTAGTCATAAATTCAATTGACCCTGCTTCTATACACACACACACACTCAACATTTTCAACATTTTGAAAGCATATCCCACCATATCACATCAATACAAATAACATTTAAAACACTGTAGTGGAAAGGAAACCCAAAGCCCATCTTACAGCTGTTCCAAATTATACATGTTTGTGTTACAATGTGATGCCGCTGCATGTTGAATACTGTATATGTGATCTATGGATTTCAATTTTAAAAAGTGGAAATTTAAGTAAAAAAAAAGGGCAATAGATCAATCAAATCTGAAAACTCAAGATACAGGTCCTTAAGGGAAGATCACACGCCTTAAAATTAGCCACTTCAAAAACACTCTTTATCTTCAGCTGAAGGTGCCCTGGTTTGAAGAATGATGTGCGGCAGGGATCAGCTTCTCATCCTTTTGAAGATAATAACTTTAATTCGATTTTCCTTTTTTAATCACAGTAATCTTTGACTTCTAATGTTATTGAATTACCAGATCCAATGACGCGAGAGATAACTTTTTTGACACGAGTCAAGTGTGCTCATTGTGATTGTTGTGTGCGGATATTGGGAGCACATCAAGATCAAACAGTGATCTTGAATCAGTAAAGTAAAATCAACCTTCAGGGAACCAGGACGGCATACTGTACAAGTTTTTTGGGGTAGAAGAGAATCACAAAAGGAGAGACGTGAGATCTTGAGAACTGAATTATAATCATTTCTTGACTGGCACCCCATCAACCAAAACAGCTTTCCCCTATCTGCCAAAGAGTTGGCATGATCTTCTCTATGCATTTTAACTCTCTAATATTTCCACAGTTGTATCCAGACTGTAATCTTTACTTTATACATCAGGAACAGCTTAAATATGTTCAATTTGAAAGAGCCAGCTCTAGCAATTGGAGCAAACACATCACTAGCAAACACATCACCACCATTTCCCAGAAGAGGGAGATTGCAACTGCTGCAGGAATTTGAAGGATCTAATTGAAAGATCTTACTGCTGTATTTGTGTTCTTCTTGGTGTTTTTAAGTGAGCAGGATTAATATAGAGGTAAGGACAGTATTAAGACCTGCGACTGTTTAGATTGCAGTAGAGATGGACGCAGTCTTTTGAACTCTCAAGTAGATCTCCAGGTTCAGATCAAACTGATCAACATCCATTCCAGTGACCAAACATGGTTCAGGTCCATTTAAGCAGTAAACAGTTGACCGATTAGCCTCCTGCCTGCCTAATTGTAAGCCATGCAGGTTGGAGGAAGCATTAAATGAATGAGCCGCCTGGCTCCTGTGCTGGTTTATCTCAAGAGGAGAAGCAGTCTCTGTGTTCCAAACATTGCCTGCTCTTGTTAACTCTGCTTTGAAAAGACTGATAACCCTGTCTTTTAGTGGGATTCTCTGAAGGGATCTCATCATCATAATAAGTTGTTCTTCTCTGTCAGTTCTGTATCTCTGAGAGCCCCGAAGAATGGCTATATTTAGAGACTAAACTACCCACGTCTTCACCTTATTTTCTACCATATATTCCTGTTTAACTCTTTAAGGGCAAGGTGTTTTGATATCTGAAGACAAACCCAGGTTGTTCGTTCTTGTGTTCATGTATTTATTTTGTCTTATGTGTAAATACATTTACATGTAATATGTAGGTTGATTATAGTATTTGATTATTACATTACCGAAAACATACGCACATACTCAGTAATGTTTAATACACTGATACCATAAAACACTTCATAAAAAATAATATATATATATATATATATATATATATATATATATATATATATATATATTATAAAAAATGAACTAAGCACTGAGTTGATTCAATTTAATATGTTAGTCGAATGTTTTGAGATACAAGTTCATTTTTCTCCAAAAAGCTTAATGTTAAACATGTGCTGCGTTAAATATATGTATTTAACAATTGCCTTTTATTTTGGGGATTACAGTAGACTCTTTTTAACATACAGTCTATTCCTATGAAATGCAACTTTACCCTTATAAAAAAAAATATTTTACGTTAATATAAAAAGCCTAAGAACTGTTTACATGCCTTGTAAAGCATGCTTGTACATTAGGAAGCCTGGTAAAAATGCAGTCAGTGATATATAACGTTTTGTAATTTGCAAATCCACCTGGGTAAACTTTTATATGAGTGCAGACTAGCAGAATGAAGAATAACACATAGATCAAAATGAAGGAAAACAATTATCCTACTGTGAGTGTTATACGCAGAGACTCTGATGTTAACATAAGTCTTTCTTTTTGTTGCCTGCTGTGTAAAGTAAGCTAATCCTGGACATTAGATTTAAAGACCACCCCAAAATTAGAATTAGGCCACCCCAAATACCTAATAAAAAAAACAAGAAAACGCCCTGAAATAGTATTGTATGTACTGCCAGTTGGGAAAGAAAACACAAGCAAGTTCAAATAAATAAATAGTGAATACCAGAAAGATTATACATCTGCAGAGCACAGCATGAAGGTCCACTGTTATAGATAATACAGTGCAGTATTTAAAGATTGTCATAAAAGCCTTATTAGGAGATCCATGATACATCACCTGATTCGCCTGGACAAAATCATCAGATGACTCGCCCTTTGTTACTGGAGTAAATTCCCCATGGGACTCTCCCAGAAATGTGCCATTTGGATGACATTTGCCATGGTAGTGGTATAGAAATATACAGATGTACAAGATATCTGGCTGTTGTAGATTAAACCACTTACACTTTAAAGTGTTATTGATTGCCTTACCATGTGGATTGCAGATTGAAGCTGTTTCTTGGTCGTTTTGAACCACCAGCGCACTTTGCTTCTCTTCTGCTTTGATTTCCTTTCAGGGCAAACTTTGCGCCGAGACAAACGCAAAAATAAATCGGGTCCTTTTGATTCCAATAGGATTTTTTAAAGTGAACACTCCCTGACACCCAGTGGCTAAATGTAATTTTATTCCATCCAATTTCTCTAACAGGTTAACTCTTAACTTTCTGCACAGCTACTGTCATTTCAACCCAGATGATCCAGCGTGCTGTAGAGCTGATGCTGCATTTTGTGTTGATCCTAACAGTTGAGAGCTCACGCAGTGGACATGAATGGAAACAAAGTGGAGAACCCCATTGACCTGTACATCTACGTGATTGACATGAACGACAACAGGCCAGAGTTCCGCAACCAAGTCTACAATGGCTCAGTGGACGAGGGCTCCAAACCTGGTAAGGTTCAAATTAGTAGCAACAGTATTGCTTTAAAATAACTTGTTGCTCGATAGGTATAAATACAACAAACTACATAATGATCCAAATAAGCGTTCACCCCACAGATATACCACCGTGGGCTCTGATATTGTCTCACTGTCTAAACTAAGCAAGGCTGGGCCGAGTGGGTGTTAGTGAAACAGCACAGAGGACACTGGACTTACTGGGACACATTTCAACCAGGACCCTGGAGGCACTCTGCTGATGGAGGGGATGCCCTTTGAAGGATGCATTAAACCAAAGTCCTGTTTACTCTAGGGGGATATTAAATGCAAACTTTTGAAAAAGAACAGAACAGGTGTTGGATTGGATCTAACCTGCTTCAGTATGAATTCACATAGATGACAGTAGAGCACTGGACACTTTACCACATAAGTAGTTTTTTTTAAGAGACAGAGATACATTGTTTTCCCTGCAGCTGCTATAATGGAGAATTTCAAAGCACCAGACCTAGATTAGCTAGTTTAAAAAGACAATAGGTTGCGAATTTCATGCTTCGAGTTTATCTGTGTGATTTTAACAGCAAGCTAAGTGCAGACACAGGCTGGTCCATTATCACTGATGCTCTTATAGGATCAAACACAGGCAGTGATGAAGGCTTTTATTAACCAAATCTGCTATAAATCTAAAACTGTTTATAACTTATGCTTACAAGAATGCAATAGTCCCAGGTTACTTAAATTATAGTTCTACCTTTTATATTCATGATCAGGTCTGTCCCCTGAATATTGATCAGTAAGCCTTATGCCAATACTGCATAGTGGGGGTGTTGGATTTGTCATTTATGTATAAAAAAAAGAGGATTGCTTTTAATACCCCAGGCATGTTCTGTGTGAACGTAATTGGCAGCCCAAGCTGTTTTTTCTATTGTTTATTTATAGTAAACCAGTATGAATAGAAAGTGTTCTACTCAAACTCCTCGCCTCCCAAAAGGTCTCCATTATATACACGGTTTGGACGCCTGCAGTACTTCTCAAGCCATTGTGATTTGACTTCAGATGCAAGCTAGTGGAATTCCCCTGAAACCACCTGATACTTTAAATCCATGCTCCCCGGGCCTGTCACACAGCCCTTTGGTGGGCAGCCTGCTCACAGAAAAAGTGTTTGAAACTGCACTGGATGTCACGCAAAGACTCTTTGAGCTGGCATTTGCAGCTCTGTAGAGTTCAGCAGTGAGAATGCCTTAATAATGGGTTTCTGGGTGTTTTGACTGCAGTGTATGTTTTTAGACAATAATTGGATGTTTATTTGGGGCTATTCACTGGAAAGTTAATGAACAATTCTGCCAACTGCAAACAATAATAATAACATTTAAAAAAAAAATGTGCTGGAGGTTTTTCGACTGGGCATTTAGAATTTAGTAACTGCAGTGTCAATGTAACTCCAACGTACACTACTGTCTAGTCTACATTTATACCTGTGTTTTAAACCATGAAATTCTGGTTTATTGACCCAGTTCTTTGGGGTACTATCGTGACAGTGAAAACAATAGTTTGATTTTGAACAAATTTTTCCTCTTTGCTAACAATTCTGGTGACTAGGAACTAGTTTTATTTTTTAACCTTAGCCTGGCTCTTTCTTTGCTATTTTCTTCCCCCCATAACATTAACCAGTAAATGTTACTACACCGTTATGCAGTCCGTTCATAGGTGATTTATAAATGCATGTGGTTCGTAACTATGAGATGAAAAAAACAAAAACACTCTTAGTATTGAAGCCGCTGTTTCAGATTTCCTTCTAAGATGCTTTTGGAAGCTATTACTAAAACAACTGCAGCTGTTCTGACTTAATGTAAAACCTATATATCCCCTAACTTTGAAATAATGAAAAGAAAACCCTCAGCAGGTCTGGACTGTTTATTTCCACAGGGAACTCTGCAGTACTGGGATGTTAGCCAGTAAATTGGATATTACCTAACTAACTAAGCGGGACACTGGATCATGATAACTGTCAGCGTTTTATATATTCATGTATTCAAGGGAGAACTGATAAGCAGAGATCTGCTTTATTAATTGTATGCAGTGTTTCAGCTTCCACCTTCAGGTAGCAAATATTCCATCTGAAATCTGTTTGAGTTAGTCATAACATTTCAATAATGGTACCTGCTTTGAAGACTGGGTTATTCATTGAGTGCAGCTTGGGCATACACATGTCTAAGTCAGACGGTTCTAAAGTAGACTCAAGGCGGTGCAAATTGTTGGTTTGATATCAGTAAAAATACATACATTCTCATGCTATACAGTAGGACCAAAAATGGAAATTCCTCTGTACCAACTATATAAGCCATAGCACACCTGGATATACTCCAAGAGACTTTATGCCAGCCCTGTACTATACACCATTGTATCCCAGAGATTCACATTTCTTCTGGGAATGGAATTTATAATAATGCCAGTCCCATTGCACATTTGAAACCCATTCTCATCACGTGCAGTGTGAGTTACATAGCTCTTCTATTGCAAGCACGCCAAACCTACACTGGAACCCTTTTCTCTGTCGCATATTGTTTATGTACCATTAAGCACAAATAGAGGAAACAGAATCTTGTCCAGCTGGAATGCCTCTCATATGACTTCAGGGGAGATATAAAGAGAGCAGGACATTGAGCCGTAACCCGGAACAGAATGAGGGAGACCTATCATTGTCATTAAAAGCTATACAGAATGAAGGGGTCCATAGATCTTAGAAGAACTCCAAGAAATTCCCAAACTGGTCTCAGTGGCAGAACTAGAATAGCACACATTGAGTACAGATATAACAGCCAGCAATGCAAGGGGTTAGGCAACAAGGTGACAGGACGCATTGCTCATAGCAGCAAAACAGTGATCACTTCATCACTGTCGCCTGGGTGGTTGTCATACCAGCATCTCCAGGGGCCTCTGTTTTTCAACAAGGTGAATTGCAGTCCTATCTGATTGCTCTTCAGAGTGGTGAGGAGCAGGCAGGTAAGGAGGAGGGTAGAAGGAGTGAGAGAAGTATGACTAGATGTCTTGAGGGCATACATTACTCTACAGCTCTGACAGCAGAAGTAGCGAATATCCAGACTGAGGGTAGAAAATAATAGTTATGGATTGGTCTGAAATACAGATTATACAAAGGCATTAAAAACCATTTTATTTTAGATTTGATTTATTTTTTAACAAGTGAATGTGAGAGTTAACTTGGATAAGCAGGCACTGTTCCCATTGGTTAAAACAAGTGACTGTTTAAAATATACATACATATATATAGTTTGGCACAAAGTCTGATTTAAAATAATCTTCCAAATACCAGTTTCAGTGATTGGAATGTAAAAAAAAAAAAAAAAACCTCAGTTCAGAAATATTGTGTAAAATAATGCTAATTGCACACTAGAGTAACAGGCTTTGATAAATGGAGGTCTTGTCTTTTAACTCTTTTAGCTTGCCCCTGACAACTAATTTCTTGGCTTATTCCAATGCGCTTTCAACCCTAGTTTTGGATCAAACCCATAACTCCCCTCCCCGAGGCACATAAGCAGCTACTAGACCATTTGGTAGCTGTACACATAGATGTGTGATAGGGGCCACTCATGTGGAAAAACAGCTCGTACTAGAAACCTGCTCCTTCTCAGGCTGCCGCACACTGTAGCTCAGGCTTGCCGAGTGCTTGATGGGACTGGACCACTGTTTCATCTGCTGTCGATCTGGGCAGCTCTCGTGTCAGACCCATTAGTTGCTGCTTCAGTTTAAAAGGGAACAGATTTTGCATTACACTTCGCAAAAGAACAAATCATATGCTGGGGCCACACAGAATGAAATCTGGTCATCCCACAGGCTTTATCGCTTTGTTAGCTGCTTAAGTGAGATTTAAAAGGATTTCCGAGACCTTAAAATGTTTACAAGCACTTTTGATTTGTTTTTTAGGATTTAGCATATTGTGCAGCACTGAGCGAGGATGCATAAATAAATCTAACTGTTATGACTGAGATCACTTGCCGTTTTGAGGATCTGTCAATAAGTAAATAAACAATACCCTTTAACATTCACTTTATAGTATTTTAATCCTGGGCTTAAGTTCTGTAAGTGTGGCAAAATGTTTTTTTTTTTTTTTTGCATGCCCCTAGCACAAACTTATCCAAATCATGCATTACCAAATCATATAATGCTATAACATAAAGTATTATCAAAAAATACTTTTTATATTTAACAAAAGCATTCTTAAAGAAGTGTATTTAATACTTTTGGATAATCCGTTACTGACATTGGTATCAAATTGACGTTATGGTGCCGTTTAACTGACTGCACATTCAGAGGTTGTACCAGTTTAGTCCTCTCAGTTTAACTGTAGCGTTTTTCATTTGGGTATTCTCCTACAGTACACCCTTAAACAGATTTACTTTTTCTTCACCAGACAGACACCCGTCATTGCACAGAGACTAGCAAGGCAGAGACTCGAGCAGCTTTGGGCGATGGAATAATACCATGGCCCAGCGCGCCAGTGTGACTCCAAGCATGAGGCGCATATGAATAATAAAAGTTTACATTTTGAGCTTCAGTGATTTGAGTGGAAAGCCAATTACAGAGCGGAATTAGTTTTCAAATTAAATAGTAATTTAAGAGGCTGAGAAATTAATCCTTTCAGGCTCACAGTTGCGTTTTCACACCCATTTGTACAATGAACCAAGATTTAAGCGTGTTTAGAATTTCACTTAATGAAATGAATGGGGAGGTGTTTAACATGTTGCATTTTGCACCCCTTGGTGGCAAAGAAAGAGACTGTAAGGTTATATAAACATTTCTCTCGTCCTTTGTAGCCCATCGTTTTACAAGAGTTTTCCTTTGAACAAATAAAGACCCTCCTTTAAAATGTAATGACGTTTGAAATCGAAGTTCCATTTGCAATTATATTCTGACATACAGTATCATTGAAATAATAGTGCTATATCTGGAATTACAGTGCAGATGAAAAACTAGACCAATCCTGGTCAGATCAAGCATCATGCGCCTCCTTGCTTACCCAAGAAAAGGGAATTCTGCTGAGAGTGGCCGAGAGGATGGCGCCTATTTGAGAGAGAGTGTGATAAGCGTTTCTCTGTCAGATGGCTCTTTAGCTCAGTTAACATGGAAAATGCAAGGTCCCTTGAATGCCCAAGATAATAAAAGATAATCTAAAATGCACAATTTTAACATTATGAACTTAAAGCTAGCACATTCTCTGTGACGCATTTGCAATGCCTCACAGAAACCTCACTTGCAATAAAATATCTGTGTATTAAACCCAGGAGAGTGTGCATCACATTGCTGTTGTTGTCTTCAGGTTCGTACGTGATGAAGGTGACAGCAAATGATGCTGATGATGACACCACAGCCAACGGGATGGTTCGATACAGGATCCTGTCCCAGTCCCCACACAGCCCCATCCCCAACATGTTTACCATCAACAGTGAGACCGGGGACATCGTCACAGTGGCAGCTGGACTGGACAGAGAGGTGGGTCTGCTGGGGCACTGGACCCACAATGAAGAACAATTGTCCCACCCAGTCGATAGGCATCAGTAGTACACTGATAACATTTCTGGGTACCACTGCACTTGTGTGATTGCTGCTGCTGATGGGGGGTAATGTTAAATCAAAATTTAAGCAAGTGTTCAGTAAATTGCAGCCTAGTAATAGACAGACTAAGAAAATGTTTTCCAACTTTCACATTGCTAATATTCAGGTGTCTGTTATTCCCATAAATTACTTTAATGACTAGAAGGTCACTTTTCTATAATGACAGTGTGACTGACAAGTCAGTCATCATCCCTGAGCTGCCGTTATCAGTGTCAGTGTGTCTGATTAAGTAGATAATGGGTATTGTGTCACACACGTCTCCCAAGGGGAGGCCGTTTGTATTCCTGCATATTCAAGGCTGCTAATGAATGCCTTGTCCGTGGCTTCAGGAAATTGAGCTCGCCGCCTCAAACACAGTAATTGAAAATAGCAATATAAAATACGTGTCTTGGGCATGCATTACACATATCAATTACAAAACAAACAAAACATAACCATGAAAGAAGACATGAAAAGTAAATGTCTCTTTTTCAACAGCACAATAGTCCATTCTGCAGTAACAAGATGCATTTTGTTGATTTCAATGTTTAGGGGCAACATGTAGGCATAAGTTACACTGGTTTAATACCTCTGTCAAGCCATTAGCCAAAATGTTAGTCTACTTAATTCAGTTTGTTACAGTTTTACCTTGTTGAGTTTTCAGAAGACAAGATTCTACTTTACAGAATCTGATTTTTTGATATTTAAGAATGTCATGCATTATTTATTGACCATTAAAGGCTTTGAGAATAAAGGAAAAAAAAACACAGTAAACATACCCTTGTTATCTAGCATTATTCTTTCGCTTGAATCTGGGATGAATGTGTCTAGTTTTCTTTCCCCCACAGGACATGCAAACAGCTTTTCGATAAGCATAAATAAAAAGTGCTTTTTTGCCTCCAGTAGCATTTCCTGGAAAAGAGGTCCCGTGGCAATGTGTGAGTGAGACAGATCCCCACCTCAATTTAGATTTGAACTCTGTTACATTGTGCCGTTTTGTTTTATTCAAAACCTTAAAAAATAAAAAACTCCAGCTACTATCTAACTGCTGATAAAGAATTCCCAGCTTAGCCACAGCCAGAACTTGCTCAACATCCTTGCAAGTGACTTGAATCTCTGCTTAGCAGTGTCTCTGCTGGAGAGCTGTTGAGTGTTCTGTCTGGACTGGTTTTACCTTGTTCAGTCTTGGGGATATGGGCGTGCGTAAGCTACACAAATAAAGGGATGAGTGCATTTGCCTGGAATACACAAACTCCAGCTACTGCAACTCCCAATCACCCAGTACCCTAAATTGAAACCCTAAATAGAAATCCTGGTAAGTTCCGTTGCTACTGTGATGGAAATATTGCTCCCATTGCATTGCACTTTGGGCAATTCCAGACTTTACTTTGAACTCAATGCATCACATTATATCAGGTGGTAATATGCTCAGGAGTCACTAATTAAGCTCATAGCAAAATTGAGAATGGCTTCAGCTCCATCACAGTTGATATTGTTAAGACATCAACATTTGTTATTTTGTCTGTGCACAGCCACACTGTCCTCTATTGAAACAAGAATACAAAATAACAAATATTTACCAGTTTTCTGCTAAGGACTGCTGGAGGGAAAGCAGAACTAGACATGGGTCTTGTGCAGAGTACAGAGAGATGTAACAAATCAGCATAGTGGTAATTATATGAATTTGAAACCGAAATGCCTCCTGGCGGCTCAAGTTGCAATGATATGACACAACAATGTTCTTCACACCAGAGATGGGTTAGCATTCTGTATAATGATAAAATCCGAAAGCTAAGCAATTCTATGAGTTTTCATATCAGTCAGTTTACCATCTACACACTCAGGAGTGCTGCAGCCGGGCCTAGTTTGTAAGGGCCACAGGGAGCGATCTTGATAACCCAAGCTGATCCAAAAGGGTCAAGGTGGTACAGGATATGAGGGCCCAAAGGATCCCTAGAATCACTTCTGCAAATATTGAAGAAGGCCTGCAGATTGTCTCTGAGTCCCTCTGTGATCTTTCCCATCATCAAATCAATAATCTCTCTCAATAACTGTACCATGGCTGTGTACACAGCTGAGGAACAGGGCACAGGGAGCTTTCTGTACAGCTGACTCTCCTGTATCCGCAAGACTGGATCAGATTAGGAAACGGTGCCAAAGGCCTCTGTTTGGAGCCAGCATCTGAGCCACAGCCGCAGATGGTGAGGGCAGGTGGGCCAGGTCTATCGGCACGGATGGGGAGGGGTATTGAGAGAGCTTGAACAACACTGAATAGGGATACGCAATCAGGTGCACATGTGAACTGTCTGAAGGCTAACCATATCAGGCTTCCAAAATGATTAAACTATAAGGACCTTGGCTTATTCTTAGTCGCGTCTAATACCGACTTGCTTTTTCTTCCAACATTTAGAGATGTTTTACCCTTTGACTTCTCGAGTGGCAGGGAATGTCGTACTTGGTTGAGGAAAAATAGAGCTGGAACATAATTGCAAACTTGTCTAATTAGGCAGCACTATGTAAATGCAGCATTTCAACATGAATCCTAGTGTCAGGGGGGGTCTTAAATAAGACATGAGAGTTGTGAGTGTCTCTTGTCTGCTCCAGCCTGAGCTGTCCTTATTACTAATCCCATTCATCTGGAGTTGTTTCCTAATTAGAATATTTACGCACTAATTAGCAGGTGAATGAGACACTTCAGATCTGTTTTGGAGGCCTAGGAAGGGACTCATTAAGACCAGCGAGTTCCTATTCTGATTGTTTTTGCATGCTAATTAAAATGGAGCTCACGGGTCCTGTCTATTTGCTTGTATTGTTATGTTTTGATTTGTTTGTGCAGGAGGTGGGGGCTTTTTTTAAATTTAATACACACATAGAGACACACACATATATGAATGTGACTGTCCCATTTAGAGCCTGACTCGGGTATGCAATTCAAGCGTTTGCTTTTTTTGTCAGCACATTTTAATTAGAGATGTTTCAGCAAATTATAATTGAGACATATTTAATTAAAAGCAAGGAGTAATTGATTTACAACAAAACCCAAAAGATCAGTTTTAATCAAATTATGTGTCTTAAAATGGTGTGTGTTTAATTCCCCGGACTTCAAATGGAATGTAAAAGGAACACTGGTTCACGTTCCATGTAAATGTTCCAGTTCTGCTGTATCGTGGTGTTTTGGAGTAGTGGCCACAACTTGACAATGGATTCCGATGGAATATCCTGGAAAAGCTACTCTATTGGAATTCATATGGATTCCCAGGCATTATTTTTACTGTCACAAAACATAGCCAAATTCCACAACTTCACAGTAGCGAAATGGAACAGGCTCTTGTTGTGGACACAGCAGTGACTGAAGATCTGATGGAGGGTTATTAATTGACCTTCTTTTGTTAATTGGTCCTTAATTGGTTGACTTTTAGTTTTCTGTTTGACTACCTTAACCTCAAATATAGGTAAATGTATTAAAGTAGCCACACAAAGTAGCCAAATGTATGGATATGTGATCGAGTTGAAACACTACACTTGAAGCTACCTATAGTCAGTGCTTAATTTATACAGAAAGAGGTGCGGGCTCAAGCAATGACAATAATACTGTTCTTAAGAACCGCACATTCAAAATCATAACACGTTTATTTGAAAGAGTATTGTACGTACTAGTGTTAGATGTTTACAATCGTATATTCGCCATCATATACAAAGTAGTAGTATGTGTAGATAAATAAATTCAGCTAATGCCTTGATCAGTTCATAACCTAACCTGAGATTCTGATGCTCTTCAGGAACACCCCACACCATAGCTTAATTCTATACAGAACATACACTGCCTCACAACTTAGTAAAAGGTTACTTCATACTTAATAAGGATCTGGGAAACATTATTTATAAAAACAAAACAAAAATATAATAGCCTCTTGGTTAACCCGAGCGCCAACCCGAGTGGAATGTGTTTGTCTCAATGGATTATAACCCTATGTCTGGGGGCATTGGGAAAATTGTATTTCTCTGTGGCAGCAAAGATTGCTTATTGCTTTGTGACACGATTTAGCAGGAACAGAGATCTATAAAAAGAGATCTATAAAACTCATTATACTCGATTCTTTTGTTACGTGCACAGTGAGCGTAGGTATACTGAAATGATTATGGGTGTGCCTGGAGCCAGACATGCACATTGGCACAGGTTTCACCAACATTTTCTACAGATTGTTCTATTGCTGCTGCCTCTGGTCCTAACTTAGTGTAAACATCACTAAAAAAGGCTGTTTGTATTGTGTGTTCTCTATTAAATAAACAGTGTGCTGCACTGTTTGTACTTTGCCTGACCTTGGGAGACCACAGATTACCTTGCTGATTTTTTTTTTTAGCTGTATAAAAATGCAACTGCATTTCCCTCGCCGTAATGTGCCTCCTCTGCACCACTTCAGAATGCACAGCTCTTTATTAAATTAGAAATCAAATCTTCCTTGTAATCTGTAGAGGTTACACTGATGAAGCCGCTAGATGAAACATGACTTAGAAGTTTGACATTGGAATGTATGTTTCAGTGTTAGAAGCTATGGATAAATACACAGAGGTTCCTATTTCACTAAGAGAATCTCCTCATGCTGTGTGTCCATAACACACCAGCTCATCTGCAAACTAAATTAATGGAAACACACACAAGCATAAAAGATATGCCTGGGCAGCACAGTACCTGCAAGAATCCTACTATGGTAGAGCTTTCAATCGGCACACATTTCTTACAAAACATACCATGGGACTTTGTCTAGCCCCCTGTGAAATGTACCTGTCTAACAAAAACAGTGAGTGGGAGTTCTTGACACAAAAGAGGTGGGGGCTGCTTCTTACTTTTTTGTCCAGTGTGTTTTTCATTTTGCTTTCCTTTGCCAACGGGAGCATTCGGTGCCCTCTAGTGGCCACAAGGCTGTATAGGCTTTCAATTTCTAAAGTTAGCACAGAGAAGCCCTCTTGGCAGTCAGTGATTGTGAGCTGAACGTCTTTGCTTTAGAATGCCTCACAGGTCATGGGACAGAGAGAGCAAGATTGCAACGTGTTAGAAGTAAAAAAAAAACTAACCAAAAAAAAAAAAAAAAATATATATATATATATATATATATATATATATATATATATATATATATATATATATATAACAAAACGAGGCTTGAACACTTGAAAAAGATTACAATAGTCCCCCCCCCCTCCCCCCCACACAGGAACAAAAGGTAACTTATCTTCAATACTAAAATAGTAGTCGGCAGCCACCTTTTCTCATTTTTATTAAGACTCACCTGCCTGCCGGCCGTCTACCATGTCTGAACATCTTGATTAAATGAAGCAACAATATTGCAGTGGCGCTAAGGGCTTGCTAAAGTGGCGGCAATATAAAGTACTATATTTTACCTCCTCACATGTTATCGGTAGCTGCAGTAACCTGCCTATTTAGTCCTGACAAAAGCATTTAGAAATTTCAAACAGCACAGACCTTGGCATGCCCTACTTGATTAATTATAGTTTTAATAGTAATACAGTGTTATAAGAACATATAACTAAGGCATTTATAAGCCGTATAATTGTGTTATAACATGACACCAAGCTTAACACTGGTAATGTGTCATTAAAATGTTATTGTAATAAACTGTTATAACTTAATAATAACCATCATGACCTATACATGTTTTTTAAACTGATCCTTATGTGACCATCAAATATCACATCTTTTGCTGGAATGTGTCACTTGTTGTATTTCTGATTTTAAGTTGTTCATGCTGCTGTTGCTGTCATACTTGTCTTGGCGATTTCTTGACCAGTATATGTTTTACTCCTAAGGAATGCTTTACCTGACTCTTGCTGGTGTTTTAATCACATACATATGCTGCCACAGTAACTTGAATGGAATCAAATCGAGAGACGGTACTGTATATAGTTTTACAAGGTGGTTTAGCTAACTCATAGCCGTTTAGCTGTGAAAAGACACAGAGTACAACAGAGTGTTTCTTTTTAAAGTGCCATGGCTCCCATTAAAATGACTGATGACACCCTCACACCACAGGCATACTGGGGGACAGTTAGGCTTTAACAAATGTCTCTCTCACTCATAACATACACTCTCGCTTTATAGCCCCTAACTTCACAGAGGTGGGGTGATGTATTTTAAAACCATTACTGCAGTAGAGATGTTGGCTACCTCACAGAATACAAAGCTGTCATCTATCCAATCCAGGCATCTATCTGTCTGCATGTCTGCGTACCTATAAATCTTATCGATGGCTGCCATATGTGTTTACCTATATATCTTTTTCCTTCCCATTACATAGAAATGTTTCCCTGTGTCTGGGTGTTTTGAAACTATCTATCTGCATGGTTTTTTTTTTTCAATCAGTCTTTCTGTCTCTCTTTCTCTGTCCATTCTGTCAATTTTATCAGTGTTACTTACCTTCCTGGCATCTATAAATCAATCTATCTAGCTCTTGTATATCTGTCCTATTTCATCAGATTCTTGATTGTTATATTTCTATAGGAGCTTGTGTCTTAAGCAAATGCTTTTTTTTTTGCCTTGCAGAAAGTTTCTCAGTACAGCGTCATCATTCAAGCCACCGACATGGAAGGGAACCTGAACTTCGGCCTGTCCAACACAGCCACAGCCATCATTAGCGTGACAGACATCAATGACAACCCCCCAGAACTGACTGCGAGCACGGTGTGTAGCTCTACATCATGCGGGTGAAGCTGGAGGCCAGGAGCTGCATGCTTTAACAACTCATGCAAAGTGGTGTTGCCCCGGGTCACTCAAGAGTTTGCTAACTCAATGAGTTATATTCTTGGCAAATACATACATTGCAAATGAAATGGAGGTTTAAAACAAGGGATAGGATATTGGCAGACACGTCGCATCAGGGTGACTGGGAATCCAAACTGTTCCTTGTCTTTTAAGATAAGATCTGAGCTGTATTTGTTCAACTTTCAACACAGAACTCTTTTAGTCATTAAGATCACTGCAAATTATTAATAGAGGAAGCTATCAGTGCTCGTTCAACTCACATTATCAAAATCTCTCAAGTGGCATAAGAACCCCTCTGAGAATTTATTGTACTCACAGCCCATCAGAAAAATATGACTTATCAAGTACTTATTTATAGTATATGCAAAAAAGTAAGTTACCTCTCAGACTTTTGTCATAGAGCAATCAAACTTGGTATGGAACAGTTGCTTATTTTTATATCGGGTATGGTGAATGTAATCTGTGAATATGTAGCATTATAAAATATAGCAAGTGCGCTGAGCTAATGGGTATGATTTGAAGATAATGAATAACATTAAGTTGATCTCCAGAACTGATGGCAAACCTGCACAGTCACAATTCAATATCCGCTGTAGGGTCTGGCCCCTGGCTGTGTGAAGGGGCTGTTCAGCAGGAGAATGATGCATAGGCCTGCACACACGGTCTGGATCCGAGCCGCACTGGAGACACAGGATCTCATGCATCTCTTTGAGCTCCGGCTCTGGAGGATGTGAAGGCATGCAAGCAGCCAAGGCCCTCATCTGTCAGGGAGCCTCTCAGATTAACCTGCCTACTTATCAGCACTGCACTGCAGCATTTGTCAAGGATTATACAAAAAATAAATAAAAAATACAGTATGTGGGCTCATTTTTCAATTCTGCAGAGTAAAAAAAAAAACACGCTTTTGTTTCTGAAAGGAAAAGCCGTAAAAATGTAAATGTTACAAAAAGTCTCGATAAATAAATCAATAAATTAAATAGCATGTACTGCAGCAGTTTTTTAAATTAATGTTCTGTGTTGAAAAAAAAACCCCAGGAGCTATCAATAAGAAAAGAGTCTGGGGGTAACAGCCCAGTGAAAATGAGTTGAAATTGGAAAAACTGAAAAAAGGCATGTTGCATCACGCTTAGTCTATCCAGCAGGGAAGATAATATATATTTTTTAAAAGGCATCATTATAAAATGCATCAAACCATGCATTGCCTTAAATGTATTTTGTGAGAAATAAAACAGTCCCTCTGTGTCAAGCTCATTTTGGCCCACGTCTGTCCCTTCTGGTGGGTAATGGGGCTCCCTTGTGCCCAGGAGGTGGAGAGCGGTGATGCTGTCTTGGAGAGTAAATGATACCTATTCCAGAAACGCAGGAGCATGCCGGCAACCAGCAGCATCCCGGTGATAGCAGGCAATGAGAAACTCAAAAGGTAATTTTGTTCTTGTGATGGATTCAATTAAACATGGAAGAGTGCTTCTAGAAGGAAGGGAGCACTTAGCCTCCTGAAGGAGGGGCTGGGCGCATACAAAGGTCAAGGGAAACATCAGAGTATCTCATCACAAGGGAGGACGTTGACTGGTGTGGAGCATTGACAGGGATGAGTGGCTCAGAGCCAACTGATTCTGTACAGCAGTTGTTCGGATTGCCTCTAAATAGGAAACAAAAGTCTGAGAGGTAAATGATCATTTCAGTGTATCATTTCCCTTTGTTCGGTAGCTGAGCAGAGAATCGGAATGAGGTTATTTAAGCTCCTCTCGGAGACTACCCTGAGCTCTGGACACTAATATGATTAATCAATTTCAAAGGTGAAGAAACACTGAATGAAAATTACTAGTTAGCTAATTGCTAGAAAAATTTTCTGCTGGGGGGGGGGGGGGGGGGAGTAATTGGACAAGTTATTAAGCTAGATAAAGGTGCCTTTACTTTATGCAGTGAATACAGAGGTTGCCGCCTCTTCACACTGGGCTCCCTGCAGACTGATCGGATTAACACACTGCCTAAAGTTCTTCTGGGCTTGACCTGTGGGGTTTGACCTCTGGGCTTCTTGTTAAAAGGTCCCTCTTGCATGCAGCAGAAAACATGCAGTATTAGGATATGTAAGATGTTCCATTAGTGCACTGTTCAGGTTGTTTTAACCCAGTGACATTTTAACAGAAGAAGCTTTCTTCCCCATTCCCTGAATAAGCACCCTGCTGCGCTACTCAGTTTTATATTAATAGTGCATCCATGAATTGAGAATGGAAGATGCTTTAAGATAGTTAATGGCTGGCATCCGTTGCTTGCTACATTAGATATTATCAGGTGCCTTGAGCAGCATGATGAATTCACACTTATTGCCACAGCTCCTCTATTGCAAAGCAAAGGCAAGGTAGGGTGTAAGCAGGGAAAGGAGCAAAGGTTACTGCATAGTGAGACTCAGTGGTAGCGCACCTTGCTTTTTTCTGTTTCCAAGACTACAAGAAGCTACAAAGCCAAAATAAGGTTTACTTAACCCATGTCAGCTGCAGAGAATGTCTTTAGCCTGCAGTTCAACTGCAGCATTACTGCAAACTGAGACCCCTTTAACACATCACAGTCATGTTTAGCAGCCGTCTGACTTCATTGTTCTGCAGTTTATGCCAATTCACTGCACTTTCACAGTATAACTGCAGCTGTTTTTCATACCGGTTTTACTAGATCTCACAAGCAGCCGTATGATAAAACATAACCTTGCTATAGAGACACTAGAGTTGGATTCACAGTCACCTGTTCTTACCAGCCAGAACAGATTTTCAGTTCAATTCAAGTGAGTAAGAAAAACACCTCTTAAGCAGCCACCAATGTTCAACCCCCTTAGTTACTTGTTAATTCAGGTTTAATGTATGATGATGGCACATGATGTATTATATCTTTATTGTGAGACATACTGGAGTGTATACAATTCCATAGTTTTTTCATGTTTGTTTTCTCTGAAATGATTGTTGCGAGCTAGTTGGCCCTAGCAAGATGACTTAAATCCTGGCTCCCAGAAGGGAGATGGCACTGTGTGCTAGGCCCCCAGGAGGCATTCTTTGGCTGCATGCCTCAAGTACTTTCTGGAAAGGCACTGGTTGGTGGCAACTGTTTTAGAAACGAAGGAAAGAAGGAAGTAGATAATCAGGCTGCCTGTGAATGATAGCTTGAAGAATTCGCCCACGAGGCAAATTATTTTTCAGCATGAATAAAGCATTATGGTCTTTGGATGTGCGTTACCGATTTGAACCCAAAAGAATGCAGCATGTGTTAATTTCTCTATAATTGCACCTACATAACATATGTAATGTTTGCATGGGTGGCTGTGGTGTAATCCTTTTTAAATGCCTTTTGGTTTTCATAAAGGGACGGATTATTTTCCCCGCTTACACAAGCATAAGAAAATTGAAACGGAGAAAGCCACACATTGATTGCTTTGTCTATTTGTGTGAGGAAGTGTTATGAATAATCCGGAAACTCTTCCTTTACACCTCTTAGAAACATTATTATGCGTTGGGGACTTTGTTAAATAAATTAAGTCCCAATTAATTAAAGTCTGAATTAGATGAAAGAAACAGCGTTAAACTACAATTAAAAAGAACCAGTTTGTCAAAGATGTGTAAGTCTTACCTGTTCTCAATGTTCCAGTTTTCATCTCATTCTGGTAACCTCCCCATTCTGCTGGACAGGGTTTTCATTCAAGTGTTCTGGCTCAAATGCATTGCAGCTGGATAAATTGCTTTGTAAGTTTAGAAAAGGCTGTTTTGTTAATATAAGAATGCAATATGCAAACATTTGTGTTTCAATGACCCTAGTATAATATCATATAAATAATATAATAGGGTGTACATGGAAAGCTATGTGGAGTTTTATTAAGCACTAGTAATGAATATTTTATAAACGTTCACTGGGACTATCCAAAGGCATAATGAGAAATGAACTTGGATTTGTTAGTGTCTTATTCTTTTAATGTGTACACATATTCAGTAGAGTATTATAATACATAGAAGACACTGCTATTGATTTTATACAGCCATCTGAAATGCTTTGTATCAGATTGAAATGGATCAAGGTCAGACCAGCCAAAGAGCCCACTTGTGGGTATCAGTTTGTGTTATACAACACCCTCTGCAGGCAAACACCTCTTACAGCTTAATTAGAAATTTCTTCTCCGAACTTTGTGCTGAAGATTCAGCACAGTCATTCATCACATGAAGGATGTGGCAGCAAAAAAGGAACAGGATTTATTTGTATGAAATGGAACCGTTGGAAATAGCAGCAAGGATTAATGAAAAGGTTTGTGTTCACGTTATAGAGATAGCCGGCGACAAAGTGCTCTGTCCCCTGATTAAAGATGACACTCCTTTGGAATAGAAATGGTTTAACCCCCATCCAGATTATTTATGGATAGTCTAAACCACAGCAGCTTTCAATCTTAAAACCTGCAAATCAGCCCGTCGCTATGCTGGTTGCCAGACTTGCACATATGTAACAAGGTAACACTTAAAAATCATTGCATCAAATCCATAGCAACGGCAGAGGAACAGCACCCTGGGGGTGGGCTCAAGCGAGCTGCGTTTTGGTTTCTAAAAAGATTCCCCCCTCTTCATAGCAGGATACATTTGAATTAGAATTTACTTTACAGTTAATTGTGTCTAATGGACTACAATATAGCACTAAATTGAATTCACTTTTATCTTTTTTTTTTTTTTTTTTTTTTTTACATTTCTGTTCTAAACCAGTTAAGAAGTTCAACAGGACCACAGTGGAAGTGACTCTCTACTGTCAGCGAGCAATTTTCTAATAAACCATTTCAAATAAATAGAGACTCATTTTTAATAACCGAGGGCTTTGGTCTGCAGAATTCGCTTCAGAATTTAGCTAGTCCTGGTTGTTCTTTGAAATCCAATATACTAGGATCAGCCAGTTGCATTTACATTCTCATTTCCACGATACTGAAAGTGTTTCAAAGAGTCTGCAGGCTTACAGTGACTGAACTACCCGGAGTGTTTGGAAGAGGGGACATGAACTCAACTGGAACAGATCCCAAACACCTGTGTGGTCATTTTCAAGAGAAATACAATATATTTCAGACTTCTGGAAATACAATAGTGGTGTTATGTTTTAAATGTGTATATATAGATACAGTATATGTAACTAAATTCTAATTAGTTTAGCAAATTCTAATCCATGTTCAAATTACTGTTGATTTCTATTGACTTTTCTTTTTCTCTTTCTGCAGTTTTCTGGAGAGGTTCCAGAAAACAAGGTGAACATAGTTGTTGCCAACCTGACAGTGATTGACAGGGACCAGCCCCACACTGCAAACTGGAACGCTGTGTACCGGATAGTGAGTGGAGACCCTTCTGGACACTTCACCATCCGCACCGACCCGGTTACAAACGACGGCATGGTTACCGTGGTGAAGGTAGGCCAAGAAACATACCACCGACCCAGTTCCGTCCCAATTTTAACTCAAAACTCATTTGAGACATATATTTATGATTGTATTCATGTAATACAAAGAAAGGAGCTGAGGTCAGTGAGTTTTAAGCAACGCAGATTTAATCTAGATACCGCCACTAAAAAATGTAAATAGAAGTGACCCACTCCCTATTGAGATGATTTATACTGCTGAGAGAAAATCAATTCATAAATAATGTTGCACGTCTTTATAATTCACTTTCTTTCAGTTGTTCTTTGGTACAGTTTGCCATTGGGGTTTCTTTCACGAATCCAAATATAGATGTAGTCTCGAGGATACCTTAATTAAAATGTTTTAAAGTACACAATGAGAAGGTTGTGTGACAGGTGAGCAGCAATGATTTCTTTAGCTCAACTAGCAGCTGTCGTCTGCACTGTACAGTACGTAGCCTGGCATGCTTTGTTATGGTCTCTGTTGGGTTTTTTTTTCTGTAGTGACTGGGTCACAGGATAATAAGAGGCGGGGGGTTTGCCAGTCCCCTAATGTCTTAAAAAACAAAAGTAAGGAAATTAAAATTAAGTCCTTTTTTTTTCAGTCTTAAATTAAATTCCATTCCGATACAGATTTCCCTGTGGTATTATCCTCTTGGCTGTTTGTATTTTACAAAGCTAATATATACTTAAGAAAAGCCTTTTATATGAGGTTCAAAATCCAACAGCTAGATTTTTCTATTTATTCTTTGATCTTGTTCCTGTCAAACTGCAAACAAAGAGGAGTTTTACTCCTCTTTTTTTTTTTTTAATAGACAGCCACTGAAGCCTTATGTTTATTTAAAGGATGGGTATGGATTGGACATAGAGAATGCTGACTGGTATTTCAGCAAGTAAACATTTCATTATGTTTGTTACAGACTCCCATTACTTTTCATTTGGAGTACAAATACAGTATCTGCTTAAATACTATGTCTAAGCATGACAACTGCTATGCAATGGGAGTCTTATAGTATATATCTATATACATATGCAGAATACATAGCTCTGGAAATCCAATATGCATTTATAGAGAATTTACTTAGAGACAAGATATATACATTAGGTCATGTGGTGGCGCGTGTGTTTCTTGTTTTCTTTATTGTATATTTTCTGTGTAAAAGATCCTTTCTCAGTCGATGCATTGATGTATTAACATGTTTTTTCTTATTGTGTATTGGACCACTTGATATATGGGTCCTAAGTCAAAGCCACGATGGTCATGTGGCTGTTTGCTGGTTCAGTGACAGTGTGCCTCCCGTGCTGTACTTTGAGAAATGAGAACTCTGACGGTAGCTCACAGTAGGCTGGTCTATATTGTAGCTCTAGACTATCATGTCACTCACAGTCTATGTTAAGTGCAGTCAAGCGGAAATAGTGCAGAGCTGGTGTCAATGAGAAAATAACCAGAGGCAGCATAGCGTCCCTAAGAGAAGGAACACTTAAGACCACTGCAGCAAATTACATTGATTTCTCAATTACAAACATGTTCGCTTTTATGCACCCAAAATATTTGATCTACTGTAATAAATCCAGCGTGGCAGTGGCCTCTTTCAGTTTACAAGTGTGTTGCTCTTAACAGGACAGACACGTCATACTGATGAGAGCCCTGGTGCAGAGGAGAGAGCACAGAGAGGCAACAGCTACTACAACAGCTGTTTACAGTTTGTGTTACCGCTGCATTGAAGTGCATGTAGCAATTAGCGTCGCTGTGATCCCAGCTATAATGCAGTCCTTGATGCAAATAAAACCTATAAAACAATTTTTAAATGGCATTTGCGATTTTGTTTTTAAGCCTGCAGAGATTTTGACTTGGCACATAGCACCCCCTGTTAAGAAATGTGCTTTTACAATGACTTTAGTTCTGTAGAGAATTTCAATGTTGTTCTCAGAGTTATCATCCACATTGCAGTAAAATCACCTGGCAACTAGCACGGATATTACTTATTATTCATGGTCCAATACATGCATTGGGGTGGCATGTCTATTCATATATTGTGGCTGAATATTGAACCCAGTGGCAGCACTTTATAACAGGATCCTGTACAGTAGTATAGTTAGCTGTAGCCTTTGTAAACAAGTTATTTCATTATTAACACCTTGTGAACACATTTTCAGATGTTTGGTTATGATTTAGTCATTATTAAAAACTGGAACACACTGCACAATGCGATATACAATATATTTATATACACACACACATATACACACATATATGGTATTTCATTGGTTTGTATACAATGTCCGTGCCGACATCTTTTGAAAACAAGCCTTGACAGCCCCATGAGCATTGTACGTTTTAACTATTAGACAAAGTATTTACAGAGTACTTCAAAACTGCTGCTACAACCATGATTCATTTATTATTAATAGCGTTTTGATTAAATTATACCAAATCACGTTTTTATTTACAATAAAGGGAACATATACTGTGTCGCTCAAATGCTTATAATGAAAACATGTATTCTGTTTTCCCTTCATTGTAAATAAAAATGTGATTTGGTATAATTCTGCTGCTGTACCCTTGAGCAAGGTACTTTACCTAGATTGATCCAGTAAAAACCCAACTGTATAAATGGGTAATTGTATGTAAAAATAATGTGTAAAAAAATAATGTAATTATATGTAAAAATAATGTGATATCTTGTAACAATTGTAAGTCACCCTGGATAAGGGTGTCTGCTAAGAAATAAATAGTGAGTCCAGAGGTTAACATAGCATTTGGTGGTAATGATTTACAACGGAAACTCGTGAAGAGCTACCAAAACGTTTGATGAAACAGTGCGTCCATTCAGACAGAATGGGCAGTAAATGCCAAGTTTTCCTATTCCTCACTGTGGGAGCGCACTGGCCCAATTAAAACACTGTTCATCAGCCTGTTGCATTGCCAACACTGGAGTCAGAGACAGGATCAGCTCGGTTTCTCCAGCATGTGGAGGAGTTTACATGATAATCTGCCTTTCACCCTGCTCCACCACACACTTTTAATTAGCAATTAAAATATGTAAATCGTAACGTAGAATGAATATGTAAATCTCAAAAAGTGAATTAATGGCAGAGGATCTGTTTGGCTGTAACAGGGAGCCCAGCTGTTTTCTCTATCACTTTTCCTTGCCGAAGAACAACTAACCGCTCAATTTATCTGATAATTGCAGACCTAACAGATGAGGAGCGATTATCAATAATGCCTCGCAGATACAACGGATCACAATGATTTAGTGCTGTTGGGAAACCTTTAATATATATATATTGCTTTGTAAATTTTTCTGTGTCGTTTGTTAATGACTTGCTATGGCTCCCGATTCCATTTTTCCGGAGCCTTCAGGTACTCAGTGCTGCTTTTTTCAGTGAATTAACAAGGGCTGAAAAGGACTGTCCCACATGAGAGAGACCAACTTCTCAAACATTCACCCTTACTGATAATAAACAAAGCATGCCACACTAGGATGCATTTATTACACCTTCATAAAAGCTAAACCATGGTAATCATTCCTAAAAGATGATTCATAAATGCTATTAAATGCTCATCAGGTCCTTATGGTAAGATTATTCCTAAGTCAAATATTACAAAGTTCTATCTCCACAGTCTTCCTTCAGCCCTGCGTTTCCCTCACCTCACTGTCTCCTCTCCATCTTTCAACAGCCAGTTGACTATGAGATGAACAGAGCCTTCATGTTGACTGTAATGGTCTCCAACCAGGCTCCCTTGGCCAACGGCATCCAGTCCTCCTTCCAGTCCACCGCGGGGGTTACCATTTCAGTGATGGATGTCAACGAGGCACCGTACTTCTCATCCAACCCCAAACTCATCCGCTTTGAGGAGGGGGTCCCTGCCGGGACAGTCCTCAGCACCTTCTCCGCCACAGACCCTGACCGCTTTGTGCAGCAGATAGTCAGGTAAGAAGCTCCCTCGCGGCCTCCTGTCAGAAAGCAGCTGGAGTAAAAGAAGTCTGATGCATTTCCTAACCCCAGAGTCAAAAGGTGCAAGGTTTTAGCAAGAGGGTTAAGAGTTGCAGCTTCCTTGGTGAAAATGTCCAGAAACACATTTACAGGTTTCTTGCTGTAAAAAAAAAAAAAAAAACACAGCATAGCTTTACTGAAGCTAAATGAATTAATCGGCACCATTTAATATCAACAACAGTAAATTGATTATATATATATTGACAGCAGTTGGGAGACGTACTGCATGGTCATTGCATTGCATTTTTTTTTTTTTTTAACAGCGATACCAACTGTTTGAAAGCAATATCTGTGTTTAGCTGTTTTGTTGGTGTTTTCAAAGATGGGTCACAGTGTATTTCATTAAGCATTTACTTTAAGGAGTCTGAGTGGTTTTTACATGGGAGCCTAAAATGTAAACACACCTTTGTGCCTATGCTGCTCATTAGCAAGCTGGTATTGTCAGGAGCTCAACATTAAGAAGCCTCCAATTATCCAACGCTAAGCTGTAGGTTCATACCTTTAAAGAGTACTGACTCCCAGCAACCACAGGGAATGCTCATAAATAACTCCAGCAGCTTTCATTTGTTGTACTTTTGATTTGTTTCTTGAAATCCACTGCATCGCACATTTTGTAAGCACCTTAAGGCTGCAGAACAATCTTTGGTGGAGTATGGCCTGTTTCTATCTCTCTGTATACCCTGCAGCTCCTCTCCGGCCAGAACTGTATGCTTCAGTAACTGAGTTTCAATAATTTAGGTTTTTCCCCTCTCCATCTCTTTAAGAAGAATCTGTACATATGTTTTGTTTGTTTGTTTTGTTTTTCCCCACACTGATTGTTAATGCAAAATCAATCTTTATTAATGGTACTGGCTGGGGAAATCACGCAAAGTAAACTGTTGTGGTGTAAATAACACAGCATACATTTAATTGCGTGTTTAGTTTTCATTTTAAATGTAGTTTAATTCAGCTGAATTCTTCCCTACAGATTAATCACAGGTGCATACATTTGTGCGTTGTGAATGTGTTTGCTTTTTTGACAAAGACACACTGTGGAAGGGTGGTGGGTAATTCACTGACTCAGAGACAGATAGTTGTATTTGGAGTCACCACACAGGTGCCCAGTTTTATTTTCGTTTTGAGGAGGTATTTGTTTTCTTTAGCCTGCAGATGGCGCTGTGTGTCCGTGGTCTGCTTACCAGCGATGGTCAACAGAACCACGGAGAATACCAGAAGTCTGGTAAACCAGTGATCGGGCCGTAGCACTCGCAGATGCTTCAGACAAAAACAATGAAAACAAAAGGCAAAAGAAAAAGAGAAAATAAAACACAGTAATAAACCTACAAAGAAAAAGGTGCTGCCCTTGGCAACGATATCCCGGTCGCCGCTACCCGCATGACCCGGATCTCCGTCCTACTCTCCCAGCTCGCTATGCTTGCCTATTCAATACTTGGGGTTCTGCCCAAAGGTTCCCCGCTCTCCCTATTTCTCTCTATCAGGAGGCTTCTTTCTCTCCGCTGATCCTCGCTCCCGACCAGCACTTTCCGCACATCCAGCGCGTCTAAAAAGGCAGACCTGAGGAAACAGCAGAGCATTATCTTATAGGGCCAACAATCTCCCCAAGACCCGCCTCCCAGCCATTCAGAGAGAGGGAAAGTCCACACACCCACTCTCCCACCTCCCCGTGTCACGGCCATGACTGACAGGCGGTTGTTGGATGACTGACGCCCCCCTCCTGCAGCACTGTGAACACGCCAGCAGAGTCAGCACAGATCTCTCCCCTATCACACACACGTTAAAGCTTTTGTGGAAGTAGCATCATCTAAAGATTGCTAACAGACTGATAACTCAACAGCCTTTTGAATACCATTAGCACCCACTGTTTCTGCAATTTGATTTGGGCATGATGTTGGCAGTCAGTGGGCTGGTTTATCCGGTAAACTTTTAATGAAGATCGCGGCTAAACAGATGTTAGAGCATTTAAAAGCTTCAAGAAGCAGCTTGCAGATTCCTAGATTAGAGACTCTAGGTACAGGACTTGGAGAAATTGTGAATCTTGCCCCAGTCCGGGGCAATCATTTCATTGGCTGTAATTTAGGATTATTGTTTATTTGAACTCATGCCTCCATCTGTAGCTGTCTGCCCAGGACAGCAAACAATGTTTTTAAGGAGAGCACAATCCGAAACAGACCCGGAAAGTGTCAGAACAGGGAGGTCCAGCCGCTCCGCTCGTTCTTGCATGTCTTTGTCTCTGTATTGCCCAGGGAAGCCTCGTTGAGTCAAGATCTAAAAGCTGAGTATCCCGTTGTGAAGACCTCTCTGGTTGTCAATAAGCCCTGTTGAGGTTCTTCCCATTGGTTGGGATCATTATTGCATTCATTCATTCTTTTTCTTGTTTATTTCTAAAGTAAGCCATATTACTGGTCTGTTCTAGCCTGGAACAGATTTCAATACGAGGTGAGGAAAGAAAGTTCAAAGAACTGGGAGGGGTTGGGGGTGGGGTCTGTGGAACCTGACAACAAGCAAACTGAGTAACAGCATAAAAAATGTATAGAAGACATCCTGGGGGGGTCTTTCCTATTTTATATATTCACTTTGTACCTACTTCATGGGACACCATGTCAGTCTGGTCTGTCACGCACTGCCTTGCCCTCCTCTCAGTAATGAAAATATCACAAAACTGCAGCCGAGGCAGTGAAACACATAGGCATGCAGTGCAGGAGCATCTTGTGCCTATAAGTAGGGTTTCTGACCAATATGCACTGATAAAGCACCCCTGAAACAAAAACCATGTGTGAGGTACATGGGTATACTGGATGGGGAAGGGTTTACAGTGTTGGGGTCGCAACCAAGGGCATTTAAAAATATATTTCAACGTACTACTCCTCTTCTTTTTAGCTATAATTAATAACTGTGTACAGATATGTTCTACAAGAAACCACCAGGAAAGCCCCCCTATTTAAGTTCACCCGCTTACATTATGATTTATTATATGTATAGCAATTCAAAGGAACTGTCTCTTTTAAAGCATTGTAGGAATGTTGTATGGTATATTTTCCACTGTCTTGTGAGTAAGTAGTGTTTATGCCACCGTAGCCCATCTGTCATCTTGCAGGGGGTCTTGTCTTTTGTTAATGAGGTGACATGTTCCCAGTTTGATATTGTGGATAAGGAACATTGAGTTTAATTACCATTGACAAAGTTATTAACACATATAATGGGGGGAATTTTAGCTGTGTTTTAACACTTTTTTATTTTTTTTAATTCTTTTTTTTCAAAAATGTAGTCGTCACCAATTGATTTTACCCCGTTTTTTTCTCTCAATTTGAAATAGCCAATTGTATTTTATGCTCAGCTCACCGCTACCACCCCCGCGCTGACTCGGGAGTGGCGAAGACGAACACACGCTGTCCTCCAAAGCGTTTGCCATCAGCCGACCGCTTCTTTTCACTCTGCAGGCCCGCCATGCAGCCAACCCAGAGCTACAGCGTCGGAGGACAACGCAGCTCTGGGCAGCTTACAGGCAAGCCCGCAGGCGCCCGGCCAGTCTACAGGGGTCGCTGGTGCGCGGTAAGCCGAGGACACCCTGGCCGACCTAAGCCTTCCCCTCCCCCCCTGGGCGGCGCTCGGCCAATTGTGCGCCGCCCCCTGGGAGCTCCCGTCCACAGTCGGCAGTGGAATAGCCAAGTGTATTAACATTTTAGTAAAAGTACCATTAAATTACACTGAGATGAGTTGTGTTTCTATGTTATTACATGTGCAATAACAGAATTAGTATTGTGAGTATAGCGTTACCCTTGTGGGGCATAGATCTTTTCAAGTTTTATTACATCAGAAAACAGTGAGCACATTTCTAGGGAAAGGGTTTTTGTTCCAAGATAAATAACAAACCACTCTGGAATACTTTTAGGGGCTTTAAATGTATCTTCCAGCTTGTTTGTAACTAGTTTGGTAAAATGTGCAGTTTTATTCTACATTCACAAAAGAAAAGAAAAAAAAATCTAAATGCATTTTAGTGTACAGAGCAAATAATTTATTAGCCTGGCAATTTTTCTTTAATATATCTTCAGGGTGAATAAAATAAAAAGCATGAAGCAGACTCAGCTCTGAAACAAATAATAATGAGAAAAAAGAAATGCCTGCAAAGCATTTATTTGTATTATTATTTGTTTCCATTAATATAGCAGTCTCCTACCTTGCAGCAGGGGAATCCTGAAACAACGCATGCTAAGTGTGTTGAGAGTGATACCTGGCAATTAGCTCTCTAAATATTCATTGTCTGGTTCTAATTAATTGGGGTGAATGCTTAGGGGGTCACAAGAGTAGACTCATCTTCTTACGTTGTGTCGAGCACTCGCTACAGACACCTCAAATAAGGATGGCAATGCCAGTATAAATGCTGTGTTTGTTGTGCTAATTTATGTTCATCCCACAGCTTTCTAACCCTTTAGGCAGTAAAGGCATGTGGCAGTGACATCACACTCCACAGTCTTTATGTCCTGGGCTCCTCGCTTGCGGCTTTGTGTGTGTTTAGCGTTTAGTCGTTTTGTTACCATGTTGAGCTATGTAATTCAGCCTAGGATCTTGAACGGGGTCAAACTCGTACATCAATAAAGCAAACCAGTGCAGTGCTATTCAATACATTTGTCTCAAATTCTGATAATCGAAGGACCACATGTTAATCACATGACCCCAAGGAGACACAGTGATTGGAAGGTAGCTCCAAAGGCATGGTTCTTTCGGGAATTTGAGACAAGCATAGTTCACAGCACTGAATTAAAGGTAAGCTGTACTACATTCGTGTATCAGTTGTATGTCCTTTTTAAATATCAGTTGAAATTGATTTACAATTACTTGAGGGAATTCTCAACCAGAACAGGCTTAATATGAAGTCTGAGTTGATTATTTTAAAAGTGTTTGTGCCAAATACCCAAGAAAAAGTGTGCTGACAAAGGGCCATTTTCATACTTGTAACTAGAAAAATGTAAATAGACCAGGGTTTAAACAGCAGCTTCTCAGCATACAATGCATTGAATTGATGCATCTGATGCTATACACAAATGCTAGTGGTATAATGGGAATTATTGTTTTGGTTCCTGGAAATGAAAAAGGTTATTTACCTACATAAGGAAATGTGGTTTAAATACATTTAAAGATCAAACAATTTTAAAATGGTTGAAAAGTATGTAATAGACCAACCTGATTCTGCTTAGCAGAGTTGTCTAGGACCTACTCAGAGAAAAAAAAAAAACAATTCATAGAAATGATCTTAACAAGCTGGAGGGGAGTCACACTGGTAGGGCGCAGTATGCAGTCAGCTGCCATGAAGTTTGCTGGAAGTGACTGGTAATGACTTGGGAAATCATGGTATTAATATTTCATGTTGCCCTACTGTTTGCTCCCTTCATGAAGAACATTACAGAAACGCAACCTGAGCAGAAAGAGTCCTTGGTTGTTGAAATAAGTTAGGGGTAATGTGCTGACTCCAGCTTATCTAGGCAATAAGCAACATTAAACTTCAAAGACATGGGCACTACCAATACAACAGACAACACTGGCGTCTTTTGTGTATGTATAAATATACATTTATTCAAATTGCTATAGAAGACAAGCCAACTGCAATGCAAGATCAGGCCAACCAGTTTTAAAATGCAATGCATAAACACCATTGGTTAGTGGTATCAATAGTAACCCTACAACTAGATTCCATTTTAATTGACAATAGAGACAGATCAGTTAACCCTTATGTGTTTACCTCGTGTGAAGGCATGGTTGAAGCTACAGCAGACATATTCTATAGCCTTTCTTATCTGGAGGCCTGGGTTTGAACCTGCCTCAAGTCATACATTTGGTGGTCTAAACATCACCAAACCTGCAAGTCCAAAGACTGAAAGAAAGAAGGTCAGGAGTAAGAAACGATTACACTTCTGCTGTACCAAGGGTTTCTAGCACCGTCAACCAAGCAAATTACCAGACATACGTCTTTAGTCAATTAATTTCTGCAGCCTTTTTCCCGATGCTTTGTCATCAGAATGGCCCCTCGTGTTAAACAGCAGAGGTAATTGGTTCCAATGATTTGTACAGAAAAGTGGACAATTAGGTGAAATTGACTACATGCTCAAGGCTGAGAAACTCGGAGAAGCCAATGCAGTTTTGAAGGTCCGTTTTTCACTGGCCATTGACAGCAGCTTTATCAAGACTCGGCACTGTGGGAAAGACAACAGTCAATCTGAAAGCAGTGCTGTCACGTGGTAAAAGCTAGGGCTTGGATGATCCTGAACCTCAGAGTCCTTGTGGAAGGAAGTAAAGGTTTTGCTTCATGAGAAATGGGCAGAAACAAAGTGGTGTATTAGAATGAGGGTTTTAGTGGTAATTCTGAGAAAAAAGGCTTTAATTATGTATTTATTATGTATTTATTTGTTTATAGTGGATCAGGATATTACTCACTGAAACCAAGTTCTAATTTACTTCATTTTACATTTTGCTTATAAACAATTTGAGGTTATACAGAGAAACTGGAAAAAATAAATACAAGATAAACACAACTTTAACCAAATAACTGGGTATGCAGTGAGTTACTGAAATAAGATGTGGCATCTCAACTAGTAAATATCCAAGGTAAATCACTTCAAAGATGAAATAATACATAAGTGCATGGGGTGTGGGGGAGTTGGGTGAAAGCCATGCTAGCCTTTAGTTAAATGTCAGATCCTATGAAGGAAAACTGTCAGCGGCTTAGAACACACAGAGGGAGAGAGTTCACTTATATTAATTTATCTTGTCCCCAGGTACTCCAAGTTGTCAGATCCAGCAAATTGGCTGAACATTAATGCCACCAACGGTCAGATCACCACCACTGCAGTCCTGGATCGGGAGTCGGTCTATGTTAAAAATAACGTTTACGAGGCCACCTTCCTAGCAGCTGACAATGGTAAGCACCTGCCTCGGCACCAGCAGTGCTCTGTGATGTAGCTGGAATGAGACGAGGCTGTGACAGGCCTGTCACTCTGTGTTAGCTGTCCGACGGGACTCTTACAAATAATAAGAGGGAGACCCAAGTGAAGGGAAGGGACCACGCTGGAGGTTATTGTGCATGACTGTGGTGGTGATGGAGATGGAGAGTCTTGCCTGTTATAATGAGGTAGAGTTAGTGTCAGGGGGGAATCCAGGACAAGAAGGAAAATGCATTTGGATTTGACTGGAAATGACTGAAAAACGTCACCGGGCTGTGGAGGTGCATAATGCAGGAACGTCCTGAGACCGTTTGCAGTGTGTTTTTTCATGTTGCCTACAGTCTCTCTAAAAGTGCTGTTCTCATGCAAAGATGATAAAAGTTCACATTTTCCAAGAAAGCCACTGAAACACGCCCTTGAGACAGCGCCTCTTGTTGCTAAGGCCCTGGTTGTGCTTTACTCATCGCTGAGTGTTAGTGTCTTGACTTCTAATGCCACAGACCTCTAGATGTAATTGGCATGTCAGTAGTGATTTAAGGTTGTGCAGTTGGATTACCGTTAAATTTAAGAAGTTAACTTCTAATACCCCAATAAAGTTCATGTCAGCATTGAACACCACCATGCTAGTGAGTGAATCAGAGCAGGTACTTGGGTGTTTTATACATTTTAATACGTTTAATATTGGTGAAAGAGGTTGACGCTGTGGAAATAGACCAGGCACAGTACACTAAATGCAAGGGCATCACATACTGCCTTGATATTTCTCTCTCTGACTAACACATTCAAATAGGAAAGAGCCCTTATACAGTACATGAAAGCATATTTTACCATTCCATTTAACAAAGGTCTAAACACCAATTTACAAAACGGTATCATGAAACAACTAAGGAGCACTGTGCTAACTCTACCAAACAACCCTGCCAGTTTAAACTACTTGAAAGTGTACCTCCAATAAGATTTCAACTTTGTGCGCTGCGCCATCCAGTGGCCAGACGTTCCAATGTCAAGGACATTAAATGTGAAATTTCTGCACTCCCTTTAGTCTTGTTTGTACAAGACGACATTTAGGAGCGCCTTGCATTACTTCTACTGCTTCTAGGGCTTTCTTGTGCATTCAAGTCTACTGTAGCTCCTAGTGTGCAGACAGCCTTTCTGTAGTGGGAGTGTCTTCAGAAGTAAAGCTGGAGGGATTCTGATAATGCCCGCTTGGGCTATTGGTATTCCAAAAGTAAACACTCTCAGAAAATGCCTTCAAATCTCAGATGTTGGTGTCATAATCAGTTTGGCACTGCCTTTAAAGCTACTTTCTCATTATCTATATATAGCTTGTTTTAACCTTGATTTGATGTAGCAAGAATAAGACAATGATAGCTTGCTACAAGCTTTTTTTCATTTTGGAACACTTTCTGCTTTTACAAATCTATAGTCAGTGTCATAAAAGCTGTTAAACATTGTTTTTTTGTCTGGTACTGATGAATTAACCAGACTATTGAAGGAAGTGGTTTGGTATCTGGACAATTGTGTATTTTTTTTTTTTTTAATGGGTATCCACTGAGTGAATCCTGTTTCTTATTTCATACATTTCGTTTTCCTTCGGCTCTTGTAGAAAACTGAACTGGCCTGAGTTGTTGAAAGGGTACACTTTGTTAATATCAACAACACCATCACACATTTACACAAGGAGCAGGGTCGGGATCAATACACTGAGCTGTCCAGAGCAGGGTAGAACATTAGATGTGTGAATTAGAATGCACCACAGGAGGGACCAAGCAATCAATCACCAGCATTAGGATAAGTGAATTTGAACAGGTGAGTCTTACTAGCCTAGTGGATTTACCCAGCGACAAGGAATAAATCTATAAAATCTCCCAGGGCCAAAGATTGCAGAGGTAGGGGCAGAATGCAGAGGTTGTCATGAAAATAAATTAAAAATAAAAAACTCAAACAGGCTCCAGAGCCTACTGCATGACTATTCTGTCACAGCTTCGCTCACAGCTAGACCCTTCTTAAGTGGCAACATTAATACAATTAAAAAGTTGTCAACAGAGAGACAAAATCCATAAACTATGAAACCATTTGTTTAATTGCTGTTTTCATTAGAGCTCACTGACTTTAAAGACAGGCTTAACACTTGGCAGAGATGGAAATATGACTCCCACTGCATAGTATTTTGAGCCGTTCTGGATTCTATGTTAAACTCAGCCACAAAGGCATGAACAAAACAAAAAAATTGTATTTCTTGGGCTTTTGATATTTTATTTTTATATCATCATCTCTCCACAAATTTAAAATCTTATATTATTATATTATATTATTTTTATTAAGCACCTCTGATATTTATCTACATCTTGTGAAGTTTCTATATTGTGCATGTATAGAAAACTATATACAGTAGAGTACAGTAGTTATTTACATTAGAATAACACTACGTGGTTATGTCACAGTTCTGGTGTTTGTGGGGCCCCCAACTGTCATCCTGTCTGCATTTTTAAAAAGGGGCCATCCACACAAGGACTGAGATCAGACTATACAAAATTAATAGAAAGCTGGGCCATCTACAGTAATGGAGAACAGAAATGAGTAACACCCAGAAGTGTGTTTAATTTAAATAAAATGCACTGCTTAACGACAGCTCATATATTTACAAGCAACATTTGATTGTGGATGGTCAATCAGAACAAACAATTTCACACGTACAGTTTGTCTGAGTTACCATTGACGGCAATCGTGCTTCAACATTACCAGGGCTGAAGCAGTAGCAGGGAGATTAATTCTCATATCAGACGCTTTCTTAAAGAGGAAAGGAGGAGAGCGATTCCCTCTATACAGCTTGGTACAAAATGTACCTTGGGGCCAATGTCATCTCTGTTGAGCTATCCTTACGAGACCATTGTGAAATAGTTAAAGCAAGTATTAGAAGTTGTATATCACATTACGGTTAGTGCTGGAGTTCTTTCTTTTGCACTGATTTACTGATAGCTGGAGGCATTTGAAGTCTGTGCATGCATATTTTGTTCCACTGCAGAAATTGGTCCCGTCTTATTGTTCTGTTCAATCAAATGTAATCAGAACAGGCTGTCAGATGTGTATAAATCTCTTTATTATTCCCAGCGTTGGGTACAGGGAGCAGATTATGTATCGCAGCGCTGTGTTTCTGCTTCTCAGGTTTTTAAGATCAAAATTGGATATGTTCTACACAATGCCTCAAGGTCTGGATGATCCGAACAACACAATGCTGTTTTGTTGTGTGCTCTTTTATCAGTGTCATTTTTAGACATAGAGTTCTCCCCCTTTAGAATGCTGTAGACAGGAGTCATAGTTAAGAGACTGAGTTATTGTGTTCTGCCATATACCAATAATGAAAGTGCTGGTGGAATGGCATGATGGGGCAAATGGGAGCCATGATTATAATGCATTATATCTTGTTCTGCGCTATAAAGGGTCATCTTACAAAGCACTGTACTTGATTTTGAGAAATACAGTTCAATACAATTGGTGAAGGGACCTTATAGTAAAATGTGGTAAATGTAACATTTCTTAAATTAAAATTGACCATATTTGGGGCTGATCTAGTGAGATTGCTTAATTTGAGAATTAGCAGCAGCAGTTCCAGAATTTCACACTGGTACAAAAAGCAGACCCTGTTTTATCCAGGCTCTCCCGCAGCGAGTGGTACAGGCACGCTTCAGATCTACCTCATTGACGTCAATGACAATGCTCCCGAGCTGCTGCCCAGAGAGGCCCAGATTTGCGAGAAGCCCAACACCAACGCCATCAACATCACGGCTGCTGACGCAGACATCGACCCCAATGTGGGGCCCTTTGTCTTCGAGCTGTCAAGCAGAGTGCGCCGCAACTGGACCATCTCCCGACTCAATGGTGAGGGGGCAGTGGGTTAGTAGATGGTAGAGCTGCACAGAACGATCATTCGATTATTCAGATTTGAGCTCTCCTTTGAAATCAGGTGCTGACCATCAGGCGAGGGTCATTGGTGTTGACTGGGCTAATTTACCATTCAAAATTAAACAAGTGAATGGATTTGTGATGACTGCTGCTTTCTTAGACTGAGGACAACAGCAATCATCACAAATCCAAGCAGCTGTTTCTTCACTTGTTTAATTTTGAATGGTAAATCAACCCCAGTGGTAAATCAGCCCCCACCTGTGGTAAGCTTTTCCAAAGAATGGGTTTGTGTAGCTCTAGTACATGGGAAGGGTGGGGGTGGTGTTGGTATCAGGCAGCTCTAGTACATGGGAAGGGTGGGGGGGGTATTGGAATCAGGCTCGATTCACAAGTGAAATTAGTTTGATTGTCTCAGCTTAGGCCTCAGTCAACCCAAGTCCACATCAAAAATAATTTGCAGGCAACACATAGAAGAAATAGACCTTTTTTCAGTTGACTAATATAATTAGCAGGGGTTGTGTCATAGAAGTGTTTTAATGTAGGAAGTGTAACCCTGTCTCGGTGATCCTCAGGCGACTACGCCCAGCTGAGCCTGCGCATCGTGTTTCTGGAGTCGGGCGTGTACGACGTGCCCATCATTATCACAGACTCGGGGAACCCCCCGCTGTCCAACACCTCAGTCATCAAGGTGAAGGTGTGCCCCTGCGACGAGAATGGAGACTGCACCACTATTGGGGCCGTGGCAGCAGCTGGACTTGGCACTGGAGCCATCATTGCCATCCTCATCTGCATCATCATACTGCTCAGTGAGTACACACCAGCTCTGCAAGTACAGCTGATCTATAATCTATTTCTTTATATTTTTTAAGCGCCATCTAGGGTGAAGTGTAGTGGTTCAGCCCTGTGGATTAGGCTGATTTAGATGTGTAGTGTCTTAAAAGAAAGTATGTGTTTATGATTAATGGAATAAAAAAAAAGAGTTTCTCCCATTCCAGCCATGGTGCTCCTCTTCGTGGTGTGGATGAAGAGGCGGGAGAAGGAGAGACAGACCAAACAGCTCCTGATCGACCCCGAGGACGACGTGCGAGACAACATCCTGAAATATGATGAAGAAGGCGGTGGCGAGGAGGACCAGGTCAGCTCCGATATTTTACATCTATCTATTCTTGTATGAACTCACTTGGTCATTTTCAGGCAAGCCTGGCTAGTGTATAAAATAATTCTCCACTGCAGGTCTTCACCACCCATAGTACACATCCCCCCCCCCCCCCCCCCCCCCCATCAATTGATTACAAACCCTCGACCTCAGGGTTGATAATCTGAACATATAACGGTTATTGCGTTGTATTTCAGAAAAAGGTGTCTAGTTGCCCTCTCGTCCTTTCCCTGACTTTTGTTCCTCTCCCTCTCCACCCTGATTTCAGGATTATGACCTAAGCCAGCTCCAGCAGCCCGAGTCCCTGGATCACATCATCAGCAAGCCCCCTGGGATCAGGAGGGTGGACGAGAGGCCCGTGGGAGCAGAGACCCAGTACCCCACCCGACCAGTCGTCCCCCACCCTGGGGACATTGGGGATTTCATCAACGAAGTACAGAGTCTCCCAAACCTTAAACTGCATCCTTACTGTCTTGAATCGGTTTGATCATTGCCCCCTAGTGTATGGTTATGCTTATGTGGGGCTCGGAGAGAAAACTGTGCAGTGTTCACAGGACTTGCACCAGGCTGCATTATAATTGAAATCAATTGAAACAGTAAATCTACGTGAGGCAAGACTTTGGTGAATTTGGGGAATGTCTTACTGTCTCTCTCCAGATCTAATGCACACTCGCTCTTCCTCTCCTTTCAGGGCCTCAGAGCTGCGGATAACGACCCGACGGCACCTCCCTATGACTCGCTCCTGGTGTTCGACTACGAAGGAAGCGGCTCGACAGCGGGCTCTGTAAGCTCACTCAACTCATCCAGCACCGGAGACCAGGACTACGACTATCTCAACGACTGGGGCCCGCGCTTCAGGAAGCTAGCAGACATGTACGGGGGCGGGGATGAAGACTAAGTAACCTCAGCCAGCGAGGCGAAGACAACACTCCAGAAACCAACCAACCAAGAGTGAGGACTGTACAAAGAGGCCGCTTTTTAATCAATGTCCCCTGCTGAGAGTAAAACAAGCAAAAACAAATGTGTTTTTTATTTCATTTTTTTTTTTAGTCTCATTGTTTTTTTTTCTCTTTTTAGAATATATAAGTTGTCTAATAGCATGAATGAACGCTTATTGTCTTAGCTGCATTGTTCTGTTTCAACACAGGCAGCAGGAAGGTGCTTTATTTTGCTTGAAACCTTCGCTTTATCATTAAAGAGAGTGAAAGGCATTCTTTCTTAACTTGAATTCCTTAGAACAGAAGCACTGTTGTTAAAGTGCCTTTTTCGGTGCGTTTTATCGGATTCCCGCTTTCTCAGGATTGAAAGTCATTCGAATGGCTCGGGCGGCACTCTCTCCCTCTTTGACCCTGAAAAAAAAAAAAAAAGTGTTTGGTTGGTAACATAAAAAAATATTAATAAAAAAAAGTTTTACATTTTATTTTCAGATTGCCTTTTAAAAAAAAAACTAGGTAGTGAATAAAAAAACAAGTGGTTTGTGCAACTATAAACAGCCATCTTCATGCCTGAAGCAAACACAAAAGTTAGGACAAACCCCCACTTGTCATCCCCCCCGACCCCACAGAGGTGTCAGACATTTACGAATTGTGTCTGTGATGCAGTGTGGGGCTTTTATTTACTGTGAGTCTGAATATTCAGAACAGTAGAATATTGAAACCATTTGGTATTTGGTCCTTGCTGCTCTAAGCAGGTCTGAAGCACATTATTGTAAAATGCATTCAAAATGATGCTATTATCAGGTAAACATAAGCTTCTGTTATACTTTTGGTGGCACATAGTCGGTTAAAACAATTACCCAGTGTGAGTTGTTGGGGTTATAATATTTGAAGTATAGGTTCTATGGTACAGCAAGCTGACAAACATTCATAACTACTGTAAAGCATAATGTGTATGAATACACACAAGGGTATAAATAAATGTGGTGCAGCGAGGGTCTATTGAATCCTGAAACAAACGTTATACCTTCTGCTATACAGGGTCAACTGGTTTAGTGGAACTGTTGTGCGTTTGAGATTTAGGTAACTTCTATTACCTTGCTGTATAAACTATCATATTTAACCTGTTGGGTTGCACACATTCGATTCTAAAAGTCTTTACTAAACTTTAAAAAGGCATGTATTATGTTGAAGGTACTGGAAAGTATTATTTTGAAGGTACTGGAGGCCAAATTACTAATGCTTCTTTGATTTAGACCACTTTTTTGTCCTGATAAAGTGAAGCCAGGGGAAAAAAAAAAACGTGTTAGAATCTGGATGCAGAATGTGATCTAGAGTATGACTTTGTGTTGAAGCAAGTGAAAAGAATGCATGAAGTTTCCAAAGGTCTCAAAGTAAAAGCTGTAAATATGTGGTTGGGGGGGGGGGGGGATTATATACTGTAAAAAAAAAAAAAGGAAATGAACTGTTTCTAAATATTACAGAATAACTTCTGAACTGCTTATCTTTACTGTTCTGTGTGCCGGAAGAGCACTGAAGTATGGGGTCCTACTGCTAAAAGCTCCCCAAGTTCATGGTGTGGTGCAGTCATTGCTTAACTGCTTTTTGTCGGATGTCAAGTAACCAGTCCCATGGTAGTCTCCCATTAGTGACCGGCTACAGGAAATAAAGGCATGGCGCCTTCAATTGCAAATTGTTATTGTCTTACAGTACAAACCATTCATATTCCATTGTCCACTTCAGCTTCCGTACGTTCAACTAATTAATGCTAGTTTTTTATCTTTTAGATTGGAGGAAAACCCTGGGGCTGCTTGAGCATTCTGAAATTGAGTTCACGCCTCAGCTTCAGCCTCATACATTGTGAATATGCACACCGTTGCTGGGTGTTAGATTACTGTACAGCTAGCAAGAGTAGAAGAGTCAGAGGTCTGTCAAAGTTTCTTTTATTTTGTAATAGAATGTGGTTTGTACTTTCCATATAATTATAGTACCGTTTGGATCTTACAGTGTGTGTTATTTTATTTTTTTGTGCATGCTCAATTTGAGCACGATTCATAGTACAGCAGCTCTCCAGCCCACAAAAAACAAACGGTTAGAATTCTAATGTGAATACTCAATATATTCTCCTTAATTACACATTTCACCCTGCTCCGTACACAGACATAGACAGTAATGTCACTGCGTTTCAGGGTCGTGTTACTTGGCACATACATTGTCTAAATTCAGAAAAAAAGTGGATACACAGAGCTGCATTTAAAATGATTTTTACTTTGTGAAAACTAGACTGAACTTCCAAGGGTTCATTAAAATGCTATTGCACTTCCCCAGAATCTGCAGGGTGCTGTTTAGCTTGTGGTGATAATTCTGGAGTGCACCTTTTTAACAAAAGCACTGACTAAGGGACAAGCCACATCTTTATTCCGATCAAGATCATTGACATGTGGCTGGTTTCACAGACCCAAATCTACCATTAGGCAGTACAATGTTGGTGTTATCAGGGTCGGGGAAACCAGTCATTCATATGTAAAACATACTCAACTTCTAGTAAAGCTTTGGCTTAATCTCCAATAGCCAAATGAAGTTACAGACCATTGGTACTATTGTGATGTAGGAAATGTTCTATATGGTGGTCCCTGCAACACATGGAGTACTCATCCATGGACACGTAAAAAAAAAAAATATATATATATATATATATATATATATATAAGTCCCATTACAATATACAGAGTAGGGTGCAAATACACAGACAGAATCACTTGAACGTCTCGACAGGAGGTTACAGGGTGCAGTAATATTATTATTCATGAATCAAGGAATAAGAATTGTGTTGTCAATACAGCCCAAACAATCGGAAGTGCTCTAGGTGCTGCTGGATTAAAAAGGCACTTGTGACGCAGCAGCAAAGGGGTGACTCGGAGAATGTTAACAGGGAGCACAGAAACAATGAGCCTTAAAAAGAGAATTGCCTTTTTCCACAAGGTTGGATTTTCACATAAAATCACAAACTGGCACAGAAATCCAGAACTGCTTTTTAATCAGACTGCAGGTCAATTTCATAAGCCTGGGGGAGGGGGGCTAATTAAAAGCCTAGTAAAAAGTAAATTACTGTAATCCTATAGGAGCACAATTAGCATATCGAGTTGCTTGTTTATAGCTTCCCAAACTAGCAACGGTGAATCCTTATATATTACAGCTTTAAATTGGGCAGAGCCCCTTAGTGTTTTTAACACAGGTCTGTAAGGAGAGGATTCTTGTTTCATATCTCACTGATTTAATACCACAGGAGGGGGTTAACTTAATTTACAGGCTTTTTTAAAATAATCTTAACAGCGGTTGATCTAAATAACAGCTAAACTTCTGTTTTTGGTTCCCTGGTGTTGTACTGTACGTACTATTAACAGAGAAAAATGCACTTGTATGCACTTCAAGGTTTTTTGTAACCTTGGAACACAAACCTGGACTGTATTGTGTTAAGTACAAAGGTCACGGCACAGTATTTCACCAATGGTACTAGATCATTAAAGCCCCCTGTGTGTCCGCTTTGGCAGAGAGAAGGATTGCTCTGTGGAGTTGCTGCCACTTTAACAAAAATGGATCCTCCTGAAGCAACATGTATTGTTGCTGATTTCAAATTCCCGAAGCATAAAACTCGAGACTGTGGAGAAAAAAAAGGAAACGTTTAAAAAAGGGATAAAGCTAGAGTAAACTCATTTGGAAAAATAAGAGCGTATAATTAGACACGCAATTAATTAACCTTCAGACGTTACTCACCACAGTGTGTACATAATGTAGTAATTGCTTGAAGCTTAAAATACAAGAAAAAATATACATGTAAGATTGGAGCTTTTTTTTTGCATGTGTCTTTTTATAAATGGACAAAATGATAATTATAATAAATATTAATAATAATAATAATAATAATTATTATTATTATTATTATTATTATTATTATTATTATTATTATTATTATTATTGTTGTTATTCTTATTATTATTAATAAACAAACAAAAAAATGCATAGCAGCCCGCATGACTGTGGTTGTTTTCCACAACTCGAACACACAATCATTGCACAGTTAACAAGTTCAAATACGTTTTTTGTAAACTGTCAGCAGCACAACTATTTTGTATTGTTGTTTGTACCATTTTGTACCAAAAAATACGTAAAATGTAAAGGAAAAAAATAATTTAAAAAGGGAAGAGAATTCTTGTTTTAAGTGTGTGTTTATAGTGCCACTAAGATCTTGATTTCAACCCCATAAACGGTCTTGCTGATTTATAATGTACAAAAAAGTAAAAAGAATAAATAAATACATAATCATAATAAACTGGTGCATTGGCACCTGACCCTGTGTTATAAATAAAGTTCCCCTTTTAAAAACGCTTGATGTTTTCTGGTTTATTTCTTGTAGAGCTCCTCTCAAGGTAAACATATTTGACAGTAGTGGACAGTCATCCTGCTTCAATCACATTCCCATCAAAATTAGTGTCGTTATTGATGGTTTATAACAGTTTTTTGGGGTATACGAAAACATCTCCACAAGAACAATGGTTCACCATCTTGCCACTACCACAAAACTGCACCCCACCAGCAAAAAAGCAGCTGTCATACCTGAAGCAGTTAAATAACAGAGTGAAAGAGAGAAACCTTTGCAGTGCATCCATCTAGAAATGTGTGAAGATTGAAATAATGTGTCGCTCTGTCCCTTCTCCTTGAAACAGCCAAGAGTGCTTAAACTACATCGGCAAAAACAAAAGAATAAAAAAAAAAACTCTGCTAGCAAGATTATATTAAAACACAGCAAGTAACCTGTTCTTGTTCCTTGTCCTGCCCCACCACCCCCCACCCCCCCGCCCTTAATTCCATTGTGAAATATTATTTTCATGCCAACTCAGCCCCCCTGAATAGCACAGCTGTGTATCTTTATCAAGGGGAACGATGATAGTGCACGAGCAAAGTTAAACCCTTGTTATGAACTTCCCACTGGCTCAGCAAGCCACGAGTAAACTCCCAGCGTGGTGCGAGGGGTGTGGGTGGGCAGAGAACTTGTAGGCCCCCTTTTGTGTTGTCTTTATTTGAGTGTAATTCCCCCTGCCTATGAATGTCAGTTTATAGCAATAAAGCCAGCACAATCAGCACTAGATTGAAGACATGTCTGTGTTTTCAAGGCTGGAAAGCTCATTGTGGATCTTTTTAAAATGTAATTGTGAAGCACCCTACAATGTCGTGTCATAGAGGGCTGCTAGACTAAATCACCAATGTAAATGTACAGTAGCATTTTTAGGGGCCACTGTTTGAGGCCCAATGCATACAGAAAACAAGCTTTCATAGAAATTACGAACGACTTTTGTGTTTTAATTCCACTTCGCACTTAGATGAATTATTACAAATCAATGGCGAGAATAAGTCACGTAGTCGCAGAGTCACGAAATCTACAGTGGCACGAGGAATTGAAGAAAATCTTTTTTTTTTTTTTCCACAGTCCTATTTCTCTTCCCAGAGAAAGGCTTGTCACTAATCCAGATTGCACGCAGTTACCGACCATCCAAAACTTAGACAAGCGATTAGTAACTCTCAGCACTCCACTGCCAGAAAGAGACTAAATGAAGTTCAGCGAGACCCATTCTTTCAGGAAAACGGCTGTGGGGGCTGAATTAAGAACTTGAAACAGGCAACGGATCGACAGCGTGGAAGACGGAAGCCTTTTGGTTGAAAGCACAGCAAATGTCCCAATCACTCTCTCTCTCCTTCCCCCTTTCTGGCATGCTGTTGGCACAAGCAGCAGTTTTGTTGCCCAGCTGCACAAGATGGCAGATCTATCTTCTACTAGCTGTACAGTAAGAGAAGCCCTGCACACACCGTAAGAGTTACATGTCCTCCAGTTTGAGTAAAACAGGATGACACAGCATGGCCTGTGGAGTTCTAACTGGAAAGGGACAGAAAGCATGGGGAATTCCAATATGAGCATACAAATGAAATGAAAAGTGTCTGTGGAAATTATATTGAAGCCAATAACCTCTGTGTTAATCCGAGGTGAATGACACCAACCACAGCATAACATATCCAACCACTACAGGTGGCGTATGAAAATTATAATCCCATCGGAAACCAACACAGTCCTAATATTACAATAGATTTATTCAGTCCGCTGTATTTATGTTAAACCAACAACCTTAAAATTAAGAGCAGAGGTGTGTGATAACAGAGCAAGGCTGCGCTCATTCTTTCAATCTGTATTTCCTGCATTCCCTTGCTTTTTCGTTGGGAATATTTGATGCTTTCTGTGCACTTAATGAAATTGCAAGTTATTCTGGTGTTTGTCGCTGCAATTGTAATCTCAAAAGCAACACCTAACATGTACTGTATCTCTCTAACCACAGTCACAAATGAAACCAAGTTGAGAATCACAATTTATCCCAGGTCCATGTCACAAAATGTAATGGCATGTTTCACACAGCAGGAGAGCCAGCATTACTTGTGGTGCAGGGTGATAATTCACTGAAATGCTATGCTATGCGAATTCCTTCATTAATTTTCAAAGACTTGGTTAATTGACCTCATAGTCAATGAAAAAGCAAGCTCTTCCTCGGAAGTGAGATGGCACAGTGGGCGTGTTCACTAGTATGCTGTGCTGTTTGCCTTGGGGGACTGGGTTCAAATCCAGTGGATTCTTCCTTTGTTTTCAAAGAATTGGTTCATTGACGTATAATCAGTGTGAAACAAGGTTTTCCTGTGGAAGAAGTGTAGCTAGGATAGAACAGACGGGGGGGTCTGCCCCCCCCCCTGCCAGGGAGTGCAAAGCAGGGGTGTTGCTGCCTGAGAGAAGAAGAGGAACAAGGCAAACCATTACGTTTCTTCACAAGTCTCTTTTAGGGATTCTTATTGTATGCATGTAATAATCTATGAATGCAATCTTTAAAATAGACTTGTGAAGAAGAGTAACAGTGCACCCACAGCAAGTCTGCTATACAAACAAACTAAAAAAAAAATTATAATAATTTCAATTCCTATTCATAGTGACTTCCACTAAAATGTTCTTGTGTCAGCCAGAATTACATCTCCAAGCCATTTGCGAAGCAGTTTGGTTCAATTTTACATTACTTATGATGAATGAAGTGCTGACTCCATAATGCAGTCCTATTTTATATTAAATCATCATTAAAAACATTTCCTCCAAACGTGTTCTAATGCAAGTCAGTGAAATGCTTGAAAACATTCCAAATGTGAAGTACTAAAAAAAAAAAAAAAAAAGTAATACGCTATCTGTCTCCACACTGAAGTATAATTAATAAACAATCCTAAATGACGCAATGCTGACAGCCAGTTTCGAGCTTCCTTAGCATTTTCTGTTCTTCTATTACTTGTTGCTCTGTAGCCATGACTGCCAAAAAACATCGCTGTTAAATGCATAGTAATCGAGTTTAATGCATTGGCCTACCTTTCATTCCCTTCTCCACCATTGCCACAGCCCCCTGCCTACCTTTCATTACGCTCTCTTGCATGCTAGTCCACAGGTTTGAGCCCCCTCTAGACAGCATCCTTTCCAGAAGAAACATCTCGCTGGGTGTCAATTACCTGTTCCCCAGTTTCAGTAAAGCAGGATGGCACATTTATATATCTTAATACTCATCTTTTTTTCAGGTAAATGACACCAACCACAGGGGAATAGCTATCAACTGCAGGTGGTGTGTGAAAAATGGTAATGAATGAAATCAGAAACAAACTTGCAACCCAAATGTTACAGTAGATTTATTCAGCCTGCTGCACTGAAGCAGAGCAAACCACCTTAAAATTAGAGCATTCATGTCAAAATAGAACAATTGTCAATCTGTAATATACCACTACCAGCGCCACAGTTTCAGTAAAGCAGGATAGTAAACTACATTTTAAACATCACAAGTGTAAGAGATGAGAATTGAACAGCCAACCTTAACAGCAATTCTGTTTGTACTAAAGTAACAACAACCACCAGAACCACCATACAGGAATGTACGTGTTCCAGGAATGAGCACGTAACATAAGGATGCCTTTCAATTTATATCAGATCTCATAATCCCTTCTCAGGAGTGAAACGAATACATCTTTAGCATGTTTTAATTGAATAGGTCTTTCTTGGTTGACGCTGCCCTCAGCTCTCAATTTTGTCAGCTAGCCAGCATGAGGGTCCTTGACAAGGTTTTCTCAAGTACATATGCATTCTACAGAGCTTTTAATTAAATTGGAGCTATTTGGTTACCGATGGTGATGTGGGATAAAATGCAAAGAAGCAAAATGCCTAGATATTCTCACACAATGTTTATTGTTCAGCTGACACAATATCTTCTAATCCTCTCTATCATTCGACAAAATGCTCTTCTCTTTCGAAAGACTGGCACAATAAACCTTTTTTTCAGGATAAAGAAATATTACATTTCATAAATATGTATCCCAAAGGCAGCATGTAACTAAAGACAAGACAGTTACATATAGTTAAACGATACTGTATACTGTGTATTTGTTATTTTATTTTTTATTGATTTGCGGGACTGAAAATATTTACACTCAGAAACTGTCATCCGAAACATACCTTAAGTGCACATTTCTTTGGAGAATCAAAGACACCCTCAGGATTCTTAGTGTTCCACTGCTTGCTCTTTTTTCTAGGAGCAGGCGTGTCCACAAGAACTCGTTATCAAGTACCTGTCCTACACTATGTAACTGGGTTCAGTTGATTATTTACCTAGGTCAATGCGGACCAAACCTACTCTTACCTGAGAGGTGACGTTTCCCTACGGAGTTATTTAAAGGGTGCGCCTGGGAGGCCAGTAGCCTTCCTGTTGCTTCAGTAAGAGGAAACGTGGACTATGGCCTGTCCAGAGAGCTCCCATCAGCCCTTTCTCTCACTTTAGTTCTAATAGAGTTACTAGTTTTGTACTACACTTTTCAATAAGCAATATTTGTGAACTGTGACTATTACCAACTATGTTAACTTTCTTGGATAGTGATGAAATTATTTTACATCCTCGTCCTGGCCTTTGTGTGTGTGCAGTGCATACCAGGACACTACACACGGCTCATACTGCGACTGGCTTGGCAGGAGCACAATTTTACACCTACTTCAATTCTCTGTCTATTACATTCCCCGCTTAAATGTGTTTTCTTCCGAGGCCATGTTGAAAAATTCCAGATAGCAAAAAAAATAAACAATTAAAAAAACGAGGGAGCACTGTAATCCTATTCAGGATTATGGTTGATTTTAACGTTTACTGTCCCGTCAGACAAGTCCATCTGAAAGACAGCCTGCAGTCTCCTGTAGCACTCAAATACTTTCAAAGCATTGTTACTACCTTTAAAAAATTCAGTAGCATGCAATACTTTTCATTGGGGCGTGTTTCAGATTTATAGCCTCTCATCAATCTACATTACATTGCCCATTTAATCTGTGGCTCTTCATCCATTCATGCTCTTTGGAAATTAAAGCTCACTATATTGTCTAAGTGCACATCATTACAGACTTTCAAGCCAATCCTCCAATTTATCTGTGCCCCAAAATACATTTAGCAGTATATTTAATTCATACTACATGCTCGTTGGGGGCTTGCGTTGGACTGTATATTTGAAGACTGCATTTATATAACAAAAAATTCAGCAGCACAGCACAATAAGCAATGACGACCAAAGAGGAAAAATTGAGCCAACTAACCCTTTGTATGAAAGTTTAAATGCATGCTTTGTCTTGGTCACGGTACCCTATTGTTTTAACATGCTTTTTATTATGGTGGTGCTACAGGAGGCAGAGGTATGGCAGGAGGTGGGATGTATTGGGAAAACTGATACATAGGAGATATAAAAACATCATTAAAAATGTACTGTTGATTTAACCAACATCTACTGCACAGTATTAACAGGGTTATTTCACTATGCTTCATAATTGAGCTTGCTGCACTGCAGTGTAAAGATGCATGCATGCGTTGCACCCCAGGGGACGCTCAAAACCATATTGCAGGATATTAAAACCAAATCCATGCCCTTCTACTTGGATCTGAAGATGTCAGAAAAATACAAAAGGGTACAACGAGTCTCTGACGGGTCACACACAGTACGCAGTCCTTGTTATCAATCAAGGGATTACTACGTCAGGATGCTCTGTAGAATAGGGAAATGTTATATACAGTAGCAGCAACTGAATAGACCCAAGAGTGCAAAAATTAGATTGCAAAAATGCAATTTAAATATCGGATGATATGGTATGCAAGTGGATCAAAAATATCTTAACTTAGCATTAGCATTGATGATGCAGTGAATATATTAGATGCAGTAAGTTATGTGTTATGCTTTTACAAGATCACTGTTGGTTTTACACCTTTAAAAGTTTAAAAATAAGATGCCTGTACCTAACAGGTAGTCTATGATAGAGAAAGGCACACGTTTTCATTTTAGCAAATATTAACATCCCAAAGTGGTTTGATGAATTCTGGTGTAGGAAGGTGCGTTTGTGATACGTGACATGTGTTGTGTGCCGTGTAAGAAATATTTGCCGTATTATTATTTTGTTGTTGATGCACGAGGGACCATATTTCCGAAAATGTAAAAGATTAAAGTCTTTCAATGAAACATTGTTCCTAGCAGAATAATTCCCTTTCCATTTAACCCGCCTTCCTCTCCTTCGACGCACAGATCGCTCTGTAGCAGACTGACTGCAGATGCATATTAAGAGGCCAACAGGCTATTAACCTCCAAATCAATACTTCACAGATTCAGAAGCACTTATAAAGCCATTGAAGTGCAAAAGATGAATACTTTACACATTTCTACCATGGCATTTGTTCCAAATTTCTAATTTAGTTTTTTTTTTTTTTTAAAGCATTTGAGAGAAGGAAAATAGAAGTATATAACAATTTGCATACAGCATGCAGCGACTCGTTTGAGCTATCAAAGGGCACTGTGTAGACGTGACTGGATGCGCTGAGTGCAGGGGAGCTCTGCATGCTACCTGCAGTATTGATGAATCTCCAATTGGAAGTGCACATTTTTAAAATGATTTTTACTATCACCAATAGTGTCATTCAAGGTCAACAGTGGTCCAGTTCTGGAGAGGGGTTTCCTAGATTTATGGTTGATGGTACATGAGCCACATGCAATGGAGAAAACTGAACAGGATAGTGGGACACAACAATACAACAGCATAGGCTTAGTTTATGTTATAAATGCTGCCTGTAAAAAAACCTAAGCCTGTATGCAACATTGGATTGATTGATACCAGCATGTCTGTCCCACATGGAAACTTCAAAAGCACATACTTATCAACTGTGCAGACTACCTAAAATACAGGCACCATTATGAAGTTCTAGACATAGGATATATATATATATACCTTGGGTTGCTCTGTAATGGAAACAAGTCATTAGAATTCTTCCAAATAAGATGGGAAAGAGGAGAACCAGAGTTCTAAAGGTCAAACAGGTGACAGCCTCATCAGAGCTTTAAAGAGGCAGTGTTCATTTATTCCCTTAAAGGAGATGTCACACACACACTACCAGGCAATTCAAGTTTTTGCATCTCTAGAGACACAGACTCAGTAAATATAACTTTATACATTCAGCACTCTTTCGTTTTAAACAAATAACAGTATAACCGACTATGAGATCGGACTATTGATAACGAGAGTCTTGGATGAAGCAAAGTGCTGTAAAGCAGAGTACAAACATACATGAAAGCATGGTAAACTACAGAAAAGCATGGTTCAATCTCAGAAAAATAATACATATAATCATTATATGTATTTCCCCTGGCCTTAAGCAGCCTTTAACATGTTAAAAGTCATTTCGCAATGCAACAAACACTATATTAAATGTATCTGGTCTATATAGACCTGCAGGGTGGCCACCCCATGCCATAAAGACTACAGCAGGTGGAAGTCACTGTCTCCTTGTGCAAAGAGCAGGTCATTCATAAATAAAGAATATCATTGTGACTCCAAGCCCTGGACACCTCTGTTTAGTCCAGATTATTGGAAAACTATTTGACAAGTAATTTTCCGGCCGGTTGCTCTGTTAACACTCTTATGGCTCTGCAGTAATTTATTTACTTTTGTCTTGCTCAAACAAACTTACCAATGCTTTACCATACCCGTCTGTGACAATTTACTCCTGTTGGCTTTATGAAGGCTGCAGTGGCTGAATTATGTTTGAAGCTGATGAGAGATGGAAGATGACCCAACCCCCTCCCCATGGACAGCCTGGCTGTTCTGCATGTCAAGGCATTCTAATCAAGTCTGAGGCTTAATGTAGGTACATTCCTGGCATCCCTGGCTTTGAAAACACTTGCACTGCCCACCACTCGTCCTGATCTGACTGTGCAAGATGATGAGGCTGAGGACTGGATGGGGTGCAGACCATCGCACAGCACGCTGGATCAAGCCCACGCGAGCGGTGGGGAGAGGGGCTGTTAAAAACTTCACATAATAATCTGTCTCAACAGATCCGCTGTGCTGTGCAGTGGAGACGCGCGTGCACAGCCTGGAGGTGCAGAAGGATCAAACTCATTTCCCCCCTGCTGACAAACTCCAGAATGTCCCCTTGCTCAATGTAATGGCTTTCACCTATCTATCCTGTATCTATCACGAAGACTTCTCAGCAGCATAGCAGCTTGACAGCATCTCCTGTGCTTAGGCTGGTGCATCTATCTGCTTTCCTGCTGAAAGCTATTGGAGTAGGTGATTCATTCTAACTATCCTGGGTTTAACTACTCCTGTAATCAAGTTCAATTCTGTGCTATTCTAGTGCAACTCTCTGTGGCTTACTGCATTCTTATAATACAGGAATAGAATGGATACTTACTCTTATAATACAGGTATAGAATGGATGCTTACTTGACACCTATTTTAGTCACACAGATACATGCGTTGCAAACAGCTTTAAAGATCTGATTGTAGAAAATAGACATTTTGTCATTACACATGAAATTAAATCACACGAAATTGTGGTGTTGTTTAAATTCTCTCTCTCTCTCTCTCTCTCTCTCTCTCTCTCTCTCTCTCTCTCTCTCTCTCTCTCTCTCTCTCTCTCTCTCTCAGACTGGTCTTAGTGAATCCTGACCAGGGACTGAAGCCACGAGCTCTCCATTTGAAGGTTGGCTGAATAGCTTTGGTGGTTGAGAGTCATTAAATGAAACACTCCTGTGTTTTCAAACCCTGTATATTTTGAAGCAAGTCTGTATTTACAGCAAGCTCCTTGGAACCCCAGCACAGTCCCAGTGGGGAAATGGTTGAAACTGAATGATGGCTTGCACATACAGTTTCAATCAACTCTGCCTTCAATAACACCCATGAAAGACGTACAGAAAGGAAACAAAAAAATAAAATTACAAAACCTAAACACTCAGACCTATAATATGCCTATATATAGTATGAATGTGTTGATTTCAAAAAAAGAAAAGCTGCCACAGTTCACTGCAGAGATGACACATTTCTAAGGAAACTAAGGAAAGTGAACAAAGAGATTTAATTTGAGTTAGTTTTATTCCATGATTTAATTAATACAATTTGTTAAAAGCATAGCTTTCTAAATAGCTTTCCAGTTGTTTAAACCTGCTTCCCCTACAGACTGGGTTAATCATTTATACTTAATAGGAAAAATAAATATTTAAACAAAAACCTAATCCCCCAACCCCCACACTGCTGTGACCAAATTGGTTTTCTTTGTAAATGTCAAGAACATTCTGACTAAAACCTGTCCTGCTTTGTGTAATTATATGGAATGGGGTACCCTGTTGACTGCTTATAACAGTGTCAGGATTAATAGGCTATCTGCACTTATTTTCGCTGGAAAACCAATTTAAATCTATTCATAGTGCACACTGCAGGGGAAGAAAGACATGTTTGTGGCGAGTTTTTTCGAAGGTAATTTTCAATATATGTGTGTTGTCCACCAGGGTGACATTTAAGTTTTGCTTTTAAACTTTTGCTAGCCTTATCACAGCACCCCTCTGTGTGGTTTAGGGCTGCCATTGCTGGATCTGTTTCTCTTGTGAATTTGAGATTTTCAACAGCGAGTCAAGAATCCCTCCGCAGCTTGCTTGCTGAAAGAAAAGACCTTTAATATGTTTTTATTTAAATGTTTTTGGATCAGCTCCGGAGACAAGGCCTTGTCTGTACAAGCGCCTTTCAAAGACAGCACAAACAACGGCTCTGAATAGCACTGTTTATTAGTATCAGCTCCTCCTCTTCCCTTGTCATTCTTTCACACACTGTATCCATGTACTGTACAGTACAGTAAACATCTGAAAATAATCGCAGCGACGCAGATTTCAAATCCTTAGTTAAAAGCGGAAAGTTCAATGGCTGTTCAGGTTCCCTCAACTCCAAACACGCTAAGAACTGTGAAAATAAGATAATGAAACTACCAAGTAAAAAAAAAGAAAAAAGGGTGATAAATATCCCATTAGCTTTATCACTAGATGTTTTCTTAATGTACTGCCCTCACTCTAACATCACATCTCGTTTGCCCTCTGGACTCTCACAGGCAAAACACCCATGAGACCGCGGCAGTGTATTTATCACCAGACAGTGCTCACTTATCGTCTTTCAAACACCTTGAAATCCACAAGCTGGAAGTCTATCTATCTATCTATCTATCTATCTATCTATCTATCTATCTATCTATCTATCTATCTATCTATCTATCTATATATATATATATATATATATATATATATATATATATATATATACATTCCAGTGTGGGTTACTGTATTAATTTGAATTTGAATTAACAAGCATTCACTAGATAAATTCAGTGAAGCCAGATTAACGGATCCCCAAAATAACTGCTTAAGACAGGTCGCAGCTTTTTCAAGGCCTCTACAGTAAAAACAGGAATGGATCAAATTGCTATGCAATGTCTTATTTCCATCCCTGAACAGTACTAAGTTGTTACAAAGAAGGCAATGATAAGAGTACATAACACCTTATGCTGTTCTTAGTGGGGTAACATCATCAGTGTTAAGCTTGTGACTGTGGGAAGTAACTAGGCAACCAGAAAGAAAAAAAAAACAGAACCGCATCCAGTCCCCTGTGGTTTGTTTGTACACAAGTCCTTAATATGGGTCTAACCTCATGTCATTTACAAGTTAGAGGAAATGTAATTAGCTGGACTAAATTGTAACATACTTAACCAGCTGACCTTTTATAAACTAACCCTGCCCAGTATCATTTAAGAAAACCTGTCGCACATGCAGGCTGGTTTTATACAATTAGGACGTTACAGGTTACATTTTCTACCCAATTTGAAAAGCTCAATCTGAATGTCACCTTAGGCCAGATGTTTTTGGAAGGCACTGTAGAATGCAGTGCAGCACAGTGTTTTTGGAAGGCATTTAGAATGCAGTGCAGCACAGTGTTTTTGGAAGGCACTGTAGAATGCAGTGCAGCACAGTGTTTTTGGAAGGCATTTAGAATGCAGTGCAGCACAGTGTTTTTGGAAGGCACTGTAGAATGCAGTGCAGCACAGTGTTTTTGGAAGGCACTGTAGAATGCAGTGCAGCACAGTGTTTTTGGAAGGCATTTAGAATGCAGTGCAGCACAGTGTTTTTGGAAGGCACTGTAGAATGCAGTGCAGCACAGTGTTTTTGGAAGGCATTTAGAATGCAGTGCAGCACAGTGTTTTTGGAAGGCACTGTAGAATTGAGTATATGGGTTACACTGTGTTGAAAAATATTAGAAAACAAATAAAAAAAATATCATAAGCAAAGTAGAAGGGGAGTGATACAATCGTGGTAGTGCTACAAAGAAAATACATTTGACATATTCATGCTTTTACTTCAATGTATGTATTCATTTGTTACTACAGTAAGTAAGTGCCAGTCAAAAATAATCAGAATAAAACCAGTGCCGTGCTCAAACAAGTCTAAATTCTTTATCTAAGAAAAACACAGATGTTTCTTCCCAGCACAAGAGCTACAGTAGGCATTATATCTGAGGAAGGGGGATGAACAGGAGCAGGGTGAGCACAGGCAGATTAAGAAATCTGTTCAATGTGTTCCTATCCAGGGTTTGCAGATTGCGAGCGAGTCGACCAGTCTGTGCTCCTCACATCAATAGGCTGTCAAGCTGTTAGAAGGCTGATTGCTGAGATCAGGCGATGTTACACGGCACAGCATTTACACAAAATGGGAAAACATAAAAGTGAATGAGCTTCTTACATCTAGATTTATACACAGGAAAAATCTAAATACAGTACTTACACCTCCTGTACAACACTGAAAATACCATAACAGTTCACGCCACAAGATATTTCACTGGATTTCTAGGAAAGTCGCTCAAAGTAAAAGGGGGAAACCAAAAAATCCAGATATTATAACGTTGCAAATACAGTGAAATACATGTTAAGCACAGGAGAGCACAGGTTTGTATCGGCAATGCAAACTGTTATTTACCACAGTAAAGTGCGGTCAATATTTGTATGAGGGTAGATTTTCTAGTATATTTTTATTATAACAAATGTCAGGGGCACTAGCAGCAATGTTTGTTGTAATTCCTCTGCACAGGGTTGTTTTGCATCCTGTTCTGTGTGTCAACTGTGCCCCCTGGTGGCGAACATGTATTGCAGAATTTACCCTTCGTATGTCCTGTGAAATCTGTTTATTAGGACTGCTCAAGTCAACGTGGCCTTTCTGGAAAATACATCAAATACATTGCTTGTACAATGAATCAAGGTCACTATAGAATTAATTGTATGTTGCCATATATAGCAACCTAATGAGATGAGCTTGCTAATGAGATACAATACAGCACAGAGAACCATTGCTGACACAGGACTGTGTCGGTTGGCAATATGTTGATAATAATATTGACTACAATAGTGAGAAGCCACATTAACGATAGGGTACTGCAGCTGGGGGAATCACCAAGGCATTTTAAGGGTTAAATGTACACTATTTCTAGTCAATAGTTTGTTGTTTACTCTCCTTATTTAATCTGTTTGCTGTAAAGCTTGTCTGGGATTTGTACATAAATAAGGTACCAGCACTTAGCTTGTCACCAGTTACTGGTGTTTTCAGCAAGGTCTGCTGTTCATTGTCATGCCATTAACAGATATTTCATTGTACCACCCTGTAACTTGCCTAACAGGAGTTAGCATTACTACATGCAGCATGCTAGGTGCACATTACACTCATCCATTTCAAGTTATTGTGCTGATTGTGGCCTGCCACCATTGCCACTGTCCCTCACACCTACTGTACTCGGTTAAAACTCCTAGCTTCACCACTGCAGTGCTTCAGTCCTGCCGTGCCCAATCCACAGGGAAATGTTTCTGGATATTAGATTTGTCAGGAAATAGGGAAACCGGGATTCAGAGCCTGATCTAAATGCTTGACAGCTGTAGTTACAGATGCTATCAACCAGCATGTCCAAGGCGATAAAAAGAAAGCAGGTCTTATTAATAGGTAACAGCTGCTCTTCACTAATTTGTTCAATTAAGAGAATTGACTGAGCTTCTTCGGCTGTTCCAGGACTCCTGGGGCGATTCTATTATGCGACAAAAATAGTTTCTACTCCCTGCGTTAGCACTTTGGTCGCTATTAAGGGGTTGTGTGTTTATGTAAACCATCTCTCATGCTGACAGTATAGGATACATTTACCTACACTTCAGGATACTCTGAAGCTCCACTTAAATTGATTTCTTTACGCTGAACCGTACATCTCAGGCTCCAAAACTAAAGATTTAAAATACATTTCCATTCCTATCACTAACAAGTTCTCAAAGATTCCCTTTTGTTTTGGTCTTTTCACTTCGACTCGTTTCATCCACATCCTGCTGTTATTCCTGTTCCATGGGTAATAGAACCCTGCATGGCCCAACAGTTTCCTAAAAGGCGAGTGTAAGGCTCAGGTGGGGTCTAATTAGCTGTAACACAGGAAATGAACCGTCTGCAGCGTTGTAATTCCTATAATTACATCATGCTGTCATTTGTTGTGTTCAAGCCCAGAGGGAACAGTTCCCTGCTGAGCCACCCACACCACTTCATGCACTGCAGCTTTCCTAGGAGGTCTCCCATGCAACTGCAGGCCGGGCCTAATGACTCTTAGGTCCTGCCTGCTAAAAAGATTAAAATCCAAGGTGGTATAGAGGAATCAGTTAGCGGATTAGAGAGATTAACAACGCGGCTTTTATGTTGCTTTTAGAAAAACAGCCAAGTCTTCTAATGCATAAATAAAATGCCACCACACACCACAATGTCGTATATACAAATACAAAGTGATGCAAGGACAGAGGTCAAGCAAGGACAATGCACCTTAGCCAAGCATCTTAACCCCTGCACTGAAGAAACAGGATTTTTTGTACAACCAGTGGATCTTACGTGTTGTACCTCCTTTACACTGCAGGGGCCAGTCTGCCCCTCAGCTGGTCTTCCTACCATCCCTTCACAGTATGTACTGCATGTACATAGTGCACTGTGTAAATATCCATGCATGGTCTATTCTTAGAAGAGGTCTGTACGACTCTCAAACTCTCTAGCCCTTATTTATTTCCTATGCACACTCAGTTTCTTCCTTAACTGCTGCTGTGATTCGCCTGACGGGTGGTTACCTAAAGAGAAAATCCGTCTGACTGGAAAACTCATGGGGGAAATAAAAAATAATTGATATACTGTAACTTGCCTTACATCTTTGGTCAATTATCATGCATGTCACCCATTAATAGAACAGTAGCTTCAATGCAATCACCTCTATCACTATATATTAGCACATGCTTACTTACTCTGCCACACTGAGCCTCAGCATGAACCTGCTCTTCTTTATCTAAAGTCTCTCCAGGCTTTAACAGGCTGTTCTATTCAGTTTTCTGTTGTATTCAGTTTTCTCCTTCATCTTCAGAACTTCAGCAGTCCCAACAGTATTGCCTAATGCCACCCCAACTACAAACACGCAATTCTGAGCTGCTTATTTCACAATTCCCTGGACACTTATTTAGTTTGGTACTCCATGACTGACGACGAGATTAAGCAATTTGCCTCTAGATTCATCTGCAGTGTTTACTCTGGAGAGGTTTATGGCAGGGCTCCCTGTAGGCAAAGCACAACATCAAAGCTTCTGATTGTACCGAGTGCTTTGTAACGGACGCCTGAAACAGACATGCTTTGCAGTTTTCAGTCTTCCCAAGTGGCCTGTTTCGGATCAGTCAATAACCAGCATTGGAAACGGTCTCAGTGGTTGACATACCACAATGCTCGCTTACCTTTTCTACTGATACTCATGCCTGACTAAATGTTTCATCAGCTTTCCAGTGCATCCACTCAGAAAGGCTTCTCGCAGTGCCTGGAGATACAGCTCAGCGTATCACAAAGATCTGTTCCTGTTTAGGTTATTGACTGACAGATTGGACCTGGGTGCCTAAGCCATTGTAGATAACAAGGTGCTAGCAGCTCTATTAGAAATGCAAGGAGGTCTTCATATAGAGAGATTAACGTCTGTGGAATTCATAAGGGAAAGGATGATCTTTTTAAATTCATCTTAATCTGTGCTGGTGCAAGACAGATCCCCTGGACTGGCGCCTCTGTATTTGAATTTAAACACAAGTGCTGCAGTGCACTGCGGAGAAGGAATGAAACTGGACAAGGAAACAGCGCCCTCTTAACACTGGAAAGCCAGAGGGTTAGAGGGCCGGATTACCTGTTTGTATCAGCAGAGGCTTTTTCAGAGCGCTCTGCGGGCTGTTGATAACAGGTAGCTGGGGGGAAACCAGAGACGAGGATTTAGGACAAGTCACCAACTTTCACCAAGGGCTTCAGGCTGTAGATCAATTAAATTGAGGTCAACAGCAAATATTCAGTTTGTCACATAAGAACACAAGATTGCCATCCAGTGGTAGAATGCAGTTCTGTCTCATGGGAATGCTTATAGCTGATCCATGTACAACAGTACTGCTGGTTTACAGAATATTACATATTTGTACATGAATACAGGATTTCATTCCCCTTATTAATAAATACTGATGTGTTTTTCACCCTATTCTAGCATAAGAGTTACAATGTTACCTTTAGTAGTACAAAAGTATCATTCTAGTTTTTCAGTTTCAACACAGACTGAATGCTCAGAACCTCAGCAACACTCCCTAGCTGTTTCAGGTGCTGCGTCATGCTCAGAATAGCAGTGGTAATAAACCTCTGTGGTTGGGTATGCTTAATAGTAACCCCTCCTTAATTCGCAGCCTGAATTACACATCAAAAAACAAACTGCGAATGTTGGAAACAGTCTATTATTACACAGGTAAATATAAGACTTTTACAATTTATAGTTAATATGGCCTAACAATGAACCAATTCAGTGAATTGCCAAATGGACTACAATACCACACACATGCCTAGGGGAATTCTGCTGATCTGAATGCACATGTTAAAGGGGGATGTTCTCCCACTCCTTGTGAAGCTTTACCTTCAGTGTTTGCAAATGGAGTTTCTTGTCCAGCCCGTTCTATAGACGGGGAATACGACTCAGGAGCATGTCCTGTCTGTATTTAAAGCAGGGGAGGGGAAACTCTTACAGGACTTCTATAGTAGGTTTAATTGCATAGTTAAAACTACATTAGCACTAGATGGAGGTTTCAAGTGGAAATAACCAATGTTTTTAAATGATTCTCCTCACCTCATTAGCTTAACATTATCCCTCATTTTGCAGGTGGTCTGACTATCCGCACCTCTTCTGTAGCTCATCTGATCCTGGTATGGTTTTCATAAAACACAAGTGTAAGGCTCATGTGGGATTCAATGGCAGCTACCAAAAGCAATCAAGCCAGGTAAATATAACCCTACAGCTCTTTGCCGTCTCTGTCGATATACTGATCAGCAGAAAATGATTTTTTAAAACCTCGGTCATACAGCTTTAATAGCCTCAATTAAATAACTGACGAGGGCAAGGTTGAAACAAGGAGTGTGCTAATAAACAGATTCTACAAACATATTCATGATGTGAGGTAAGAAATATAACATCATCAATACTGTACAAAGACTCAGACAGATCAGCTTTCCATGCTTGAAAACATGCTTTCAAAGGACTGCCCTGATAAAATGTCTTTGAAGAATGACAGCTGACCTGGAGTTCAGAAAGCACAGTAGAGATCAGGTGCAAGAAAGAGGAAAACACAGGAGTCCACAGTACAGATAACTTTGTTTTTAATGAAGGAGTTAATTCTCTTTCAATCCTATATAAAACAATAGCAATTTTTTTTTTTTTTTTAAGTAAAATATTTACATATAAACAAGTGACTGTGCAAAATTTACAAGAAAAGAGGGAGAGACAGGTCTGGGATTTCTGTTTTTTTTTTCTCTGTAAAAGACAAAAAAAGGAAGTAACAGCTGTCAAAAATACTGATTAGCATTCAGTTCACACATTAAAGTCCACTGAAGAGTTTTTTTTTTCCCTTGATGAACGAACACAAAACGACACACGACGAAAACGAAAACAAAAGTATTTACAATCATAAAAGTACAATCGATAAACAATTTCAATACAATGCTTGTGAAAAATATAAAGACAAAATTAGTATATTTAATAAAAAAATAGGTACAAAGGGTTTGGACTCTTGTTTGCTTTAAAGTAGGTCTTATTTAAATGCAGTCCTTTTTTAGCAAAATAATTATGTTGTACATAGCATTATTTATGTGCCAAAGTTATATACAATTACTGGCAATTTAGTTATTTCCAGACTTTAATTTTTTTTTAAATCTACACTTGATTTATACTTAAAAACACTTCTCGGGTAGTTACTTGATATTTTTCTTATTGCAATTTTTATTTTATTTAATTTTGCTAGAAAAAAAACAAACCCAGTGCAAGTAAAATATATTTATGCAGAAAAAAAAAGTTATTAAAAGTCTTTTTTTTTTTTTTTTTAAGAAATGTATCAAACAAGTAATATTAAAAAAAAAAAAAATTAAACATTCAAAACAATGGAGATTTGTTTATAGGCCTCACAGGCCTTTTTTGACATGCAAAGACGCTGTTCAAATCAAGAGAACACATTATATAGCTCTCCAGAATTCAAAGACATACAGCAAACTGACATAAATAATAGAGTCGTTATTTTGCAGGTGCTTAAAAGCTACCGATAGACAAAAGGTAGTTATTAATTGCTTAGCCTTTCTAGCTCAGATACAAATATATGGCTTATTTTGGCAAGAAGGCAACTCAGTTTAAACAAACAGTAACAATTATTTGTCCAGTCATAGAATCCACAGTCTGTCATAATAACAATAATAATTATAATAATATTTATAACAAGATTTTATAGAAACTATTTTTACATTTTACTTTATAAACACATACAAACCCACCCAAAGTCTGATTTTTTTCTTTTTTTTTTGCACCACTGTCCGTCTGCATGTTACAAAAAAAGGTGCACTCTCAGTAAAATGAAAATATTAAAAAAAAATAATAATAAGTGTCCCGTGAATGCTTTCTCTCCTGCCAATGGAAAGCCATGAGTCTTGCCAGCGGTGCCCGTGCTACTTCAGGAATGCTTGGTATAGCAGATGTGAATGGCTTGTCTCGCTCTCGTTTTCCAAACAGTGGAGGAGGTCCCTGAGGCTGACCCGTGTGATCCGTTGTCGAGTGAACTGCCTCGCCGTGGCGACTGAAGGGCTGCCTGAAAGCGACCCACTTGAACCAGAGCCCTGGAGACAGACAGAATCAGTGTGTGTGAGAGAGAATGCAAATATATCCCAGGGGTATTCAGTATATGCAGTCCACACAACTATTGAGACCAGGGCTGGGGTCAATTCCTGCTTTTCAATTCCAAAAATCAATTCTCAATTCCAATTCCCTTTTAATCAATGCCAACACATTACTGATCAACATTACAATTAGCAGTATTCTGTTCAAATGAGCTTCTCACAGTGGCAACAAATTACTTACATTGAAGTCACTGTTTGTCAATTACGAATGGCGTCAAATGAACAAGCACAACAATTCTTATTTCCTTAAAATATAAATTCCAATTCCTACACAGTAGATATGCAGAGCGCTGTTGTGAGACGTGTACATGGGCTCTGTTTGCCCAAGCAATGTGCTAAAGATTATGTATGTAATTGAAGGGAATATTTACATTCAGCCAGCATGAGCATTGAATGAATGAATGGATATCTGCAAAGAAAACTGTGAAATGAAACAAAAAGCTAAAGGAGAGAATACTGCAACTATGCACTAAACTGTATGTCAAGTACGCCTTAAAACGCCTTGTTAGGCTGTTAGTGTTTATATTCTAATTGGCTTGCTGATTAAAGCAATTTAATTAAATGCACAGTTGGTAATGCTGTAGCTGTTTCATCAAAATGATTAGCGTTTTACATTTTAATTCACTGAATACCAGGTAAATGATACTCAATAAGTCCCAATTTGGATGATTTCTTTTTTTTTCCCCCGAATTCTGATGAGGAGACGGTAATTTATGGTTGTCTAAACGTATGGCACAAAACCTTTGTATTTCTGCAACCTCGTTTATTGTATCACATGGTGTTAGTTTTTAACATGGTTTTAATTGAGATCCAGGTCATGTGTTTGAATCTCTCTCAAGCAACACGTGAACAGAGTTTAAAACACTGGTTTGGCAGTGAATATCAATATTTGTGTCCCACCCCTAATTACTATTAAAACGATAACCTTTAAATACAGTTTCTTTCGACTAGCACCTTCATCGATCAATTTATTATAGCACCTAGTTAACTTCTTTAAAGGAGATACTACATATCAAAAGGAGTTATTTGATTGGTAATGAGAATATATAGGGAATATATCAATGGGCAGCATGTTCAATTTCAGTACTAGAAATCTACATGCTTACTGTGTTGTGTTACAACATCTAGATTTATTTTACCAGCTCCAAAATACAATGTTCTGTACAAGTTAGGTACTGATTCATGGACTTTTTGAAAAAAACTAAAACAAACAATGCAAATAAAGAAATAAATGAATGAATGAATGAATGAATGAATGAATGAATGAATAAAATGTGACGATACCTCCGCCCCAGCCCCGGGTCCAGGTGAACCCACTTTCCTCTTCTTTCTCGGTCCTATCGCTGCTAAGGCTGTGAGGTTGGCGTCTCTTTGTCTTATCTGTGCCAGCTCCTGCTGCTGCATCTGTTTTAAAGCAGAACATACCCGTCTCAGAGAAGGTAGGTTTTACAAGGGACTACAGTGCTCTAGATAGAGATATATACAAAACAAATCTGTAGAAATAATAAAAAAGCATGCAGTTGAGGTTTTCTGGGTAATATTAAGGAACAGACGGAAGCGCAGCTTGTCTGACTCTGTTTGATAAGTAACCGTGTAACGCTGGTGAAGTTAACCTGTAGCAGCAGCACAGGGTGTTAAACAGACTGCCTCGTACTGCACTAAAACAAATGGACAGAAATTACCGAATATAAAGTACTGGGGTTTCTTCTTTTTCCACACTCTTGAGTGGGTCAGGTTTCCGGTGTAAAATGTGTAATAAACAGCTTTATTTTTTGTAAATAGTGGACATTTTTTTTAGGTACAGATCGGCATAAACTGCAAAGGGCCTTGAAAAACAACACGCAATGGGCCCTACTGAACTGCTGAGCTGAAGAATGGAACCCAACCTCTTTGGCCTTCTGTTTCAACCGGAGCTGCTCTGGGTCTTCTTGACGTGATCGTGACTAAAGGGGAGACAAAAACAATGAACCAGCAGTTAGCGCTCTGTTTGAATATCAACGGGAGTACTGGACATCACCTTTGCCACACTGTAGAACTTTAGAGAAAAAGACCATGTTTCACATTAATGGAAAAGTTACCATCCTTCAGTACAGTTATATTCCACTAGATGTCAGTGTACTCATAATAATGAAGAAGCCAAGAGCATCTGCGTAGAGTGACTGAAAGAGAATTCCTACCAATATGAATAGCGTGAAGTGGTTCAGCACTTCTTAAATTCTCAAGAATCCTAGAATAAAGCTAGAAATAAAGCACTGAAGCATTGACACTGGTCTAGTACAGTTTTCGGTTGTTCCTTATTCATGTAAAAATGAAGACATGTATATAACAGAAATGAGCTTACCTTTGCTGCTTTCATTAAAATCTCTCTTTCCTGCTCCTCTTTCCTCTGTTTCTCTATCTGATCGAGCTGCTCGAAGAACTTCAGCTGTGAGCGCACATCACTAATCTGCTCGTACCGCTCATCTTCCTGCAAGCACAGCACCAACACGCAGCCCTTAGAAACCAGGTATTAGAAACTCTAACCACAGCCCCAATCAGAGCCGTGGGTTCAGTCTCACGTGTCTAAATATCGATTAACGAAGCACATGGAATAGTCAGTCTTACCTTGTATGTTATATTCCTTTGCTGCGCAATCTCTGTTACTTTCTCTATTAAGCTCTGTAACCTTAGCTGGGTTGCATGTGACACAATGTTGACTATGTCTGGCCCCAGTTCTATTATTCCATATTGTTTGCCTATATGAAACAATATAAAAAAAGAAAAAATACATAACTATAGGATTCAAAGCCAAACTGCTTTTGACATTACTAGACAGCAAACAGGTGATGATGGCTCTTTTTCACAATCAACCAAACTGTTCATGGCCAACTCTACAAACTCTTCAGCTAGAGATAGACGTGTTTTTTAATTTATTTTTTATTTTGCTATTACTTTTAAGAAAAAAAAAATCCATTGAAATAAACAGCAACACCAACTTATAGAACGATGTCAAGAGTAGATTTCAAACATCTCATGAAATGCTTGCAAAATAAGAAACTGCTTCAGAAAATTATAGCAGAAAAATAAAAGGAAAACTCACATTCATGGATTCATTTAGCATTCGAAAACTATTAACATTTCTAAAAGAAACCGCAATTACCTATTTCTAATAGTCTTCTATGCAACGACGCTGTCGAGAGAAATGCTTCGTCTTTACAAGACCTCGTTAGCGTGCCCACGAGTTCCGAGTTCGTCGCGAGAATCCGGGCGCTTTCTTCAGACAGATTCACTCCAGCCATTGATGCAACATCGTTGATATCGTCATCGTCACTGAAACCCAGGAAGAGCATTTAGCGTTCGCATTACCACAGTGTGTGCTAGAACAGCTTGCTTTACTAGAAACGGTTCATGCAGAACTCTGTCTCGATCGGGGATTACACTCCTTTGTGTCAATATTCTTTTCAAGGCTTTTGCAGATTTTATTTATAATACTGTATCAATCAATTAATTTGAGCAGCATAAAAAAATAAATAGTCTATCCCTATACTGAAATGACAGGCGAGTTACACAACTACAAGGGATACACAAAACATGGGCTGTTTGATTTGTGTCCGTTCCCAACACAGTACATGCTGAGTTGGCGCCTGCTCTTGCGTTCTGCTGCTTGACACCTCTGCACCGCAAACCCTGAAACAGTTCTCACCGGAAGGAACCTCCTCCAGCTTCTTTGAGTTTGTTCCTCTGTGCAGCGGAGGCCTGTGCGAAGCCAGGGGGAAGCCCTTTGTTTCCAGGTAATACTGTATGTTTCATAACCGGGACTTAAGAAGAGACAGGATAGGGAGTTAGAGTCTATCTGCATGCTAATGTATTATCTGCATTTCAAATTCCACTGAGTTGAATTCTAATTCAATGGTGGAAAGGCTACATCTGATACCATTTTGCATAAGGTTGCCCTAGAGGTCCAGCAAAATACCACTCGATGCATGTTATCTCATGCAGATAGTCATTTCAGGTATTCAGAGCTGCCTTGTGGCATCATGTCACAGACTACATGTTTCCTGTGTATTGCTGGCACCTGTCTGGTCTCCTTATCGCACCAACAGGTTCACATAAGTTGGATTTTATAAACCAGTTCTGTTGTTCATCTGTCACCATTTCACACAGGGAGTGGGAAAGGCCCTTAAAACGTGCTCATTAAATGAAATATTATTTTATGAATCTCATTTGAGGTATAAATAATATCTGTAAGTCAAATCATGTCTTGACACATACAATTAGAGAATGTTCATGGTAAACATATTGCCCCCTCCCCCTATATATGTGTGCACTTTTGTAATCAACCAGTAGATGGCAGCAATGCTCTGCCATAAAAAGGCATTTGTCAATACATGACATGACATGTGATTTGAAACAATTGGCAACACATTTAATGCCGTTTGCCAAATGACCTTAGGTAATAGAAATCAGGCATTAGTTCATGATCTACACGTTATACTGCTAGATGGGTTCACAGACAGTTGGAAATAGCTGAAACTTGGTTTAGACAGCGGAGAGAAAGAAAAGGGTTGGCCTGAAAATCAATGAAGGGTTTCACTGAAAGAGAGAAGTTACTACAAAAAGAGTCTGACCGATAGTGTACCTGTCTGAAGAGGTTTTAGCTGCACATGCTGTGGCGTACTCAACATGATCCGATTGTGGGGCGGCCTCAGAGTCACCATGGGGGTTTGCGTCAGGGTTACCTGGGATGGGCGCACCATGGTCCCCTGCTGCTGTGACGGGAGAACCTGCAAGAAACGCATGGTTTACAAAACCGCTCGTTTAAGATTTAAAAAAACAAGTCGAAAAACTCTCAGCACAGCACAACTGTTAACTCCGCCCCAATCGGCAGACTGCTAGTGCAAATCAGACAAAATAACTCAACACAGCAGCCCAGTTAACTGGTCCAGGTTTTGAGTGTGTTACATTTTTTGTATGACTTGTTTACATACAAGACAGTGAAACTCTTTTATTTATTGATTTATTTATTGTCTTTTTGCAAAGGTTTTGTACTTGATATATAAACAGCATACTCCACGTAGGGTGCTGTGGTTATTCTATTACCGAGAGAACGGCTGCAAAACAGTCGATCCTCCTTGACGGAACGACTGCACTACTCCAAGAAAGTTATCGATGGCGATAGGGATTGTTACCAGTGGTGTGAGCTGCCCTGGTTTGGTGTGCCCAGGCTGAAGGGTGCTGGTGAGGGTGGCAGTGGCTTTTCCGGCTGAGCGTTGAACTGACGACCCCAGGACCACCGCTGTGAGCGCCGTGCTGGTCTGACTGCTGGGCTGCTGGAGCTGGCTCTGCTGGATGAAAGCTGCCGAGTCTGGGGTGAGCTGGCGCAAGGCAGGTAGACTCCTCTGCAAAACATACAGGAGCATGTGGTCAGCAGCTTTACAATGAGATGAAATGGAATTAAACACATCAAATCATCTTTTAAAAACACAACACTGTTCCAATTTTACACACAGTTTAAACAATTAGAATAAAAAGGTCTTGACATAACTTTTTTTTTTTTAGTAGGGATTACCTTCAGGAAAGGCACAAGATATGGTTGAGGTGAAGAATTGAGTTCCCTGTAAAGCCTGCTTGTAAAATCTTCTGCTTCAATTTTTCCTTCCTGCAAAAAAGATGGCATTTTAAAACAGCCTTAAAATAGACAAGTCCACCCATGTACATTGGGACCACAGGCGTGCACGATATGGAACCACACAGGAAGCGTTTTACTAACGGCCAGTGCCAGTGCACAGCACATTTTCTTTCTTACCAACAGGTTCTGCACCAGCTCCTTCACATTAGCAGCCGTCTCTGAGGACTGTTTTCCACTTGATGCCAGCTTAATTAACGTCGATAGAAAGTTCTTACATTTTTTCACATTTTCCAAGGTTTCCTGCAAAGAAAAGGGGATCAGTGCTTGAACAATTGAGAATGCAAGCTTTTGGATGAAATCGGTCAACACAGAGGTGAAGCAGGTTAATACACACACAATGCGCTGCAAGTGTTTTTAGTTTGCATATACAATCCAGTCAACAAAGTTCACAGTATTTTAGCACAGTATTTCTGCAGTTTTTCCATGCTTTTCCCATGGTTATGCTGTGCATTTTCCATAGTTTATCCTGGTTTTCCATGTTTATTAATATGGTTTACCATACCCCGACAGTCTTCACTATGCTTTATTACACTTTGCTGTTCTTAAATGTCTGTGTCCAGTGTAAATATAGTCAATTAAATAAGCAGGGAGGAGTACAGAGACATGATCAACACTGAAGAGACACTAACGCAGATGCTGAGAATAGGTCATCTTCAACCTGTATGCATCAAAACAGCAGTATGGCAGAGAGGTCTTGTTCCATAATGAGACGAGGAGAGGGGTGTGCTCTGTATCCCATGCAGTGCGAGTGAAGGTGAAGTCTCTTACCGTGGCAGTGGCCCCTGTGGCCCCCGGTACTGTTCTCTGTGGTGTTCCTGGCTGCACCGGGGACGCTGCTCCTATTGAAGCGGTTGTGGAGGCCCCTCCCAGCACGATCTGGGGCTGCAGAAAGAAAAAAATAAATAAGAGCCAATCATTTTGTTAAACGGATCTCTGTAAATATGTTTGCAAGCCCTGGCAGAAGTTTCTGCTGTACCTGCACGACAGGAGGTCTCTGTAGTGTGGTGGTGGCCTGTACTGTGGTCTGGGCTGCAGAGGTCTGCTTGATGATGGTCGTTGGGGTCACCTGCCTGGCAATCATGGGTGTCCCAGGGGCCTGACGATTAACAAAGAGGCACTCCGTTATTGAACCCATTATCCATCCTTCCTACTATACTTCCAATAGCTATGCTCTTGGTCTAAAAACAGTACTGTAACGTTTTTAATTAACTATCATGAATAAATGCAGCCATCCTGCTTAGAAACTTGCTTTGCATATCTAAAAACATATATTCTGTAAGTACTCTGAAAGTGCGTTATGTAATATGTACAAGTTTTCTGCAGCTTTTATTTATTCTCATGGCCAAGGAATTAAATATTTAATCTCAATGGGTTTATGCTGGAAAAATCCTTTAAAAAAAAAAAAAATACATTCAGCAGTTCAAGACAACCCCACCTGCCTAACTGAATGAGTGAGCACACCCTCACAATTGATTGGACCACAGCTGGAGATAGAAGAGTCGGAAGGGATGCCAATGAAACGAAATGCAAGAAGGGGCGAGTTACCAGTAAGAGTTACTTGGTTTGAATTAGAAGTTGCAATGCAAGTAGGGAGCAGTCTTTTCATTAATTAAAGTAATAACCCAAGCAGCCAGTACCTGTAGCTGGACAGGGGGAGTGCTGGTGGGCGTGGCGGGGCGCGGAGCCATGGCGTTCTGGGACTGGGACTGGGCCTGCATTTGAGCGAGAGTCTGCTGGTGGATCATCAACAACTGGCCGCTGTCACTGCGCACCAGCACCATCCCTGCAAGGCACAAGCACCACTCTGCGTTAATACTGAAGCAAGACCACCACTCAGTGTAAGACCGTACAGGACCTGTTCATAAAACTTAAGGACTCTTCTAAGGAATGTTTTATTTTTTGGGACTGCTTTTTTGTGATCATAATCACCCTCTCAAACGGTAAATTGAAAAATGAGAATACACTTCTAACCCAAAGGTGGGAACTTGATTTAATTCACAGAAATGACTGTTTAAAAAACAGTCCTTAATAAAACAATCCTTAATACGGTCCTTGAGGTTTTGTGAACAGGTTCCAAAATGTTTACGTTATCAGTAAGCAATATAAAATAAAACCTGGGAGTTGAGGCTGCAACACAGATGCCATAAAATATTTCCAGTTGGGGCACATTTTCTAGCACTGTGAATCTATTCTAAAATCCTGGAACGGTAATATACAGTAACTAAGCACAGAGTACCATTAAAGGAAAATACACAATGTTATATTTGCAAACCACAGCATAAGGATTTCCTTCCAGTGGCTAACATTTTCCTATCCTGTGAAACAGAGGGACAAGGGCTGCCTCTGCAGAACCTGACTGCTCAGACTGTATGGAGGGTTTCCAACCCTTTCCACTGAGCTGCTTCTTTCCTCCAGTGGGAGCAGGGTCTAGTCTTCTGGTCTCATGAAAGTCACCAATGTTGGCCAGAGCTCGCTGCCTTCAAAGATTAAAAAGGTACTGCTCTTCACCAATGTCCCTTTCAAGCTACAAAACTGGAAAACAACCTGCATTTCATGCAACCAGTGTATAAGTTAATGTAAAGTACCTGGAAAATCACAAAACAGGAGCAGGAGCCAAGGGATTAAAAATCCCATTAGCAAACTAGCAGCTGAAAATGACAAGGGCTGTACATACTGTAATACATCGTGTTACAGCCAAGTCAGATAGCAACGGAAGAACAGAAGAAAAGTTACTAAGGAGAGAAGGCCATTCGGCTCATCAATGCCAATCCAGTTCCTACGAACACAGAACTTGATTCAGCACCAACACCCTGGCGTGGTAAACTCGTGCACTCACCGATACTGTGTAAAAAAAGGGTTTCCTATCCAGCGAGTCTCCACTCAACGTCTAACTGTGTCCTTGGCTCCCGGGCTCTATGCTGTACCCTTTGTCGACTCCTTATGGGATTTTTAGACTAGCTTTTAAATAAAAGCTAATTATGAACGCACTTGAAATGACAGAAATCCCCCTTCTCAATGAACGGACAAACGTGACATGCTGTACGTGTTTGAGGTCTGGAGTCGTGTTTCCTGGTTCATGAACGTCAGTGTTTGCAAGTGTATGGGGGATCAGTAAGTGTCCTGTGCAGGTATATACCAAAACTAGGATTGTGATTTTTTATAAAAGCAATTATCATTCACATATACAAAAAACTGCTGTGAAGAACCAGCATTAGGATGCTAGCCTAACGACTGCTTTCACTCTGATTAGTACAGATCTTGAACAACCTTACCTAAGGCTACATTAAGTATTACGACATAGATTAGTGCTAATCGTGGTCTGTGAAACCTGATGTAAATGTTATACAATTCCTTAGATTAAAATCCCAGGTGACATGATATTATTAAAGGCACAACTAGCACAAAACATTAGAATGAAATGAAGGCTTTAGGACAGAATACTTCACGAGGTAACAAAATAGGTAGCAGGCCAATTGAAAGGTTCTTTTTATGGCCAGGTTTTTAAATTACTTATTTATTTAGAACTATATTATTTAGGGCTTATGAAAGGCGAGGGATAAGTTGTCTTGTTCAAATCCTGCCAATGTTGCTACTGTAGGTGTCACGGATTTGGAGTGGACAGATTAAACTTCCTTTATTCTCCCTATAAAAAAAAGGACGTGAATTGAACTTTAGCATAAACAGTTACATTGCATTAAGTTTTACTACACGCATTAGCCACATCTGCTTTGGTTTTAATGATGCACTTGTATTCTTCTATAAAAAAAAATTACTTTGAGAAAAAGGATGTGTGTGTGTCAGAAAGTAATTTCCAAGACTATAATAACAGTATAATTGACTGGCTGTTTAAAACCACAGGCATGCAGTATTTTTGATCAACGCAGTTCAGCAGTCCTGCCTCACACAGGTGCAACACCAAGGCAGTACTGTGGTTTGCAAAGATTCTGAGGCTCTGCTTTGCACTGGTACTAGACATCTGAATAGATAATAAACATGAAATTCATAAGATGCTTGTACTTGATCCAATTGGATCTGTCCAAAATAATTATAGCTGTGCTACTCACGCTGCCTGTTATTTCAAATGAGCTACATTGGAAGATATGCCCTGCAGACCCAAGACAAGCAGAAAGAGTTCTACCTCAGGCAACAAGATACAATACGATAAAACCTTACAGGAGCACGCAACGTAAAGGATACAAACAAGGTCGTGACAGACATTCAACAGGATTGGGTTGTTTTGGGTTGAAAACAACGTGTAGAAAAGCAAGTCATATGAAAACTATACAGAAATATTAGGTTGCTTTTTTTTTTGTTAAACACACAACATTTTACATGGAGTGCAACCATCTGCTAACCTTTTCAACATGGGCTTAAAGGGAAGGACACAATTTTAGAACTTGAAATTCCATTCCTTGTTGAAGACTTAATGTATGACCTGACTAAAATAATAATAAAACGAGCTACTTTTTTTTCATAGATATAAAATGTTGTTTTGAAAAGACTCTTAAAACAAGACTCAAAAACTTCTGAAACTTTTACCAAGAACGTGAATGCAGTGGTTGCTAGGCACACACTAACAACAGCCTCCAATGACTGAGCATTAGCGCAGCTGTTGGTAACGGTATATATTTGCCAGCACTGCCTGCCTCAGAAACGTTTGGGATTTGGGGATTTTAGGATTAAACAACGAGAGATTATTAGAGAAAAAAAGACTGGCCCTTTTCAAATCCTGTTTTATATAACGAACCAACAAAAAACTTAAGCATTGTCAAAAAAAAATGGACAACGGTTTTTAAATTGGTGTTATCGTACACAATACTTGTTTATGAACTTTATGAAGTTAATCAAATAAACAACGTCCAATGCACACACAACGACAAACTCTGATTTTGATTATTACATGATGTGCTCTACCTGAAAACGGGATACAACCTAGAGTATTATTTACTGATAAATGCTGATTATTATTGTTAGTATGCTTTAATCGTTATAGGGTTAAGCGTGAAAATGCTTGTAAAGTGAACCAACACTACCCAGATGTCGTTACACAGACAATTATTACGTTATGCTAGTAATGCATTAATGATATGCCGCCAAACGTGTTACAGCTATGTTAAGCATTAACTTTTGACACTTACCTGGAGGCAGCTGAATGTTCTGGATGTTTGGCTGATTTGGGGGTGTTTGAGCCATGCGGGGGGCTAAAACCTGTGGAACAATTGCTCGTATCGCGCCCGGATTGGCCGCAACTGCTGCTGGAGTGGAAGTCCTCGGTACGTTTTGGACAACCGGACCCTTGCCGATTCCTGCAGGTGTGGAGGGCTGCTGAGGGGGTACAGTCTGAAGCCCAGAGTGCATAGGCTGACCAAGAGACAAATTGCCTGCATTTGCAACAACACTTGGTGCCATTGCTTGCGGTGTAGTTTGTATGATAGTTTTGGGAGACTCCGACTTGATTACGTGGGTTGCGATGCTGGCACAAACGCCAGCTGGGGACGGGTTGCTGTTTAAAAGAGAAGTCTGTAACGAGATCCCAGATCCCACGGTCGCAGGGAGGTTAGCGGCATTAACTGTCGAACTTAAAACGGTGTTATTCCCATTTAGCATCGTGCCCGGTCCGGCTGTGTGCATAGGGGGCCTCACAAGTGTTACGGTAGGTCCGGTTCCCAAACTCGTTGTCTGAGACGTAATTACAGTCGAAGTAGCACTCTGTGCATTAAAAAAAGAGCTCTGTATGACAGTGTTTGAGGTGGCAGGTAAAACAGTATTTACATTTCCTTTTACAACCGATCCAGGTCCGTTGTTGACCACTGTGACAGCAGGTGCACTGCCGCTGCTGTTACAAACGGTGCTGGCGGCTGCTGGACTTCCTGAACTGTGAGAGTTCATCGTTACATTACTCCCATTCAAAGTTTGCACTGCATGCGTCCCGGTTTTGCCGCTGCCCGCTCCATGGTCGGGCACAGGGGTTGTCATGGCACTGACAACCACAGATTTGCCGTGGCTGAGTCCGGGCGATGTCTCAGACCCTGCAGATGAAGTGATCCCTGTTGTTGCATCTAGTAATGCTGAACCCTGGGACCTTGTATTATTAATAACACCCCCCTGCACTCCAGCTCCTGTTGGAACGGAAACAGATGAGTGAGAAAAACAAAAACAATGCACAGTTCAAGCTATACTATCTCATGCGCACATCTGTACATGTTTTTTTTCTTTCAGGAAAACACAATTTCACGATATTACATTACCTGCTTTCGCCAGGTCTTGTGCAAGTCCCATTTTGCTCTCTTGGACATTAGCATTACCTGCTCCCGCGCTGACAATGTGGTTCCCCACGACCGGGCCCCGACTCTCGGAGTTCCCGTGACCCGAACCCGCAAGCTGAGACTCCAGGGACCCAACTAGATCGCTAACTACTTTCTCGTCCACCTCTGTGTTAAAGAAAACCTCATCCAACAAATCGGAGCCCGCCGCCATCTTCACTAAGCTCACTGACTGGGGGGGGGCTTACCCGGCACCGCGCACGCGCGATTTGCATCTACGTCATCAGGGAAGGGACTCCAGACAGATCTGATTGGCTGCTCCCTGATTTAAAGGGCGGGACAAATGGCTGAGAGCATCATTATCAAGAAGGGAGAGGATGATGCAGCACCGTCGGTGGCACAGCCAGGGGGAGAACCAATTCTAGTAATGTCACACTGATATAACGCCAATTTCTTTTCATAAAACTGAAATATATCCCGGGAATTGCTTGTTGTAACGTTTTTGGGTGTTTAATCCCGGTTTGGAGTCACTGGGACCATGCAAAACCAAAGAGACCATTTGTTTTGAGGCTTTTGCTTATTGTACGGTTGTTTTAAAATGGCGACGTTGTTTTTTTTTTTTTTTTTTTAATTTATTTATTTTAGAACAGCTCTGTACCTCCGCTGGCTGAGCGCTTGAGGGCGCCACACTTACTGCCGACAGCATGTACTGGTACTACATGCATTTATCAGTTCAAGGTTACTTAACAAAGGTGTAAACTGCATCACGGCAATTAATTGGAAGCAGTCTGTATGTTATATATAAATAAAACAATTTTAATGTACGGTAAGAAGTATCATCAGTCTGGTTGTGTGTTAAGATTAAACATTTTTACAGAAACAAAAGGGATTTTTAAATGACAATAGTTGGATGGCTTAGTTAATATGTACGTCGTCAGGTACTCGTTTCGAATAGCTTTTAGGCGTCTTATGTCAAATGTAAACTTTATTGACGAGCTGTTGCAAGGCTGTAGTATTTATCGCACCAAAAAAACATCTCCATTGATAGATACTGACTTGTTGTAATCATCCTATTTTTTTTCCTTCCTTTCTTTAAAAGTATTATACTTCCACTGTCTTGCCAACACAAGCAACGTACTGTGGCTGAATAATATAAGAATGTAGTGAAAAAGCACAAATTGTAGTCATAATAAGGGAGGTATGAATGTTCCTAATCCATATTGGTGTTATTTATTTTACCAAATGAGACATTTTAGAGATTGGTATGTAAAATCAAATAATCCCCCAATGTGGGTAACAATTGTTGAAGAAATTGCCTCCCCCTACAGTTTAAAAGACTTATTGTTACATGGCCCTCCATCTGCTATGCAGGGTAGCTCTGTTTTTAGATTTGCACATAACATTTTCAAAAGATCAGCCCTACTTTTAAGAGACTTTAAAATAATTTATTTCAGTTCAGGTCTCTGGAATAACCCCAAAATTTTGTATAATAGGAAACCACTATTTAATCTCACATGGAGTAAATCAGACATTAACAAGGTTGGTGATTTATTTGAAGAAAATGTATTCTCTTCTTTAAGATTGATAAAGGATAGATATCATATCCCGAGTGGAGAAACAAGAATTTACCAACATAAAAAAAAACTCTTTAACCAACTTAATCCCTCAGTTTTGCTGTCCTAATCTGACTAAATTGGAGATATTTTTATTAAATCCATTGAATTTAGAAGGTTTTGTATCCAAGTTTTGCAAACTATTAAAAGGTAATTGTTCATCTAATAACATTAGTTTGAAGTCCAAATGGGAGACAGAATTAACAACTCCAATAATGGAATCATCCTGGAATAGGATCAACAAGAATATAAAACTGTCTTCACCAAATGCCAAATTGATATCAATTCAGTACAAAATTATAAACCGAATTCATTATACTCCTGTCCGATTATTAAAGTGTGGTTTGAAGCAGGATGACAAGTGCTGGAGATGTGACTCTGTAAAAGGCACACTTTTACATATGTTATGGAGTTGCAACAAGCTTAATGATTATTGGACTGCAATTTATAGACATATTTCAAATAGTTTACAATTACATATCCCCTACAATCCTTCTATTGCAATCTTAGGAGACTTATCAAATCTTCAACTTGGAAAATCACAGTCTAAATTACTACTTACTTTACTCCTTATAGCTAAGAAAATTATACTAACTTCCTGGAAGGACAGTGAACCCCCCATTGTGGCACTTTGGATGAATTCTGTACTAGATGTAATTAACTTGGAAAGAATAACCTATGCTTTTTTACATAAGGATTCAGAATTTACTGAAATGTGGAATAGAGCTACCTCTTATTTTATGGATACAGATTTGAACTAAATTTGAGTTATACTATACCAATGTATACCTATGAACTACCCCTATATATGTATGAACTACCCATTGTTATTGTAACCTTTGATTTTGACCACTTTTCCCTTGTTCCAACTAATTTAATATATATCTGGAATGTATGAGAGTTTTATATGGATCTGTGAATGACATTTGTGAATCATTAATGTATTATTTTAATATGTATTTATTGCATGTATGCAGATGAACTGAATATGTTTTCTTACAAGATTGTACATTTAAAAAGAAAGTAATAAAATATTAATGGAAAAAAAAGCACAAATTGGGGACCTTTATCATTACAGACAAGCAAACAACTAATGGGTGAACCACAATGCAGAAACACAACTCCGCACAGCTAAACATCAACGTCCCGCAAAGGCCAGCCCAATCACAACGCTTGTGTGAGGAATGAGCTTGCACGCGTCGTTGGAGAGCGCTACCCAGACATCACCGCACATCTTTGGTCGCGGAGTGACCTTTAATGCACCCTTAACCTCAAGCCATCTACACATGCATGTGGTGTTTAGGTGATGAGACGTTTCAAGATGACTTATTGCCCAGCTATTATGATTCCACCCCTGCACAAAATTTAGATTGAAAAATACCCCCATTTTTTGTCAGATCATTCTTTGCTGAAAACAACTGTACAAGTGAATTCACTGATACAGTTGTGAGCAAAGTCGGAAAAATAATACGAATACGACACATTCCTGTGGTATTTTGAGTGATTCCGGTTCCCAAACTATTTAGAAAAACATGTACGTTATTTATTTATTTCTTAGCAGACGCCCTTATCCAGGGTGACTTACAATTGTTACAAGATATCACATTATACATCATTTCACATTATACAGATATCACATTATTTTACATACAATTACCCATTTATACAGTTGTTTTTTTTTTTTGTTGTTTGTTTTGTTTTTTACTGGAGCAATCTAGGTAAAGTACCTTGCTCAAGGGTACAACAGCAGTGTCCCCCACTGGGGATTGAACCCACAACCCTCCGGTCAAGAGTTCAGAGCCCTAACCACTACTCCAATATATTATGTATATTATGTACGTGTGTCAATATGGGGGGGGTGGGGGGGGGATCTTATATACATATAAGCAAGTACCTACAGGTCTACATCAGCATAAAGACCATTAGAAAAATAAGTATCAAGTGTCAATTATAGTTATCAAAAGTTTTTTTGGTTTTTTTTTTTTTGGCAGCAGTTAAAAGTCTTTGATAATTGTAATGGTTGTGTGTTTTTAATAATCCGTTTTATTAAACACATAATAGTACACACATATCATTGATATGTGTATCGATTCGTCGGTTTCAAAGGAAGCAGTTCGCGCGTCTCTACTTATTACCCGCCCCTTTGTCCAGCTGCCTATATAAAACCGTTATGGAGGCGGGTGGCCGCTCACTTGCCAATCAACGAGAGACGGCGTAGTGGGTAGTAGTCGCTGACTCACAAAATAAAAGCATTAAAATAGAGAAGGAACAACGGGATTCAAAATTAAGGTTTTGTTGTTTATAAACCGGCCATGAGCTCCGGAACCCCATATATCGGCAGTAAAATCAGCCTGATATCCAAGGCCCAGATTCGGTATGAAGGTATTTTGTACACCATCGACACCGACAACTCGACGGTGGCGCTAGCCAAAGGTAAGCTTCTGAACGAAGTGTAGATAACTTGGTTACTCTGGTGTATGCTTTGTTTTGGCGTGGTTAGGTAATTTATCTATTGGAATAATTATATTCTGTATGAGAGTAGAATACTTATTTCGCTAATTGGCACTTAACGATTGTATGTAGAGAGTAGCTATTACATTACTTAACCTCGTTTCTTCTTTAAAAAAAAATACATTTAATATATTTAAAAAAGTATCGTAACATCTCGTTTGCTACTCATTTCTGGTTTAACTCCAAGTGCAATTATAATTGTTCCATTACTGCTTGAGCACTTGGCGGAATATAAATCACGTGTGGTTTAATTACAGCCATCAAAATAAAGTTGTAGATAATACTACATTTAAATCTTTTTGCTAGAAATGCTAGTATCTTAAGATTCAATTCCTACTGATGCACTTAACATACACTCTCAACTAACTTGTCCAATGTCAATTACTTTCATTTATTGTATTAGATGCCGAATACTCCTTGAGTTTAACATGCAAATATTATTGTTTGACAGTTAGATCTTTTGGAACGGAGGGACGGCCCACTGAAAGGCCGGTGCCTCCTAGAGACGAGATATATGAATACATAATATTTCGAGGAAGCGACATCAAAGATATAACTGTTTGCGAGCCTCCAAAACACCACCATGGCCTGCCTCAGGATCCTGCAATTGTTCAGGTAGGCGGGGTTTCGTCAATCACTGTAACCTAAATCAATTCATATGGTCCATACACGCTTGGCTGTATCGAGCAATGCTGGTGTTTAGTCTCGCCAAGGCACGGACATGTAGACTTGCTGTAGTCAAAATGCATGCATTTTGGTATTTGTTTAAAGAAACGTCATTCTTACAACTTGCACTTTTGTTTTTTGTATTGTGAAAGCCATTTAATTGGTTCAATTGTTAAATTAAGCCTTTACGTTTAATGTAGTGTATCTGCCAATGTTTTGGTTTACTGTATGTGGCACAAAGTATATTGTGGTGGTGTTTTGCATTGTATTTAATTGTCATTTTAGAAGCTTTACATCTCAAATCATTTGAAATGTTTCAGTCCTCCCTTAGCAGTGCATCAGCTTCCTACCACCAGCCCCAGGTTTCCTACAGTCCATACCGGGGCATGTCCTCCTACAGCCAGCTCGCTGCCAGTTCTCTGCTCAATCAGCAGTACGCTGCAGCATTGGGGTTGGGTAAGTGCAATGAAAGCTGGTCATTACTGCAATGCAAAACATGGAAGCTGAGCTTAGTTTTACGAATAGTTTTTATTCTGCGTTTCATGGTGAGTGATATTGAATTCAAACAATGAAACAGTCCGGAGCTAAATCTTTGTTCAACCTCTGCTTCAGGAAACTTTTGTTCAGTTAAATGTCATTTTTTTTTTTTAAATCTGAAAGAATATTCTAGTTCAGTTCCAAGTGTAATCCTATTTCTTGGGGGGTAATTTTCACTATGTGAAATTCACGTGACTTTAAAACCTCAGCCTTATTTCACAGCCATTGGGCACAGTCACTTGGGCATTTGTCACTACCTATATTGTATGTTTTTTCCATTTGTGTGAAGTCCTCTTTCAAAGCTGTCTAAAATGCTATTCGCTTTATAGTACAGGCAATTGTACTGTTTACATGTGTTTTTTTTTCTTCTCCTTTTTGCACCTTTGGGGGGGGAGCTCAGGTACATCACCTAGTGGGAGCAAAACAACTTCACCACAGCCACCTGGCACTGACCTGGGCAATGCACCTGATTCCACAGCTAGTTTGCAGGAGACTGGGAAAGTCACAACTCAGGGTAAACTCCGGGAAGCAAGTCACAGCAGATCAACATTGAAAGGCACTGTTGTGGGTCATTCAACTGCTTAAGGAAGCTGGAGGCTACTAAGACTTGTGGGTTTTTAGAAACTGTAAAGTGGTCACAGCAGTTGGTCTGGACAAGTTTGGTGCCAGTTAAGAAATTGACGCATCTTAAATGTTCCTGGGGGGGGTGTACTAAGGTTAGTTCAGAGGCCACACATGAATGTGATCAAGATGTGGAGAAAATTGGAAGCTTTCCCTTTTAAGCATTTCAGTATATTTGATTTAACCAAGAGGGTTCCTATGGAAACACTTAATATTTCTAAAATATCCATTGCTCTCTTAAATTCACCAACATGTATAATCAGTCAGTGTCTGCATCTTGTGTAAAAGGTATCTTTTTTTTTTTTTTTTTTTATATTCCAGATTACACAGTATTTATGTAATCCATCTCATCCCCTTTCCAGGGGCAGGTTTTCACAACCTGCCTGTTCGCAGGGGCCCTATGATCGAGCAGGCTGTTCAGACGGCCCCAGCTGAGAACCCTGTGCAGAAGAACCCCCCCCAGCTGCAGCAGCTTGGCAGAGAGCTGGCTGGACAGTCTCAACCTCAGCCTCAGCGTGCTGTACAGGAAGCTCCACAGAGGAGTAAGTTCCACTCTAGCAATGTGACGGTGTGTTTTTAACTCGTGTGACCTAGTTATGGTGTTTACCACCATGGATTGCTTTTATTGGAGGGGTTTCTTCACTTGCACCAAACGCATCCCTGACAGCAGCACTTGAGAGCACTTTTGAATCCATTTGTTGATTTGGAAGTTGTGATATAAAATTGAGAAATGGCCCTCCCTGTGCAACTGTAGTAAATGTGGGGTTTGTATAGGGCTTGTGATAGTAATAGATATTGTAGTGTATCTAACAAAATTGGATGTGTTTAACAAAACTACCTGTGCATTTTTGCAGAACTGAGTGCTGTGTTCAGGGACGTTGCTTGAGTACAGTATTGTACTTAACCTTTTTTTTTTTTTTTTTTTTTTTTTTTAAAAAGACCCAGTTGGATCAGATAGTGCTGTAGACAAAAACCAGGTGCAGAATAATGGTGAGAATAGAAGACCACAGAGAAGACGACAAGGTAAGACTTGACAATCTATTTTTAGTGTTATTGTTAATCTAAACACTGTAGTTGTATATAGCCCCAATGTACCCGGACACATGTACCACAGTGTTTTAATGCATAATGGCTCATTTTAATTGTAAGCTAAATGTTTGCTGTCCAAATGGCTGGTAAATGTACCCCCCTCTGTGTAGCAAACAGGAGGTCCAGGAACCGAGGGAAAGGACAGAACCTGGTAGGGAATGCGAGTGCCAAGGCCTCTGGTACCATCCAGTTTGAGGCGGACTTTGATTTCGAAAGTGCAAATGCCCAGTTCATTAAAGAAGACCTAGAGAGAGAATTGCAAAACAAGCTGAATATTAAAGGTCAGCGTGATTTGTTCACCATGGGGTTTTTGTTTGTTTTGTTTTTTTTTAAACACAAGCCTGTAATGAACAAAGTACTTTTTACTTCCAAAAAAACAAAACTGTTTTATAATATACTTGCATGTGACTTTCAGATGGAGAGGAAAAAGGCGACTCTGGAGTTGAGACTCAGAATAGTGAAGAAACCGCAGATGAGGACACTCATGGCCCAAACTGCTACTATGATAAAACAAAGTCTTTCTTTGATAATATTTCTTCAGAACTTCAGGCCAGGTAAGTGTTTCGTGCCAGTACTGGCAGGCAGTAGCTGCAATGCGGACTTGCAAGGACATGGCTGTACTGTGATTGTGTTGACTGTGGAAATCTTAATGTTGCAGAAGAATTACATGGGCACAAGAGAGGAAGCTGAATGTGGAGACATTTGGGGTCCCTGGTAGGTTTTTCCGTGGCTTCCGTGGTGGCAGGAGAGGCCGAGGGACAGTACCGAGGCTTCCCAACCCACAGAGAGTGGGCAGTGGAAGGGTGTAGCTGGAATGGGTAAGGATCACTCCGTCACTTGATTTATGTATTGGACCACCTGATGAATTATTGCTTTACCGGTTTTCCCCCCCCTTTCTTTTCCAGGCCATTGATGCTCATCATGGGTTTATACTGTGGAAGCAAGTGTAGCAGAGTAAAGATTCTACTTTGACACTTGGTGTGTTTGCCAGATAATCTTGTTTTAAATGTGCTACGATTTAAGAGTGAATTATCCAAAAGTATGCACTTATGTTTTCTTTTTTTTTGTTTTGGACAATTGAAGAGTTTGTAAATTTGTTTTGTTTTTTACGTGACTTTCTGGTATGTTTACTGGAAGCATATAGTACTACCTTGTGATTTGGTGGGAGGTCAATTTTTAGTTTTAATCAGTTTAAAAATACTGTAACTATTTCCCAATCACAAGATATTGCCAAAATGTTGGTTAACGCTACATATTCAGTGCCTTATTGAAAACTTGATGTTTGACTAATCCTATTTCTGAGGATTTTTTTTTCTTCCCCCACCCCCATAAACCAAGGAGTCTTTTTTTTTTTTTTTTTTTTTTAAAGTTCTTTGTCTTTGGAACAAATAAGGAGAAACATGTCTATAAAGGTAGAGAACAAAATGTGTTTCCTGTGCAATTCTTGTATATGGACATGTGACTCATCACCATGTTTCTTTAGGACACAGTTGTTTAACCCCTGTAGTTCAATCCTAGTACTCCAGATATATAAAAATTGAAACTTGCATTGACTATTATCCATCACCCTCACCCTTCCCAGATGCATGTGGTACAAAATCTATTCAGGATTAAGTACTTCTGAGTTGCATAATACTCAGTCTATGCAAATGCACTTTTTTATTTATATAATACCTTGTATTCTGCTTAGTTGTAAATATATGAACTGCCCTGCTTTCTATAAAAATTTAATCAAGGCACCAAAGCAATGGAAATTGTTGGATGACAGACAATCCAGTTATGTTTGTTACCTTAATGGGTGGATCACAATTCAAGCAGGTTTACAATTGTTGTGCTTGAAACAAAGTTGTTTTTTTTTTTTTTTTTGTTTGTTTTTTTGTACAAATTTATGGAGGCTCCAAGCAAGTGACCACTCCAACAGACATGAAGAAAAATGTTTGATTTTTGGAATTCTGTCCCATTGCAAATAAACCTATTGAAATGTAGTCTCTTTTTTTTTTTTTTTTTTTTTTTTAATTCTAGACTTTAGTGTTGGAGATAGAAGCCCCTGCAGTAACCTATAACTGGGAAGTTACTGTTCATTTTTAATGTAAAATATCAGACCATTGCCTTTACAGAATGTTCCTACTGTGGCTTTCATACCATTGCATTCACTTCTGATATGATCAACACCAAGTCATACTACTTGGGGAAGAAATCAAAATGATTTACTCTTTGTACTTGCTGTTATTACTAAATGTGCACATTATTGCTTTTATTTTAAACATTAATTTGATTCCACATGGGAAAGCTTTTTATGTAGCTATGGTAAAGTTGTTAAAACGGATTACTTATTTTAATTGCTTGTATTTACTTGAAATATTGCAAGTGTGAAGAATACATTAATACAGTTCTCAATGTGCAGAACTGCTGGTAGTTCAGTTTTATTTGACTTTAAAGCCACTCTTGCTTTTGCATATGTGTAATTCAGTTACATAGATGCATTATATAACTGAGGTTCCAGAGTCCCCTACACAGGTAGCATCCGTTAAGAGTGAGACAATTGACAAACCATTGCATTTTATTGCAGCATCTGTTAAACATGCATTTTGTTCCTCTGTGTACTTCGTGGATTGTTTTTTTTTTTTTTTTTTTTTTCCCTATAAATGAAGTAGAGTACAAACTACAGTAAGGGTACTCCTGAAGGCTTAGGTTTTCTTCTTTTGCTTTTCAGCATCTTCTTTTTCTTTCTCAATTTCCGAAACATACTTCTCTATTTCTTCAGGATCCAAAATCTAAAAAGATTGTGGGGAGGGGAGAAGATGATGAGAGAATAAAATTCCTTTGTATGAAACTTCATATTTTCCAGGAGCACTTTTTGTCCGTGATAAATGTGAACTTTCAGGTGCTCCTATTTAATGTCTTGAAGTAGGGTATAACTGGTCATCCAAAATACTAAAGGCAGTATTTTAAAACTGCCCTAGAGTTCATCCAGTATTCATATACAAACCTTTAATCGCTCATCCCTTCTCATCACAGCTAGTTCAATGTTCTTGCCACCAGACTGCACAACCTAAAAAAACAAAAACAAATTTGGTGCTATTTTTAAGAAGTAAAATGGTAAAATCTATATAGTTGGACCACACTAAATAAAACACACTTGGTGGATAATCTCTGCAAAAAGGAATTAGTTCCTATTAGTTTGTGTATTACTTTTATTATAGTTCATTAACATACACTTGCCTATTGCTTTTCTTTTCTGTTAATTTCATATGTTGACACACGTGCGTTATCACAAGTATTGCGTCTGGTGGTCAACGCCGTCTAAGAGAACACTTCGCTTGCTTGTTGAGGGGTGTTCTGTTAGCCGGAGAATGTATAATGATGCTTGTTTTGAATTGTAAATTAACAAATGTTGCTTCTACCTCAAGAAGTGCTTTGATGACGAGCTTGATTGTTTCTCCATCTGATTCCATTGCTTCATCTTTGTAAGTCTTTTCCAGGAACTCCCTAACAGTCTTTGCAGACCTTCCGATGGCATTTGCCTAACAGATAACATTCATGAGAACGTGGTATCATTCATCAGTGACACTAATCAGATTAGTGGATCAATAATGTCATGATTAACTCTTAATTGTAGATGTTTGTTAAATGAATGTGAACTTTATTGTTCTACAGTTCTCACTTTGCACCTCCTCAATTTTCTGTCTTCTGCAAAGTCAGAAATTTTACTAATTTCATAGCAGTTGTTACTAACATATAAAGCTGTCGCCTGCCCCTTACCGTGCTGGTACAGAAACAAATTGTTGATAAGATAATGTTTCCCTTCCCAACTCTATACTGTACATATTTCCAAATCTAGTTGTCATCTGTGTGTGTGTGTGTGTGTGTGTATAAGCCACTGTTCTTCTGGTGGGTTGCTAGTATCTTTGTATCTTGTACATTTTATAAGTCATTTACATTCTGTAGTCCAATGACTGGGCCTATACAACTGTGCTGATGCAGACCTACCTTCCATGCATGGTAAGTGCCAGAGGGGTCGGTCTGATAAAGCCGTGGGGTTCCATCAAGGTCAAAACCCGTTATGAGGGAGGATATCCCAAAAGGCCTGCGCCCATTACTCTGGGTATAACGCTGATGAGAGAGAACAAAAGCACATCATCGTTCAGTCACAAGCCTATTATTATCACTGCAATCCAACATTTCCTGCTTACACGAGTTTGGAAATGGATGGGTGCTCTTCCTGGTGGAAGGTGCTTACCTGTTTAAGGCTGGAGATGTACCGTGTGATGTACTCCACTGTGACAGGGTCCTCCACAGTAAGCCTGTGGCTTTGGCACTCAACTTGAGCTCTGTTTATAACAATCCTGGCATCAGCTGTGAGCCCTGTAAATGAATTAATAAGACACACCTGTAATTACTGTAACGAAAAAAAAAAATGCATCTGCTTTTCGAAATGGGGTGGGGAACAAAACACTAGCACAAAAAAAAGCATTTAAGGTGCTTAAAGCTAATGAGCCGGAGTCTGGGGATCATAACTAAGTCATTGATAACTGTTTAATAGTTTATTGCTGGCTGTGTAAGTGAGCATGGTATCTCCACCACAGCACACACTCCAGAATCAGTGTGGTGGTGTTAATAAGCAGATAATATAAAGAACAATAATGTGCTAGGAACCAATGCCTTTAGAGGACTGCTGTGTGTGCAGATTTCTAGCACATTAAATAAATAAACACAGTACTATACACTCTGCCTAAATTAGTATTCTTGGGTAAGTTAGACTTAAAAGAAGGAACATGATCTGTAAGTTATTATTTATTTCTTAGCAGACACCCTTATCCAAGGCAACTTACAAGATATCACATTATTTTTACATACAATTACCCATTTTATACAGTTGGATTTTTACTGGAGCAATCTAGGTAAAGTACCTTGCTCAAGGGTACAGCAGCAGCATTCCCCACCTGGGATTGAACCCACGACCCTTTGGTCAAGAGTCCAAAGCCCTATCCACTACTCCACACTGCTGCCCAATCTGTTATTGTTGTTGGCAGAGCAACAGCACTCGATTGCACCCAGGTCTGATTAGCAGAACTGGCTGTCAATCTGTTGATCATTCTGAACACAGAGAGGGAATTGCTGGCATTGCAAGTGCACAGCACCTCAATACTGATATGTGGCTTTCAATAGAGATGTTTCAGTCAACAGTGCTTTGAACCATATTTGAATGCAAAATGAATGCAACTCTTAAAATTAACAATAACTTGATCTGTATTGCATGGAGTGTCATATTTATAATTCGCAAGTATATCCTAATTGCACCAATGTTTGAGATCTGTTCCTCAATTACTAGCCAAATGGGCATGCAACAGCTGGTTTCACAGACCCTGATTAGTACTAACCTGGAACTACCTACTGATACCTTGGGTAAGATATTCCTAGATCAGTGCTATTGAGATCAGTGAAACCAGGCAAAAGCTTTACCTGCAAAAGCCATGAAGACGTTGTCATCCAGAGCACAGATTTTGCGTACTGTTCTCTCATCCTGCAGTTTGGCTACAGATTTCTTTTCCACTCCAAGGACTACTATGTTTTTGCCCCGCACTCCAACCTGCAATACAACCAGCCATCACTATTTACAGCTGACCAAGAAAACTGAAAGTACCGGTAACATCACATCTATGGCGCTTTTCTCTACTGCTTACCTACCCAGTCAATATAAATGTGGCTTGGAGTGCAAGATGCATTGTAGAGAGAGAGGGGGGGACTTTAATCTGTTATATAAATGTGGCTTGGAGTGCAAGATGCATTGTAGAGAGAGAAATGGAGGGAGGGGGGCTTTAATCTGTTATATAAATGTGGCTTGGAGTGCAAGATGCATTGTATGGCTGCATTGTAGAGGGGGGACTTTAATCTATTAAATTAGGGGTATGTCAGTTATTACAATTGTAATTACTATAAGAATCGGTGACTTAAGTAACTTTGAAAGAAAACATTCAAGATTTAAGATCTCGTTATTACTGTATTGCAATATAAACGTTCTGCGAGGTAACTAGTTTAAAAGCTTCTTTAGAAAGAAAAATGTTGCATAAATACTAACTACTTTTGACTTCAATGGGGCTCCGTTTAATGCCAGATTGGATGGCGATTACCAGCAATACTTTCAAAAGTAACAAAAAATACAATTTAAAAAATACACGTGTGGGAAAACAGGCAGGTTTTAGAAGTAACTATTATTTCGCTGGTTATCTTCGTTCAGCACCAGATATTATTATTATTATTATTATTATTATTATTATTATTATTATTATTATTACCTGTCAAGAACAACCAATTTTGAGTTGTATCGCGTGCCCAAGTGAGCATATGGTGGTACCTTTCACACAATAAACAATTTATCAATCTCACAACTTGCGCTGTCTGTACTCCAGTAACTTAGTCCTATATGCAATGATTTATTAATGTAAACAGTTAAACCGATTCCACTGTTCACAAATGAAGGAGTCAGGAGATAAAACGTAAAAGTTTTGATCCTATTCTTACCGCAGTGGACCCTTTCTTCACAGCTTCTTGTGCATATTCTACCTGGAACAAGTGACCGTCCGGGGAAAAGACGGTAATGGCCCGGTCATAACTCATAACTCAATTCAGCTAAAAAGTAAGAATTATAATAATAATAATTGTGTTTTTTAAAGGACTGGCAAACGCGGAATGTAAGTGTAACCAAAACTGAAACTAGCGGTTACCTCAAAACAGCAAAATCATGCGGCAGCGCCTCTTCCGGGAGTTTACGCTCACATTAGGACGTGCGGGCATCATTTATTGCGTCTATTTTGCAACACAACCCTGCTGCCTACGCCAAGGAATTTGCGCAAAAGATGCCGTGAATCAGAGCACAGGCTTGCTAGGAAATGTGAGAATGGAATGTACCAAATTAATTAGAGGTACGTCAGTGTTACTTGATGGAATTGTAATATTTGAATCTCTAAATATTAACGGATATTCTTGGTTATTTTTTATATACCGAGTTAAGCATATCATTCATGTAATTTACAGTTGTTTAAACTCTGCATTATTAAATACATATCTATTTTGGAATAGTCCAAGTTTCATTGAGCGTCCCCTCTCTTTTTCACAGAATGGGAACCTTTGGACAGTAATATAGGAGGTAGATAATAAAATATTTGAATTAAAAAACAAACCTTTTTTTAAATAATATGTCTGTTGCATTTGCTTCAGCTCGCCCGAGGAGCAAAGGGGAGGTGACCCAGCAGACGATACAAAAGGTAATAAGCTCGTTGTTTGTGTCACTGCTATTGCTATTGCTATTTATACTTCGCTAGGTGCTTGATAGTGAAATGCTTCAATGGTGGGAAAGTGCATTTCAGGGATTGAGAAGATGGGCAACTATACGCTGAACAAAGCCGGGGTGCAGCGTCCTTCTGAACCAACTTGCAATAGTGAATCAAGACAATTGGCTGTTTCATTATTTCTGTTTTTACAGCAATAAATAATAAAAAAATATATTGTAATATCAAATGCAAGTGGAAATAACTAAAACGTGCATAAACGCAATCAAATGTAAGTGTAGGAAAACCTGAATAGGCTTCAGATAACCACCGTCTAATCATAACACAGCCTGTGTATGTAATGTAACTGCAGTGTGTGCACGTTGCAATGCATGCCATTAATGATACAGGCATATTAATATTGTACCACTGTTTGTTTATTTAGAAATGTAACTTCTTTTGAGGTAGTGAGTTGCAAATACATGTTAAAATGATGAGTGAACGTGCCTTTATGAAAATAGGTGCGCTAGTTAAAGTCTGTTGATGAGCAGTGAGCAGGTGCACGGTGCTGCGCAGTTAAGCCTTCATTCAGAGCTGCATGATTGGTAATGGAAGGCGTGTGTAGATACCGTTACTGACTAGCATTACACAGACCTTTGTTTCGAATGTGACTGTCGGGATCCTCTAAACATGTTGCACAGACAGCAGCTGGTTCGTGGTCTTCAGTGCAGAAGAGACATGCGTGATTTTCAATGCATAAACTCGGTGCTCTTTTTTTGATGAATGAATGATGACGAAGGAAGAAGGTGGCAAGCAGTGATGAAAAAGCGATCGGACCCCCCTTGCATGCATCGCTGTGCAATTCAAAACAACCTCCTACTGCCAATTTATGGAGACTAGGAGAAGCAGCTGAGCCAGATAATGTATTTGTAGAATACTACTGGAATTTGCAATGCTTTGCTTGACTTGTCTCTCTGCAGATGGCTCCGAAAAAGGCAAGTTATTTATATATATATATATATATATATATATATATATATATATATATATATATATATATATATATATATATATATTTCAGTTAACTAGGCTTAAAGTATTACCTTAATAAAGGTGACTTGTGTGCTTATTGTTGTTTTATATATATAATAATGTCTATTCTGGTGTCAATTTGAGACAGTGAGCTATTATTAGTGCACGCGATTTACGCAATGAAGCGCAGTGTATTGGGTCACATTAACGTGATTTAGATAAACAACAGAGTGGAAATGTGTGTCTGGGAACGCTTATGAGGCAATAGTTAATGTATTATTCTAGAGGATAATTATTAGGGGAAGCTTTGCTGAAGTGCGTACAGAAAAAAAAGCGTTGTGCATTTCAGTAGCAGCCGAAGAAAATAACGTACGTATTGAAAGGTTTATAAGCCTGAGGAAATGACTCTTTTAATTGTGTTTTCTTTCCCCGCTTTAAGATGCTGGATGAAAACCACCATCTGATACAGTGCATTATGGATTACCAAAGCAAGGGCAAAACAGCGGAATGCACTCAGTAAGTACCGGACATGCACTGGAGGTAATACTAATGTTTAACCGTTTAATGTCTGAGGTAATACTCGGACTGCTAACATGCTGCAATCTAGTGAAATTCATTTTACAACTGTGTGTACTGTTGCGATCAGCTGTGTTACACAGGCTGCAAGTCATTGATGGAAAATAATATATAGTAACGCCACTATTTCTATAGAACAGGTAGGCGCAACATGTTTTGAAAGCACACAGCTATTGCTTTAAGAGTGTTCGAAAAATAAAACAGCACAGGCCACCGTTTGTGTGTTGCAGGAGATACACTGAAAATGAGCATTTTTCATGAAAAATATTGATGCAACTCCTAACTGAGCAAATTATTGGTGCATTTTGTTTCAGATATCAGCAAATACTGCACAGAAACCTGGTTTACCTTGCTACAATAGCAGACTCCAATCAGAACATGCAGTCTCTGTTACCTGCAGTAAGTAATTGTCCTGTTTACCTGTACTAACTGGAATTAAGAGGAGCGCAACGTTAGCATCTCTTTTCTGTTGTAAATCCGGTACTGTTAGAAATAACAACATGATTAAATTGAACAAGTACAGGTATGTATGGATTCCTCAGCCTTCCCAATACGATTCCTATCGATAGACCTATCCATTATCAAGCAATAGTAATCTGGTCATACTAGACGTCAGAAGGTTGCATTCGCTTGAGAACGTTCTGGTTTCCAGGCACTGACGCCCTTAGGACTGCTGGGGGAGATATAATGGAATACTTGTGAGATATCCTGCAAAGCTTTAGTCTTTTAGTCTCAGTTCTGGAGTACAACAACCACCTACTTTATTATACAGTATAAACAGTGTTTGTACAATAAAGCCAGGGAATTAATAAGGGATAAATAACTTGGGACAGCCAGCTATTTCAGACATGTTGCAACACTAGGAGCAGTTCTCTCACAGTGATTGTAAAGACAAACATGTTTGCCGTTCCCGCAGTGTCTGATTCTCCTCTTTAACACATTTAGCCTCCCACCCAGAATATGAACATGGGTTCTGCAGGCATCAGTCAGAGTGCATCGAACCAGTCTCTCCATTCCCAGAACAACCTGAATGACAGCATGGTGACTGGCCTCCCTCCCACCTCTCTCATGCAAAACCAGATGAGCAATGGTATGCTTTCTGAGAAATATTACATCAAGGGTGAGACAGTGTGATGCTAATAGGCTTGTAGACTTGCCAAGATTACCCATCTTAACTACAACGTAGTCCACTCAGTGTATTCACAGTAAATATATCTGCTGTATTTGTGTAGCATACAGTACGTTTTGAATCTAGTAACCATATGGCATGCAAACAAACAGCGGTTTGCATTGATTATTATGTGATTAATGCCCAACCTAGATGCAGTGTTTCATTTGCAGTGAATATGTGCTGTGTTGCCAGTAGTGGGACTCATGATTATCTGTGAAACAGTAAAGTAATTGAGCTGTATAAGTTGTCTTCCCCCCTTGAGGAGAAAAGCTTTCTATTTCTGTCATTGGTGGGAAATGTTAGGATGTATCTGATACAGGCTCCTGTTTGTCTGTCTTGTCTCAGGTCCGAACCATGTGTCCATGCAGCAGTCTGGACAGACGTCCCTCCCCACCACTTCCATGAGCATGCCGGTCAGCAGCCACGGCTCGGCCACGGGCTACAGCCACTCAGTGGCCTCGTCACAGAGCATGCAGATGCAAAGCCAGGGCCAGTCCATGGGAAACTATGGCTCCCGGACAAACCTCAACATGCAGTCCAATCAAGGTGAGGCCAAACACTTTATATCTTTTGGTTTTGGACTTGGTCTTGGCAGCAAAGTTTCAATCATACATACCGCAGTTCTGTAGTTCAATTCTATAATACACATTTCACAGAGTCAAGTACTTCTTTTAACCCCTCTGGTTGACACTGCTACTCCAGATATCACTAATGCAGGCCTGCACAGCTCTGCCTCATAACCATTACCTAAAGGTACAGTAATTAATAAAGGCGCGGCTCTTTAGAGCATCTAACTGAACTGGTGTCCAGCTTAACTTAATGCCTTGTTTAATTGGGCATTTATTGAGGTACCATACTTGAACTGGACAAAAGAATTCTCACGGAATACTTATTTGTTCAGCCAGAATTTTTCTAAGTGGTTGTTGTCAGTGGGCAAGGTAGTAGGAAGTCACTCGCACCAGGAGGTAAAAAGTTCAAAATATCATTTCTGTAATAATGTTTTTAGTCACAATGATGCACCAACAAGCCGCAACATCCCATTACACTTCAGCACAAGCCGGAAGCCAACACTACCAGGGGCAGCAGTCCATCGGAATACTGGGACAGGGTAACCAAGGCAACAGCATGATGGCCCAGAGGCCCATGGGATCCTACCGACCCTCACAGCAAGGTAAGGGATGGCTATCTTCACTTTGAGCTTTCAGTTCAGTTTTTCTTTCATTGCTGAATACAAACAAAGACACAATCCTGCTTCTGCAATCTACGTTTTATAAAAATATTCCTTATAAAGTTAGTCACCATGACATTTACCCATGACCCACTGTGGCTGCCATATGCGGTCATGTGACTTTTTCAGTTTCTGCTGTATAGAGGTTGTATTTTATGATTGTCTCAGTTAAGTTTCATTACTGGAGTGTCATTACACTGTTTTAATCTGGGGCCATATTGATGGCCCTTTGAGGTAGTTTCTTTACATTTTGGTATACAGCGATATGTCATGATTATCTCAGTCAAGTACCAGTTTCCCTGCCACATTGTTTTAATATCTGTATCTAGTTACTGCCCTGTAGTTAAAGTTAATATGCACTATTCATAACAGCATTGAAAACCATTTAACTGCAGTTATATTGAAATGTCAATAACTACTCATTTAAGTTCCAGTAGTTGTTTTTCCCCAGAGAATATCTGCAACATTTACTTTCACGTCTTTCATTCTAACTGAGCTGAATGTTCAATATCCGAGAGAGTCTTTGGATGCTTTTAATAGTGCAGAACAAGTAGGCCGCTGAGCGATCTATCTGTAGCTTTAAGAAAAGCAATAAGATTTATCGCAGCTGTCACTTCTCATCCCACTCTCTGTAAATCATGGACCTTCCTTTGTCAGTTTGTACCTAAAAATAGATTCCTGTGTTTCCCTGTGTGTCCTGGGTGGATACCGAAACAGCATAGTGCCATGCTTGGCAATAATGGGTGTGTCTTGGATGTAAATTTTACATTGTGAGTCCATTGCACGTAGCATTAATTGTCCATTACTGGTTTTAAAGGGTCTGATGTTGACATATTTAGAATTCAAAACTGTACGATTTCATTGCACTGACTGGCTTGTGAAGCACATTACTGAACCTGCAGTATTCAATACTGTAACCAAGCCTTGGGTGGCACAGACCACTGTAGAATCAACATGCCACGCTTACGCACCTATGCTTGTCAGTGTGTGTTTGTGCATGAAAATCATCATACATTTTCATGTAATGAGAAATCATTTTGTTTTAGCGGAAACACACTATATTCAAGTAAATGAAATAATTGTTAATTAGGTGCTGTAACTGCCTTCATTTTTTAAACATCTTCATTTCCTTTTGTCACTGAACATCCTCCCTACTGTTAAGATGGCATGATTACTGATGCTCTTCAATATAATGTAAATGAGCACCAGTGTGTTTCTGAGATGGGATTTGTTGTGCTTTCTTGCTAACGATGGGAAAAACTGAGCCAGAGGAAGGCAGAATGCCAGCCAGTCTGAGTGCAAATTGAATCGTTACGTTTTCTGCACGATCAGTACTGATAACGCTAATGAAAGCATCAGAAGACGCGTTGGTCTGCTTTACTTAGTGGTTGTTTTGATCAGTCTATGCCCTGCCAGGATAAACACTGCAGGGTTTTAGATCATTGTACAGTACCAGGGAATGCACCTGGATTGCATCAACCACTTATCTTGAGGAGTAGTCCCGGGACGCAATCCAGCGGGATTGCCAGTAATGCCGGTACATTTTTGGGAGCCCCAATATTTCAGAGGAAGCTTTTTGTCGTGTTTATCCCTCGAGTTAAAAGTAAGATCCCTGCACATTTCATTTCATGCTTCTTTACTTTTGCATTTGTTCAAACAACACAAAATAATAATTATTATTTTATTATTGTTCTGTTCTTTAGGTAATCGGCCCTGTTAATCAAGCTTTAGCACAAGCAATGTTTTTTTTTCAGTCTGTTTTTATGATTAAACTGCAGTTCAATATTCATCAAACTGTTCCTTTCAGTTGCTGGCTTCTTTAAAGTACATGACTTCTTTAAATTAAAGCTTTGTGAATGGGCTCCTATAATACAATCGTTCAGTTTGTATTGTATAATATTGAGCTTTTGAAGGTTATTCATGTCCCTTTGTTTCACTATTAAACTGTTTATATTAAAATAGCAGAGTTCAAATCTACTGAACACTGATAGTATACTCCTAAGCCACTTTGACAAATTAGTGTTCCACTCACTGTCTGAAGTATCTGAATCAGGATGATGATGATAAAACAGTAACACGGGACAAAGCGCTCAGTAAGTTCTCAAATAAGTAGCTTTCACGATAACCTGCAAGTATGCATCTCCACACTTTATTTTGTATGCATTAACAACCATGCAACCCTCAGTGCTCTTTAAAGTTATGAATCAGAAAGGGCAACAATAGAAAACTCAATTCAAAGATGATTTTGTAAGGTGCAGGTTCATTTCTACCTAGCATTGTTTTTCATCTTTGTGACACCTGATGGCCAGATTATGTAATTATGGGACCTTTATAGCAAAAAAAAAAAAAATAATTTAAAGGGGGTGACAAATCTGAATTGTCTGCACATACCCTTAACAAGGGTTGACAGATTATAGACCACGAGCTCTTAAACTTGAAGTCTTTTTGACAAATATCTACATAGTTGTGATTGTTAGTAGTTAACAAAATTGAACGATAGTATTTTGAAAGAAAACCATCTTTTTATTTGATCACTAATAAGAGAACCGAAGTGGTCTTTACCAGCAATGGTCTGTACCACTGATGAAGAGAGTATCGACTTGACTTTTCTTCTATTTGTTTTATGGTTAGGGATGAATCCAATTATTACTAAATGGCTTTTTTGAAGGACCGTTCTTGGGCTATTTCTCAGAATCTTAATACACATTAAACCCTCTCACATATTCAGCTGTTCATGAAATTTGTTAGTGAGTTTGTGACAGGCGCCCCCACAAGCATCCAGAATCCAACGTTGGTCAAATCAGCTGATTACCCAATGTTGGTGTACCGCTGTCTGTTCCCTGTTTCAGGATCCGCTGCGCAGTACTTAGGGCAGGAGGAGTTCTACGGAGGGCAGTATGGACACAGTCAGAGCTCCAGCGAGCCCATTAACCAGCAATATTACCCCGATGGTAATGACATGATTTCTCATTATTCTCCATCACACATTATTTGTGGTCTTTTTTTATGTCTATGTTTATTTTTATTAATTTTTTTATTATTAATTTCTACACCTGGGACCCTCCTCCATTCCATTTGGTCTCAGTGTGCCACCTGGCGTATATATGTATGTATATAAAAAATTCAGATTTGGTTTCCCTTTTGAAGTCTTGCTGCAGTTGCACCATTTGGTCACGTTGTGTTATATAGATATCCCACTAGAGGTGAATACGGTAAAATGAAGACAGAGGAATAAATATCAGACATAATCATTCTTTTTTTTGCACATTGCTAAGAAATATGTAACTCTCCATAAGAAAGCGCTCTATCAAGCCTGATCTGTTTACATTGCTGGCATTGCTACACTACCCTCGATTAGATATTAAACAAGTGTGTTTGTGGAAGTTTTCCAGTGATCAGTCTTTGTTTAGCTTCCTGTGCATGTTGATCATGTGACTTCCAAAAAATGTCCCACTGACTCACAGACACACCATCCGTCATATTGCACAAGCTGCATCTGAATTGTCACCGTCTCCCCTCTTAGAAATGGTAGGTGTTTAGAGAGCCCTCTGTGTGGATTGCTTTCTGTGTCATAGACTGTGGTAGACAACTTGATGTCAAAAGATATACAACAGGGGGGAAGGATCAATACCGCAGCGCTGTCCTTTCCAGTTTTCCTTGCCGTTGTGTAAAATCCTCAACCAACCAGAATGCGCTGGCGAATGTTCATCCAATGACTACACATCAGTCAATCCAGACTTTCTAATACAATTCAGTGCAATAGGATTGGATGAACCAGAAATCATATTGAAACAAAGCTGCGCTACTTATTCCAATTGTAATGCAGTGAAACACGGACAGCGGAAAACATGCTGTCAAAAATATTGCCAGTGGGTTTAATAGCAATTTGAATACTCCAAATAGCTGCTACTGTTACTGTCACCATTGTCAAACTTTTTTTTTTCTTTGTAAATCATTATTTTTTGCTATTGGACATAGATATGTCAAAACTCACTGTCGACATGGTTACATTGGCAATGCTAATGAGTTGATGAAACGTTTCTAGACTGTTTAAGACGTTCTATGAATGCAGTGCTTAATTTGATCAGGGTTTGAAGTCTAGTCCAATCCCAGGTTTACTTGCCTCTTCATCGGTGCCCTGCTGTGTCCTGCAGGCACAGTTTAACCTTGCTCCCAGAGTGGAATACCAGGGTATCATTCCTTCCCATTCTGTGGTTGTCTTGCAGGCCATGCAGAATATGCCTACCAGCAGTCTTCATACCCTGAGCAGAGCTATGAGCGGACCTTCGAGGAGTCGTCCCAGCACTATTACGAAGGAGGTGCGTTTCCACTGACGACGATTTGAATAAATAAATAAAGTGAATGAACAGCAGTGAACCAGGACAGTGAGTGCAGTGTAATAAACAGCTAATAAAGAGCATTGGCAGGCTTGTTTAAGACAACCCAACCGACCCTTATATGTAAAATAAGAAATGCAATTGAATAATAAACATCAGCTTCAATACAATGTTCTTATTGGAACCAATGCCTGACTGACATAGAATTCTTGAATTTTACATGCAGTTCTCAACTGGTTCAACTAGGAGAGAGATACTGCCAGGGGTTCAAGGCTACTGTTCCTTACAAAATAATGACGGACCACTTTGCAGATCCAGTCATTGAATTCATTCATGTTGATAATCATTGTTTGAAACAGACATCACCTTCACAACAGTGCCCTATTGTGATAACAACATGCTGCATCTCCTACAAGCTAATACATCTTTTTACAAGCACTGTTTCCATGTATCTCTGTAGGAAACTCTCAATACAGCCAACAGCAAGCCTCTTACCAGCAGGGCTCCACCCAGCAGCAGCCGTTCACACAGCAGCAGTACCCCAGCCAGCAGAGCTACTCTGGACAGCAGCAGGGCTACGGTAAGGATAAGCCTGGTCACCAGCTATAAGTGAGGTTCAGCTGGTTCAAAATAAAAAGAGATCCACTCTAAAGCCTCCCTTCTCCTCAGGCCCAGCTCAAGGAGCCTCCTCACAGTACTCGAGCTACCAGCAGGGACAGGGTCAGCAGTACAGCTCCTACCGAGCTTCCCAAACCGCACCCACCGCACAGCAACAGAGACCTTACGCATACGAGCAGGTGGGACCTGAGAGTAATACTGCAACACCGTACGTTTGTAGGCAAAAGCTGTATGCCTTGTGGAAGTAGTGTGGTTGTAAAACTACTGTTTGGTTTGTGGTATCACTTATAGTGATAGTAAAACTACAATGTGTGATATGCAGTACACAGTAGTGTTCAAACTTACCGCCAAAAGAGCAAACCATTTCAAACAGGTCTCCAGGGTACTGGGGAAGACATGAAGATCAAACACAGCTCTCCTGCCTTGCACATACATTAAGCCATTGAAGAAAATGCGTTTCAGAGGTACAGACTTTACAGACTTCTGAACTCCTTCCCGCCCCAATGTGTTTGTAACTTTGATGTTTCAACATAGCCATAAAACTAGTTTTACTGAGCTCCTGCAGTTTAGTGTCTAACCTTCCTTAGTGTGAGAGTGGGTCTGACTAACATAACCTTCATTCTGTCTGTAATGGGGCCATCCCTGTCCTTTTTCTTCGTTTAGAATCCTGTAAATAATACCAGTAAAAACAAGCAAGATAAACCAGTGCCTGAACCATTATACCATTGTGTTGTTTTCACAAACTCTTGTCTCTTTCTCTAGGGCCAGTATGGGAACTACCAGCAGTAGGAAGTAAAGCACTCCCCACTTCCCTGTCCAGCCTCTGATGAACAGACCAACAGTTTCCTTTTTCTCCTTTCTTTGCTTTTGCTTTTTCTTTGAGTATTCTGTGTCGATCTGTCAGTTTGTATGGTAGCCTGAAGCAGATTCATGAGCATTTCTTCCTCATTTCATGTTGGATATTTTCCGGCCGGTCTCCGTTCAAAACATGTAAAGGTGAAAACAAGTTTGAAGTCACTAATCTTGCAGCTGTAAGCTGACAGTGCTAATTTGGAAAGGTGTCCCAGAATTCAGCTTTATAATTTTGATTATCTAGAAGGGATGACAGTGGTAATAGGCTTTCGAAGAGTTAGGTGTCAGTTTGATTAATCTATACCCTAAGTTACCACTGGATTTGTTAGAACTTTTAACAGCGCTACTGAATTAACCTGAATTGCATCAACCACCTATTTGTAGGGCTATCCCAGGTGACTGATAGTTAATGCAATCTGGGGTTATGCCCCAGTACTATAAAATGCTCCAATAAAGTCCAGCTGTGGTTTATCCTGGTGGGGTAAAGGTTGATAAAACTGAACCATTAATCAGTTTCTTCAGCATCCATCCCGGCAGTGACCCCTGCAGTGAGAGGTGGTTCTGGGGCTCCATGTTCACTTGTAGCTCAGAGGTTTCGTAGCTCAGCAGCACTTAACACTGTTAGTCAGTGATATTATCCTCCTAATGTAGAGCTATGGGACAGTGACTTCAAAATCCTGTGCTCTAATTGGCAACGTTCTCCCAAACCAGGATCCTGTACTTGATACAACCTAACGTGTGTCAAACCCCCTGGTGTGTACTCAAGAATCTGCTGTGGACTGAGCACTGACTGAAAAGGCAGATATACTTCCCACTGAGCTCCTTGTTTGATGTGCATTTATTCTGCTATGAAAGACTTGAGTCCTTTTTTAACCATTAGTTCAATAATATATTTACTTTATTTATTTGAGAATGTATATTTTGGGATACTATAGTTCCAAATATTATTATTATTATTATTGTTATTATTATTATTTAATTTTTAGGTAACTTTTAAGTTTTATTTGCACTTGTACGCCATACTAAAATAAGGAAACAAAATGTTGTGCCACACCATAGTTATCCAATATTTTTCAACCCCTGTGCAGTTATATTTTATAATACTCAGTGGGGTTTTCTCTAGTGATAGAAACAGCGCTGGATCTTAATAGTGCCTCACTGAAACTTCATCTGCTTTAATGCAGGCCTCTCCCCACTGTATTTTATTGCATTTATTGGCGCTAAAGCCTCTCAGTCCACTGGTGGACAGAGGGGATCAATAAAAAGCTTGTTGTGAATAACTGTCAATCTTGTAGGTATGAGTATGGGGCTGGGTGTCCAATATCTTTATCCAAGGAGCTGTTTTTCTTCTACACATTGCTGTATTCAGTCTCCCACTATCGCTTATACTGTTACCAGGGGGGTATCCAAGTTATTTTCTGAGCTGTGCTGCAGTCTATATTGGTTTAGAAGTACACAGGTACTGGTGTGACTGACTGATATAATATTTTTGTGTGAGAGGACTCAGGGTTGCAGACTGCACAGTGTGTCTCAGAAGAAAATAAAAAAAGCACAAAGAAACTAGCTTGACAAGCACCAGATTCCTTATGGAAATCTCCTTTTCAAAGGGTGATTTGCTGGTGGCTACTGTGATGTGTTAATAGTGTCCAATGCTTGTGTCACACTGTTGAATGTACATGGTGGTTATTCTGTTAACTTCTGTGTGAGAAACACTGGGCTCCCCTACATTTTTGTATTCCCAGTTGACAGAATTTTCATAAGCTTGTTGGAGCATTAAAAAAAATTGCTATGAAGCTCTTAGGGAAAAGTGTTAGTTTTACATAAAGCACTTGATTTTGTTTTGCTAGTATTAAGCGTCATAATTGATAAATGAATACAGTTTGGAACAACAATAAACAAACAAAAAATGCCTTTAGTTATATGCCTAAATTTGTACATTGTTTCTTTCGTTCGTTTACCGAAAATACTGCTTACCCTGTTGACTGGGATGTACACCAGCAGCATTCTTCGGTAATTTTCTCAATGGCGTCCCATTGAAGTTAAAATCTTTAGTGTGTCAGTTAAGGTGCAATATATTTTTTTTTACTGTGATTGTGTCTTTGTTTCTTTATTTATTAATTCCACACCTGTAACGATGTTGTAATTCAGCTTTGGTTAAAGAGAAACATTCTGATGTGGATGTGTGTTTGTGAAAATCCATGTATGTATGCTACATGTTTAAGAAAAAAAAAAACAGGCAGAGGCCTCTTAGGGTGCAACTTCTAAATGAGATAACTTAAACAGGGGCTGCTTAATATCTGTTGCTGTACTTGGCAGTCCTGTGGGCAGCTGTCCCATGGGAGTGTTGGTTGCCCATAGTGTATAGGCCCTTTTACCTGCCCTGAGTGGGTTTGAAAGAAGACCTTTGACTGAGTTTGACTTCACTGCTTTCTCTGATCTCCAGCACTACTGCCATGCTCTTTAATCTTTGCTGAACTGCCTGTGCCTGATAACCCGTTTACCCATCATTAGAAATCAAAGGCCAAGTGTTCTATAGACACATTCGCCTTATTGTTACACCTCATGGCAAGATACTGTTTGAACTGTGTGTTTTTTTCAGAAATCGCAAGGTAGCTAAACTACAGCATGGAAACTGCTGATTGTTTTACTAGAACAAAATGCACAATGCTGCTGACATTGTATTTACCACAAGAGATAACAGCACAGTCCACCTGCATTTTCAGGTTCCTTAAAGAGTTAGTCAGCTTGCTGTGTTTGGCTGTCAGACAGCTATATCATTGTACACCCAGTGCTGTGACAATAGTGGGATTCTTTTAATCATGACTTGTTGCAAAAGCTGATTTTTAGTTCCTATAGTAATGCTGTTTATGTTGAAAAGCTCTTTATAATGTAAAAATTGTAATAATTGTAAACCATTGGTAAGAGAGAGAACACTTATCATTTGACCATTGACCAGATATGATTGTGTTTTATCTACATGTAAATTGTACTGCATTGCCTGTTAGTAAAATGTTTTTTTTGTTTGTTTTTTTTTTGGTACTGTTTAATATTAAAATAATAAAATCACCTTTCACCTTCTGTTTGCTTTTGTTGTCAAGAGATACGTTGCATAGAGCCTGAAACACTGACTATGGATGTCTGTTTTTGAATCCAAGTTGAATTTTGGTGTTTTTGATGTAGTCTTCAATGTAGGCTACTGAACAAAACAAACTCTCCGATCTGATTTTGAGAAAGGCTGGGGTCTGAACTGCAGGGGTATTGGTTTGGGTAAGTGTTATTGAGATACCTGGAGAAGCTCACATATTGCTGTCAGGCTGTAACCAGGTGTATTGGCTTCTAACTTCTCATAAACAATACATTTACAAATACTTTTAAATAAGAAGTGTTCGCCAATGCTGTTGTGATGGACCTTAAAGTCACAAGTAATAAAAAAAACACCTTTGAATAATGATAATAATTTGAGTGACTTCCTCATTTTCTTTATTCAGTTTATGCATACGTAAGACAATAGGCCTACACAATATATGATTAAGTTAAGATATAAGGTGAAATATGCAGAAATAAATGCACCAAAATGCTATTACTGTAGTATGTTCTCAGTGTTCTCTGTGCACTCACCATGGGGTATATGAATAAGCACGCATTTACAGTGTTTCAAAAACAACATGGTAAATATCAGATGACACACAAGTGACATTTTCTTCGTCCAGTGATGACCTGAATTTGAAAAGGCAAAACGTTTTTGGACTATACCAAAACGCGTTTAGTACGAAAGTATACTTCACGGTGCTTGCCGTACTCGGCAGGTTCTTTTGCGTGCCTGTGTGAGCAGAAGTGAAGTAGACAAGACGGGTAAGTGGCTTTTGAAATGTGCAATATTATCTTTAAAACTAAGGTTCATTCACTGGAAACAGATACGACACCTGCAATGTTAGCGAGGACCTATCAAATGATCATTAAAATATTTAAAACGGGTTCTCCGGTTTGAAAGTTTTACACACAAAACAGAAAAACATGGCACAAAGACCCAGCTCAGAATACATCCGGAGTTTATTATTATTATTATTATTATTATTACATTAATGTTTGTCAATGTTTATTTGTGTAGTTTGTGTATACTGGACGCAGTCACACACAGGGCACTGAGTGTCGTCACAAGGTACAGCAGTGCTCCCCCGCGCGGCGCCTCCCACCCCTGCTTTTCTGCCTTGACCTGCACGCTATTGTTTATTCGTGCAGTGTTAAAGTTCAATTACAGATACAGAATTTAGCTGCACTGCAAAATAACCCAAAGCAACATTTAAACGTAAAACATTTTAAACACGCAGTGTTACATTTTCAACATGTTACTGTGTTGTGTTGATAGAGTCGACTGATGATGCTGGCGCCCCACGCGCTGTTCCTGAGAAGGTGGCTTTTGCAGGAAGGTACGCGGCTGTTCAGGAGGAAAGCGTCAGGCAGCATGGTGTTAACCGCAACGTTGAGGCTACCATCACATGCAAATATAGAACGAGACCTTGTGAGAACCAGCAATGTCGAATACTTCTCCACTAGCTGTGTTAATTGTGCAAAGTCCCGAGAACTCAAAGGGAAAAGGGACATTTCAGAAAAGAAGCTGGTAAGTAAAAAGTTAGGTCAAATGGGAAAGCCTCAGTTGAACACCTGTCTCCAAAATTATTTAGGTGACAGTGTTACTAAACTAGGATGTGTCATTTAATTACACCACACAGTGAAAGCACTCTGTTAAAAATGTATTGCAGATACATTTATATTGTGTTATGGGTTTCTTAACTGAGGTCTTGTAGTTCTGGAGCTGTTGTTTTGCTGTGTACAGACTCGCTACTTTGTGGATCATCGCAGAGTGAGTTTGACAGGGGGAAAGGGAGGCAAATGAGCAAGCACGTTCCATAGCGAGCCTCGCAAAGAGTTTGGAGGGCCGGATGGTGGAAATGGAGGAGACGGGGGGACCATCATCATAAAAGGTATGTATTTATTGACATTCCAGTGTGCATGCATGCATGAGAAACTGTGGTCACGTTAAGGCTCAGTATAGATTTAGACTAGCGTGAGTGCTGTTGCTGCAACAATGATTTACTTTTTTTTTTTACTCCATCAATGCTGTTTCAGTTGACCAACAAATCAAGTCTCTGTCACTGGTTGAGCCGCTGTATCGTGGTATGGACGGAGAATCTGGGGGAAGCAAAAACTGCTATGGACGAAATGCGGCCCATACCTACATTAGAGTAAGTGTCTTTGTGTCAACCCGGTGTATTTTATTTGTTTTAGCTGCACACTGTAATGTAGATTACATGCAGGGTTTCTTTTGTGTTGCAGGTGCCTTTAGGTACCATAGTGAAGGAGGACGGGACAGTGGTGGCAGACCTCTCCAAACATGGCCAGGAGTATGTGGCTGCGTTCGGTGGAACAGGTGGCAAAGGTAACCGGTTCTTTCTGTCCAATGAGAACCGGGCACCGACGAAAGCCACTCCAGGGGAGCACGGGCAGGAGCGGGTATTGCAACTGGAGCTCCGAACCATGGCACACGCTGGGATGGTAGATATCTGGCAGTTCTCCTTGCAAAAAGCAACATTCAGGGATTGAAAAAAGAAAAATGCCATTTTATTTAGTTCTTCCTTAGCATGCTGTGGATATTTCACTTAACATGTCTGTTTCTTTTCTGAAATGTGTATCTCCCTCTCTCCTAATGTCAGAGTCTTTGTTTTCCAGGTTGGATTTCCCAATGCTGGAAAGTCATCACTTTTGCGAGCAATCTCAAACGCTAAACCAGCCGTAGCTGCTTATCCATTCACTACACTCAATCCACATGTTGGAATCGTTCAGTATCAGGACCACGAGCAAGTGGCAGGTATTATTAATATTCAAAATGTGTATTTATTTACTAAATACAGTTTTCACTTTCAGTTTTTGATTTGAAAGTACATTTCAAGTAAAACTTTTTAGGTTTTTTTTTCCCACTTTTAATTAATGTTCTGTTCAGTAGGAAAAAAACGAATCTTGCATGAGCCCCTCAATATAACAATGAAATACTGTGGGAGCAATCTTTTCTGTATTGCCAATTTGGTACTAGACCAGAACATGAACAGCCCTTTGTATCTGTCATTTGTTGTGACATGTTAATTGCACATTTAACCATCCTTTTACCATGTATTAATTGTAGCTATCTAATGTGTTAATACAGTTTTTTTTTTTAATATATATATATATAAAGTTGCAGACATTCCTGGGATCATCCAAGGAGCGCACAGGAACCGCGGCCTGGGGATCTCCTTCCTGCGCCACATCGAGCGCTGCCGGTTCCTCCTGTTTGTTCTGGACCTGTCTGGGCCTGATCCCTGGGCCCAGCTGCAGGACCTGAGGTTTGAACTGGAGCAGTGTGAGACCGGGCTGTCCAAGCGGCAATAAGATTGACCTCCCCGAGGCCCGAGCCAACCTGTCTGCCCTGCAGAGCCGAGTGCCCCAGCGCATCATCCCCGTATCTGCACTCACTGGGCACAACGTGGAGGAACTCATACTGCACCTCCGGGAGCTCTACGATGGGTACCTCCAGACAGAGGAGAGTGCAGGGGGGCAGCCCGTCAGGTGGTAAAGAGTATTACCTTCACAGTGGCAAATAATGGGCCTGGAGGACACAGCTATATCCCATGAGTTGTTTGAATGCTTTGATAAATGATTAAAATCATTAAGTTTTTAAAGACTTCCTGTGGCTTTATGGATCTGTATTTATTATCTAAATATTTTTTTTTAATATATCATGCCTATGCATTGTATTTTTGGCGACATTATTATTATTTAATTAATTTATTTATTTATTTATTAATTAATTAATTAATCATTCTTTTATATTTATTAACACACATTCTTGTAAGTGAATGAATGGTGTTTTTCATATCTGTTTATTATGAGAAGTCCATGACACACTTGAATAAAATTGCATGCAAATAGATAGTGTCCATCATAAAAGGGTTATTATAGACCTCCTGACTTTTTAAAACATTCACAGTACTTAATGTGACTTTGTTCTGTGGTGTCTGGACAAAGCATTTTACATACAGAAACAACCAAGTCAGAATAAGAGATCAACTGCAAAGAATAAAAAAAAAAACTGTGTAAAAAACAGGTCAGTGCTACAGTGATGTATGTTTTATTATGAGACCAGTTTACAAAATAGGAAGCTAAGCAAGACCCAATGAATGGAGACAAGCTCCTTTATGACATCACCAGGATGCAGAAGACAAGCTCCTTTATGACATCACCAGGATGCACATGGTAGTAGTATTACGCTACACGGGAAATCCCCCTGTTCATATTTAACCAATGAGAATGCAGCATTTGGTTTTGACAGGTGCTCTGCCCCCCTTTTTTTTTAAACCGATCAGGCTCGGCCAGAAGTAAGTTCTGTTTTATCTTTACAGTAAAATGGAAAATAAAAGTATAGAGTTTGTGTTGTATTCATTATTTTAGACAAATAACAAGCGTTGGGTGGGAGTACAACTTTATTACAATGCATTTACTTAAAAAAATATATAAAAATAAAACTAAGTGTTACTGCAAAATGGTAAAAACGGGTACACAGTTTTTTGAAAATTATTTCAGAAAAAAATGAAAAACATTTAAACGTCAAAGATAATGTGCTACAAGCCTTCACTAGTGGTGGTCGGATTTTAGATTTGTTACAATATATTTACTTGAAATAAAAAACATTGTAAAAATAAATAAAACAAACCTTGACTGTTGTCTGTCGTATCAGACAATGTCCAACTTTGTTACAATGTATTTACTTAAAAAAAAAAATACAGTTTTAAAATAAAAGGTTACAAACCTGCACTATTAAAATGTGCTGAACGTCATCAGCCACCAATCTGTTTCTCGTAAATTCATCGTAGGTTTGTGCATTGGTCTGTTTACCAAGTTGGCACTTGTTTTCTGACACCCCGCTATTCTGAGCACTTTTTAATAGGCTATCCACAATAGTTTTTTCGTGCAGTTTTCTGTAAATACATAACAGCCCTATGAGTGGACAACTTTTAAACGGGGAGTGACATACTGTGTAAGGAGAAGTGTTCAATGTTATTATTGAGAGGGGCTAGTTATACCATACAGGACATTGTTTACCATTTCCAGCTTTGAAACTGTTCTCATCCTAACTAAATGAATTACAGCAAACTCTTGAACAGCATCTCAAAATAAAACCCAGACAGGCAGTTTTTTGTTAGTTTTTCTTATCTCAAGACCACAAGTTGTACCCCCACCCAATGCTTATTTTATTTTTCTGAGATAATTAATACAGCACAAACTATACCTTTGTTTTACTGTAACAATTTGTTTTCTTAAGATCAAAATTCACTTGAAACTATAATCTTTAAAACTATTGCTTTAAAACTACAAACATGGCCTTGAACTGGGGTGGGGCTGCCATAATTGCATACAAACTACAAATTTGGGACCGAAAAAGAGGCGGGACTTATGGTCGATCCCGACTGATTTAAAAGGGCGCGGGTCTGTCAAAACCAAATGCTGCATTCTCATTGGTTAAAAATTAACGTGGTGATTTCTCACATAGTGTAATACTAGTCATGATGCCTTTCAAAATAAAAATATCAGCTTAATTACCAAAATAAGTGCAGTATAATATTATATACATATGAAGAACATGACAAATACATGCCTATGGATATGAACAGTACTTATCTTTACCCTGAACTGTGTAATGCATTCTGTATTGCTGCTGTGTGCTATTGGGCCCAGACTGTTGTTTTTATACTGAAAATGCTTCAGGACAAATAGACTCATTTGTATATTTTGCAGGACGGGCTCCCATGTGAGGTAACAATAAAGTACATGTTGCATAGAACAGTCACCCCTTTTCATATATACAGTATATGGAAGGACTTATATAAATGAAAAAGGACAGTGCGCTCCACATGGCTGGTTCAGGAACAGTGAAGCACATCCGCTTCATTAAGCAGTGCAGGCAACAACAGCAGCAGCACTGAGTGCTTTGTTCTGTCCTGTAAAATATCCCCAGCGTGGTTCCATCCATTCAGCTCTTAGTGACTGATGTTTACTTTCCATTCCTGCTGACTGTGCTTCCAGACAGTAAATGGGGACCCGGTCAGCTGAGCAGAGGATATCCTACCTTGAGTCATGCTGTGACGGGTCAGATGACAGGCACTGAGTGATGAAAACAAAGGGAAGCACATAATCTATCCTGAGCCTAAAAAAAGATATCACAGCACGAACATATTTAAAGGCCTTTTTTTCAAAGCAGATGCATGGATTGGCCTGGTAGTAGCAGGCTTTTTAGAGACGGGACTGCTGTTTTCTGCAGCCGGTAGTGCTAGGTAAGTGCAATAGGGAATCCTGCATGAATACTTTCGCTTTAGTATTTGCATGATGTGTTTTGTAACAGTGCACTGCTCTCAGCAGGGCTATTCAATGAAGCTGATTATCCTTGTTATTGATATGAAAATGTACCACCACGCTCTGAATCTTTCTTCTAAAAGAATACTGTAATGCATGTTCTTACTGGATGTTGCTCTTCTTCAGGCAAATGCAATGCACGTCTGTATTATTTATATGCTATCTATCTATCTATCTATCTATCTATCTATCTATCTATCTATCTATCTATCTATCTATCTATCTATCTATCTATCTATCTATCTGTGTGTGTGTGTGTGTGTGCAAGTTATTAAACCTATCTGTTTTACTTTATTCGATTGTCAAAAAGCTGTGCCTATAAAGGGAATATTTTGTATCTTTGAGGTACAGCACTTTGTGATGCCTTGTCCTAGTGGCTTCCTAACACTCCATTATGTCTGTTTGTTGTTATGCTTCTTGTCATTCAAAACGGGCATTTAAGGGTTCAGATCGGAAAGGAAGCGAATGTCAAAGTCCCAAAGGTCATTGTAAGTACCTGACGAAGCAGAAATGCTGTCTGCAGTACTGGCTGTGACGTCTCCTCTGGGGATTTTATGTTGCAGGTGGCGATGTAACTGGAATGGATGATGTGTGTGAGAACTGTGCACAGGTGCTGTGGAACTACCTTCAGATGCACCACCCCCTCGTTCAGGTTCGTTCAGATGCACCACCCCCTCGTTCAGGTTCGTTCAGATGCACCACCCCCTCGTTCAGGTTCGTTCAGATGCACCACCCCCTCGTTCAGGTTCGTTCAGATGCACCACCCCCTCGTTCAGGTTCGTTCAGATGCACCACCCCCTCGTTCAGGTTCGTTCAGATGCACCACCCCCTCGTTCAGGTTCGTTCAGATGCACCACCCCCTCGTTCAGGTTCGTTCAGATGCACCACCCCCTCGTTCAGGTTCGTTCAGATGCACCACCCCCTCGTTCAGGTTCGTTCAGATGCACCACCCCCTCGTTCAGGTTCGTTCAGATGCACCACCCCCTCGTTCAGGTTCGTTCAGATGCACCACCCCCTCGTTCAGGTTCGTTCAGATGCACCACCCCCTCGTTCAGGTTCGTTCAGATGCACCACCCCCTCGTTCAGGTTCAGCAAACCGTGGTTTGGGTTTTCTAATAGATTTTTTTACACTGCTGATAAAAGGAAGTCCTTGGAATATATATATATATATATATATATATATATATATATATATATATATATATATATAATTAGGTTTGAAAGGGGGTATAACTGCAGTGTACAAAAATGAAAAAATGATTTTTTTTGGAAGCACACAAAAGGTTTAAATGAAAAAATAAGCAAGTAAACGAAATACTGTACATTCTTTTTTAATCATTTAAACCTTTTGTGTACTGTACTTCCAAAAAAAAAAAAAACATTCATAATTTGTACACGCTTGGATATGGATACAACTGCCAACTGAGCACCTAATTTCTGCTCTTTATCAAAGCCAGTCAGTCAGATCTGTTGTCTGGCCCATAGTAAAGGAAATTGACATTTGAAAAGAAAACCAATCACTCATGTAACAATCAAAGAGCGTGCATCTCTAGTTTATATTCCAACTGCTGGAAAAGTTCTGATATCAGATGCTACCAACATCACGTCCTGCAGGTGGCGCTGTTGGACAAGCTGGGTTGATACCGGGATCCTTATGATAAGACTGGATGTGGAATATAGAAAGATTGTTCCTATGTTGCTACTTCCCTTTCAGAGTGATGTGATAATTGGCCTGGGCTGCCATGATATTCGGGTTGCGGAGCGATCGGCCAGCCTGTTCCTGGAGGGATGGGCTTCCTGGCTGCTGTTTACAGGATACCTGGGGAACCAGACTGCAGGTGACAATCAGGCTGAATCTAGTAAATTGAAATTCATCTGGTAACAGTGCCGGCCGTGCAAGTAGTTTGTTGATTACTGGTTGTGGTCCGCTTTGTATTTGTTATTAATCATTTTTATCATATTTTTAACAGGTGTCTGGCAGCGTCCAGAAGCTGAAATCTTCACTGATGTTGCTGTTAAAATGGGCGTCCCCAGGGACAGGATATTGCTGGAGACTAGAGCCACCAATACAGGGGAGAACATCAGGTTTTCCTATCAAGTACTGATGGAGCAAAGTATTCCAGGTAAGGTACAGCACTGCCAGTTGGCCTTCAGTTTAACAAGAGACAGAGTGCATGCATGTTGGTGTAATGCTAGCACTGATCCACAAGGAGGCATTGCAGTTCAAACAGTCAAAGTTGTCCAGAAGGAATTTTTTTGTTTTGTGGGCCCTATTCATCAAGCTTTTACTTGCTCATCAATTCATGAAACATTCTTGCCTGCAGACTGTGTGTTTCTTGGACATGCAAGGACTTGAGTGCTTGAGTAGGATTAATTGACCCCTCTGTCTCCGGGGGAGGCCTGTGACAATGAACAGGGCTGGCAGCGGGGTTCATTTAAACTGGTTAAACAGGACGTATTATCAATGCACAAAGCATTGAAGCATTACTGAACAAAATGGTTTGTTTTATATGATAATCTAATTAATTACTGTACTTGAGCATTTTCATTTTTAAATGTAAAAAAAATGGTGGATATTTTGAATACAGTACAATACAATGCAAATGTATTATTATTATTTGTTTTTTAATGTAATCAAGCTTGCAAGGTAATACTGGTCCAACAGCCATTCATGGAGCGGCGGGTGTATGCAACCTTCCTGCAGCAGTGGCCTGCAGAGAACACACAAGCCATCGTCACCTCCCCTGCGCTCCAGCTCCAAGGCTTCCCCAACCACCAAGTGGGCAGCATGCAGGACCTCATCGGATACATGTTAGGTAAGGGGAAAACTTCACCTTGGTGGCGCAGCCATCCACTAGCACCAGCAGGACTGATTGGCAGCTGTTCAGGTCACAGAGCTCTCGTGGCATCTGCTGAGAGTGTCCCTCAATTTTCATTTGCATTCTTCTTGGGTACAGATGCATTGCAGATGCAGTATAAATTACTAATAGAGTGTACTTAGACTTAGTAAGAGAGAAGTGCTGCTCAGTAGGTGGTTTGGAAGTAGAGTATGTGTAAAAGTCTCATTACAATGATCATAAGGGGGGAGGAGTGGGTATAGATATTAAAAGCCATCCATTGCATTTGAGGAAGCAAAAGGATTGTAAATGTTACCATCTTTAACTGTATCCAAATAATTTTGCTTAAATTGAACTACCCGGTATAGCTTTTATTCTTTTTTTCTTTTGATTTCTTTTTTTCTTTTTTACTCGTAGGTGTTCTTGAAAGAATCCGGGATTATCCTCAGAAAGGCTTTCAGGTGGAACAGGAGATCTCGTCTGAGGCTCTAGATGCCTATCAGTGGTTCTTACAAGCAGGCTATAGACCTAAATGAAGTGGCACAAGTTAAAGGATTCTTCCTTTTCTGGTATTAATACTTTATCTCAGGATGAGATGTGCTGCTGTTTAGATCAATGAAATAGACCCTGTTATGTCTAGAAATGTGCTGCTTAACATACTCGCACGTGGAAGGCTGAGGCTTCAACTCGCTGTCAAACTGCTGTTCAGGATCAATGCAAAAGAGACATGCAGTGCTGTGCTGTAGGTGGGAAAATGAAGCATGCGACCCAGTCCCTCATGCGTTCCGAGCACTTGTGAAAATTAGATTAAGTGTTAAGAATCTCCTGCCTCAGTATGTTTAAAACATTACATTCTTGTTGCACAATGTCAGTGCTTTCCTGCATCTAAATAATTTCATTAACGGAAAAAAACCCCAATATGCCCATGTTTATTTAAAAAAAACTGTTTTGAATAAATTATATTCAACTGTTAATGAGCATCATAATTGGTCCCATTGAATCCTGCTGTAACCAAGGCAGCTGCTGTGTATGCTAAGCAACTTAGCAGTAGGTCAGCTGCTCCTGGTGGGTTAGTCTCACTTAGCCCATGCTGAGTGGTCTGCAACATGCAGCTTGAATTATGCAGTCCTTCCATATGACTAACGTGTAGTTTTAAAACTAGGTGTAAAGTAAATCACAATGACAGAAAAGTGTGACTGTACAGAAGGAAGCATCACTTGAAAGTGTGTCTATTGATTTAGTTTCTTCCAGCTTTATCTTTGAGTTCTGATTGAGTGTTTTGAAGTCATAGCCGACAACCACAGATAAAGTGTTGTAACAAAACATGACAAAGTGAAACAGTGGAAATGAAATACTGTATAGTAAACTGCAAAGTGATTTACTGTTTAATTTGTCATTAAATAACCCTTCCAGGCAGAACATGAATCAGGCTGAATATTTTACCAGGAGCTTTTTCACAAAATGTGTTTATTTCATCTGCTGCTAATTCAACGCCGTGAATAACAGTGACTCAAATTCGGCGGAATTGGGATTGGGTTTCAAGGCTAACAGAAACGTTCTCTGTGAATACAGCATGATCGCCTGCACTGTAGTTCAGCACTGCACATGTTAACCAGGTCTGCAGCCTCTCCACTCAGTTGTTATTTTATTCAAAATATCCCATTCTGCTCTTTGATGTTGGGAACTATAAGAGACATGCACTCAATTGGAAAACATGATGTGGCCAGGCAGAAAAAAAAAGACTCATTTTAAAAACATGAGGATTAATAAGTACTTTCATCTATACAATGGCTATGCAGAGCAACAATTTTCACAAAGAAAAGAATAATCTACAAAACCAGGCCACCTGCCTTTGAACCCCCTTTTTACATTTGTAATTACTCTGTCTCTTAGAAATTGATTTTCTAATCGCTGTTGCTTTGCTAATTGTTATAACCCACTGCTTGCACTGCAGATGTTGAAATGCAAAGAGATACATTTATAATAGAATCCTGGAGACCATTCTTAAATACACAGTCCTGAAACGAATGCATTCATGCAGATGTGTTGCCAGTAATCACTGATTATGAAAGGGTGGGTCAGGAGGGCTGCCTTTGTATCACATGCATCTCTCTAATACACTAATTACATTTTTTTTTTTTTAGCAAAGCCCAAAGCAGATTATATAGGAAATCTTTTTGGACCTTCAAAACAGAATACTTGCAAGAGGTTTTAATATTGCCAATGATTGTCACAGAGGTAGGAGTTGAACTAAAAGGTCCAATATTGCTGGTCAAAAATGATTTTTTTTTTTTTTTTTTTAAATAACTTCCAAATGACCCTAACACTAAAAATAAAACATGGATACTATTTTGTACAAACAGATGGAAAGTGGAAATAGATGATAGACCACTTTTTTTCAAATTTGAATTTAATAACAAAAGAATGGCATCAGACTGCAGAAAGACCAGCATACAGTTCATCATGATCACAACTGCAGCTTGAATGCAGCTCTGAGGCCATGCCAAACTGCAGTCACAGTATCAAATCGTTACATTGCAGTTAAAGTACACTGGAGTGGCAGCTCTAGTCTACTTGCGTTACCTGTACAATACTGAAATGAGTTAAAAGTTCAGTAATAGCTATAAAGACTGCATTTAGCATGGGGTGATTCTTAGCATATACCAGGTATATGTCTGATAAATCATTTTGATAATCAACTGTGGAAGACATGTACACAAATACAAATTTCACAGCTGAGGCAAAAAAAGAAAAAGTGCGCCTGAACCCTCTATCACCTATTGTGTTGAATAGCATCTGTCCCATCAGACCTCTAGCAAGGACATGATTAGTATTCATCCCCTGACCTTGTGTGTGCTCTCCTGCTGGATTGTCTTGTTGCCCAGCACTGAAGGTATTACTATGTTAAGCTGGAAACTAATATATTGCTGAAAACTAAAGCCAGGTTCTGTATATGAAAAACAAAATTCATAACAATCTTGGGTACTTCGAGGTACGGTTGAAAACATGATACAGATCTATTCCATTCTGAATATAAGCTGTCAATGCTACAGCTCACCGTAGCCTACATCAGTTCGAAGCTGTGTCCATTTATAACTGCATCAACATGCTCATGTCATGTTTAACACAGTAAATGGTTCCCTGTCTCTGGCAGCGAAATAAGATACAGTAAGTTTATTGTTTGAAAGAGATAGAGGTGGGAGAGGGTTCAGTAAAACAAAATTGTGCACTACTTTCTTTTATTTATAGAAACTCTGGGAGATGAAATCATTAATTTGCACATTGTTGTTTTTTTCTAAAAATAATGTAGATGAAAATGAAAGCACAGATGACAGCCATGTCACAAGCAGTAGTACAGGCTGGGCCCCTGGCATTATCTCTATCCAATGGTAAAATATTCATGTGCAGACAATGATGGTGAACTGTCCTTCCAAGTATGACATTGTTCCTTGTGCATTCTCAATGTCCCAATGTAGAATTCAGTCCTCTGTCCCAACTTCTGAACTGCAGGCTATACTGCATCCCATAGTTCTTGAATTTCGGAGCGTGATTAAAAACATGGGCATGATATTTTCTGCCCTGCTAAACATTAACAAAGATGTATCTGTAGAGGTTAACTGACATTCCATACTGAATGTGTAAGATACTCTTTCCCTTTCATACAGAAATAATGTCATACTCTTCGCTGCTTGGGTCGCATCTTCCTGCAAAACGTAAAGGGCTCCGTCCTTTGCTGTCATGTGTTTCATCCCATATGATCAAAAGAGGAACTACGGCACAATTGTGTAATGAATTTGGACAAGCCATTCGCAGTTATGTACTTCGTAAACTAGCCTTCATTTTAAACTTCTTCGGACACAGAAGCTTCATGAAAGCCTTCCTGAAACTGGAGTGGCACAGCGGGTACAGGACAGGGTTGATGGCTGAGTTGATCCAAAGCAGCCAGAAGGACACCTCGTACCAGTACCTGGAGATGCAGCTGTCATTGCAGGCAGCCCGAATGATCATCAGCAAGGTGTATGGGGCCCAGCAGACCCCAAATGTGCAAACAATGATGGCTAGAGATTTGGCCACCTTCTTGTCCCTTAGTAGCCTGAAGTGTTGGGCACTGGTCTGTGAAATGGCCCTCGTCCTTTTGATCATCGAGGGCAGTCTCTGGGAGAACTCGACACCTTTACTTTTCTCTGCATCTTTCTCTTTGGGTGCCAGGTCTCCGGGATTCATCAAGTCTATTGTTTCAGCTTTGCCCTCCAGCTCCAGACATGGACCCATTGGCACCGATGTCATGGGCTTGCTTTGGCTCAGCTCCTTGTCTTGTGTGCTGAGTTCAGAGAGTGGATCCAGACCGATTCCTTCGGGCTCGACCCCCCGTGTCTCCTTGTTCAATGCCTGTCGAGACTGGGTCCGCCAGCGGATGTTCAGGTATATGCTCACATTGAAGAAGGTCACGCTGATGAAGGGTGTGAAGAACTCCACAGTGGACGCTGTAATCAGAAAGTACCAGTTGTAGTAGAATTCAGCATAGCACTCCTCCTTTTCAACAATGCTGTGGCCGGCAATGTGCTCCCATGCTATGATAGCGGGTCCATATAATAGGAAAGCCAGGACCCAAACCAGAACCATCTTGGAAACAGCATGTAACGTCTTTCTTTGTTGTGCTCTGTATGCAACCTGTATATAAAAAAAAGCAAGCAGAGTGTTGCCAACATTACTTACTGTATCTGTTAAGGTAAAGTGCTGAATACAGTTGTAAGAAGCTGTAGGTGCCTGATAGCTGGGAAGCTTTTAATAACACTATTGACATCAAATGCTCAAACAACGTGTGAGTGAAAACTACTGCTAACATTCTTAACCAGCCCAATTCACCATGTCTGTGTCGCTAAATAAAAACTGAGGAACAGACCGCTGATGCAAAATGATGGTGATCTTGGAGTTGCAGTTTGAGAATAAATTCATTAATAATGATGTTAACAAGAAAAGAAAAAAAACAGTAGCAGTATATCCTGGCTACATTGAAATGTTTAAATAACCACAGGAATTATTGAAGGCCACTCTGAAAAAGCCTGAGCAATGCACAGTAGTACCATCATGTGGGGAATTGGCTTATTCTAAAATCAGTTTTCTGCAAAACCACTTCAATAGCTGACTGACCTTTCAATAGATAAGCTCGGTGTGGAGTCTGAACAAATTCTTTCAGCTGTCAACGGAATTGAGGGCATCTATTACAACTTGTTGCAAAGCTCCCAGGCGTCTTTACAAGCAGGTTATACAAACCTGTTCAAACACTTAACATTTGTCTTTGATGTAAATGTCAGACAACACATTAAAAAGTATTTCACAACTATTCCACAAATATGCACTTGTTTAACAAGAAGGAAGAGGTTGCTTGTTTGATAGCAATCTCAATTCAGGGTCATCAGGCTACAACTTTGAATCCTGCTTGCAAAGGATTCAAAGGCATTATGTTCCATAATGATTCGGTGGAATTATAATACAAAGCTAATTATTGAGAAACAGTTTGTCTTGTTTCCAGCAGTAGATGAATAGAAGTGGGCGGTGTTCGTAAGCTCTGATATTATCCCTGTGGGTGGAAATAAGTGCCCTGTACTCTCTCCTGTCTAGCTCATCATACACTTGTCCTTGCAGTCAACACGACTGTACTTACTGCCTGGGTGACTGAGAGGAATCGGTCATAGCTGATCAGCACAATGTTGAACACTGAAGAGGTGCAGAGCAGGTAATCCATGACCAGCCATAGTTTACAGAGGGTCTTGCCAAAGGTCCATTTTCCAGTCAGCACATAGGGGATGTAGAGAGGCATGCAAAGTGCTCCTGAAGGAAGGAAAGGAAAATGCATGGTTTTAATGTTCCTACAGTAACTGAAATGTTCCCAGTTTAAGTGAGCAAAAAAATCTGCCAACAAACTTGAGGGTTTCTCTGATAACGCCATGAGGTGGTTCTTTTAGCGCATCGTACAGCATTGTATATGTTATTCTGGGATTACCCCGCTGCAGTCAGGGGGATTCCCTGGTGCTGTAACTGCTCTAAAATGTTCAAATCAACCCCTCTGGTTATTGTACGAGTCCATTGGTCCATGTGTTTCATTTTTCTAGTTGATGTTAGACTGTATGACTGTATGCGTAAGTAATACTATATCATCAAAAGCAAGGATAAGACGGGCAGTAGATGTATATTGTACCTCGAAATGGACCCCCTTAAGAAGGAAACCGTTTGAAAGAAAGACATTGCAGAACACTAACTAATATCGTTTTCCCCCAGAAATATAATGTAACTATATATAATGCTAAATATGTACAGAACATGACTGCAGTATGAGTAACATTTAACTTAAATGATGCTGTCCTTTTAATTAAAATTAAAATAATAAATAATAATAATAATAATAATAATAATAATAATAATAATAATAATAATAATAATAATAATAATAACTAAAAATTATGGTTTCTCTCTAATAAATACAATATTAGCATTACAACTTCCCATAATAATATTAAAGAAATGTTGTATCTTACCGACCAAAAAATCAGAAATTGCGAGATTTAGCAGGAAAAAGTTATTCTGGGTCCGAAGACTTGTGTCCACTACAAATGCTAGCATGACCAGAGCGTTTCCCAGCACCGTGGCGACGACCAGCAAAGCAATAAGAAAACTGAGAATTATTGTCCATAGCTCAGAGTACGGCCCATTAAATAAATGTCCCGTTTTACCGACCGCTTCTGACCTGTTCATCTCGTAATCACGGGAGCTGTCCATTTCAGCACCGAGACTCTAATATTAATAATCCTCTTGTTCAGTCTGTGCGCGGGTAAGGCGCAGTCTACTCCAGGACCACCGCTCGAGTGCCAGGTCACACCATTCAACCACGCTGCCAAGAGTGAGGGTTGTAATGAAATAACATGAGACTGTATTACTGTAAGTGCCAGACTCTGTATTCAAAACCAATCTGCCCGCATATTTTGATATTTTCATTAGCTTTTTTTTCCCTGAAGAATCTGATATGGTCTGCTGCTTGAATAAAAAAACATTTCCACATCAACTGTCGATCAGAAACAATATACCGTGACTTATTTTGTTTGTTTGTTTGTTTGTGTTTTCGAGCTGTGTGAAATAGAATCGCGTGCATGCACATTCCGGTAGGCTACCGTCTGTTGTTAATGAGTGTATTGGTATAGTGCAGGAAGCAAAGCAGAAATGTGATCTGTTAAAAACAAACACAGCATGAACTACTGCCACCCCCATTCAGAGATGCTTCAGAATCAGCGAACCTTCTCTTTAAATCTTCGCTGCATTTCAAACCTCAGAAGACTCCGGACTCTATAATGCGTTCTGAATTACTGGGTGTATTGTTTGCCGATGTTTTGGACCTGAAACCAGATCTATATGTATTTTAGATCCAATTCAAATACAATTTGTATCCCTGCCTACTGCGATGCTTTTGCATGCAGATCGTATCGTGGTTTTTTTTTTTAATGTCAGAACCTGTTTGTCAGGGGTTTTCATGGAAATCTAAATGGAAATGTTATTTCTTTGAGACAGTGATCACAAGCAGCCTGCAGATCAAAGCAGGTTTATCCACAGGAACAAAGTGAAGTTAAGTACTTTTTTTCTATATTCTATCCGTGAGAGAGCTGCGCTGCTTTCTCCGTTTCATCTCAGAGAAGCAGCAATCAAACGCTAAATTGTTTTAATAAGCAGGGAGAACCACCACAGCCCACATTACTTGCATGGCACATATGAAATGACTGAGTGCTTTGCTGTTCACGCAGCTGAGGGTATCCTTTCACAGCAACTTTACCCAAACACAGAAAGTCACTTTTTGCTTTGCTTTCCTTTGCATCAGGGGTTCTGATGCTTTTAGGAAACTGTTGATTGACAGCTTTGGAAACTATTGTAACCAGATTACTATTGTGTGCAGTGTTCACAGACTTTAATGTTATTTAATGAGATACAAAAAGCTTAAAATTAAACTGATCTGGGCGGGAAATTGGCTTCACAAACAAAAATGATGCCAAATAATATAAAGCTAGACTTTCAGAACAGATTGATGCCTCCCAGACATATTATTTGCACAGGGACGTGCATAGATTCAAAATGTGCAAATTAATTTGCAATTCAAAATGTCTCCTGCAACATCAGGTGATGAAGCTATGTGATAAGCATACAGACATGTATAACTAATACGAGTGATATACATCGTTAAAAACAAACACCTATAACTGTCGTATCAGCCGGACACAGTTTAAAATGCATACTGGTTCTTTAAACACAGAGACTTATTATTATTATTATTATTATTATTATTATTACTATTATTATTATTATTATCATTACTATTATTATTATTAATAATAATAATAATAATAATAATAATAATAATAATAATAATAATAATAATAATAATAATAATAAACACTGGTTTATTCGAACAATTACAAAAAGTAAGCGGGCCTTTAAGAAGTACATTTTTTTTTCTGATATCCCATTCAGAAACATTTTGGCTTTCTACGAAACAAGAAAGCTTTCTTTTTTGAATGACACGTTATAATGATTTGATTGCTTTAACCTTTATTTGAACTGACCCCAAACAACACAGACATCAATAAAGACTCAATTAACCTCGCAGCGGTTGACTGCAATTAAAGGTTAATCACATAACAAAGGATGCTTTAAACAGCTCCTATCAAAGTACATAAAACGTTATTAGCTGTATCTTTAAAAAAAATTAAAAAAAAATCACTGGCTTGATTAATCTGACGGATCTGTGGCATGAATTTAAAATGAGTAACGCATTTCCTACATCACAGACAGACTACTAAACCTGCTTGGAAACAATGAATGGGACACACTTATTTTACTAAAAAGCAATTACGGATCTAGTCATGAGTGTTCATTATGAATTGTTTTGATCACATACCAGTTAAAGCTTGTAATATGACTCTATTTAAGGAAGCCGGTGCAACCAAAGAAAATGAGATGCAGATCCAAGACTTCTCGTCCTCCTCCAGTCGTCACGCTGCTTCGTTTACCCAGAAGGCATTCAAACGCCAACCTCATTGTTGAAGTGCAATGCCTGAAAACAAATCTGGAAAAACAAAAGATCTTATCCTGACCTTACCCTGACCTTACGTTGTGGTTGTAGTAGCCCTCCTATTTCAGCATTGCATGGAGCTGTTTGAATTCACTTTAATGTTTACTGGCACCATACTGAACACAATATTTGGAGCAATACAAAGTGCAACAACATTTCTTAACAGTTTACCTGAATGTACAGTTTGAAACAGCAAAAACAAAAAAGTTATTCGAAGTGCTATTTAAACTAATAGAAAGATGATTCTTCTTGTCGTCTAAAGCGCTACAAACAATGACGATATAACATATAACAGACACTTTAATCCTTTTTTTTTTTTTGCAGTAATTCCCTGACGCGAGGATCCCACTTTAATGTAAAGTAATCATTACAATGAAAATGAACTAAACACGACTAAACACAGCAGGAGTGTTTGCAGAGGCACTAGTCTAATTGACCAGCTTCTCTTGTTCAACGTAATACGAACAGGATTGATATCTCCGAACAGCACTGCCTTTGTTGTGGAAAATGTAAATGCACCTTTGTTAGCCTTACCTGAGAGAGAAAACAAACACTTCTGTCTGAACACAAAGTAGCTGAGTAGAACAACCTAGTTACAATTGTAGCAGGTTGAGAATGTTGCTTATATCTGTTGACCTGGAACATACAGAACAAATATTCAGGAATCAAGCCATGGATAGCACAAGCAAAAGAGCAGCCAAAGAAAACACAATATAACACATTATACAGCATCGTTTTCTACTTACGATTTTGATATTGTCCTCAATAATGTGTGTCTATGGAATATGGGCCACATTAACATGTTTTCACTTAATTACTTTGTAATGTATTAATGCATACAGAACTAGGACATTAGTAGTGTAAAATTAGCTCGTGGAGGTTTTCAGCAGTAATTGTCCTCAGTGAAAGGAACTCATTAATCACATGCAACATATCATGTATCTTGAACGAGTATTGTTAAAATGACAATTTTCGTGCTAGTTTAATAGAAGCTAGATGGATGCGTACAGTAATGAATATTTATGCTTAGTGTTTTTTTTTTTTAAACTATTCTGTAAAAATGAAATCCATAAACGTGATACCTGAAGCGTGGATTGGAGTGGTAATGCAACTTCAACTCTTTTTCTCTGAATCAGTTATCTTTGAAGTGTTTTGTGAAACGTTGACTTTTTATTTATTTTTTTTGCTTTTGAATAAAAAAAAAGTCATTTTTAAACTGAAAACTCCCTATTTTAATACCTAGTTAGCTACAACGTTTCGGATTCTACCTTAAGAGAGCATGCCACAAATAGCAATGTAAACGTACATATTGTCTACCTAGCTATTATCTAAAGAAGGTGAACGCCAAAACGTTGTAGTTAATTATTTTAAAATAATAATAATAATAATAATACTTTTCTTCATCTTTAACTATGTCGAGTGATTGCTGAGTATCCTGTTGGATCCTGATTCCTCATTCTCCTTGGATATTGTGCCGTTTGTCACACGCACACGCACACGCACACGCACACACTCACACGGTCCAGGGTGTTTCCATGGAATTGTTACCCTGGAGTTCATTAGCAGAACAATTGCTTTTCACTATTGCTACCAACGCACCATGGACAGAAATCATTTTAAATAAGAGCTACTTCTGCCAGTGTGTTGAAAACACAATAACATTTGCTGCTGTTCTTTGTTCAAATATGATCTGAATGTCAGCAAAGAGTAGAGATTACCGTATGGACAAATAGAAGAAATACTCTGAGGACAAAATATGTATATAGGTCTCTCACTGTTAAAAAAAAAAAAAAAAAAAAGCAATGCATTCAGAGTAGATCAAAGGCGCTTTTGCATTGTGAAAAGGTCAAGAGCCATTTCTTTTCAGTATCAAATCAATGCTTAAAACTGTTAAAAGAGTGTTCTGTGTAGCATGCGTCTTAGGTTTTGTGACTAAATAGTTATTTAAATCAGCTGCACTCTTATGTACCCTTGAATAAATCCAGGCCTGGAGCTCAATGCAACACCATAACATACCGCACACAGACACATGCTTACAAAATAACCAAAGCATTAGGACTCTCTATTTGGCATGTGTCAGGGCACAAGGTAAAATAACCAAAGCATGAATTCAGTGCACAGAATCAAGTGTAACTGCGCTGCAGTCTTCCAAACAGACTTCTCTCTAATCCAAATTCTCGGCATAAAAATAGACAAATACACAACAAAGGTTTTAGAACTTTAGTTCCAGATTCTTTATATTTCATTTTCATTTTACCTTTATTTTACCAGATAAGATATATACACACATAAAATACAAATGTCTTCCCCAACCAAATATCATGTTACTTTATTTGAATACATTTTTTTTTAAAAAATCACTGCACAGATATTGTACGAAATACAAACTATTTCCCCTCATTTGTTCGCCATACAGATAAAGCTAAAGGCTAAGCAGTGGCCTGCAGAAAATGTAGATCCCTTTGCAATTATAACACTTGGCCACTTAGTGGCACTGTATACTAAGAAAAAATCCCATTTCAAAAGTAAAGGAGAGAAAGAACAATGGTAAAGAGGAGCATGAGTCCAGCTGGAATGCATGCAGGTTTCTTGAACATCATGTAAACTCTGCCTCTGTGTAACAGTGGAGTGCCTTTATGAACCTGTATGTGAGATGAAGTCATGGGACATGACTTAAACACTCTTCCGACAGTGATCAAGACACACAGCAAGTGTGTTGGTGTATTCCCAGCCTCCATCTGCTTCTTTAATGCACTATTTTATCCTCAAACACACAGAATGACCTCTGATCTTCTCTTTGTTGGCCTCCCAGTGGATCTGTGCCCAGGTGAGAGCTAACCCTCTCCATCTGTTCTAATTATAGTGAACATCTTACAGTTCTGTGGAAGGTAGAACTCTACTCAATTCATAATCATATACACCATTTGTTTTCTTCACAACCTCTGTGTAGATTAACTGAACTGTGTTCAGCTCCACTAAAGTCACATCCCTGCAGTGAAGAGTAATGCTTCCATTTGCCTTACTCTATTATACCTATTGTTTCCCTTTAGACAACAGACATGCAACTGCAGTATATTTAACTCCACCGCCAATACAGTGTGCATGCTTGCAGCTGGTATAAATTCACTGTCCACATTAAGTAACAGCGCCTGCAACTTCCAAATAATAAAAAAGAAAAGGTTCTCTGAAGACCAGTGAGAGTGCTAACTATATATACACAAGCGAGCTAGACAGATCAGAGAAGAAACACATCCAGTACATTCAGAAATAATACAGTCAACTTCAAATTGGTGCAGGGAGAGGTCAAAGTACAGTAATTCAGTGACTGAGGAACCCTATTGTTCTGAGAATTGTCAGGGTCCACTTTCAAGGCATATGCATTTTATAATACTTTCTCAGAAAGACAATATACTCAAGGGTTTTGTTTCTGTCGAGAGCCCAATTTACATTAATGGTCTTCAGTCTCGCACAGTGAGCAGTGAAGAATGCATTACAAAGCTTTGGGTGTTATCACTTGACTTCTCTTCAGCAACAATCAGGCCCTGCAGTCTAATCTTTCCCCTTCAGTGAGTAGCTATTTGTTAGTTACTGAAATACTGTCTGATCAGTTATAACTGTAGCCGGAAATATCTTCTCTGCCCATTGATGTTCTAGCCTGCCCATTCGGCTCTAGTTAGCTTGAGGCTTACAAATGCTTGCCAGGGTTTTAAACCTGGGTCCCAGGTCTAGCAGCTGATCAGGGGTGAACTCGCTGTCAGGAATGGAAATGGCATCAAGAGGCAGCATTTCAGGTTCTTCACCTTCATCAGCATACGGGTGAGGATTATACTCGAGGAGGTCATCTCGACCAGAGTGTAATGAATTAACTCTCTGTAAAACAAGACCAAATAATAAAAAAAAAACTACGACTACTACTACTACTACTACTACTACTACTAATAATAATAATAATAATAATAATAATAATAATAATAATAAGTAAGTATTAACATTAAATTAAATGTGTTTTTGTGCTTTAATTCTGTAAAAACAAGAAAACAAAAACAAAAACCCTAAAAGAACACAAACCTGGCTTATCGCAGAACTCAGAACTCCATTTCTGTTAAACGCATTTGTTTTTTTCCATGCAAATGACGATCTTGCTGATGTTGTTCTGTTCATTGTAGACAGTGTCTGTGGGGAAAACGGATTAAAAAAATTAAGCGTCTTATGTCTGGTTCATTTATAAAGTGGTTACAATCTGAGCTTGTGCCCAGAGCATTGAATTAATCCACGTCTGAATTTAAACAGTTTCAGTATTCGGATTACTGCTTCAGTATGTCCGGGTTTGACAGATTATTATCAGTTTCCTACCTGATAACCCATGGAATTACTGACTGACTGCTGTTTCCCTCTTCCACGTCTGTCAACGTTGAGCTGAAATAAAATATGGAATAACCCATTTTAAATAGTTTCAGCTATTTAATTTCTTGTATGTCAAACACAGAACATTCAATGGGCATAATATCTTCAACAGGGAATGCTGCTCCTGTTTTATAATAATAATAATAATAATAATAATAATAATAATAATAATAATAATAATAATAATAATACCATGTGCATACTGCTGCCTTCTGTCCTCTGCTGCTCATGCCCAGCACTGTAGTGAATCTTCACAAGTCTACTTGATCCATTTGAAATCTAAAAAGACAATAAAAAACAACAAAAACAGTCATTATGATGCTCAGAAAAAAAGGACTTTCGTAAGCAGTGAATTAACAGATTTCTTTTCATTTTAATTAAGGACATCAAAACTGTCTCAAGATAGCAAATATGAATGACTGTATCTGTCACCCCTCCTAATTCCACATTTTCATCTGCACATTGAAACCAGGTTGTAAGCTCATCTCGGATCTAGTATCAAACTAAGGCTGTCGCCAGTTCCATCTGCAGTCTGCAATCCCATCTGCAGCCTGGCATGGCACAAAAGTCAAAGCTCACCTGCACGTGTCCTGTTTTTCTAAGATTGCATTTAAAGTTTAATTCAGCCTAATATGTATACTACATCCACAGCACCCATGCCTCTGAGACTTAAAACCCACTAGAGCGAGTAGCAGAGATGGAGTTGTAACAGCCTGTAATCCTAACTGGGGCTGACACAGTCCTAATAGAACTCAATCTCTATCTGCTGCTGATGCATTGCAAATCGCTTTCCAGTCAGTCCCAGCGGCATAAAGGATCAGCATTAAAAGAAATATTTACCGGAAAACCCGCATTGGCCGACTCTTGTTCTTGTGCTCTACTTCTATTTTGAATCATTTCTGCTGGTTCCTAAAAAATAGATTGAATGCATTTATTCAGAAACAGAACAGCAGCAGCTGATCTCCTCATGCTTTTACTAGACCTAGACAACAATGCTACGGACTTCACAAACAGACAATCAGCACTTCAGTTTGACAGTTTACTAACATTAACTTTTCAGCCCTTCCTGCAGGCTCAGTTATATCACATGATTTCACAAAATCACCTAATGTTACAAAATACAAAGGAAAAATTAAAGAAATGTAGCATTTTACCTTAGAAACCAGTTGATCTAACTAAAAAAGAAAAAGATAAAAAACCCAGTTAAACAGAAACCTATTTTGTATTTTAAGCCAGTCAGACAAGACATTGGAAACAGGCTTACACGGCCTCCAGGAACAATTGCAATAATTAAAATAAATTGGGGGTTTATATTTCTCATAGTTTTTTTTCTCATGTATTAGATACACAGCCTTGTTTATGGGTTAGGCATTTAGCTCTAAAACAACATCAGAAAATGATGCTGCCATTTGTTCTGTTACTCAGAGAAGACTTTCATGATCAGCTTGATTGTGAAAATAGCATTACAATAGGATGAGTCTGTGAAGCCTCTGTGGGCAGCGCCATTAAGCACATTATGTGAGACGGTTGTAACCTAGAACACACTTTTCAGATTGTTGGAAATACATACAGCAGCTGTTTACACTGTCCCAGAACAGCAGAAAAGGCCACAGGGGTGTTTAGTGTATGCAGGGCAGGGTTAGAAATACGTGCAAGTTCACCTTGCAATCAGAGCCAGGATGCTCCAAATGGTATGGCAACATGGTGCAATCACCATCATCATATATCTCCATTGTTTTGGGAGCACGTGAGAAAAATAGTGCAAAACAAAATAGACCTGCAAAACAGAAAAGCGAAAAGATCTTTTATCCCATAGCGAGCTGAGTCGTATTGACAGTACATGCATGAGGGAATATCATTAGCTCTTCTCAGCAGTCAGATCCTTCCTGGCAGGTCTGGCTGTCACCGTCTTACCCAGCATTAAACAAAGAGCTGCAAACAAGATCCCAACAGCACTGGCTCCCATTGTCGTACTGCTCAGTCTCCTTGTTCCGCAGTTGGCTGGAGCCGAGGTTGGGCAGTCGCACACGGTTACTGTCAGGTTGTGTTTCGACGACACACCTTGCCTGTCACTAATTTCCAAATGCAAGATGTAAATTCCACTGTAAACGTTTTCTTCTTTGATGAGATTCACACTGTAACCTGTGGAAGAGGACACAAAGGAAATGAGGTTGGACTTAAGCAGGGATGACAATCCTTACAAATACAACGCCACCCCAGTATTAATAGAGCAATGCTTTTTTGTTCTAACACTGCTTAGAGAAAAAGGATTAAAAAAAACTTTAGGGACTGCTTCTTAAGGGCTTAACAAAACATTCTTAAAACATATTTTTTTGTGGAGCTACATGTTTCCAAATTTACACACCCATTTCCGAATCCAGATCCTGACAGCCCTAGTTCTTACCGTGGGTGGGGTCCAGTCTCCACTTCCCTTTCAGGCTTTCCTTTTCCAGCAGGTTGAAGCTGAAAGGTCCAGAGTAGGGGTCCTCATCGTCGTCCTGAGCAGCCAGCTTGGTCATTGAGGCTGTCTCATTCGCACACATGTCAATGTGAGGGGTGAGCAGATAAGGGATGCAGTCATTGACATCAGTTAGGTGGATGACCAAAGTGCCTGATCCAGTCATGGGGGGTTTACCTGCAAAAGAAAAGCAGTAAGTGTGTTAATCCTTAAACAGTATTTACATGGAAATTCTGCACTTTGTATGTGTTTTTTTTTTTTTTTTTTAAATGCAGGTGCTTGTGACCCTAGTGCTCATGGAAGTTGAGGGACAATGGAACTGACTGAAGGGAAACACCAGTCATAAAAGAAGGTTTAGTTTAACAGTCGTCTATGTAGGTTTAGTTTCACAAATATAGGCTAACAATGTATATGAACTACCCCACTGTTGTCCCAATACTTGTTGTATAGACTATAGACTTTTCTTTTACGTCAGACATTTAGTTAGATTTTATCACATATTTAAAAGCAATGTTTTACAACCAGCAGAAGTATACAACTGGTACGCATAACTGTTAAAATGCAAGCTGTGTTCCTTTTGAAATCAGTTCTGCTTTCAGTCAATTGTTTTGTCAAAACCACCCTTAAACGTTACTTACCATTATCAACTGCATGGAGAATGACTGTGTAAGTATTGTTTATCACAAAAGGGGACTCTCTGTCCATTAACTGTGTCGTTATTACAGTACCCGTTTTGGGGTCAATAGAAACCCACCCTGCTGGATCTACTCCCACTGTGTACCTATTGGAGAGATAAGGCATGTAGTGATGATACTGGACTTTCATTTGGTGTCAGGGAACAATAAGGAAAAGAAAGTCAAATGTATGACCGAAGAGTACCAGTGACTTCCTGCAAATGGTGTTACTGGGGAAAAACAACTGGGGGTTTGGTGCTGAAATACTGGAGTTGAAGGGGGTGGCTAGCTAACAAGCCAGCAGCTTCCCTAGTATGATGCTGTACAGCCAGTGACTTCATGTCCTTTTCATGACTTACAATCTACTTATCAGTGGAATTAACCTCATGAAATGCAAGCCATGCAGAGGCTCTGAAAAGAAAACTTGCAAACTTCTTTCAAAACTGGCATGTAGAGAAAATGCCAATGCACGGCTTGTAACGAAGAAAGAAGGCCTTTATCCCTGACCAGAAGTCAAGCATGGAAGAAAAGGACAGAAACTGAGAGCGAAAGCATAGAGCTGAATTATGACTACAACACCTAATAAAGAACATCTGCCCACCGTGGGGTTTGTGCCAGAATGACTTCAGTATGTTACACGTCTCGGAAATAGCATCTAACTTACACATCTCAATGAGTTTTCACAGCAGCTCTGGATGACTAATCCAATGGCTCACCTGAATTCACTTGACAAACTTCCGTCTTTGTCAATTGCTGTAAATGTCTGCAGTTCTTTTCCAGTTTTGTCATTCTCCTCCAGATAAACAGCTTTGATGGGAGGCACAAAGTCCGGAGCGTCGTTGATGTCTTCTACGTTGACAATTACCGTCAGAGTCTTTGGTTTGAACCCTATTCCTGTTGAGCCTGCTTCAGGATCTGAGTAGTCCACTTCCCAGAGGTCATCAGCTACGACCCTCTTTACACTGCAGGAGAAAAAGGGCGTCTCGTTCTCAACCTGGACAGAGAGCTCCCTCAGATAGCCATTTTCAAAGTCAAGGGGCTGCAACACATTGAAGGAAGGGCAGTTTATACATTTGATTCAAAATGTTGTTTGTTTTGTAATGCATCTCTGACCTCTGAGAACGTATTATACTTTCAAAAATCTAATAGAAAATGATCAATCGCAGTCCATACTTGCTGCTATTTTGCTTGCTCCTATTTTGCTTTTTTTACAATTATATTGGTATCCACTGTTTGGGCACTCACCATCATGTTCCTTTCACAGGGTATTAGTTGACGTTCAGCTCCTTTGCATAAATTAGCTTCGTAATGTTCCTAACAGTTCCTAATAAGAAATCTGGGTATTAACCAGTTTCTTACTTGGCTGTTCTACATGGAATAAAAAGAAGAGTTCTTTCACCTTCACAAGGGTCAGGACTCCATCGTTGGTATCTGGGTCGGTGAGAATCTTGTAGTTGTTGTTCTCGTTTCCACTTACAATCGTGTATTTTGCTTTCCAGCCAGGAGTGTGAGGCTTATCTCTGTCTGATACCTTAATTCTAAGAAGAGTCACATTGGAGTCCCGCTCCTTCACATTCGCCACCAGCTGAGACACAAGCAGAAAAGATTCTAAATCATCCATCACTTAAACACGCAGTCATGAAATCTGAGTAAAGCTCAAGAAACTTCTTGACGTTTCCATGTGTATGTCTTTTCAGGCTATAACATTTATTGAGTTTCATTAACGTTGTGCTATTTTTTTTAAATCCCTCTATTGGACCTTTGTTTTTTAATGTATTTATTTATTTTTATTCTGGTTCTAATAGCAATATACTAAAAATAAACTTAGTAATACAATTATAGATTTAAAGTTATAGCAATGTATAGGTTAGAACACTTGTAACTCAAATGTATTACATTTAACACACAAAAATTGACATTATTGCATCTATAGTCTTAAAACTTGGCACAGATATTTCTTGTTGTATATTGTTTTCTATTTCAGTCATCACATCCTGGTTACATTTTTAATCTCAGACGCACCCCCGTGGTTTCTATAGAGCTCTCAAACTAACCAACAAGCTTGTTTAACTGGTCTACTGTACAGTCTTCATTGTCTATTGACAGCCTTGGTACACCAGTACAGCAGTAAAAATATCAGGAAAATAATCTTCCATTCGGCTGTTAAACCACTCAATGCAGAAGATAATTGCCATTGAGTGGTACTAATTTGTAAAGGTGTGGGAAGGACAGATGTTCATGTTTTGAAAGCCACACATTAAATTGGATTTATTGAATGTCCTCCGATGAATACTTCTTAAAGACAATTCTGAGAATGAATAACAAGTTTCTGCACACCACCGTTATGTAGTAAGAAATGACGGTTATAAATGTAGTTTAACTGTAGTTAAGGGTGTGAGTTATTCGCCAGTGTGTTTCCACTGGGTGTTGCTTTTAAAGAATGTCAACACAAGTTAAATTATAATTATAACAAACGTAGGCAAACTTGTGGTTCTTACCTGAACTCCTTCCTGGACCGGTAAGTGATTGTTACCATCTTCAACATCAACAATAACTGTAGTGGAACTTGATAGCTGTACCTTCTCACCTTGGTCCTTTGCTTCCACTACAATTGTATATTTCTGAGCTTTCTGAAACAGAAAACAGAGAACAATGAACCACAAGCAATAAGCAACAATAAGAAAAAAATATTAATGTCGATGTTTTTCATTCAGCAGAGCAGTGGTTCAGGCAGAGAACTCACTTTCAATCTTAGATCAAATCACCTAAACATCAAGTCATTTTAGGCGCTTCCAATACCAGAATAAATCGTCAGTTGAATAGCTAGCATCTTATTTGTCTTTTGATAAACAATGCGTCCGATGATCAGCAAGGAAGGGATTTATATCTTACCTCAATCCATTACGTCCCTGCTGTACGCCCTGGTTTGCCTCCTCCTCTTGCTTTTTGGCTTCATCTAACGGGGAGGGCAGCTATCCTGCCCCCCTGCCCATGGCTTCCCTACCGTCAGCCTCTCCACTTATCTGCAAGCTAATTTATGGGCAGGGGTACCACAAAAGGCGAGGGCAAAAGCCAAAGAATATAGCGTAAAAAGATGTATGATGTAGTAGTGTTGTCTGGTGCAAGCTTTAATAAATAATCTGTTGCATGAGTTTCCTGACTGAACCAGAAGAATCACATCTCAGTTGTTGAACCTTCCTCAAAAACGTTCTTCTCACCTCATAATCGAAGCACCCTCTGAAGGAAATGATACCAGCCTCGTCAATGTAAAACAGGGCATTGTCTGTCATAGGAGTCTGGGAAACTATTTTGTAAGTAAATGTTGAGTTTGGGGTGTTCCGCTCATCCTTGTCCTCAGCTCTGACCAAAATTAATTGTCCACCTTAAACAGAGAAACACCAATCCACATTTTAAATTGAAATTGTAAAACATACCTGATCTATTCCAGTTAGAGATTAAAAATTAATACTTTATTAGTATCGGTTTGGCCTTTATTTCGTGTTAGACATATTGCAGGCATCCCAGCACTTGCCAGTTGCCCTGTAACCTGTTTACTATTTCACAGTGGCACTTCAATGAAGTAGTCATTTGCTTAAAGGGACACAAGTAGCAGAGGCAAAAACTGGAAAGCAACCACCAATAGAATAAGCTCTCCAGAGGAGTAGTTGAAAGAGCAATCTGCCTGACTGGTATTTGATGTATTGCTAGCCTCTGTATGGACTTTACCCTCCTATCCAATATGGCTGTATGGGAACCTTCTTGGATGTATTTTTTTCAGTGTCACAGTTGCTCAAAACCCTGCAATGCCCATTTCTGTATCACATATAATACAATGCTTAGCCACAACTCTTTATTAAACTTTTTTATTTTAAATCCAGCCTCACAAGCCAGAATTTTTCATATGCAGTATGTGGTGCCAGACAGGAAACAAAACTACTGTTTTGTAAAAAAAGTGTTTGTTGTACAAGCAACGGAATCTAGTTGCAGGGTTAAGGGTGTTCTGATTAGATTCTGGAGTTCTTTTACAAAGTGATTGACTGGTGTCTACCTTTGACTTTTCATTCAGTAGATAGGCTCATAATGTTGCACCCTACTGCTTTATATGCCTTGATTTTGTTAAAGTATTGTATAGCACATAATAATTCAGTGAGTAATTCCTACCTTGAACCTGACTTTCCTTAACTGTTGTCGTGTAGATTTGGTGATCAAAAGTGGGGACGTTATCATTGATGTCCTTGATTTTGATACTAACGCCAAGCTCAGTGTCTAGGACACCACCTATTGTATCAACTGCTAGAAATGTAAGCTTTACACAGGGGGAAAAATAAAGTTAGTCAGAGAGTGCTGAATTTCCACACAGCTATTTTTTTATAGACCCACTTTCATATCCCATTTTCTCCCCAATTTACATGATCACTGTGGCGACGTGATGCAATCCAACCCCAGACGATTTCCCCAATCAAACCCATAGCATAGTACAGGCCCATGGTACAGATGGCAAGACTAACTCACTACAGGGTGTCCAGTTACACTGTACTAGGCTGTTGTTAAAGAACAGCAGTTTGAATATCAAACTGTATTTCATTCAATTAAACAGACTGATAAAAAAAACACTCTTTCAGTAACTCATGAGTAAAAGCTCTATGAATAATGGCAGCTGTGTGTATTGCCTGCCCTGATAAACAGAGCAGTATATAAGGACACACATAAGATGATGTTACCCGGGTGAATAAGATTGATAAGCAGCATGACTTACAGTTAAAGATTGGTATTGTTCACGATCGACTTTTTTCAGTACGTAGATTTCTCCTGTGTTTTCATCGATTTTAATGACGTTCTTTGGCTCTTTGTCGATCCCCATCCCGCTCAATTTGTACCTCACGTTTTGTTTGCGTACAATTTCAATCTAAAATGCAGGAAAAAAATGATAGACAGATAAACAGTTTCTCACATATTACTGAGGACATCCCAAAGCATTGTTGTTTACCTTCACATTTAGATTCAAATGTCATTTAAAATAATGTCCTCCCTGAAACCGTTGCAGTTTTTTTTTTTTATAAAAGGAAAGGAGTTTGTGTTTATTGCACTTCTCTGTACTTGGAAACATTAATCAATATTTTACAACCGACACACCTCATTCCAAAGGTATCAGGCACAGCTGCTCCTGGCTCTGCCTAATATATCATTTGAACTTTAAGATTAGCTGCTTAGGTATCTTTCAAAACCCAGCAAACTGGCTGCCAGCATTTCACAGATTTGCATGACAAAAATGGATCAGCGGTTCCGCCTCTATTGATCAGTTGTGATACTGTCCATTGGAATTAGAGGATTAGTATCAAACAGATCGTGTTTGGAGGATGGGTTGCTCATTCAGATCTTTATGACAAGATCAGTAAGAGGACGTGCACTGACAAACAACTGTATGCGTGTTTGTTGCCATTCGCAAACAACAACCTCACCCACCTCTGCCCTTGTGACAGACCTTAGACAAACGAGCCATTCATTCTAAATTAAAATATCTTATGCAATGCAAATTGAGAAACTGTCTGTAAACCTGTTTTACAAATCTGTATTTGCACTTTGTACAGTACCAGGTGTTCTTTGTACTGTATATTGGTGCCTCTGTAGCCTTACAGTAATTGCTAAATGAAGCATTTAAATAAATAGTGTACATGTCTCGGCAAGAGTGAAAAGCAAATGTAATACTGTAGGAATACACTTTCTAGAATAATGTCCTACAGCTGTTTTTACTGCAGGCTATAAATCAATACTTTATAGTATTATGCTATTGGTTTTGGACTAGATACAAAAGCATGCCGGGTGTATCTTATTTGAATGCTGGAAAGTTCTGTAATCACTTCTCGATTAGCTGGACGATTCTTTATTGCATCTGACAGATGACCATGCCCATGATGAAACATAATATACTTTGGCCCAAGGCCTTGTCCACTGGAGCTTGATAGCCGCCCCTATACGCTGGCTGAACTATGATGTAATGACTATTGATTGATGGCAGCTAATGCCAGCGGGCAGGACAAGTGGCAGTCTGGGCCACCTTCCCCCTGGACAAGGCGCGCTGCAAGGTGGAAGCAGGGGAGGAGGAGGAGGACAAAACAAAGAAACGACATGGAGGTGTAGGCGACAGGGCTATTTATAGGAATAGTTTGATTGTGAATGTGAGTAGACGGTGGATCCTCCTTTCAGAAACACAACATAGGTTCCAATTAAAATGTTCTCACCTATATGGTGCAATACAAATAAAAGGATTATTGAAGTTGTTTCAAGATCACTTCATGTCAATATTGATTACATTTAACAGAGGTTAATAACACCTCTTGGTATTTTGAATTCACGTGGTAAAGTTAAGTCACTTTGCTGTATTTACCTGTCTGCATTGTTGTGTACTGTTTGTTTCTTAGTTGACAAAATGAGTTCTGTTGACATATTAAGCATTGCATTATTCAGCACCACCCAAACCCAGTAGCAGAGCAGGTTCAAATCCCTGGGGGTTTGTTGCTTTTCTTGTTAATTTCTAGTCATAATCTATTAATAGAAGAACCACCGTTCTTCATAAAAGTTCAAAATTAGCAGTATATTAATATAATTAATCTTACTTACCTTGCCAAGAAAGTACCTGGGTGCTCTCTCCTCTTCAATCTCATATGAATCTATGATCCATGCTCTTTTGTGCCTTTGTAATGTCTGTGAAGACTCATCTATGTGTGCTTGATGCAAACCAAAGTGCTATAGAAAATCACAACATGAAAAATTTACAACACATATACATAGACAATGGCCCCTCTTGATCGGTGACTGTGGACACAGTGTATTTTCATATTTTGTTACAGTAACTCAAAATGGATTGGGACACCCCCTGGTCGATTATCTATTCAGGGATTCCAAGATATTTAGTAAACTGAATGCCCCCCACTTCCTGTCTCCAAACTATCACCCATCAGCTATTTACTAGCATTGGAAGTTCTCCCCTTTCCACATTAAACGGCACATACCTGCTTCATATATTAATCAATATACAGACTCATGCTTTGGGTAGAGCAGATGGAAAATTGTGTGCGATTGATAAACTTGATGTATTGTAACAAACCGACTCAATCAGATAACTCTTTTAAAACAGACCTAAGGGTCAGATCAGATACTGCACATTGAACCCTAAACACAGATCTTCTGCTAAAGGGAATTATTTTGTCTTTGGGGAGAGAAAAAAAAACAGTCCTACACAAAAACAGACACTAGCTTCAAACTACAAACTCAACTCCAAGTGTATGGAAGCTGAAATTAACTAATGTTGCTTCAAAAAGTCGAATGAACCCTGCTGCATAATGTTAAGTTAACATAAAAGTCCTACGTTTCATATAATCACTGGAAAACGATAAACTATCAATCAAAACTGAATGAATGAATTAGATGCCTTGAGAGTCGCATACTTTGCTGTTATTGAATGCAGAAGCTAACTGCCGCCTTGTCTGAGTCTCCATTAAGAAAAGGAATAATCTGAATAATTGGAATTGGAATTACATTTTTCACTCTATGTCGGTTAACTCCTGCCTGGTTTTACTGTTTTCACTTTATTATGTTTATCTTAAATGACAACATGTATATTTATATATCTCAGTTGTATTGGTTAATATTAGTAATTAGTATTTTGTTCAGCGTGTATGTTGGTATTGACGCCTTCTTGGCTGAGTCTCCCTTTAAAAAAAGGAATACTTATCGGAATTACATTTTTAACTCTTTATACGTGGGTTAATTCCGTCTGGTTTTACAGTTTTCACTTTTTTATTATGTATACCTTCCGACTGGTTTAATACACATAGCATTTATTTACCATATACAACAATACTCATTATTATGATTATTACTTTGTGATTTATTGGTATATTTTTTTGTAGTGAAGATCCAAACTAGATGGATAGATAATATCTCCCCTATGAAACATGTACCATGGTACTTGTACCATTGGATTTTTGGTACAATGGTATTATGATATCATATTTAATAGCTACTCTCTTACACATATATAAACAAACAAAAATGACAATGTTCAGTGTGCACAGTAATGGACTGCCGGGTTAATAATGAGCTGATTTTTGCGGATTAAAAGGCTTTAATGGGTTTATTTAAAATAACTTTGTTAAAAATGATTAATAAAATCCATTTAGATTTGTTTCTGTTTAAATCTAAAAAAAAAAAAAAAATGCATTTGACCACCTAAGAGTCTTAGCTTCTTAGCAATCGCTACTTTCATATTAATTCTGAGTTTGTATATGCATCAGGAGGATTTGACGGATACTAGGAGCTGCAGCCCTAGTTGCAGCTGCTGTCTGGCTGTCGTAGGTTTCTGGTGAAAATCGGCAATGTCTCAGCCATGCAAACGTTTTATGAAACCTAATTTTTAAGTGAGATCTCTTTTATGAAACAGGCCCCTGGCACATCATGTATACATAGTAGGCCCTAAATGAAGCAAACCATTTTAAACATACGTTTAGACTAGAAGTTTATCTTCATTTCATTATTGATAAAAATAAAAATTTAAAAAAATTAAAAATAACTTTCAACCTCTTTGAATACTATTCATTTGATTGAGTTCACAAATGAAAGCAAATAGTCAACTATTATCAGAACAAGGTGGTATAATTTAATATAACTTCAAGCTTCCCCACCTTTTAAAGAAAAGCACAGCATACTTCTCTTTAAAGGGCCCGAGGGGGGAGGGGGTTCTGTGAATGTTCTCCATTCACCGTCTAACTATAAAGTTTTTTTTAATGACTCCACCAGAGGCTAACCTTGAGGTCTTCAGAATCTGCCCAAGCCTGTCGAGTCAAACAGCTTAAATTCTCAGAAATTTTAACTTGAAAAAGGACATGGCCTATCATTTACATGCATCATTTTCATGTATTATACTATCTTCAGACTATCATTTCTCCCTACGCCCCCTCTCGCCCCCTCCACTCCTCCACCTCCAACAGACTATCTGTACCCCCCTCCGCTCCCCCGCCTCCGGAACCCGCTCCTTCTCCACCCTTGCCCCTCAGTGGCGGAACGACCTACCCACAGATATCAGGACTGCTCAGTCCCTAACCACCTTCCGGTGCCTCCTTAAACCTGTTCAGACAGCACCTGTAAACCTCAACTCTCCACTATACTGGACTATATGGCACCCAATTATACCAGTGCTTGCATCAGCTTGTACATTCACTGCTCCATACCTTGCCTTATTCAACTACTGCTCCTGACTATAACTGTATCTTGTATCTGATTTTACTCTTATAGGTAACCGTACTCATGTTTTTTGCATTTGCTCTTACTGGGAAATCATTCTCATCCATTTATCTTACTTACTACATGTTCTTACTGGACTTTACTCATATAAGCAGATATTTACTATAAGTTATAACTGCTCTGAGTCAAGCTTGCTCTTACTTATACCTTCCTGTATTCTTTATTTTCCTCTTACTTAAATTTCAGCTTATTGTTCATAACTGCTCTTATCTGTATTATGATATTCTGTAATGTGATAACTTGTAATGTGATATTTTATAATGCAATACTTTGTACTGTGATATTTTGTAAATAATAATAATAATAATAATAATAATAATAATAATAATAATAATAATAAGAGTAACGTCAAACTGTCTCGATAGCGTAACTGTGCTAGTTAGTGCTGGTTGACATGTATCAGACGTCAATACATGCCACTATCATAATGGATCTGCACATTGTCATTTTCCACTGAATCTATGAATGTATCACATTCAATTGGCACTGTTATAGATACTTATATACATTTACACCTGGAACGTCATGCATAACTGTAAAACAGTCAATGGTAGTATATGCAGTAATAGAAAATTAAGTAAACAATTTTAAACATACGTTTAGCTAGAAGTTTATCTTAATTGATTAATGTTTTACTAATGCATTGTAGTATAACTACAAAATAAAAACCTAGACACATGTCACATATTTTCTGGTAGGAAAAAATAATGAATTGAAACTAAATGTAGTACTTACTAATACTGCTAGGATGAAAATCACCAAAACAGCCTTCATGATTGAAGCCAGATCAGTACTGTAGGTTATCACTGCTATTCACTGAACTTCAAATACTTCTGCAAGCCCAAGAGCAGCCTACTTCTGACAAGACTAGGAAGGCAGGTTTGGAGAGCTGACCCACTGTATCTGATATAGTGTTACAGGAAGTGATAGAGCTTACATACCAACAGTCCCTATATGGTCATAGTAACAAAGTCCAATAGGAACAAAAAAAGGTTTGTGCACAGTAGAGTTAGTGAAAACCACACACTGTGCTCTTCGTACAGCTGACACATCCCATACTAAAAAAATATATATTTTAAATATATTTTTGTAAACATATTCTTCATATAAAACTCATAGTCGTTGGGAATGATAAAATATATAATTAAAGGCAAAATAGTAGATAAAACATTCTTCATTAATGGTGAGGCAATACCAACAGTGTCTGAGAAGCCAGTGAAGAGTCTTGGGAGATGGTACGACGGGGATCTAAAGGACACAGTTCGTATGGGAGAAGTTAGACAACAAGCAGTGGAAGGGTTGAAGAGCATAGACAGCTGCGCTCTACCAGGTAAACTAAAACTCTGGTGCTTTCAGTTTGGTCTACTGCCGAGGTTGCTGTGGCCACTGACTGTGTACGAGGTTTCTTTGACAACAGTAGAGAAGCTGGAAGCTTTAATCAGTTCATACATCAGGAAATGGTTTGGAGTTCCACGCTGCCTCAGCAGAGTGGGACTTTATGGTAAAGGAATACTGCAGCTACCAGTCTCTGCTCTAACCGAGGAGTTTAAGTGCGCCAAGGTCAGACTGGAAATGACATTAGTAGAGTCACGCGATAAATGCGTAAGGGAGGCAGCACCTGTGTTGAAAACTGGAAGAAAGTGGGCGGCAAAGAAAGCTGTGGAAGATGCAAAGGCTGCCCTTCGAATTGGTGATATCATGGGGCAAGTTCAGCATGGAAGAGGGGGTCTTGGTTTCAGTTCAGCTCCTCCTACATGGCACAAGGCAGCCCCAGCTCAAATGAGGAAGCTGGTAGTCAACGAGGTGCAAAAGCAGGAGGAGAGGATGAGGTGTATAAAGGCCATTTCCCAGGCCAAGCAGGGAGAATGGATGAGATGGGAGAGTGTGGAACAACGCAAGATTGGCTGGCAAGACCTATGGTCAATGGAACAGAGCAGGATCAGTTTCCTCATCAGGTCAACATATGATGTTCTCCCATCACCACAGAACCTAAACCTCTGGGTAGGAGAGGATCCCTCATGTCCTTTGTGTTCATCACCTGCAACATTAAGGCACATTTTGACAGGATGTAAGGTGGCTCTTAGCCAAGGACGGTTTACTTGGCGCCATGACCAGGTGCTGCGATGTTTGGCCTTAGCATTGGAAGACAAGCGTAACATGACCAATAAGTTGTCACCTGTTCCATCAAAACATTACACACAAAAGACAACATTCCTCTGCCCAGGAGAGCAACCACCAAGAAAAGGTGTTAAAACCAATCCTCGCCCAGGACAACTGGAAGCTGCTAGAGACTGGAAAATGCTGGAAGATGTTGGTCAACGGCTTATTTTTCCACCTGAGATTGCCACCACTAACCTTCGACCAGATATTGTCTTGTGGTCTGGATCAGCACGCCTTGTTCACCTGGTAGAGTTAACAGTGCCATGGGAGGATGCTGTAGATGAGGCTTATGAGAGGAAGAAACTGCCGTATGCTCAACTAGCCACTGAAGCAGAACAGCGAGGATGGAGAGTTCGGGTTGTCGAGGATTTGTGGCACACTCTACAACCCGGTTTCTCAGAGACGTCGGATTCAGTGGCCAAAAGTTGCGTCGCACAGTGAAGAACTTATCTGAAGCAGCAGAGAGGAGCAGCAACTGGCTGTGGTTGAGACGGAAAGATTCTGGCTGGGGATCTCAAGCACAATAGAAAGAAAGAAACGCTGATGTACAAGTAAGTAAGCTGGGCTGAGTTGAGTGGGGGATGGAGGGGGGTGATGCTGGGACGCCAGAATCACCGTCGAGCCCTCTTGAGGTGTCGTGGGCTAGTCGACGAAACACTGAGGATGGAAGGTGCCCACTTGAAAACCCCAGAGATGTACCCTACTTAGCTCAATCCAGACGGTTGTCATGCTGATGCGCTGGGGAGGCCGCACTGTGGTTGATCCCCGGAGCCAGCATCGCAGCCGTTGTGTGTGCTGATGCGCCAGGGAGGCAAAATAAGCTGATCCCTGGAGCCAGCATTACACTTCAGCCATTAACACCAGACAGAAGGATATCTACATCATCATATGGAAGGAAACGTAAATGGATGGAGACACATATGGATCACATTAGTTTACTGTAAAGCTACGTCTTAGTTGGTGCTTATCTTGGCGAGAGCCGAGTTCAAATCAGCATGAAGTTTTAACATCTACTCTCGTGTAATGGAAATCATAATTATGGAAAAATATATGCATGTAACGTTATATAAAATATATTTAACATATTACAAAATTGGCCCGTTTTCATCATATGGAAAATATATTTACAATGTATTTAAAATATAATTTCAGGTAACAATATATCAATTATATTGTAACGATCACTCTGCACAACTGAGAAGCAGTTGCACTGTCCTCCCTAAGGAGATACTACTGGCCCTATTCCTATAGCTAAGTAAGTCAGCAAGAGTGACAGACAGCAAAAGCAGGGACGTCAGAGGTGTCAATTTCATGAACAATCGGTTTATTATTGTGAACAATAATGTCAACAAATGAAAAAATGAACAACTGAATTAAATGAATAATGATAAGAAAGGAATTCAAATAATTGCAGTTAACAGGTAAGAATGAAGCTGGTACAGATAAGTATGTAGGAACAAACAGAAGGCTAAACGGTATATCACCAAACAGAAATGAATGTAGTGTCCGGAGGGTCTCCAATAAACCCACACTCACAAACACAACACACACAGATAAAGACCAAGGATAAATAAATAGATACAGATGAAAAACAGTGACTTGTGGAAACAATTACATTTAACAGTCTATATGGCAATGGTGGGAAAATGACAGGTAGGCCCAACAATCTGAATGAGCCAATGGGGAGAGAGGATGAACAGAGGGTGGTTGCAAGGAACTATGGGGAATGAAGTTTTAACCTGGCCAGGCTACTGACCCTAATTAAAGGGACAGGTGGGTGAGACTTACACCCACATTATGTAGCATGGGAATTGCTACAATATTGTCCATGTATTTTTTAGAAATGTATTATTCAATATATTTACTAAACATGTATTATATAATGTATTCACAATATATTACATAATGTAAAGTGCCTGGACACACACCATATTTTGCATGTGTTCCACCAAACAGATATCAAGCAAATAAATAAGAAAGGAATGGAATTCCGCAATTTCATTTAACAATAACCTCTGTCTTTAAACATAACGGAATATATCAACATTTTGTAGACACTAATAAACTGGAAATACATTTTTACAATTTCATTCTTTTTTTCATATTGGTGGGCATACAGTTTAAATATAAGGTGACTTAAAATATGAACAGTCTCTTTTTTTTCTTCTTCTAAATACTAGGCTTAGCCCAGTTATTTTTTATGAAGTATCTGTAACACTTCGGTATCTGCAGAAAGATTGATTAACGGCCATATTTGTTCCGTCAAGAATAAATCTATTTACCGAATTAAAATCACAGTGTCTGTGTTTTTATCTGCTGTACATGGATAAACTTATGAAGCCTTCTTGTTTTAAATTTAGTGCTGCCTGACCGTCGCAGTCTCCCATTATATGCAATATATAAATATATTGTTTGAAAACACTGCATACACTTTTAAATATATTAATGTGAATATATTTATTTACAACATATTTTACAATGTATTTTGAATATAATTTAGAAAAATAAAATGTATAAATGTGAATATGTTGATTTACAAAATACATTTATAGTATATTATAAATATATTTAAGCAACATGTCATGTTTAAAAATATATATTATAAATACATTTCAGGTTTAAAAATTCCATATATTAAAAATATATTTATTTTCCATATGGGATCTGATGATCACTAACTTATACAAAGGTAAGAACATATTAACATGAATTGTTCTCCTTTTAAAAAGTAGGAATTCGTTAAAAACTGGAAAATATAGCCTTGCTATAAGAAATGAAATTGAGGTCTCCTCATTTGATTAAAATGCTTGCATCTAAATAGTTCTTTAGCATTTGACATATTTATACAGACAAAACTGCACTCAAGTAATTCACATGCACTCTTGAATGTTTGATTTTCAAAACCCTCGTTCTCAAATTGTAATGATCTCAGTTGTGGTGTTCATCAGCCACTGTTTTCTTCAATCAAATAGACGTTTCTTTTGAGTCATGCAAAATGAGGCATATCCAAGACCGGGCCCACCTATCTAGTCTGCTGCGTTGAGGTTTATTTAGTGACTCTTCAGAGGTCCACCGTGTTGAAAGGTTAATGAAATAACAATGGCATATCTTAACAACCCCGTCTTTTCTCTCGTCAACCCATTCTAACTTGCACCTTTTTCTGCTGTAATTTTTTTAAAATTGTATTTATTTTGCTATTAAGGGAGATACAAGCCAGTGTGATTAATGTAGAGTTTAAAAGCAGCTCTATGTACAGTAAACCGCTGTTTTGTTAATTTTGTTTTTATTTTTAATTTTTTTATGTCTTGTGTTACTGCTGCTTTGTGCTTGACATCTTAATCAGCTGCAAGAAAAGACCTCTGGCCCTAAAGACCTATGTCAGATTAAGTACCTACCACACCCTTTTTTTGAAAAATTCCAATGTTATACAATTATAATTATCATTCTAGAATGAGATACATACTCATGTTTTTATGTACATTTCAGCATGTTTGCTCTACCTTTCCCCCTGTCCTCCACACCCCCATTACCTCAAAAACTTGTTAGACATACAGACATGCTCGAATTTGTTGGTACCCATACAGCACATTGAAATAATGCTTCATTCCTCCTGAAAAGTGATGAAATTAAAAGCTATTTTATCATATATACTTGCATGCCTTTGGTATGTCATAGAATAAAGCAAAGAAGCTGTGAAAAGAGATGAATTATTGCTTGTTCTACAAAGATATTCTAAAATGGCCTGGACACATTTGTTGGTACCCCTTAGAAAAGATAATAAATAATTGGATTATAGTGATATTTCAAACTAATTAGTTTCTTTAATTAGTATCACACATGTCTCCAATCTTGTAATCAGTCATTCAGCCTATTTAAATGGAGAAAAGTAGTCACTGTGCTGTTTGTTATCATTGTGTGCACCACACTGAACATGGACCAGGGAAAGCAAAGGAGAGAGTTGTCTGAGGAGATCAGAAAGAAAATAATAGACAAGCATGGTAAAGGTAAAGGCTACAAGACCATCTCCAAGCAGCTTGATGTTCCTGTGACAACAGTTGCAAATATTATTAAGAAGTTTAAGGTCCATGGAACTGTAGCCAACCTCCCTGGGCGCGGCCGCAAGAGGAAAATTGACCCCAGAGTGAACAGAAGGATAGTGTGAATGGTAGAAAAAGAACCAAGGATAACTGCCAAAGAGATACAAGCTGAACTCCAAGGTGAAGGTACGTCAGTTTCTGATCGCACCATCGGTCGCTTTTTGAGCGAAAGTGGGCTCCATGGAAGAAGACCCAGGAGGACTCCACTTTTGAAAGAAAAACATAAAAAAGCTAGACTAGAATTTGCTAAAATGCATATTGACAAGCCACAGTCATTCTGGGAGAATGTCCTTTGGACAGAGGAGTCAAAACTGGAGCTTTTTGGCAAGTCACATCAGCTCTGTGTTCACAGACGAAGAAATGAAGCTTTCAAAGAAAAGAACACCATACCTACAGTGAAACATGGAGGAGGCTCGGTTATGTTTTGGGGCTGCTTTGCTGCACCTGGCACAGGGTGCCTTGAATCTGTGCAGGGCACAATGAAATCTCAAGACTATCAAGGCATTCTGGATCGAAACGTACTGCCCAGTGTCAGAAAGCTCTGTCTCAGTCGCAGGTCATGGGTCCTCCAACAGGATAATGGCCCAAAACACACAGTTAAAAGCACCCAAGAATGGATAAGAACAAAACATCGGACTATTTTGAAGTGGCCTTCTATGAGTTCTGATCTGAATCCTATCGAACATCTATGGAAAGAGCTGAAACTTGCAGTCTGGAGAAGGCACCCATCAAACCTGAGACAGCTGGAGCAGTTTGCTCAGGAAGAGTGGGCCAAACTACCTGTTAACAGGTACAGAAGTCTCATTGAGAGCTACAGAAAACATTTGATTGCAGTGATTGCCTCTAAAGGTTGTGCAACAAAATATTAGGTTAGCGGTCCCATCATTTTTGTCCATGCCATTTTCATTTGTTGAATAAAAAGCAAAAGCAAAGTCTGATTTCTATTAAATATGGAATAAACAATGGTGGATGCCAATTACTTTTGTCAGTTTCAAGTTATTTCAGAGAAAATTGTGCATTCGTTTTTTGTGGAGGGGTACCAACAATGAGCACGTCTGTATATTCCTATGCCTTAGGTTTACCAAATTTCAGTTAGATCTTGCAGGACTGCCCATTTGTTAGACCTTGACCTTCAATTGTAAAACAATGTTTAAACTCGGATACTTTTAATGGGTTTCTTTTGTTCATAACTTTTTTTGGATTTTGAAAGATAAATTCCAAAGCGGTGTGTTTCTCAATTATCCAGTAGTCTGTTTGCATTCTGGGTTTTCACACTGCCTGTGTGTTGTTTAATCTTGCTTCAGGCTTGAAACTGACAACATTTGTAGGTTTAGCATCCAATGTTTTTGTCGACATCTATGTTTTAGTTTTACGTTGGTAACACAACGCAAACAATTGTATGTTAAAAGATAGCCCATGGTAATTTCTCCTCCAGAGCATTCAGTATGCTTAAGATATGAATCCTGTGCAAATCAGTGTTTGAATGTGAGTTACAAATAATAATGTCATCACTATGGGAGCTCTAAATTCCATAATCAAGAGGATTTCTATTTCTGTGTACAGGTGATGCAGGTTCTCTGGTTTGTAGAGCCCCGAGTTTGAAGACACTTGCAGCCAACTTCAATCTACTGTGTAGATATCAACGTAATAAAAAAAAAATCAACAATATGAACATAATTCAGATCATTTATTTAATATCATGTAATCAAAGAAGCTACAAGATGATATTATCAAAGTCTACTGGAAGCCAAAATAGTAGTATAGTATCTCATGTTAGATTTTGAAATGTCACATTTTTCGATTTTTGTTAGTTGTGTAATTTAAAGTTATTGTTTGCCTGTAGTAAATGTATACATGATAATGTATTATGCCAAACAATATCCCAGATTTAGATGTGGAAGTATTGCTAGCTGATGTTTTGTGGTATGTTTATGTATCATTTTTTTTAAATGACGTCCTTACTGCACCTTAAAAGCAAAGTCCAAATAAACAAAACCAGGTGCGTAGATCTCCAAATGCATGAATTGTTAAAAGTTCAAAATGTTCCTCACACTGCTATTTGAAGAGTGGTGATATAAAAAAAACACTACAAAATAAAGATTAGGGTATGTGAAAAAGCAGTCTTTTATTAATAGAAGAACAAGCAGAAAGGTTGATTACGTTCAAAAAGTTCTCAGTGCAAACGTTTCGGTTGCATGACCTTCCTCAGTGTATCAAAAACAATTAAGATGGGCCTACCCATGTAGAGGCTTGCCCCATTTTAGGCTTGCCCAGGCAATCTCTAGCCAAATAATTCACAGCTTCTGAAAAAAACACAATGGAGATATTGTGTAATGCAAACCAGAATTTCTGCTGATTTATTGATATGTATTAGTGTTTATTAGCACCAACAATACCTTTGCAATGAAACACAGAAATTCTTTATTTTATTTATTTATTTATTTAGAGGGGGGTTAAACAATGTAAAACAAACACCTACAGAAATATTTACACAAAAAAAACAACCTTTAAAAAAAAAAGTTCTCTCTTGCTTACTAAGAAAGAAGATCATCATAACTCCAACATGCACTGAATCAACAGTTAAAACTATGAGCGACAAATGTTTTGACGTGTCCCTTCGTCAGTGTACTACAGTGATTAAGAAATATGCGGAAGAAGACCAAACTTTGTCTACTTTGCCTAGCTTCTTATTGTTGTACATTCACACAGTACAAAGAAACATATCAGGCGAAGGTTTCAAAGTGAAGTGTCTTCGTTGTAGCAACACAAAGTGTTTGTATTACTGAATCCTTATGAGTGGGTGTGAAGTGGATTTAGTACTTCAATAAGCAAGGTGAATAGGACTTACAGTGTTTATTTGGGGTAATGAAAGGATAGGTGTGGCCCAGGATCTTGCATTGAGTTTGGTTTTGTCAACTGCTACTGGTTTTATGGTGCTTTAAAAATATAATTTATGATATTATAAAAATAGAAATACCTACACTATAATTGTGCTATTGCACTACTATTATGTCATTGTAGATACAAATTGCTTTAATGCTAACTTATTACTTCTTATCTCATATTGTATTCTAGTAGTATTTGCACTTACTGTAAAGTAATTACCCTGTAACACCTGTAAGTTTGCCTTGGATAAAGGCGTCTGCCAGATAAACTAATGATAATAATAATAATGATAACACTAATAATAATAACACAGTTCCCTCAACATTGTGAAAAACCCATCTTGACACATAAGTAAGAAACATAAAAAATAAAGCTTTGGAATGCAATAAGCACAAATATTTTGCTTGAGAGGAAGGCCAGCCTTTGTTGCACATTTCAGTAAAACTATTCACTATAACATTCAGCTCAATCGTGTATGACATCACTGCTAAACAGACGTCTCTGAAATTGTACACCAGCAAACCTAATACCTGCCACTGTTCCCCATGGATTAAACTGAGTATTTACTTTTGAGTATTTCCAGTTAGGGTTGTATTCGGGGTTAACACCTATAATTACGTGAAAGGTAAAACTGTACAGAATGCAAAATTACATTTTTAAAAAACACTTGAAGACATTTCTGTATTTCAATAAAAAAAAAAAAAAAAAACACTCTGTATCAAAACCAATAGCCAGTGAGACTGGTAACTAGATATACAAAAGTAAGAACGATTTATAAGTAAACAAAGAACAAAAAACATAAAGAGCAGAAATGTAATACAGACTTTCACAAAATGGGTAACACTTTAAAATAATGGCCGCAAATTCAGAATGAATTCCAGCTGAATCCACAGGAATAACACCTGCGCTTCCTCCGAGTTCTGAAGGAATTCATTTTGAATCCAGCCCTTTTAATTCATCATAACTAAAAAAACATTTAGATTCTCTTTCCCCCAAATCCATTCCTTTAATAACCCTCTGTTCATTCTTCACTAGTTATTTTTATACTCACAGTTCTTTCAGACTTGGCTTCTGTACAGCAACGATCAGACACTGCAGTCTAATGTTTTTTCTTTAGCAAGTACCTATTTGTTAGTCACTGAGCTTGAGGCTTACAAATGCTTGCCAGGGTTTTAAACCTGGGCCCCAGGTCTAGCAGCTGATCAGGGGTGAACTCACTGTCAGGAATGGAAATGGCATCAAGAGGCAGCATTTCAGGTTCTTCACCTTCATCAGCATACGGGTGAGGATTATACTCGAGGAGGTCACCTCGACCAGAGTGTAATGAATCAACTCTCTGTAAAACAAGACCAAAATAATACTGTAATAATACGAAAAAAAACACAAACATGTTAAGACCAGTCCCTATAAAGTAAATAACTCATGATTATATATATATATACAGTGCCTTGCGAAAGTATTCGGCCCCCTTGAACTTTGCGACCTTTTGCCACATTTCAGGCTTCGAACATAAAGATATGAAACTGTAATTTTCTGTGAAGAATCAACAACAAGTGGGGCACAATCATGAAGTGGAACGAAATTTATTGGATATTTCAAACTTTTTTAACAAATAAAAAACTGAAAAATTGGGCGTGCAAAATTATTCAGCCCCCTTAAGTTAATACTTTGTAGCGCCACCTTTTGCTGCGATTACAGCTGTAAGTCGCTTGGGGTATGTCTCTATCAGTTTTGCACATCGAGAGACTGAAATTTTTGCCCATTCCTCCTTGCAAAACAGCTCGAGCTCAGTGAGGTTGGATGGAGAGCATTTGTGAACAGCAGTTTTCAGTTCTTTCCACAGATTCTCGATTGGATTCAGGTCTGGACTTTGACTTGGCCATTCTAACACCTGGATAAGTTTATTTGTGAACCATTCCATTGTAGATTTTGCTTTATGTTTTGGATCATTGTCTTGTTGGAAGACAAATCTCCGTCCCAGTCTCAGGTCTTTTGCAGACTCCATCAGGTTTTCTTCCAGAATGGTCCTGTATTTGGCTCCATCCATCTTCCCATCAATTTTAACCATCTTCCCTGTCCCTGCTGAAGAAAAGCAGGCCCAAACCATGATGCTGCCACCACCATGTTTGACAGTGGGGATGGTGTGTTCAGGGTGATGAGCTGTGTTGCTTTTACGCCAAACATAACGTTTTGCATTGTTGCCAAAAAGTTCGATTTTGGTTTCATCTGACCAGAGCACCTTCTTCCACATGTTTGGTGTGTCTCCCAGGTGGCTTGTGGCAAACTGTAAATGACACTTTTTATGGATATCTTTAAGAAATGGCTTTCTTCTTGCCACTCTTCCATGAAGGCCAGATTTGTGCAGTATACGACTGATTGTTGTCCTATGGACAGAGTCTCCCACCTCAGCTGTAGATCTCTGCAGTTCATCCAGAGTGATCATGGGCCTCTTGGCTGCGTCTCTGATCAGTCTTCTCCTTGTATGAGCTGAAAGTTTAGAGGGACGGCCAGGTCTTGGTAGATTTGCAGTGGTCTGATACTCCTTCCATTTCAATATTATCGCTTGCACAGTGCTCCTTGGGATGTTTAAAGCTTGGGAAATCTTTTTGTATCCAAATCCGGCTTTAAACTTCTCCACAACAGTATCTCGGACCTGCCTGGTGTGTTCCTTGTTCTTCATGATGCTCTCTGCGCTTTAAATGGACCTCTGAGACTATCACAGTGCAGGTGCATTTATACGGAGACTTGATTACACACAGGTGGATTCTATTTATCATCATTAGTCATTTAGGTCAACATTGGATCATTCAGAGATCCTCACTGAACTTCTGGAGAGAGTTTGCTGCACTGAAAGTAAAGGGGCTGAATAATTTTGCACGCCCAATTTTTCAGTTTTTTATTTGTTAAAAAAGTTTGAAATATCCAATAAATTTCGTTCCACTTCATGATTGTGTCCCACTTGTTGTTGATTCTTCACAAAAAATTACAGTTTCATATCTTTATGTTTGAAGCCTGAAATGTGGCAAAAGGTCGCAAAGTTCAAGGGGGCCGAATACTTTCGCAAGGCACTGTATATATATATATATATATTTGTACCACCATAACCTTTTTTTATGATTGTATGACAGGGAGGACCCTGTCTCTGGTTCTTGTGTGCAGCTGGGGGGCGTTACAGCAGAAGCGTTGCTAGGCAACCAATTGAGCAGGTAGGCTGGCCGGGCTCTGAGCTGATTGGGAGGTCCGGATTGGCTGGGGGGCGTGGCCAGGGAGGCTGAGTGCAGCTCAAAAAGTATTAGCGCCACAGCTCGAGGTGACTGCACCGCCATGCTACACAGAGGGGCCCTTTGTTTACATCAAGGATGATGATGTTATGGTTACTTTTATATATTTTTTCCTCTATTTTAAGCATTCAACTACTGTATATCCCCATTTTCTGGTTCCCAATTCATCCTAAAGAAATCACCAGGCACTGTAACAGTGGCAAAAAAGGTCAGAACCTCATCTGACGTCTATTTAACATTATATTTTATTTCTGCTTTTTTTTGTATGTGGACTCAGAAATATATCTAATGGCAATACCGTACGGGGATTAGAGTATATGTTTTTGTGTTTCATATTTCAAAACATACAACAAAAAGCTGTCTTTGCAGTATGTGTACTAACCTTGCTTATCAAAAACTTATTTATCTGAGCCATACAGTCATATTGGCTGTTTGTTAAACACGCTTGGTCCATAGTAGATTCATTCTGTGTGGAGAACAAAAAAAAAGATTTCAAATGTATTGATTCTATCAACATTACCAAGCTCTAAAGAGGTCACGGAAAATACTAGACTCAAACCGGCACTGTACTAGTCTTTATCTGAAATGCATTTGACATTAGTATATTATTATTGCACAAATAAGCTCCAAGACTGTTCTGTTACCTATCAGGACATTGTGTTTTTGTGTTGCATATTCAAAGCAGCACAATAAAAAGCATGTGAAGATGTGTACAGCACTACCCTGCTTTGTGACAGCTGGGATACTTGCATTCATTCATTAACGTGATGATTTCAAAACAACAAGAGCTGTCCTTCCCTTGCGTTTACAAATGAGTACCAATCAATGGCAATTAAGTTCCTCACTGCGTGTTTTAAAAGCCACTTGGAAGAATATTTTCCTCTCATCTGGGGCGCTGACAGTTTTACTGCTGTACTGACTTACCAAGGCTGTAAACAGTGGTAGCCTTGGTAGCTCAGTTCTGCAGTTTCTGCACAGCACTCATAATAATAATAATAATAATAATAATAATAATAATAATAATAATAATAATAATAATAATATACTGTGTTATTATATTAAGCACTGTGAAAGTAAAGAACTAATTAGACTTACCCAATTATAGTTAATGTTATTCACTGTCTCTACCCAGCTTCCATTTTGGTCTTTATAAATCTGAAATAAAACACGTAATAAACATTGAGCTTCAGCTAGTGAACTGTTTCTTGCAAGTCGTGCATACATTATTGCTGATTGCCTTTGCATTAGAAATGGGGGCTGACTTTCTCTGCTGCAAACAGACAGAAAACGAGCCCCAGTATGTTTAACATGTATTTCTTACAGCATAGAACACTAGAAAGACTAACGCTTCGAATGCTACGTGTAAAAGGTATTTTTCACAAACACGTACCCAATAGACCTCTTTGCCATTTCTCACCAGATGACTTTGGTTTTTTTTTGGGGATCCATTAATGACTAAAGGAATGACTAAACTGGCTAAAGGAAGATATATGGAAAACAACAACACCACCCGTGAAGTGAATTTAAAGCAAATTTATACCTGCTGTATAAATAGGGGCTGGACAAAACATTATAAAGACCTGCAATATGTACTGTAACACACACACGTTAACTAAAGTGACTGCTATTTGATTTACTCTAAATGGACTGTCTTTAAAATGGAATCGCAGGTATATTCTGTAATCTATAAAAGCTGCATTCTGCTTTTGCAATTCAGTTTCAGTCACAGCTGATGTTAGAATTTCATAGAGGGCTGATTGCTGATGCTTCTCTATCCAAAGCTCCATACGTTACTGATGTTTCTCAAGGATTAGCCCTAAAAGTCAAATTCTGTAGAATCTCTACATCTCTCCAATACAATTTAAACACCTTGCAAGCATTCTCTAATCTGTTAACCCCATACCCTCACAGTATTAAAGCACATGTTTGCAGTTTGTTTTCTTTGTCCAACCCCTGCAACTTAGCAAGCATAGTCTTTCCTATTGCAATCATTAACATAGCCTTTCATAGTGCAATCACTTTGCTTTAAATGACATATTGCTGGCAGTTATATACACTGATCCAGAACAGCAGAGCAGGCTATAGGGATGTGCTCTGTATGTAGGAGGGGATTAGAAAGAGTTCAGTTTACCTGGCAATCCGAGCCTATGTGCTCTGTATTGGAGTTCAACAAGGAGGAATCGCAGTGATCAATTTGGGTGAAAACTAGTTTGTCCCGAGCAGATGTGCAAACTAGTGCTAACAGCAAAATACCTGCAATACAGAAATATCAAAAGGAAATGAATAGGATATACATTTGTACCCAAAATCGAGGCATTTGCTATCTCCATACAGCACACCCATTACAGAAATAACTCACTGATCATTTCAGAAGCATCGAAATGCATAAATCAAAATGCTATTCGAAGGGCAGAACCTTGCATAAAGACTAAAAGTGACTGCATTGAGAAGTTAATGCGCTTTGGAATGCCTTGGCATGAAAGGCGCTATACAAAATAAATTTGAAATAAAATGCTATTACACTTATCGACCTCAACAAAATCCTTAGGGTCCTCCACATGACAGGTTTCATAGATATTTGGTCAATTCATTTTTTACAGCAGCAATGCAAATTGATTTAGAGCCTAAACTGACACCCCGTAAGCTATTTGTAATAAGTTTGCATTGTGCATATAAACTTGGGTGCTGTTTCACTGGCGACAAAATGCATATTCTATAGCGAGTCTCTGAAAACAAAAATCTTGACGAAGACTGTACTGTAGCAGTAAAAATCCACTGCTTATCTATTAAAAAAAAAACATTAAACAAAGAAACCAAACCTAGGCATAGCTGACATCATCTTACCCAATATTAGAAACAGAGTTGCCAGCCCGACTCCAATGGCTCCCGTGCCCATGCTGTGACTAGTCAGTCTCAGTGGGTTGCATTTGTGCATTGCAGTGCATTCACACACAGTCACTGTCAGGTTCTGCTCAGATGATTCACCTTGTGTGTCCTGAATTTTAAAATGCAAGACGTAAACTCCACTGTAAACGTCTTTCTCTTTGATGAGTCTGACCGTATAACCTGTTAAAAAGCATGGGAAGGAAAGGAGCTTGGATAAATGCTTTATTAACATTTTCTTGATCATCATTTTTTCGATGAATGTGACAGAGGACATGAAGATTAATAACTAGGAGCTTATTACGTTAACTGTATTTACAAATGCTCGTTATCCAGATGGTGTTAGTCAGCTTGCCCTCAACCTTGCATTAAAAAACATCTTTGATTCACAGCAGAACAAAGTGCATTTCACAGCAAGGTTTTGGTAATCCTTACCCAGGGTGGACTCCAGTCTCCACTTCCCTTTCAGGCTTTCCTTTTCCAGCAGCTGGAAGAAGAAGGGTCCGGAGTAGGGCTCTTCATCCTTGTCCTCGGCGGTCAAGTCTGCCACTGAGGCAGTCTCGCCTACACACATGTCAATGTCGGTGGTGAGCAAATGGGGGGTGTTGTCATTGACATCAGTGATATAGATGACTAAAGTCGCTGTTCCAGTCATGGGCGGTAGACCTGGAAAAAAATCAAATAAAACCAGTTGGTATGTTCGCCTTTGTAAATGTATATTATGGAAGATTTGCATGGAAATTTTGACCTTCGTCATGCTTTTCCCACACTTAGAAAGGCTGTTTCTTAAAATTCAGGTGCTTGTGAATTTAGCCCTCATGGAAGGCGAGAGACAATGGTGTCTGCCACAATAAAACCTCTTTTAAATAATGTAATACAAAAAAAAAAAACTGGATGTAATCTGTGGTAATTCCTTACATAGCAGGTTGGTTAGTTTAGTGATGCTTTTTAAAAGGCTGCCTTTAAGCCATAGGTTTCTATTGCTGTCAGTGCTAATGTATAGAGTCTGCCCTACCCTGTCTGTGCCCCAGTGTTCCTGTACTGGTCGGAGTGCTGTGCTTGTGCTTATTTTGATTCTCTGTGTTTATTTTGGCACGGTATATATTTAATTATATTTTTTGTCATAAACAATCACATGGCTTTTAAGTTGTTGTTTTTTTATGGGTAAAGTCAAACCTGATTATAGCAACCATTCAAGGGTCTGTCTAAAATGTCCTTGGTCCCCATTCTTCTCATCTCTTACTGGTCATTTCACACAACAGTCTCCAAGTGGCTGCAAGACTTTCTGTATCCCCTTCAGTCACTGCATGTATAATTGGACCATGTTAATTTTCCTCTCTATGTATTTTTTTTATAATGCAGATATGTGGTTTTTTTTTAAGTTTTGGAACTCCATATAGTTCACACAAAGTGTTTTAAAATCACGACTGAAGGGGATATAAAGCCTTACTGTATATGAAAATGCCTGCAGTGTTACTACTTAATAGTTTCTAAAAAATCCATAAACTAGACTTACCATTATCAATTGCAAGAAGAGTTACTGTGTAAGTATTGTTTTTCACATAAGGGGACTCTCTGTCCACCTTTTGCTTATTAGTGACAGTACCAGTTTGATCAATAGAAACCCATCCTGCTGGGTCAACTCCCACTGAGTACCTATTGGAGAGATAAAGCACTAAATGGTGATGCCGGTACATTAGTTAGGAGGCTTCATTTTCAGTATGCATCCACTAGGCACATTGGCCTCATTTTACTCTGAGTAAAAAGTACAAAAAAAAAAATATATAAACTGAATTAGCTTCTTAAAACAGCAACTCATAAGTTGTTGTTTATGGTTTGGCATTTTCTAGTGTTTTTACTCAGTAATTTTCTCCCCTCTAGTTATTGTAAGACACCCCCAGAGAAGCTACAATTGCAGTTCATAATTCTGCCCCACTGAAATGTGTCCATTTGCTGTTTAGATTCACATGTTACTGTTTTGAAAGGCGTGCGTGCCATCAGGATACAATGTCAATACAGGGTGTGCGAGAGAAAAGTGAGAAAGTTGGAAGAGGAGTGTGCTAAATTGGCCTCTGATGTCCCCCCACTTCATGATTTAACTCCATCTTAAACTACTTGATTGCATTTAAAACATCTGAATGAGGGGACAAATCCCATCAACTTACCGAAACTTGCTTGACAAGCTGGCATCCCTGTCAACGGCTGTAAAAGTCTTCAATTTGATTCCAGTTGCACTGTTCTCTTCAACATAAACGGTTCCGAAAGGAGGAATGAACTCTGGGGGGTCGTTGACGTCTTCCACAATGATGGTTACGGTCTTTGTCTCTGCTGCCTCATCACTGGTTTTTTCAAGCTTCCACAGGCCGTCAGCTACAACCTTCTTCACTGTGCAAGTGGAATAAGGAATCTCATTCTCCACCATGATGGAGAGAGTCCTCTTCTGGCCATCTTCGTAGTCCAGAGACTAGCAGATATTCGAGGAAGGGCAGTGACAGCAGTTAAATGTTAAACTGACAACCTTTGACAATGGCCCCAAACTGCTGATTGTAATCTTTTTTAAAGCCACATTTCTCTTCCAACTGCACGTACATGAATCAGTAGTTGTTTGCCTTAAAAAGGTACAGTGGTCCTTGCTTTCCCCACAGAATCCCATTGTTTAGTCACCCACTATCATGCCCCTTTCAAACTCAATGGACCATGTTTAAATCCAGTGCCTAATATAGCAGCATAATGTACCCACTTTATTTCCTAATACAATATATCCTAATAAGAAATCTGGGGCTAGTTTCACAAAGCAGTTTTCCAATTAAATCCAATTCATTTCCATAAAAAAAAAAAAGAATTAAGAAAATAACACACTTATCCTTTAATCCTATAGACTAGCTGAGTGGATTTCTACCAAAGCTTATGGTTTTATCTTAAAATATTGTTTCTTGAAACAGGTAAAAAAAAACAAATAATAAGACAGATTGCTAGCTCGCAGCCTGCTAAGTGCCAGCAGTGCTTTGTGAAACTAGCCCCTAGGTATTAACCAGTTCCTGACTGTTCAACATGGAAAGAAGAGTTCTTTCACCTTCACAAGGGTCAGGACTCCATCGTTGGTATCTGGGTCGGTGAGAATCTTGTAGTTTTTATTCTCGTTTCCACTTACAATTGTGTATTTTGCTTTCCAGCCAGGAGTGTGAGGATAATCTCTGTCTGATACCTTAATTCTGAGAAGAGTCACATTGGAGTCCCGCTCCTTCACATTCGCCACCAGCTGAGACACACGCAGAAACATCATCCATCACTTACTATACAAGGGTATTTTTAGCTACATGCATTGGCAATGTCTTTTGTGTTACAAAATCACAGACTTCTTTTCAAAATGTAAGTCTAAGTAATATTATGATTGAGGGCTTGAATAGCAATTTTTTATTTTTGACAATAAAATAAAGTGTTGCACTTGTATTGAGACACATGTAAGCATAACCAGAGAGCTAGCAAATGAGCTTACTGTTGGCTCAATTCTAATAATCCTAAAACATGATCAGCATCCCTTTGAGTGTAAAAACCAAACTCACCAACTAAAAGATGATGTACAGTAGCTGCTTAAAATCCCAAACGGCAGTTAAGGGTGTGGACACTCCCTATGAATTTCCAATGGTGCTTTATTGTTCATAGCTTTTAAACAGTCAGATTTGGGGTACTTACGTTAGTACCTTCCATGACCGGCCTATTGTTGTTTTCATCTTCGACAGTAATAAAAACTGTAGTGGAACTTGACAACTGTATTTTGTCACCTTCATCCTTTGCTTCAACTATGAGTACATATTTCTCAGCTTTCTGAAAAAGAGAACACAAATATAATAAAAAATAATAACGCAATGCCAAAAAAGAAAAATAAAATAATTTTTTAAACTTTGCTAGTTGGGTGTTCTGAATGGTCCATGTTCAATATATCGAGACAATTGTTGAGAATTTGTCCACCTTCCCTGTAAGTTGGACTTGCATTTCCCCAAATATTTAACAGCAATAGCTGAAAATTCCTAGATAATATTTATTTTCTCACCTCATAATCGATGCACCCCCTGAACGAAATGACACCGCTTTGGTCAATGAAAAACTGGGCGTTATCTGTGTTAGGAGTCTGAGAAAGAATTCTGAGAGTAAATGTTGAATTGACTGTGCCTGGTTCATCCCAGTCCTCAGCTTTAACCAGAACTACCTGTTCACCTTAAAATGAACAAAAACAACTTCTTCAGCAAATATCTGACACAAAACTTTTTTTTTTTTAAATGTAATTTGTAAAACATTGCATCATCTATTCAGACTGAAACGGTGTGGTTTGTGCAGGAAATAGAGAACTATAAATTATTATTAATATTAATTATTTCTTTAGCAGACCCCCTTATCCAGGGCAACTTACAATTGTTACAAGATATTTTTTTTTACTGTCAGTGCAAAAATGTCATATTTTGACCCTCCTGTTCAATGGAGCTCTCTGAGATTTTTTTTTTTTTTTTTTTTAAAACATGATTTCTACAAAACATGATCAATGAACCTTTATATAAAAGTGGCTAACTTACTTTTTATTCAGCAGATTTATATATAAAAATGCTGATATTATCACAGTATTATACAATATACAATAACACCAGGTGGGGGGGGGGGGTAACTTTAATAGACATCAAAAAAAAAAAAAAGGCCCAATCCTACCTTGAGCGGTTCCTTCTTTGACTGTTGCACTGTAGCTTTCACTCTTAAAAGTGGGGGCGTGGTCATTGATGTCTAAGATCTTGATATCAATACCAAGATGAGTATTCAAAGTTCTTGGATATACCTCAAATGCTGTAAATTTAAGCTTTAAATAGGATACAAATGAATTAGAGGGTAGAGCATGGTATTTTTTCTTTTTACTGGACTTACACAGTAGTTCACTTAAGATGTTTGTAGCCTGAGAGCTTCCTAGTCTGTCACAATTGTTCGGAATTGCACAGAACCTATTTTCTAGATATCAGCACATCCACTTTTAAAAAGGCAAGGTGCTTTTCCTCACCCTTGCCAATACTGCATTAAATATTACTTCAAAACCATAACATACAAATGCAAGTTTCACATTTCTCTATGTCAGCGAATAACATGAACCAATTGTTACAGAACATGTAATTGCCAATTAAAAACCTTCAACAAACAGCATAAAGTCAGGTGCTAGCCATAAGAACAAGGGCCACCAGTGTAGTGCCAGGTCAGACTTACTTTTAAAGATTGGTGCTTTTCACGATCTACTTTCTTTACAACAAAGAGTTCTCCAGTGTCTCTGTTTATTCTCAGGACACCTTTAGGTTCTTCATCGACTCCCATCCCAGAAATTTGGTATTCCACCTTAGTGTCATCGCTAACGTTAACCTGCAATGTAAGAAACAATATGTTGCTGCATGTAGAGAAAGCAGAAAGGAGCAACGAGGTTGGATACAGCTCGAATTCACTTCCCACGTGTTACTGTCATGATAAATTCGGAACTGTGCACGATATGAAATTCATACTTTCAATGTTGTAAAACACTTTAGAAAATAACAAGGGAAATATATACAATACAGTACTGTACACTATATTTAATCTGGAAAAAAATTAAAGGCACTATATTTTTGGCCAACGTAATGCATCTTCTTATGGTTTCCAGGGGGAGGGTACTTTCTGCTATGATCAGATTTTTCAACAACTGCTTAATGTTGAAAATATATATATAACAACTGGTATGATGCAGAATGTATCGTTGTACTCATTTCAAGCCAGCAATAACACACAAGATGGGGTGCAGTTGTACTGAGACACTTGTGAAGCACTAGGCCGTCTGGTACTATAATCTTACTTACCGGTATTATGCCAAGGGAAAAAGTAGATCTTCTCTCTTCTTCAATCGTATACATCGCTATGATCCATGATCTTTTGTGCCGATGAGACAGCTGTGACGTCCCATTTCTGTGTGCTTGAAACATATCCAAGTGCTAAAAATATATAAAATAAAATAATGAATACAACAACACAAGGTGTAGTGCCAGTCCGATATATTATTATTGAATTTCCAAACAAATTGCTATAAAAGCACACACACAACGTATTTACAGAATGTAGAATAAACCAGGAACAACAGTGGTGTTTGACATTGAAGACATAAGTCTTCATTGAAGACGTCAAACGTAGTCTAAACAAGGTATCATTTTTGGTCTAGTAATAAATACATCAACATTCATGGAGTGCAGTTGTTATTCCATGAATAAGGATGGTCAAATAACTTATGAGTCCCTGAAGGCTACCAGTGTTTGTTTTTTATGGCCATCCTCGTGAATGAAATAAACACAGCACTTCAAGTTCATTCACAGAGTATGCAGCTTATGTAACACATACAGTGCATGGGAAAGAAACCTTAAAACTGATCATCGCTTTAGCATTGTAGTTATTCAACAGCAACAAAAGTAATACTTGGTGTAAAGATAGAGGATGCATTGTGAACATGAACCTTTATGAAGCACTGTAGTGAGGCCCATCTATTATTTTTTTATAATACAGGGATACCCTTGCGATGCTAATATTAAAAAAGACGAGGTTCAGCAGTACATTTTTTTTAACGTAGTGTTTCAGTGCTGTATAGACGTTCTGTGTCGTTATCCGTTAGTGCTTCAGCTTTATTTGGATGATTGCCTTTACCTTGTTTTAATTTCCCGTTCCTCTCCAGTTTCTCTGAGATACGAAATCATTTTTTATTTTGTTGATCATTAATGAACATTTCTGTCCTGTGGGTGTTGTCGATTGATTGAAAACGAGACATTTTGTGTTTCTATTGAAAGCGATGGTCTTGAGGAGTTGAATGGGTCAAAGTATATTTTCCTCTAGAGGAATTATCACTTTTTGACGTCACTACTGTGGTATTATGTCTTTCTTTTCAGAATGGCTCAGGATGCAAATATAGCCTTCATCCATGTATTATATTCATGTCAGGCAATCGGATTAAAAATTAAAATGTATCTCAGTGTGGCAGGGCAGAAGAGAGCCCTGTGTGCAATTAGTGGGGTAGGGCAAAGCACTACTTGTAATAAATGTATGGTGTTTGTTTATGTAAAAAGTAATGGTTTGTGTTGGTTTAAAAAAAAAAAAAAAAAAAGTATTATAATTCAAAAAGGACTTGGTTATTGTTATTATTATTATTAATGTAATATTTTGAGGTGTATTTAAAATAATGGTCTATGGGGATGTATTGTTATGATTTAAAATATATTGTTTATGTTTATTTAAAACAAGTGTGTGTTATTGTTTGGCAGCTTGGATGGGGTTAAAGCCAAAGTTTGTTTTGTTACTGATGCTATTGTAGTGTTGGAATTTATTTTTTATTGTTTTGTCCAGGTTACAGTATTTGCATTGTTCAGATTATTTTATTAATGTTGAATTAGTGTAGAATTAATACAGCAAAAATGATTTGCTGGAGAGGTCACAGGGAAGGTGATTTTTGGATAGAGCATATATGGGCTCTTATCTGTGTTCCATAGTAACCATTAACCTATCTGTACTCTGTAAGGAGTTATAAGCTAGTTTTGCATTTGACCTTAAGGAGAGGTTAAAGGTCACAGTCAAGGCAATTTTTGGATAGAGCACATATGATGTCCTATATGTGTTCCACAGTATCCATTAACCTATCTGCACTCTGTAAGGAGTGTAAAAGCTACTTTTACATTTGACCAAAGAAAGGTTTTTAAAGAAATGCGTCAGGTGGCCATATTGGTTTACGCGCAAACACCATTTTTGAAAAAGTCAATTGTATTGACACAAGGATGATGCTTGTCAACTTTGGAGTGAATCAGATAAACCATTTTTCAGCTGAAGCGGTTTTAAATTTAAGAAGAAAATGTTGGTCTGCGGCCATCTTGTTTTACACCATTTTGCTTATTTGAATTCCACTGTCCCCAGGATGATGCCTACCAAGTTCAGAGTTAGCTGCTTAAACGGTTTTCAAACAGAAGCAGTTTGAAGTTTCTGCAAATTTGCTGGCAGCCATTTTGATATTAAAATTTATCGCAGCAACTTGTTTCGCAAACTTGAAGCGGGTTTGGTTGTTTCAACATAGTTTGATATGCCAAGTTTCAGAGCAATTATTATTATTTTCTTAGCAGATGCCCTTATCCAGGGCGACTTACAATTGTTGCAAGATATCACATTATTTTTACATACAATTACCCATTTATACAGTTGGGTTTTTACTGGAGCAATCTAGGTAAAGTACCTTGCTCAAGCGTACAGCAGCAGTGTCCCCCACCTGGGATCGAACCCACAACCCTCCGGTCAAGAGTCCAGAGCCCTAACCACTACTCCACACTGCTGCCCAACTGCTTTACCAGTTCCCAAGCAGAAGATTTTGAAAGGTTTTTCAAAAAAAATTGTCAGGCTGCCATCCTTTTATTATCCTTGGTGGGAACCAAGAATATTCTTATGACGTAATATGAACGAGAGAGACCAGGGTACAACGGTACCGCATGGTGTCTCGTTTATTAAACCAGGAAATGTACCCATTGAGACTGTCACCAAAATTTACTAGGGGCAATAATTTAGAAATTGCAAATACAACCAACACAATAAAACATGCGGTTCAAGCTTGACCAGCAGCATACAGAGATCGGAAAACACAATATAATGGCTCTATCTTGACAGGGTTAACTAGAGTCATAGTGGACCATATTTGTAAAGCTTTTACTCCCAAAATATTAACAAAATGACAACCAATCAACTGTAGTGGAAAGCTGTAGAGTTTGAAAGAATGAGCAAGCCCAGATTTCCAGTGGTTGACTGTATATCACACTTTAATGCCTGCATCTGTCATAACGGGTAATTGTCAGCTGTCGAGGTGTTCAGCTGTGCTTAGTAAAACCGAAGCCAAAATGTTACAAATTCCAAACAAAACGTTCTCGTTGAAAAATTATTATTGAAACAGACTAAACTAATTATTATTAACTCACAAGTCAAAATTGAAAGCAACACTCTAAAGATAAATCTGTATAATGGCAAGCAGCTAAAGCCTGTATCTGTCACCGTTTCACATAATGCAACACACAAATAGAGGAGGGTGTAATACTTACAAATGCTGCTAGTATAAAAATCCCCCAAACAGTCTTCATTTTCTAAATGCAGATCAGTGCTTTCAGTAGTCCACTTATCCACTCGACCTTATAATCCTACAAACCCCAGGTCAGCCTTTATATCTCCTTGTGAGATGAATAAAAGGTTTAAGTTGGCACTGTTTCATGAAATCAACCTGAACCATATCTGCTGGAAGAGGTACAGAGGATAGTTGCGTAGTTAAGGAATATTTCATCAGTTTTTCCATATCATTAGTAATCTGTGTTATGAAAAACAACGACTGTCTCGCTCTATGCATTGCTTATTCCTCATATTAGATATTTGCATTGGCACATACTGGTACATTGACGGCTGTTTCACTGTGAAGCTCAGAGATTCTCTGTAATGCCCAAGCATTTTTTAAATTTGAAAAGCTACTGTATTTATGAAACAAGATTCTGTATCTTGTATAAAACACCTTTTTTTCGCCCCCTGTCCAGCAACAGATAATATACTGCATATGATTTAGAAAAACCCCCAAAAACAAACAAAAAAAAAACGAATATAGAGGGAAGGCTAAGCATTTCGTTCCATGTGATACAGGAATAGGAACAGGATGACTCGAGAGCTGTATTCATTTGCAATCCCTGCTCCTGTAATTTATTCAGTTAACTTCCTTTTTCGTCCACAAGACAAGAAGAGGGCTTGTTTCAACGTTTTGTTTGTGGAATGTGCTGAATAAGATTAAAATGCATCATAATGGTGTTTTTGAAACCACTTTTAATCCCATTTGCGAAAATATATAAATCAAAAAGATTGTGAAGGTAAATAATAGGGTTTCAAACAGCCACTTCATGCAAAAACAAGTCGAGCCAAAATATTTTCTCAGTGTATCACCTGTTTTGCATACAAGACATTGATTTTACATTTATGTTCTCATTCCTTGCAAGACAGAACAGGCACACCTGTACCTCACAGCAAACTACTGTACAAAAGCAAGGTGCACATCAGGAATTGTTTTAAGTGGGTAACTTGTAGCAATTCCCATGCTACATAATGTGGGTGTAAGTCTCACCCACCTGTCCCTTTAATTAGGGTCAGTAGCCTGGCCAGGTTAAAACTTCATTTCCCTTAGTTCCTTGCAACCACCCTCTGTTCATCCTCTCTCCCCATTGGCTCATTCAGATTTCCACCCCTCCAATCTCAGAGCTCCTTAGTAGCCAGCAGTTGTATTAAAGCTGGCTAATCAGGCCTGAGAGAGACTCCCTTTCTCACAGGAATCCATTAAACTACAGCATTTTCTCTACTTAGATTTCAGTGAATCCATTACCATCCTTAGATAATTCCAGTGCATCCGTTCATTTTCTTTTGTCGCTGCGCTTTGTCTAAACTGCTCTTTTTGTTTTCACTGTTACTTGTTTAAGTTTAGCTGTTTTTCTAGGTCTGTTTAGTGTTTGTTGTTTTATGTGTGACAGCCTCCATTTTTTCCTGATCCTCCTGATTTTTTCCAAACAACTGTTCACCATTCAACTCAACACTACTGGACAGTCTCAACAATTTCAACGTACTCAATGTTTTCAACTTTCTACAATCACCATCATTTCGGGACACTTTGCTGGACTGCCTTATTTGTGGGTGAGATCATTTCTTTTTTGTTTGGATTTTTTCTACTTTAATTTGAAACTTTGTTTCCTGTATTTTTGGTTATTTTTGATTATTTTGTTACTTTGTATGGATTTCAATAACCCTGCTATTACTGGACTTGTTGGGCCTACCTGTCATTCTCCCACCATTGCCATAGAGACTGTTAAATGTAATTGTTTCCACAAGTCACTGTTTTTCATCTGTATCTATTTATTTATCTTTTGTCTATCTGTGTGGGTTGTGTTTGTGAGTGTGGGTTTATTGGAGACCCTCTGGACACCATTCATTTTCTACTTTGTGAATCTGTTTAGCCTTCTGTTTGTCCCTACATACTTATCTGTACCAGCTTTATTCTTACCTGTTACCTGCAATTATTTGAATTCCTTTCTTATCATTATTCATTTCATTCATTTGTTAATTTTTTCATTTGTTGACATTATTGTTCACAATAATAAACCGATTGTTATTGAAATTGACACCTCTGACGTCCCTGCTTTTGCTGTCTGTCACTCTTGCTGACTTATTTAGCTATAGGAATAGCTAGTGCTATGTTACTTGACAAACACTTTATTTTTACTTAAAAAAAAGTCTAACTCTGCACTACACCAAACGTAATAAACCATCTGGCTTGTGCTATTTTCTTGTGTGGAAGACTCGCGCCATTCACGGGTTCGTGCCCCTTTGATTTTTTTTTTGCGCTGATGCACTATATTTTTAATAAACACAAAATAAAACAAACACAAAACAAAGCGCTTACTAAACAGGTTCTTCCCTGACTAACTTGCAGGACGGCTAAGCCATTTACCTGACACCACAACAAAACCCAGAGCAAAACCCATTTTGAAATGTACCTATTTCCAATGAGAAAATGGGCGAATTTGTGTCTTTTCGTTCACATAAAGTCAGAAAAAAACAACATATGAATCCAAATTAACATGTATTTATACTAAAGTAATACAAAAATGACTACAAAAGATTTAGAAGTGAGTAGTTTTTCGAGATTTACGATTATACTGTAAATCACTTTCACGAATCAGCCCCCAAATGTAGTCTCCCATCATGTTCTCATTATACTGTCCTTCATTGACAGCTCATCCAGGAGCCTCAAAGCCGTGCTGCTCCATAATGGTAACAAGTACCCATCTCTTCCCCTGGCTCACTCGGTGCACCTCAAAGAGGATTATAACAACATCAAGACGCCTTGAAGTATGATGAGTACGGCTGGGACCCCCGGAAGGTGCTGATGCCAACACTGCACATCAAACTGGGCCTTATGAAACAATTTGTCAGAGCTCTAGATAAGGAGTCAGCAGCCTTCAAGTACCTTCAAGACTTCTTCCCTAAGCTGTCTGAGGCACAGGTCAAAGCCGGTGTCTTCTGGAGTGCAATGAATTTCCCAAGAAGCTCACTAGTAAGGAGAAAGCGGCTTGGAACAGCTTTGTCGCAGTGGTTCGGGGCTTCCTGGGCAATCACAAGGCCAAAAACAACTATGTGGAGCTGGTTGAGACTCTGGTGAAGAACTACGGCACAATGGGCTGTAGGATGTCCCTCAAAGTCCATATCCTTGATGCTCATCTTGATAAATTCAAGGAGAACATGGGAGCGTACTCGGAGGAGCAAGGCGAGCGCTTCCACCAGAATATACTGGACTTTGAACGCCGCTACCAAGGACAGTATAACGAGAACATGATGGGAGACTACATTTGGGGGCTGATTCGTGAAAGTGATTTACAGTATAATCGTAAATCTCGAAAAACTACTCACTTCTAAATCTTTTGTAGTCATTTTTGTATTACTTTAGTATAAATACATGTTAATTTGGATTCATATGTTGTTTTTTTCTGACTTTATGTGAACGAAAAGACACAAATTTGCCTGTTTTCTCATTGGAAATAGGTAAATTTCAAACTATCACTGTCCTGGTCACAAAAGCAAAGTTTGTGGGGAATAATAGCCATTTTCTATACTTTTGAGGCATAAGCAATTAGGAAATAACACTTACTACCCAGGAACCAAAAAAAAAAAAAAAATTGTTACACGGTGTAATCTAACTGCCTGTCCTTTATACCCTGCACCTGGTCCCAATTCCCCATTACCGCCCAGGTGTAGGGGATAATTAAACAATAAAACAGTTAAAACAATGAAACAATTAAATTAACAATTAAACAAACATGCCTACGCACATGTTTTCCTCAGGGAGGCTTTAACCCCCTCCCTGCTGTCTCACACTTGCAATTCCTTACAAAAGGCATGTTGGAAAGTAAATGACAGCCCTTCGTTGGTTTAGATTGGTACCTTCATGACATCCAACAGATGTTTTTTTGATTGTTTTGTATGCTTCAGGTTTTTAAGTAGACTTTTTATTCTGGTCCTCTACTGTTCTTTGTTTTTCGGGTTTTTTTTTCAATTCCTGTAGACCAAGTATGGCTCTTTAATCGTCTATTCCTGGATTTTTATTTTATTTTACATCACAGTGTGTCTGCAATGGCCCATCACGCCATAACAAATCAATTCTCATTTCTAAGCATTCACAGACACATGTTCAAAAACGCAATCACACAAAACGAATTCTAGCTGAACAAAGGTTTCAGCAGTGATGCGGTCGAGCCAGAAAGCATCACCATTCTGCCACTGACACACAGACAGATAAAGTAAAGCATTCTAAAAAGATGGAGAAAGACACTTTGGGGAAACACTTAAAAACACTAAAAATTAGATAAATGGATGGCCTATTAATGTGTCACTGGAAGTTCACTATACAAATACAATGTGAATTCGTATAATAATTCTTGTTTAAGAAAATCTATATTTTTGTGGTGTTCTGGTGCCTTCAGATTGAGAACTACACCACCGGGTTTCACGAAATGCTAATCATAAAACATCTTGTATGCTTGTATTTTCTAAGTCCACTGCTACAGCCACACCTACTGACTACATTACTGTCAGCATCTGAAAAACCATTTAAGCTGGCCAATTCAAACTGACAATGCTGTGCCAGCAAAATCTAACAGCAATAAAGACGCTTTTGGAAAAGAAAAGTGACTAACAATGGCCAAACACAAGGGCCAAACAAAAAGGTTTCAAACACAAAATACAAACACAAAACAAAAACTTACAAAATAGTTTCCAGGCTGGGCGTTGCCTTCACTGGAACAGAAAACACAGCACAAACAAAACACTCCTTCTCTTTCCAGAACTCTCTCTACCACTCTCTCTCCTCCTAGCCAGGGCCTCTCCCCTGGCTTTTATCCCCTGTGGCTGGAGCCCAATTAATCAATAATTGCTAATTAGTCAATTAGGGCTCCAGCCACATTCACATGTTTTCCTGGCAGGGAGGAATTTTAACCCCCTCCCTGCCAGTCCCAACCATGATCATAAAGACGGGGCAGTCCCCCGTCACATATCCCCCGTCACATATCCCCCCCCTTGTGCCAAGCACAACATGGCCTAAATGGCCACCTCCCCCCTCAGTCTCAGTCCCGGAAGAGGGGGAAGCACAGTGTCCATGGGGGTGGCCATGGTGGGACGTCCGGCACCACCCAATTCTTCGTGGCCGGCAGCTCCCTCTTCCGGGGCTCCGGCCACACACTATCTTGCCACGAAAGTGCCGCTGGGGGAGCTGGTCTCCTGACCTTCCTCCCCCTCTTCATGGCCAGCAACTCCCCTCCGTGGGGCTCCGGCCATAGTGTAGCGACCCCAGGCAAAGCAGGCGGCCCGGCTCCCTCTGCTGGCGGAGGCGGGAACGGCGGCCCGGCTCCCTCTGCTGGCGGTGGAGGGATAGACAGCTCCGACTGTTCCCCCTCTGCTGGCGGTGGAGGTGGGAACAGCCTATATTATTCCCCTGCGGGTCCCTTCAGCCCTGGGCCTGTGGGCTTCCCCTTCTCGGGCCGTGGACGCACCGACTCCTCCCACTCGGGCCGTGGACGCACCGACTCCTCCCGCTCAGGCCGTGGACGCACCGACTCCTCCCGCTCGGGCTCCTCCCCCTCGGGCTGTGGACTTTCGGGCTCCTCCCTCTCGGGCTGTGGACGTTCGGGCTCCTCCCTCTCGGGCTGTGGACGTTCGGGCTCCCCCTCTCTGGGCGACGGCAGCGGCCCCCAGTCTGGCTCTCGGGACGGCAGCCCCTCCCCTTCTGGCTCTCGGGATGGCGGCTCCTCCCCTTCTGGCTCTAGGGACGGCGGCTCCTCCCCTTCTGGCTCTAGGGACGGCGGCTCCTCCCCTTCTGGCTCTAGGGACGGCGGCTCCTCCCCTTCTGGCTCTAGGGACGGCAGCTCCTCCCCTTCTGGCTCTCGGGACGGCGGCTCACCCCTCTCTGGCTCTCGGGACGACAGCTCCTCCCCTTTTGGCTCTCGGGATGGCGGCTCCTTCCCTTCTGGCTCTCGGGACAGCGGCTCCTCCCCTTCTGGCTCTCGGGACAGCGGCTCCTCCCCTTCTGGCTCTCGGGATGACGGCTCACCCCTCTCTGGCTTTCGGGATGACAACTCACCCCTCTCTGGCTCTCGGGACGACAACTCACCCCTCTCTGGCTCTCGGGACGACAGCTCCACCTTCTTTATTGGAATAACTGGGGCATCTCCCATATCTACCGCCAGGTAATTAACGACCATCAGGGCCAGCTCTGCGAAGGACGCCGGGTGATGCTGTTCCTCCCACTTTTCCCACCTCCCCCCATCTCGACGCCACAGCGTGTTGATAACTATAGGGAGGTCGTGGAAGAGGTCCGCCTCAGGGTGCATCAACCAGTCCCATATTTCCTGGGATGGTGGTGAAGGCGGTGATGTTGGAAGTGGTGGGGTGGCTGCCGAGGACGGGGTTTGCAGCTGCTCCTGGTCCCGATTGTGGGGGCATCCTGCCCAGTTGTGGCCATCCACCTCACAGCGCCCACACCAGTCAGCTGGTGGCCCATCTGGACAGGACCTCCACCGGTGATCCACCTTCCTGCACCAAGAGCACCAGGGAAAAAGGCTGGCTGGGTCCTCCAGCTGGGGTGGCTGTTGTTGCAGCAGCTTACATTTCTTCGGCTGCTGTATCTCCTGCCTTTGCCGCTGTCTGCTCTTCTTCCCCATTTAAATAAAGTTTCAAAAAAAAAAAAAAAAAAAAACTCCCAAAAAAGAAGAAAAAAAAAAATTACTGCTCTGAGCCTCCAGGTGGCGCTATCCCACTTCTGACACCAACTGTGACAGGATTGACCGAGGTTTGAGACTCAGAGACAGTTTTAAAGTTCAAAAAGAACGTTTTTAATATACAAAAATTCAAAAATAAATCGACACAAGGGCGAAACAAAAAGGTTTCAAACACAAAATACAAACACAAAACAAAAACTTACAAAATAAAGTTTCCAGGCTGGGCGTTGCCTTCACTGGAACAGAAAACACAGCACAAACAAAACACTCCTTCTCTTTCCAGAACTCTCTCTACCACTCTCTCTCCTCCTAGCCAGGGCCTCTCCCCTGGCTTTTATCCCCTGTGGCTGGAGCCCAATTAATCAATAATTGCTAATTAGTCAATTAGGGCTCCAGCCACATTCTCACATGTTTTCCTGGCAGGGAGGAATTTTAACCCCCTCCCTGCCAGTCCCAACCATGATCATAAAGACGGGGCAGTCCCCCGTCACACAAGGCTACAGACCTCAATTCGAAAGTTAAGAATGACAGACACTTCTTGGTGGATGACTTTTGAATTGACAAGTATATACCAGATTAATCTCACCAATATCTGACTCATGTACAAAAAAATTAACAACACTTCTACTATGTGTTTTAAAATCACTATACACCCTTGTTTTCATTTTGAAACAAAGGCTGTTATCTTTGACTTGAAGATGTTGATAAAACTAGCCCATTATCTATACTTAAATGGAAATGATCTATACTTAAATTAAATGAGTTGTTTTTTGCTCCTTGATACATAGAATGTGTAGTACTGTAACTACTCTTTCAGCACAGGTATTCCCCCAATGGTGAATCTGCTGGAAATAAAACAATACTTTGCAATGGTCGATCAGAATAGACAATACAATAGTGACATTCAAAAGCAAAACACCAACTCAAGTACCATAAGTGTCCCTTTTCTTTGGATAAGTAAACAGACACTTACAGGACTGGCACAGCATTACCCAGTCTGAAGGGTCCAGATCAGAGACAATAGCCAGATGGCTACAACTTAAGTATGCTTAAGACACCTCTTTGCACACTTAATGTGTCTGAGTTTGAAGTAGCTGGTAACAAGCAAAAGGGTTTTGTTGATAGATGATTATTTTTCGGGTATTTCCAACAGGGTTTATATAAGGTATATGGAATGATGCTTTATCTGCATAGACAGTATGGATCCAGAATCTCCTTGGATAACTTAATGGGAAAATAAATGTATGTATTTGAAGACAGGACAATTCTATCAGCCACTAGGAACCAGCTGAGCTAGATGTAGCAGAATGGCCTCCTCTTGTTCATAATTGTTTTTAATGTTCTTAGTCATGGATGCCAAGACATATGCAAAGTATCTGAAACTGCGTAAGATGAGGAATAAAGGCACTACCTAGTTTTTTGTTCTGTGTTCCTAAAAAAACAGAGCACCACCTCACTTGCGGGAAGGCTTAGTGAATAAAATATTTTATATACTGTGCAGCTCTGGCCAAAAGTTTTGCATCACCTAGAATTCTTGGATTGAGACATAATTAAAAAAAAATAACTTTATGAACATAATTTAGATATTTTATTTAACACGTACAACTGCAAAATTATATTGCAAATGTCTCCCAGAAGCCATAATAGCAGTACAGTATTTCATGTTAGATTTTGAAATGTCACATTTAAGTGACCTATATTGGCACACTATAGTTAAAGAAATAAACACTACACTACAGTTTCAGATATCCAGAAGTCCAGTTGCTGTTTCTGTTGCTAAGTGGTACTTTTAAAAAACAGCATCATAATTAAACTCTTACTTGATAACTACTGTTTATCTTCTTTTTTTAAAAAAAACATAATTTAGATATTGTATTTAACACAATGTAATAAAAAAAAACTACAAAATGATAAAAGTCTACCGTAAGCCATTATATTAGATATTCACTCAACTTCAAATACATCTGTAAACCCAAGTGTAGCCTACTTATAAACTTCTGACAAAACCGGCAAGGCAGGTTTGGAGAGCTGACCCACGGTCTCTGGTATAATCTTGTGGTATGCTTCCATGGAAAGGGGTGGATCATTTTTACATGTACTCCAGTACAGTACAGCACAGTGTAAACAACAGACAGACATTGAATAGTACTAGACAGACAGTGAATAGTACTAGAGCAATGTGGAACGTAATTCCTATCTGATTGCCAGACTTTCTGTAAAGTACAACAAAGGGCAGTTTGGGGGTAAGCCAGTGGTTACAAGAAACAATTACCAGTATTATTAAATGTCACACACATATTTTCAAAGCCTTTCATTCCAGTATTTGATTTACTCCTTTATTTGTTTAAAAAGCCTGTTTAATTTTATACAACTAATAGAGTATTTCATGTTAGATTTCTAAATGTCATATTTCTCAATTATTGTCAGTTTTTCGTTGAGTAGCTGAAAAACTACGAAGCAAAATTCTATAGAGTGATGCAAACCTTTTGACCATAGCTGTATGTTAGAACAATTTACTTCCTTCCATTTAAAAAAAACAAAGCACAACAACGAGCCTAAAAGCATTATAAAAAGCCAGCTCCCAGGAGAACCACAGAATCTGTGAAATGTACTTAGTGCATCACTCTACTTTGGGGCTTTGAGAAAATGTGGTTTTAATTTCATAATTATACTTGTTTTACTACTACTAGTGATGTTTAAAGTTATGAAGATAATCCATATTGTAAGGTTTGAATTTAATGTTTATTAAACTCTTAGACAAGGCTTTGCATATAGCTAGTTCTAATCAGTATGAACTCAGCACATGCCCTGGAATGCATCAGAGGTCATACAATTGGTTTGTGTGTGTAAAGGGGGGGGTGAGTGGATGTGTTTTAATTATATGACACTTGGTTATAAAGTAGAGACTAGAGAGATAGGCAATGCATTCTTGGGGTGGGAGCTAGAAGTCTAAAATGGGGTGTGTTTTTATTTTCTTGTTTAAGCTGTTTTCTTGTATCCTTCTATTGTTACCCAATAAAAAATTTGGTCATAAAAATGAATTGTTTTTTCTTGTAGGTTTTGCAAGCTCGACATGAAGGTGTGTTTAAAAATCTAGCCATGACCAAGCCCTGGGGGGAAATTCAGTCTCTTTAATCTTCTTTTGTGTGAAATGACACTTTTTAAAGTTTGCCAACACAAATAATCTGTGCCAGTGTATCTGTTAAAAAAACAAATCAGGAAACTAAAATCATACATCAGGCTGTTCTCATAAGGTAAAATTCAGTCACATAATCAAACGTTTGAGTTTGTGCACAAGGCATGATGTTTATTTTGGTATAAGGTGAAAACATTTTGCTTTTATCACGTTGCTTTTATAAGTTCTGTAATTACACATGATTCATATTTTCCATTTACTCCTACATTAATTTTCTTGTTATCTTTCGTGCCATTTAAACAGGGCAATTTACTTTAAATGAAGGGGCATTTTGAACACAGCTTAATGAGGGAAAGTGTAACATACAGCCCAGCAAGCCTATAACTTTACAGAGGCTAACATTTGAGACAAATGTTGAATGTGTTAAACCAATGTACACTGTTCTTTGTTTTTTTTTGATAGTTTAAAGACAGAGATGCCTTTAGGGCTTGCGATCAAGTACCAACATATGTATTCCAGTTTCTTGTCATTTTAAACGATATTCAGTCCACTTTTCTATGTGTGCATTTTTAATTTTTTTTGTACTGTATAGTAATGTAACACAGGTGCACTGTGGCATGACGTGTAGTCAGTTTGTAATGTGCTGTAATGGACTGTAGACAAATAAGAGGGTATTTGAAAAGCATACAGTTTTGCAGCTTTCCTCCCCTCCCCCACCGAAATAGCTTGCTCCCCAGGGGACTTCATGACTTGGAGTCCCACCCTTTTTTTTTTTTCGCTAACTATGGTCAGAATGTGCTCCAGGGAGCGAGTACAAGTGCCAAAGATGTGTACCAGTAAGCAGTCTCTGATTGTAATTACACCTCTTCTACAATCACCTTGACAGGTATAATTTATTAGTCTAATCTACAGTTGGCCTAGTTCTCAAAGATTTTTATTCCAAATTGTTATCGGTGCGATTCATTTTCAGAGAAATCTATTACAGTTCTAAAGCAAATGAGAGCAATACAGTCTCTGAATTAAATGTCTGGCCTGTTTCTTTTTTTTTTTGGCTGTGTAAACCGTATTGGGTGTTCTTGCGGTTTTTTCTTGCTTAAAAAATTTTGATGATTTTTAAGGCTTTGAGAATACCGCGTTTGTGGGTTTGTAATGAAAGTTAAAAGTTCAGTTGAACTAGGGACCTGTTTACCTGTAAAGAGAGCTTGTCTGTAAATAATTCTTGGTTGTCAAGGAGACCTAATTAATGACACTAAACCAGGAGCACTTGATAAGAGGTATAACTAAGAATGGATTAATTATGCGCCAACTGTAAGAACACTTAATTTGCAACACATCAAGGGGTGACATTATACCTGCATGCACCACTGTAATTCATCATAGAATTAGTACATACAATTATTGAATTAGTTGAATGGTCAGATCTGACTTCTCCAGCACAGCCTTCTTGGCTGTTAAGCTGTAAGAGCTGGCTCTGTCATCTGCTTCTACAGAGAACATACAGAATGTAAGCTAATGGTGCACATACAAGTATGTGCAAGTCTGCACTTTGGTGCCACAGTAACATACAGTAGCCTGTGAATATTTTTGGTTTTTGCTGGAACTACCTCCCTGCCTCACTTCAGGAAACAGGGAGAAAAGGTTTACAGCAGGAAGCGTTCATCTCAAACACTCTGTATTAAAATCAAAAGACTTGTTTTCTGCCACTTGTGTTTCTTTCCAACCTCAGAGCGTGAGACAAAACACTGCAGGTACAGTTAGACTGGGGGAGGATTTCATTAGCTTCAGTGGAGAGGAGGTCCTTTGCAATTTGATTGATTACCACATTTTATTGGTTTACCCAATCTGCTACGATCAAAAGCAGACGTCCATTTGTTATGTAATATCAGCTTGGTTGTCTTGATAACTGATGAAGCTGTCTCCCCAACTTGGCATAAAGAAGACAACACAACAGATACTGTTTCTGTCAGGCCCATCAATGAGTAGAGAGGTGGAGTGAACTGCAGATCCAATGAGTTCATTCCAATCTATCTGGTGTCAAAGTAGCTGACTGTAGTGACAAAATGAGCTGATTCTTTTATGAGACCAAATTTACTGTGGAGTTCAGATTTCTTCTGCAAGCTCTTTGGACCAGCACAGTAAGGTATTTTCTTGTGTGGTGGCAGGTAATGGCCTAATCTTTCCTTCTACATGCAAAAGCTTAACAGCAAATTCAGTGGGCAGAACTTGTAAATTTAAAGCCAAGCGGAAAAGTAACGTCAACGAGCACATCAAACACGTCAGTCATCAATCCTTTAGTCAACCAAGTCAGAAAATGTAAACACACCTCCTGCACCCTGCCTCGGGAACTGGCCTCCCCTAGGGAACGGCAGGGATGTTGAGAGATAGCAGGTAACCCTACACGGTGCTCTGAATAGCAGGTCCATGCGCCAAGAAAGAATAGTACTGTACACTAAAGACTTAATCTCCTCAATTCTATTACAAACCGACGTCACGCTCTCATCCATTCAAACAATCACTTTACTTCTTTGTTGCACTTTGTTAAGATGACTTTTCACATAAAAAATGAACAAGTACAGCTTATAAAAGCATTCATCATCTGGTAAAAAAATGACATCTCACCTTGACTGCTGGTTTATCTTCTATTGAACAATAAGAATAGGAGGTACATTAAAGAGCTGGAGGCAAATTCACACCGAAACTTGTTTTTGAAAGAGGGCAAATGGGGAAAAGTTCATGGGTGAGGCAGCAGACATTCTTTGGATTTTGAAACATGCTGTTGATAGGATGACAACCTAAATACTAGCGCAGTTTACTTAAAACCAGGCCCTCTCTGTCCCCAGTTGATCAAAAAGTTTGTAGCATCCGTGTCAATTTTATGCAACAATACGCAAGTCCCATTTTATAATAACTATTTGCAATAACTGTGTCTTAATATTTAATAAGGAGATTAATATCTGCTTCCCTGAAGCTTGGTATATAATGCACACACCATAAGCACGCCTGCATGTCACAGCTGCAATCTTGAGAGCTGCTTATCCAACTGGAATACAACTTGCTATGGGCATTCCTTAGCAAATGTTCCCGAGGACACAGTGATTAAGGATACGTCTTTAGAACCACGTGTTGGAATTGTACTTCACAATGACCTACCTTTTCACTGTGCTGTTAACTATTTGGCTAAGCTACTGTATAAAAGGCTAGGAAGCTGCTTGGTTGAATTTGATTAATGGACAAGCTTCATGTTTCTTTTTTTCTTTTTTTTTTTTTTACTGTATTTCTGATATTTGTAATCATTATAAATCGTTCTTATTGTAGTTACTAAAATACTGTTTTTTTGGTTTTTTTTTTAATCTGCTTTCACCTGAGTTCAGGAGCTACTCTCTAGTTTGAACTCCTTGCCATATAAAGGATGTACATTTTGTCAGTGCCTTTTAAAAAGTAAGATTAAAAACCTATTTTTTTATTATTTTAATGTATGTAATTTAACGGGGTATTTTATGGTGTTTTTCCCACTTCTCAAAATTGTTTTGTATATTCATTTTTGTTATTTTTATCTGTAACGTGCTTTGAGGCAATTATCGTGAAAGAAGCTCTATGAGAAATAAAGATTGATTGAGTGATTAATTGATTGATTGATATATAATGTAGTCACGATCAGTCAAACTCTGCTTCTTACCAATACAGCCAGATTAGCTGATCTAGCTTACATTACAATGGCAGGCATTTCTACAACTTGGGTCCCAAGACTGATTCAAAGTGAGCAGACTTCCATATCACAAACCCACAACACCGAAGTGGTTATTTTTTGTATGCTTTGCTCCATACAGTGATGTCATTTTAGTAAATATGCACAGTATGGGATTTACGCACTGTAAATTACCAAAGACAAACAAAACAAGAATAATATACAAATGTTTATTTTTAAAATGTACATGTATGTGAAAATCAGTCTAGGCTATGAAGTGTTTTTTGGGTAACATTTTCCTCGGTAAAAATATCGTTTGGCAAAGAAATCTTGGATGTTACAACACCTTGACTTCTAATAGTCGTCATCAACTACACTATATTAATATTGTAATACACATACAAATATAGCAATCTTCATAGTGCATTATATTAACATTGTAATACACATACAAACAGTACAGCAATCTTCATAGTGAATTCTTTAGAAAACATACACCAGCACCTCGAAAATGTAAAAATAAAATCTGTAACAAGCTTAACACATAGTCATAACCATACATGTCTATAACCTTCCCTTGCAGACCATTATTTTTTTATTTTATTTTTTTTTATGTAATTGAAAGTGTTTAAATAGAAAAACTATTGAAACCCAAACTCAAGCGATGCAGAAAGCCACATGACTTATGTGCAGATTTGCTGACGTAAAAAAAAAACTTTGTAATGCAATTTTTGAAAACATGGAATTAAAAATGTAATATCTAAGAAGCAAAACACCAGTAGAAACCAACCTTTAATGAAAAAATAACACTTGTTTTTTATTTCTAATAGTGTACTAAACAAAACAAAAACACTTCCTAGAAAGTTTTAATAAGTGTCCACTGTATTATAACACACCACAAGAGACACGCAGTCAGAATGCTAGTAATTGCACAGCTTGCGGTCCCAAACCTCAGCTTTAACTGAATATATTACTGGACACCTAAGAGCTGCTCTTGTGCGATTATACATTTGAAATGATTTCACTGTGTGCCTTTAGGGTTTCCTGCCCTTTAGCTGTAGTCTTCCTATCTTTTAGACATGTGAACATTGTACCTCCAGCCTTCGGACATTTTAGCCTGGCATCAACTTTAACTCCAGTTACCTCCATAAACTAAAAATACAAATATTACACAAGACAGGGGCAACAGACTGAACACATAATGCTGTGGAATGCAATACACCCATGTGACTTGAGAGGAAGGCCCCCAGACCTTGCTGCACGTTTCAGTACAGCCGATGCGTATCCTCTATTTAAACACCATTCAGCGCATGCGTGTCTAACATCAGTGCTAAATTACAAATCTCGGAAATGGTACGCTAGCAGTCTGAAAGCCTGCGACTGTTCCTAGTGGTTTAAATGGGAGGTCTCTGGACAAATGTGCTGAGGAAGGCCTTAATGAAAGTGGCTGCTCAGCAGTGATAAGAAAATGAGCATGCGCTGTTTACAGACTACTTTCCGCATGGTGTGACATTTACAATATCTAATAGGATTTTATAGTAGCTCTGAATAGGGTTTGCCTCGATGTAGTTTTGTACTTGGGTTCATGTATGAATTTGATGCCAACTTGCATAATGTTTACCAGCATTACTGTATGTAATTATACTGGTCATGTAGCTTTTATCAATACAACTTCCATTGGGATTACTTCTGGGATAGTCTCTCCTTTGTTGTATCTACAGAACTGCACACGGTGAGACCTCTAATGATGGTGTATGTATACTGTGTACTTTAAGGCAACATTTTTTCAAGGAGTGGAGCACAGCAAAACTTATAGCAACTTGTGACTGGAAGTAAAATAATTGATACAAAATGAAACATTTGCAGGACCTTTGCAAGTACCAAAACATTCAGATAAGAAAATAAGAAAGTTTACGAATGTGCTCAATGTGCCTGCACTAGATGGAGATTGCACAAAGGGGCCACTAGCACAGTACGTAGGTCAATAACCCTTTGTTGCTGACTTCAATGTAAAGCCTTTCTGTGCCAGGACCTCTTGGCAGACTCCTCCCAGCGTTCTGAACTTTGGCCCCAAGTCTTGCAGGAAGTCCAGTCCTTGGCTGTTGTTGGCAATGCTAATGTCATCCAGGGAGTGAACTTTGTGTAGCTCGCCCTCCTCCGCATAGATGTGTGGCTCATAGTTATTAAAGTTGGCATCTAAACCATTAAGGACAAACAGCCTCTGGAAATAAAAAAAACAGACACTGGATATAATTTACCATACTGGTCTGCACTTTACCATTCTTTCACAAAGCTTTTACTACGTTTTCAGAACTGTTGCTGTGGGGTTTCCACGTGTAAAAGGATTTAAGAAACAGACATTCTGCTTCATACCATAGCGATCTTCTCTTGCAGATTCATTCTTTCAGATTCCAGATTCTGTTCTTTAAGGCTCATTATTCTGGAGTACATGGCTGGCTCCATCTGAAAATACAAATATTACAGCATTAGAATGCATGGCTTACTGAAACTGCTAATTAACAGTCAACCTTGATACAATGACTGCTGATCAGGGGCCATCCAAAAGTGTATTTAGGAAACGTCTGCACTGTACTGGAATTGATCAGTTCAGACAAGTGGCCTAGAAGTCTGTTACAGTACAGCATAGTAAAATACATTACAGTATTGTACAGTATGGTATGCTATAAAAGGGTATAGTATAGAAAATAGTATAGTATAGCACAGTACAGTATATCTCTATGCTGGTGATTAAGTTTTAACTACATGTTTTTTTTGTTCTTTGCGATTGTCCTTTTTAATTGTTTTCCAGGACCCCATTGTAAAAAAGGGCTTAGGTCTTAATGGGTAAATCTCCTGGTGAAATAAATACAAATACAATGGATAGAAGGACTGGAGTGGTTTTCAGTTTTTTCATAGTGAGTCGGGTCTGACCTGGATAAAGTGCTGTGAGAATTCATCCCATACTTACATGCATCCCATACATCCTGTCCTCCCTCAAGCCCCAGGAACTGCGTTGAGGTAATGTCTGGATGGTTCTGTCCAATTCAGATACATTCTAAAAATATATTGCACCCAGCAGCGTCACAATCAATCTGATACAGATTGAATTACACACAATTTCAGAGCATTGATTGCCACATATTGTATCTAAAGCTTTTCCTGAGACACCTCCTCTAATTCAATACAAATTGTACTATAGCCGCCCCCAATGTGGTTTGCCACCCCCTGGCTACTCCCATCACTCCATATCCTGGCTGCTCCTCTTTTGAAACCCATTCCCTCATTCGACATTCTGCAGGAAAAATAAGATGTATGTTTCGGCACGTCTTACATGAAGATTACAATCAATCTGACTGCATGTAATCCGGTACAGTGTTGGCTACAGTCCAATGCAAATAATCTAGTGTAATAAAGTAAAAAATAACTGAAACACACTGTAATTCATTATATTGCTGTTAGAAATATATACCAATTATAATACACTACTAGTTCAACTTCTGCTGAAAAAATAAAAACAGGAGGAGTGATTTTACACATTTTGATGTTTCCCTGAAATAAAGAATTTCAGCCTCACTATACCTGCATGCTGTTCTTTGTCGTTCCGTGGTCAGCTGTAGGTAAAGGCATAATGACTGGTGGGGAAGCCTAAAGGAGATCATATAAAATAGCTGTAGTCGATACATTTTCATTAGGTGGAATGTGCCACCAGAATGAAAAAAGTAACATGCTTCTCATCCCGGGAATGATACAAGTAGCACTATCAAATGATACAAGATGCGGCCCTGAACTTTTTTTCTCCTGTGGTTGGCTCTGTATGAACAGCAATTCTAAGAAACGTCCAAGCCAGGTTTGATCAGGTTAAGGATAGCCTTCGTTATTGTACAACCAATCATCCAATTGCAGTTACAGATTTGTCAATATCTTATTCTGTGCACCGTGATGTCATCCTGTGCATGGAACACTATGAAACAATTTTAAAAAAAATACAACTTTTTATGTTTGATAGTAATACCTGTGTACGAGCTCATTTTTTTATGATTTATAATAAATGATCATGCTGTGTGCATTATAAGAGATTCATTTTGCACAGTTCTCTCACTAAAAATGCAGCTCTTCTACTACGAGAGACATTCTACAACCTCTGTATTAACTTCTAGTATGACATGCATGCAGCGGGTCAGATACACCATGATCTACAGTCACAATAACTTCATATGTGCATGCTGGCCAGTCAAGAGTCTCCATTACTTCACCGGATACAGGGTAACATTCTGTTAGTCACCTGAGAACGGCAGCCACCTCCTTCATCATTGTACTTGATGAGGGTCTGGTTTCCTTCATCAACAGTGTCTGGAGGGAACTCGCTGATCTTCTTTCCACTGCATTCACAGCGCACACAACAGAGCAAGAGTACTACGAACCAAACGATTTCATTTAAAAAAAAAAGTTTTATGAGACGAACTTTGACAGGACTAGACAACTTGTTATAATATATTAAAAGACAACTAGAAGCCTTTTGTTTGCCATTTCTGTGGTGGTCAGCCTTCAAACCTCTAGGCCTATACAAGAGAAATGCCTTTTGGCTTTATAGTTTAGTGTCCTTATGTGTTTGGTACCCTGTAAAAGACTTTGTACAAGCCAACAAAAAAAAACCAACACATATCCATTGCATGTAACCTGAGTGTCAGAAAGGGGGACAGCTGCTTCAATCACCAAAAAAGACCCTACGTACAAACAGCCAAATTAGAAAAAAAATCTAAAAGGTGCATTGAGGTTACACTTAAAGCAGCACTGCAACTTCTCCACTGTAAAGTTTGACTTGCCTCGAGTTGCCACCCGCTTTGACGCAGTGCCTGAGACAATGAAAACGGAAAGCACTGTAGATGTGACATCTACCATAAGGACAAAGAAACAAAACAGTTCCACTTCTAAACCCAAACTTGTCAGATCTTTGAAACTTGCATGTTAGCACTTGTTCCTCCCACATTAACATTGTATGTAACATGGCTTTCCCTTACTTCCTTTTACATATCCCTATTAGCAATGTGACATTGTTAGTAGGCATGCCGGTTTGTCAATGCAGGCGTTACTTACACAGCATCAGCAGAAGAGCTCCTATCAGGGCCCCAATAGCAGCTCCTCCAAAACTGGTCGACTGAGCTTCCAAAGGTCTACAGACGCCCTCTTGAGAGCACTCGCAGATTCTTAACATGAGGTCCTCCTCTGTCGCTAAGCCCTGCTGATCAATGATTTTCAAAGGCACGGTATAGTTGCCAGTTGGCAGTTCTCGCAGCCTTAAAAGTTTGATGGACTCCCCTGCAATTGTGCAAAGAAAATACTACAGTATATACCAGATGAGTAGACACATGTGACTTGCATTACAGCCTGCTGAACTCTGAACGCTGGTGAACACCAGTGATGGAGAAGCACTCAATAAGTTCTTACCCTGTAGTTGCTCCAGTTTCCATGTGTTCGTCACGTCATTCCCCTTGTCCAGGAGCTGGAAGATGAAGGGTCCTGAGTACGGCTCAATGTCCTTGTCTGTAGCCTTTACTACGATGGAGGTGTCTTTGGGGTCGTCGCACATGTGCACGTATTTGGAGTCAAGGAAGGGGTTGTTGTCATTGACATCCGTCAAATGGATGAGCACTGTGGCTGTACCAGTCTGTGGGGGCTTTCCTACAAATCAAACAAATAAAGCAAAAAAAAAAAAAAACAGTTAGCAGTTCAACAGAAAAGCGCAAAAGAAGCCAACTAAATTACCTGTTTGGTACAAAAAGGGATGCATGTTTACTGATTCAGTGGAAGGATATTCAATATTTTACGCTGCTTACCGTCATCAATAGCAAGCACAATCACAGAGTAAATGCTGTTGTTAACATAGGGAGACTCTCTGTCCATTTCTGCAATGACTGTGACCTCGCCAGTGTTTTTATCAACTGTTAACCATTTCGCTGGGTCACCGCCTGCAGGTATTTCATACCTAGTCAAGATAATGAAAAAGAAAAAACTCAGTCATTATTTTTTTTTTTTCTGCTTTTGCAATTTTTTACTGAATAAGGTATGTTTTAGCAGCCATGTAAATTTGCGATTTAACAGACATTGCAAAATTAGCTACAACTAATGGCAATTGAATAAAACAGGGTTTCCAGTAAAGCTTGATTGCTTATTTATTTCTTGTTGCACGGGGGTAAGCTGCTGGGTTAACAGGGTGACACTGAGATTAGTTCCCCTACCTTAGAGTACTGTGTGCTGCATCCAGGTCTACTGCATGAACCTTGCCAAGCTGTATTGGAACCTTGGTGCCCTCAGTCTGGTAGACTGTAATCTCGGAAGGATCAAAATAGGGAGGGTCATTGACGTCCTCAACATTGACGACCACAGGGACACGGTACCCCCCGGCTGTAGGGACTCTTCCTCCCGCTCCAGGGCAGATGTAGAGAGGCTCCTCGTTCTCCACTGAAATCTCCAGCTCATTCCGGGATCCCTTCTCATAGTCCATGGGCTTCAAAAGAAACAGGATTGTTCTTAACTTAAGGGTCGGTGTGAAGGGCTTAGTAGATTCCTATACAATGGGGCATACTCAATTGATCTAAATGACGACAGATGTAAGTACCGCCTCTGCTTAACTAACAGGAAAAGGCATAAAGTTTTCAACAACCCATGTTGGTCTCTTTAGTTAAACTTGTATGTTAAAGATACTCAACACATTAGCATTACTTAAAGGGGTTAAAGCTAATATAACACAGGCGTCTATAAGTCTTTCTTGTCATAGTCGATTGTGCATATTTTTTTATTACACATGCTAGCAAACATGGATTTATTTGGTGAAGTCCTTCATTGGTAATTTACCGTGACCGACAAAACAAATGGAACTGTACGACAGGTGAGACTTCAGGACTAATTAGCTGCAACCCTTTTAATTATATTGCTACATGCGTTCCAAACCTACCTTGATTACTGTGAGGATTCCGTCGTTTGTTTGTGGGTCAGTCTCTATCTTGTAATTGCCATCTTCATTGCCTTTTGTCACAGTATACTTGGCTCTCCATGCTGGTGTATTGGGTGTGTCTTTGTCTTCCACACTGACCCTTAATACAGACACACCTACCTGCTGTTCCTTCACGTTTCCTGTGAACTAGAACCGTTTATACATAACTTTAGGAATGCGAATATTCAGTGCATAATGACAATTACAACAGTAAAAGGTCCATTACTAGCATACAATAGTATGTATTAAGAGGAATTACAAAAAATGTCAAAATGTAGTATTTCAAATCCCAGTACCTATAATGGGATTTTACTTTTGTTGGCAACTGGTATTAGCAGCTTGAAGCTGCTCAAATGGTTTGCTTCTATGCCACCTCCACGCTAGACTTACAACAAGGATTTTCATTGTATTTTTTCTGTTTTCTTAGACATGTTTTGCTGTCATTATGGAAATAAGCCCCGACACCACCACCAAGCAATAACATAATACTTGCCCCCTAAGTTACCCCTGCAGTAATGTGATATGGGTTTGTGAACAATGTGTTTTCTTATCTGAGAATCATACCTCTTTCTTAACAAATACAGGTGGGTTATTGTTAGCATCTTCAATTTTGATGTTCATCGTTGCCGTGGATGAAAGTTGTGGATCTCCGTGGTCTTTTGCTTCAACAAGTATCTTGTAGGACTTGGTAGACTGCAAGACAAAGAGCCATAGGATATTATGAATGAAAGATTTTAACCACCAGTCCACCGATTCTATAAAACTTTATAATAACCCAATTAGTTTCTAGGGTTGCCAAGTTGTTAGTACCTGATAATCCAGACACCCTTCAAAAGACAAAATGCCAGTCTTTGGATTAATGGTAAATTGAGATTTTGTTGAGGGAGGTTCCTGAGAAACGACAGAATAGGAGAATTCTGAGTTGGGGGTGCCACGTTGGTCAGTGTCTTCAGCTTGCAGTAGAAAGACATCACTCCCTAAAAGATTTAAAAAAATAATAATAATAATAATACTTCATACACAATACTTAAACTGCTCTGCACACCATATTTACCATTCAGATATTTTATTTATATATAATATAGGAATATTTCTTCATTTTACCACAAAATGTGTCTCTGCAATGGAGACTTTTAATACACCGTTTTATTTTATTTTTTTTGTAAATTGCTGCATTGGTGCATTTGGCTATATGTTTTGCTTACACCATAAACAGCAAAAATATATATTCTGCAAAACCTAGCAGGGTTGTGCTGATTCTCATGCTGGTAAAGACTTTAAGTATCAGCAGGTATGATATAAATCCATATTTATATCACTGCCGCACAAGCCCGTAAACTACTGATAAATCCTTCTTAAAGGAAATTAGAAATACCAGCATACCCCTAAACCCTACACCACTACACAACTCACCTGCAGGACTGTTCTCTTTCAAAAGGACATCTACTACTGAGTTTTTGAACTTTGGTGCATTGTCATTTTTATCTTTTACATCAATATTAAACACCAAGGACTGGTCAACTATTTTTCCTGTTCTCCGGTCAGCAACATCAAACTTGATCTGTTGATCCACAGAAAGAAAAGACGTCAGTATTTATGGGCCAGATGTATCAAGGTCTTCACAACAAAAAGCAAGTAGAATAAAACTGTTAATCTTACATAGTAAGTAACAATTGGGTTCATTTAAGGACTCAAAAGCAAGCTTAGGGAGTTTGCTACCAGTTATGTTACATTAACAATTTAATTGTTTTATTTAATTGTGCTAATTTGTAAAGATTGAACACATTAATATTTAAAAACTGTTTTCTGTTTTGATGGACTGAAAAAAAAGTTTTGTATACATTATCCTTTTGTAGACCACTGCTACAGGTACCAACAGTATAAAATACATTTCATGATTATCAATATGCAATTGAAACTGTCAGTGTCAGATTCAGGGAGGACATCAAATTATTATAAGTTATTATATTTCCCCCCGTAGAACCAATGTTAAGTTTCAAATACTACAGAATGCTACAGACAATAGCTGTAGACAAGTATGGTATATTGTCAACTGACATAAGAATTAAAATTTTCCAGAAACATCATTTATCAGGTTGGCCATGGGCCTTATTGAAATCCATCCTTAACTAAGAGGTTTATCACAAGCTGCAAAAATGTGCTTACTACAAAGGTAGGCGTTGTTTCTCGATCTACGGTCTTAAGCATGTACACCTCGCCGGTTTTGTCATCCACAGAAAAATATCCACGTGGATTCTCATCAACTCCTGGACCACTGATTAGGTATTTAATGGTAAGGTTGATTTCCCTGTCATTGAAAAGCTGTTGAAGAAATAGAAAACAGGAGGAGGCCTTAAGGAATCTATTTTAATGATCTAAACAGCGGTGGAGCTAAATAAAGTCAGCCTTTAGTGTGCCAACAGTAAACTTTAAAAAAGAAAATAAATTGCACACTCAAAAACAAATCATTTTGTTTTATTGGCCAATGCTTCAGTACAAAGTACCTTCAACAGGGTAGAAAAAACACACACGCAGGTGTTTAAATAAAAATGATAATAAGATAATTGAATACCAGTGATGATTAATTACTTACCAATTAGATCATTAAATAATTCTATATAAACATCACACATTATTAAAATACAACGTATATAAACTATATACAAATATAAACAGATAATTAATTTATTATTTAAAACAGTCAGATGTGAATTAAATAATATACCTCAAAGAAACGAATCCAAAGTAATTAATTTAAACCATAGTAATTAATACCGAAAAAAAACCCCATCTAAATAGCATGATTATAATATACAAAAAAATAATATTTCACATTCATACCATAAGGAAAGAATGGATCCAAAAAGCCTCTCTAAGCAACAAAAGATAATTCAAATCACGACCCCTCCTTGGTAAATTAACTTTTCCAATTCCCCAGTAACGTAAAGAGGAAATAGGGTGTTGAGCTTCAGTGAAATGTGCGGCAACAGGAGAAATAGCATTTCTGCATCGAATTGAGCTTTGATGCTCTGCTATTCTAAATTTCAAGGAACGTTTAGTTTTACCAATGTATGCCTTGCCACAATGGCAGGAAAGCATATAAATGACACCCATAGTTTTATAACTAATGACATCCTTAACAGGCTGACCCCGATACCAGCCATCTGGTATCTGGGTCAGCAGTGACTGTATTGCAATAGGGGGCAAATCAGCCCTCACTAAGGTATCTCTTAGATTTTGTCACCTCTAAAAGTTAGTCGAGGAGAATCCAAGAATAATTTAGAAACAGTGATCAGATTTTAAAATATGCCAATGTCTTTCGATTACCCCTTTTAATTTTTCTGCACATTTGGAATATTTTGTAATTAACATAACTGGATTAGTATTCATTTTAGATCTGTCTTGAAGAATAATTTAATCTCGAGATTTTGAAGAGATCTTAGTGACGGCAGTATTGAGATACTTGTTCTTATAACCTCTATTTTCAAATCTGACCCTCATAACAGAAAGATTTTCTTCAAAATCAGGCTCACCTTTAGTTTTGCCTAATTCTGCAGAACTGCCTGTAAGGTAGACCGTTCTTTAGGTGTAGTGGGTGAAAGCTATCTGCTTGTAAGAATGTATTACGATCAGTAGGTTTTCTGTACGAGAGATAGGTTCAGTAGGAATCACAGACATAGGTACACAGATCTCAGAATTGGAACTATCAGAAAAGAATTCCCTAATTCCACACAGGAAGTAAACTAAGATTGTGCATGCTTTTTACTGTTACTTTTTCCAGCACAAAATCCATCTACAAATGTAAAAGCAAAACCCATCCTCACATTTGCAGCAAACTTGGGAAAAGGACCAGGATCTCCTTCTTCAACCTCAATGGTAGTCAGGACCCATCGCCTCTTGGTGCGTCGTAGCGGGCGTAAGCTGTCTGGATCAACCGACAGTTTCTTTGCAAAATAAATAAATAAATAGAAAGTTTTATTATAGACCAGGTCAGAACAAAGCGTTTTCAGAAAAGGGAACGAGAAACAGTGTAATACTCACCCTCACTACTCTTTTCAAAGTTGATGAACGAGCCAATGTTTGCTCATTACCAGCATCTCTTTTGAGATTGAGACCACAGGCCACAGCAACCTAGAAAAATAAAACAAGTGAAGTTTGCAAAGGAAAAAAATAACACAAATCGCAGGAAGTCTATATTAATTGTGCCTCTACTGTATCTCACAAAACTGATGGGAAATGTTACCCAGGTAAAGTGAAAAATTATCTTATGTTTGGGGAAAGCACAGGATACATGGATTAAGGAAAACTTCAGACTTCTCAGGACTGGGGAAATGTTTCAGAAATGCTCATTCTTATTCAGTGTAAAGGTATTACCTGCCAAATAAATCTGTGTTCTCATTGAAGTTAACATCTTTATGTACCACTTAAAGTGCATTAAACTGTGTTTTATTAACACCACTTAATCCCCAAATTACACATGACGAATTGATGATTCATGCACACATTGTAAACGGAATCAATGAACAATCACTAATCCTTTGGGATTAAGGTTAAATGTAACAGAAGATCATTTTTAATAAGCAGAAAAAAATGTATAATATATTACAGTAGATCACGAGCGTCATTAGACTTTGCAGTACCAACAAATGACTTTCCATAAACAAACGAGACAGTACAGTAGTATGGTTTTTAATTTTTTTCCCCAGGTGTAAATGCAATTAGATGTAAAACCGAGTGTAACGATACACTAATGTCACAATATGATATGTATCACGCTATGCAATGCAAGTCGTGATGCTGTAACACAATACATGGGGTTGTATGTGGGGTGCATAATAAGATCAAATGGTCATTTAATGATGGGTCACTTTGTTAAAAAAATAAAAACAGTAACCTAATACCTGCACAAAACAAAATAATGTAAGCGCCGTCTTTAAAATATGACATTGCATGCAGGCTATCCTCTTTATTAAACAAAATAAACAAGTAGAATCTAACTGAAAGTCTTGATTCAACACACTGCTCGTTCATTTTTCAACCTGGGCAATGGAGGAAAGGCGGACCAAGACAAAACTGCCTGGGCTGGTCACTAAAACAATGTGAAACGTCTTTAAAACTATACCACGCAATTACTCCATCTCTATAAATATTTTAAAAAATGATGTTCATATTTTTTAATCAATTAAAATGTTCACGGACAAAGACAAAGCAAGACACTAAATCAATGTGAAATAACTTGCAAACTATTTTTAAAAAGCATGAAAACTCATAATAATAAAGATGCAGTTCTGTAAATGTTTCAATGTCCCAAACAGCATATTTGAATGACCAATTGAATGGAACGCTATCAAAGATGATCATTCCATTTATATGGGTTATACACATACTAGTTGGATGAGCAGTACTGCATGTAAGTCAATGCACAAAACGGCAATCTACAAACTACCCCCACCTCTATTTACCTGTCTGGTTCTCAACTCGGAGAGGAGGGTCACTATAATGTGGTACAGTGACTTCGGCATTTAAGTTTTTCACAAGGTTGGGTTGAGAAGATTGTCCATTTCAATTGTTGATAGTGGCCTGCTGGTAGGTGGGTTGGCAGATACAGACTCATTCGAATGGAATGGTAATCCTTTGGTATGCTAATTAAAGGGTGGGTCTCCAAAAAAAAAGATTCTACTAGCGAGCTGAATTTGGAACATTCTTTTTCACCCAATTTGATTAGTCCTCCTTTATAGTATTCACAAGCGGTTAAACAGATAAAGCTAATACTTGTCAACGATAATAACCAGCCTTTTACAAGGTTATTGAGGATATTGCTGAAAACTGCAATAAAGTCTCTTTTAACAGTATGGTTTGGGGACTGTTCCAATCTCATACAAGTTTACCTGGATAAACATGCACAGCAATTTAGCAGTTGCCCCTTTACTTTACAGTATCTCTCTGGGCTTTATAATGCTTACCTATACTTTACCATGCTTTCATTGTGCTTCATAAAATGTAAAACAATACAATCTTATATGACCTACCAGTATGTACCCTCAACCACTTTAAAGTAAAACCTATTTCCGTTTTTTAACTACTTAATGATACAATGTCTAATCGCCATGAAAGCAAATATTTTTGTCCCGGTAATTTAAGTTCATGTATTTTTTCACGGATTTATTTCTTAGAAATGTTAGCTAAATGTTGACTTGCCAAGTGTAAAAAATATACTTAAATTCACAGATTTATTCGTTAGAAACCCAGATTTAACATGTCTGCTAAATGTTCACTCGCTAAGGGTACAAAAGATTTATAGACAGATTTTAAATGTTGAATTTGTGATAAGCTTATGTATTTAGCTAAATCTGGAGTTTTTTATGTTAAATCTAGGGGAAAAAAATTGCGATTTACATGAAATCGGGAAAAAATAGTTAAGTTCTAATGTTTTAATGTGTGTCAAAAAGTGACTTGGGATTTAAACTGTTGATGACAAGTTTGTTGTCAACACTTTGTGCTTAAGTACGTTTATTTCTTTCTAAATAAAACCAGGTTTCTACCCAAATATTTATTCTTTCTAGATTATATATTTTTTTTAAAAATCACCCGATTTTTTTTATTAAATAATTCTACCCGATTTTTAAAAAATCATTCACCTGAATTTGGAAAAAAAAACTTCTTCCAAAAATCAGACGCCCAAATTATTGGACAAAGATCAATGTGCTAAGCAGATAATATTAATTGAAAATATGAACCTGATTAGGCATAGAAAAAAAACATATTTCCTGACACAAATATTCCGAAGGAATACAAATTAATAATATGACTTACTATACAGTATGCGTGTAGATCATTTATGCATACAGATATTTTCTGCATTTAAATACCGTATTTTTCTAACACAATTCAAATTCAATAGTACAATTTTAACAGAAGGTAAGCGTCCAGGTACCCCTGTTGTGAGTTGATTTTTATTTATTTGCGACTAAACTATCACCTGTAAGTTTAACAACTGACGATGTATGTGTAAAAGTTTGTAATAGAGGGATGTGGACTGGAAAAACTAGCCTTTCTACAAGCTGATTCGTGTTAAAGCGATGTGGTACCATGGCAAACAGTATTGTCTAGTAATAGAATAGAAACTGCTAAATTACTAATCAAATCTATCAAGGGCAATTGTTATAAGAAATGCATTGCTTTCTTGTCATTTTCTCTACATTTAAAATGAAAATAACTAAATTGCAACTTAAACGCATAGTTTATAAGAGCTCCCCCCACCCCCACCCATTTGAAGTTTATAAGAGCCCCCCCCCATTTACATATTAAGTATTGTATTAAAAGTGACTAAAAGTAGGGTTTTATGTTTAATGCTAGACGCAGTTTGAAATTCTGTACTTCCGCTCATAAATAATTAACAATGGATTTCAGATCGAGTCGTTCCGTGGATCCAGAGACAGGCAATATCTTGTTTTATTATTCGTTTTGTTTTTCTTGTGCTTTGCTGTTCCTGAGTTGTTTTTTTTTTTGGTTTTTTTTTCAACCTGCATTAAATTCTACTTAAATCTGTTGTTAAAATCTTAAAATCTGTTTTTTTTTTTGTTTTGTTTTGGTTGTTTATTTTTTCCTTAACCTTTCACAAACAAAATTGTAACTATAAAATTACTTAATACATTGTACACATCTCGTTTCATGGGCATTTGAGCACAGTACTAGACAGACCTTTTGCCCATAAACTGGTTTTTAAGACATTAAAATATACCATTCGAAATTGGTACCGGTGGAGGTATATACTTACAGTTAGAAGAAGAAGAAAAGGTGTGTATTTTCTCATTACGAGTGCAATTGGTTTCCAAATATCCCGCACAGTTCAGACCGAGTAATATTTTTAAATGAGAGTATTTTATTATTACACCTCGTCGTTATTCATTTGCTTCCTCCTGTGCTCCACTGCGCAAGTCATTGCTCGCTACAACAAGAAGCAAATTATAGTGAGGTCTTGTCTCCACCCCCGAGCACGTCCAGCCTACCTGAGGCTGTGTGAAGCTGCTCCTGCAGGTCCCACCTAAGCCTCGAGCGAGTTTGTATGTTTTGGTCATTTGGCAAGTAATATGAATAATGTAACAAACTGTGGAAGTGTTGTTATTGTTGGGTTTAACTATGAATGTATAGTACAATGTTAAACATATTTCAGAGTATATATACACGTATCAGTTGTCACCTTATGAGAACACTAATTAGTCCCCAAATACAGGCTACTGACACACCTCCCCCCCTCACTGAAGCGTACAGACGCAACACAAACCTGCCAAAATCCCACAAGATGTAGAGCGACTACCCCAGTTCAGTGCGATAAAGCACAGAACCAATTATACAAGATCCTTTACGTTCTTTTTATTCAGATAACAGATCTAAAAATGTAGGAACAAGGTCACCAAGAAAATCACACAGATACATTTTAACAAGTTTGTTTATTGTAAACTTCCAATAGCAATACCTGGTTTAAAACGGTACTGGTATACTGACAACAATTCCATTCACCTATTAATAAGTAGCACGATTAAGCAGTTAATCAAGGGTCACATTAATAAGGTAATGTATTAAAGTACAACTGGAACAACGCTACTAGCCAGCAATAAAGTGGAGATACACATTCATAGACACAGTAAAACTGTCATAATAAAAACTATACCTTGGTACAATAGTACAAATACCCACACCACACACACAATGTCCGTGCAGGTGGGGAGAGAGAGAGAGAGAGAGAGAGAGAGAGAGAGAGAGAGAGAGAGAGAGAGAGAGAGAGAGAGAGAGAGAGAGAGAGAGAGAGAGAGAGAGAGAGAGAGAGAGAGAGAGAGAGAGAGAGAGAGAGAGAGAGAGAGAGAGAGAGAGAGAGAGAGAGAGAGAGAGAGAGAGAGAGAGAGAGAGAGAGAGAGACCAGCATCGTTCTGTGCACTTCTTAAACTCCAATCGACTACCAAATAGGGTAAAAACACTCGGGCCGTTCGCGCTTATTATTCAACATCGGCATATCCATCAGCCCAATATTTATTATCGGGATGCTCCATTTACTGGTATGTTTCCGTCTCTCTCACGCGTCATTCCCCGCTCCAAACACCGCGTTCCCACTCCTGCACACACATACAAATCCCTGGATAGCCATCTCGTTTGTAAAAACATGTCCTATTTATATTCAAGTGCGTAAATTAATCAATAATTCAATTACTAGGTGCTCAACAAGGCAAACATAGGGAAGCGGGTGGAGAAGCCAGCATAACGTGATACTAATCAATTATCAAAAAGTGTCAGACAACACAAAGCGTGCACTAATCAAATCAATAAAATAATTTTATAAAAATAATAACATACCAGTGTAAAATAAATGTGAACAGGGCATTCTTGACCCTGTTACACTACTGTTTTGATGAATACATACAGTATGATTAAAATTCTAATTTCTTACAGGGGAAGGTCATAAACAACATACAAGAATATATAGAAGCCTACTGACAGTTGAATAATTGAAGTTGAATACGCACCAGTGTACGTTTAATTTATTAAGAGGCTGTGTTTTTTTTTTTTTTTGGTTTGTTTGAGAACCTCGCACGAGCAATATGGAAACTTGCGTTTGTTCTTCGATTGCTGCGGTGTGGTGTACGGTCTCGGCAGCGCGAGATTACCGGCCGGGGAGTCTAGCATTTTCATTAGAATTTTTTGGACGGTAGGACACATAGGATTATTTTTTAAAAGTCCTACATACGAGATTATATATAGTCCCACGTAGGAGATATAAAGTCTCACGTAGGAGATATAAAGTCCCACGTAGCCCTGGACTGTAACCACTGGATCACACTGCCTTCTGGGGTTCCTATGGGGTGCCATGTATATAAAAAAAAAGCATTAATATTTTAAAATCTCCTTTTCCATAAATCTTGGATTTTTTCCCAGATTTAATTTAAATCATGTATTTTTTCCCCCAGATTTATAAATGTTGTGAACATAAATATATATATTTTAAATGTGTACATTCAGATATAATTTATAAATCTTAAAATATTTAGCAACTTTTCAACATTTAAATGCTCAGTCTTTATTTTAAAAGTAAATATATATTTTGTTATTAAATATTTATTTTGAGAATCAAGATTTAGCTGTTCGCAAATACATTTGGATTTTGTGAACTTAAATATTTAACTAAATCTTAAATCTCTAAAAAGAATTAACATTTAGTTAAATATTTAACTAAATCTTAAATCGCTAAAAAAAAGATTTTACATTTAGCTAAATATTTAACTAAATTAAAATCTCTTAACAAGATTTAACATTTAGCTAAATATTTAACTAAATCTTAAATCTTAACTAGATTTAACATTTAGCTAAATGCTCGGAATTTTATGTTATAAAATTTGTTAATTTTTAAAATTGTAAAAGTTTTTAATTTTAAAATGTTTAACAATTGTCAGTGTTATTGAAAAAATATATCATATATGAAAAATGTTGCGAGAATCTCTTACACATTAGTCATGGGTGAAATAAATGTATTTTTATAGGATGGTACAGAGGGGAAAAGAGAGCCATGAAGTTCGCTATCCCAAGAATTTGGCGGGAACCCACTGACCACTCAGGCAACTGCTACTTCTGCATGGTGGACCCTTCCAAACTTCAGACTGGCAAGAATGCACCTGCTATCACGTATCCAGACCTTCCTTCATCCATCGCCCCAGTGCCACACTGCCATGAGCTCCCCGTACCCACTCCTCCGGAGAGAGAGGAGTTTTTAGAAGAGAGCAGCAAGTCAGAGAGCGAGGAAGAAGTTGTAGATCCAGATGACAATTTCAGAGGTGGAGCTGAGGAGAGAAACCCATACTACCCCAACCAAAAAGACCTCAACGACTTGATTAAAGATCTTGGTCTCACCAAGTCCAATGCCAAGCTTTTGACGTCTAGGCTCAAGCAGTGGAACTTGTTGGATGAGAGTGTGCAAGTCGCAGATCAGAGGAAGCGTCACCAACCTTTTTCCAGCTTCTTCACCAGTCAAGATGGGCTCTGCTTCTGCCACAATGTGACCAGTCTGTTCGAGGCAATCGGAATCGCCTGTAACCAGAAATCTCGAAAAACTACTCACTTCTAAATCTTTTTCTAAGTCATTTTTGTATTATTTTAGTATAAGTACATGTTAATTTGGATTCATATGTTGTTTTTTTCTGACTTTATGTGAACGAAAAGACACAAATTCGCCCGTTTTCTCATTGGAAATAGGTAAATTTCAAAATATCACTGTCCTGGTCACAAAAGCAAAGTTTGTGGGGAATAATAGCCATTTTCTATACTTTTGAGGTATAAGCAATTAGGAAATAACACTTACTACCCAGGAACAAAAATTGTGTTACATAGTGTAATTAACTGGCCAGCTAAATCTGGAGTTTGTATGCAAATGAGCTCTGCCCACTTTGTGCTTTCACGCAATTTGATTGGCTCTTGTAAAGATTTGCATATTTCCCGATTAGCATTACAAGAGACAATCACATCACGTGATTTGAAGGCAGCAGGAGTTTAGCCTGATTTTAAATTTTTGCTTGACAGACCCCCTTATGCAGGGCAACTTACAGAGGTAACAAGTTATTACAATACAGCTAAGAGATTATAATACAGCTAAGAAAAAAAGCAATACAGCTTTTTTGTTTGAGGATTTATTTTAGTTTCTGTTTGCACTTTTTTTGTCAGATGAAACGGTTTTTGCAATTATTGTGCACAGTGTGTTTCTTTCTGTAGGTTGTATGCATATGTGCTTTGTATTTGTAGTGTATACATGCAACTACTGTTATAAACTGCAAAAAGTTGTGGCCCATCCAAATTTTCATTCCTAGCTACGCCCCTGGCTTCAATTAAACATTTAGAGATTTCCCATTGCTTTTTACTCCAGGGCAAAAACCGTTAAGCCATTAAAATACCATTGGATCCCTCCCCTGTAAATTAGGGATGCAGTGACTACTTATTATATTATTATTATTATTATTATTATTATTATTATTATTATTATTATGATTATTATTATTATTATTATTAATTTCTTAGCAGACGCCCTTATCCAGGGTGACTTACAATTGTTACAATGGTGGGTGTTATTTGTGAAAGGCCTTCTTATTCAAGGTACAGTATGTTATGAGAGATGGAGGAGATTGTTCAGTTGTTGTCTAGCTTTTTAAGTTCCCGCTCAAACAAACCTTAAAGCAAGTACAGCAGTCTGGGATACAGTAACGAGGACCTAATGTAGCCAGCTGTGTCTGTTTTAAGTGGCTTTGTTTACTGGACATCCTTCATACCGTAACCGCATTATGTTTTTGTTTAACCTTTCCACCTTTCGGTAACACACTGTTCTGTTCTGTGTTGCTGAACCGGCCCACATAGCTGCATCCTCCCATTAGACGGGGTGATTAGAAAGTAAGTTTACCACATCAGTGTTATGGTGCGTTGATGTGGTAAACTTACTTCCTAATCACCCTGTCTCGTCCAACATTACATTGTTCTGTCTTCAACTGTAAGGCTGTTCTGTCACTTGGAACATCCAAAGACTAATCCCTCTTTATTAAATGTAAAGGTGTCGGTTCTGGATTCAGTTCATGGAGCCGTCAGGAGGTTGTGTTAATTCTTTTAGTACTGGTAACACTTCGGTTTTCTTTGGAGATCCTCCTGCTCTTTTGATTCTTGCATAACCTGTTTTTCAAGCAGATGTCAGTCAAATATTGACAAGCAACAATTATTCTTTACTAAATTGCCTTAACATGCACAGCTTAGCTGCCAAAAGGCTTGGGCTGCAGCCAAATGCATTAATGATTTCAGTTCCAGCGAAGTGTACTTTCTGGTGCAACTAGCATGTTGTTTACTCATGCTGTTCCAATAGTGTATATTCTATATAACCAGCTTTGCCAACAGTAAAAGGGAGCTATTCCAATGTTTAATTGAAACATGCAAAAGTAAGTACATCTTTATTTTTTATATTGTGTACATTGCCATTGAAAAGATACACCAGGGGCGGAGTTGAGACAGCACATTTTTTCCTGAAATGTTATATTCTTTTCCTTGGGTATTTCTTACATTTCTATGGAAATCCCTTAGTATTTCATTAAGATTGTCTTAAGATGTGTATTTTCCACAGCTGAGACAATTTGTTTTTTGTTTCAGCCAGTCCTGAAAGATTGCGATTTTTTTTGTTTTGCTATCTTTTAGTTAATTTAATTGTTCTTCACTGAAATCGGCATGTCTACTTACTACTTTAGGGATTTTTCTGCTGGTAAATGATCATTCAGTTTTATAGCTACTGTACACCTGTAACTGTAAACAAGATGGCTACCGGTACTTGAAATTCTATGAGGCAGCGCAGTGATTTCGAATATGTGACAAGACTCCAACTGTCCGTATCCATCCAATACACGGACAGCTGGAACCTTGCTCGACCAATCACATTGCTTGTTTCACGTTCTATTGCCAGACCTGGATTATAATATGGTGTTTTCGCTTGGGTAGTGTACAAGGAGTCATGCAATATAAAAGGGCTGTGCACTATTCCAACAACTATGCCACAGTAAATGCATTTGTAATGCCTTCCTACAGCATTTACTATTTGTCTTATGGCATATATAAGTGGCTAGTTTATTACAGTAAATAACTTGAATTACTGGAAAGCATCTCCCCCTCCTTTTGAAAAAGAGCCGTGCTTTTCTCGTACTTAACAGTACCTTTGCTGTGCTTGGCCGTGGTTTGCAATGTATTTTGTCCGTAGTTCACCATACTGCTCTATCATAAGGTAAGGTAAGTCTTTTAAAATGCTTTGTCTGTGCTTTCCCTATAATGTACACTTGGCTGTGTGTTTACATTAGGATCCCAGAATAGAGTCAGGTCCTGTTTGCATTGCAGTTTGTGTGCACGCTGGAAGAGGCCTGGTGTAAATACAGCATGAAAGTAGCTCTTTTAGTAGGTACAGGAACGTTGTATTGTCTTTATTTGAAAGCCCTGACGTTTTTCCATTCACTCTTAAACATGCCTTCCCTCGGGCTCCAAGTCACCTGACTGATGTTTATTTTATTAATATTTAAATACAGTATATGCTGGCCATCATCATTTCCTTTTACGCTGTCTGTCACCACAGCTACCTTCACCCACAAAGGAACGTGATAAGGGTTGATGTTGGATTTTTTGGTCCTTTGTTGCAAATATCACATCGTTAGGTATTTTCTGTAATTTGTTAACAGTTTTATAACAATAAAAATTAACAAGTGTTAATCCCCTTATAATTCTCCTTTTGATTTTATAGAAACTGAAAACTGGACACCATGCATTTTTAGAGATGAAGGAAACACAGTCAAACTTAATTCAGTACATTCCGCTCAAGCTGTTGACATGGAGAAATTGGATAAAAAGTAATGCCGTGCAAATATAAAAAGGGAATTAGTAGGGATAGAGATTTTTCTGTACTCCAATGGTGCAGATCTGAAACACGATTCTTCCCTTCACTTTTGCACGCAAACATTTCTAATCACACTGTTGCATCAAAGAGGCTAGTAGGGTTAATGACATAAGTATCTTAAATCAGGTTTATTTTTCAGTGTGATAAATAATAAATAGTCTAAACAAATTATGGATAATATCCCAATATCATGATAGTTGGTCCATCCCTAGAGGCTTGTATTTTGTTTTGCTTGAATGGAAGCTGTGACAACCAGGCCATTCTGTTTTTAAACACTAGCTAGAAGACAATGTCATTTAACAGTACTGTCTACTGTTCTGAATTATGATGTTAATATCAACAGACATTCATTGCTGTAATGTGATCTGTTGTCTGATTTTTTTTTCAGAGTATTTACATAAAATTACACCCTATAATTACACTAATTGCATTAAAGTCTTATTCATTTTTGAATTCCTGTTGTTTACAACAAACACACCCTGATATTTCTAAACTATTGAAAAGGTATCACATTCAACCTGCCAAATAACAATTCAAATTGCTTAAAGTTATAACTGAAAATAGGAACTCCCACACAGCTGCGGTGTGATGAGTCAAAACTTCCTGTGTGCCAAAAACATTCAAACAAATGAAGTAATATTCCTATAACACCCTCCTGGTCTAAACAGTGGCTCATATATATATATATATATATATATATATATATATATATATATATATATATATATATATATATATATATATATATACAGTACTGTGCAAAAGTTTTAGGCAGGTGTGAAAAAATGCTGTAAAGTAAGAATGCTTTCAAAAATAGACATGTTAATAGTTTATATTTATCAATTAACAAAATGCAAAGTGAGTGAACAGAAGAAAAATCTACATCAAATCAATATTTGGTGTGACCACCCTTTGCCTTCAAAAGAGCATCCATTCTTCTAGGTACACTTGCACACAGTTTTTGAAGGAACTCGGCAGGTAGGTTGGCCCAAACATCTTGGAGAACTAACCACAGTTCTTCTGTGGATTTAGGCAGCCTCAGTTGCTTCTCTCTCTTCATGTAATCCCAGACAGACTCGATGATGTTGAGATCAGGGCTCTGTGGGGGGCCATACCATCACTTCCAGGACTCCTTGTTCTTCTTTACGCTGAAGATAGTTCTTAATGACTTTCGCTGTATGTTTGGGGTCATTGTCATGTTGCAGAATAAATTTGGGGCAAATCAGATGCCTCCCTGATGGTATTGCATGATGGATAAGTATCTGCCTGTACTTCTCAGCATTGAGGAGACCATTAATTCTGACCAAATCCCCAACTCCATTTGCAGAAATGCAGCCCCAAACTTGCAAGGAACCTCCACCATGCTTCACTGTTGCCTGCAGACACTCATTTGTGTACCGCTCTCCAGCCCTTCGACAAACAAACTGCCTTCTGCTACAGCCAAATATTTCAAATTTTGACTCATCAGTCCAGAGCACCTGCTGCCATTTTTCTGCACCCCAGTTCCTGTGTTTTCGTGCATAGTTGAGTCGCTTGGCCTTGTTTCCACGACAGAGGTATGGCTTTTTGGCCACAAGTCTTCCATGAAGGCCACTTCTGACCAGACTTCTCCAGACAGTAGATGGGTGTACCAGGGTCCCACTGTTTTCTGCCAATTCTGAGCTGATGGCACTGCTGGACATCTTCCGATTGCGAAGGGAAGTAAGCATGATGTGTCTTTCATCTGCTGCAGTAAGTTTCCTTGGCTGACCACTGTGTCTACGGTCCTCAACGTTGCCCGTTTCTTTGTGCTTCTTCAAAACAGCTTGGACAGCACATCTGGAAACCCCTGTCTGCCTTGAAATTTCTGCCTGGGAGAGACCTTGCTGATGCAGTATAACTACCTTGTGTCTTGTTGCTGTGCTCAGTCTTGCTATGGTGTATGACTTTTGACAGTAAATTGTCTTCAATAACCTCACCTTGTTAGCTGATTTTGGCTGTTCATCACCCAGTTTTATTCCTCCTACACAGCTGTTTCTGTTTCAGTTAATGATTGTGTTTCAAACTACATATTGAATTGATGATTATTAGCACCTGTTTGGTATAATTGTTTAATCATACACCTGACTATATGCCTACAAAATCCCTGACTTTGTGCAAGTGTACCTAGAATCACTCTGTGTAAGTCGCCGACTCTGGATCCAGCAAAAGTGCCCCAGACCATCACGCTTCCTCCTCCATGATTGACAGTTGGTGTCACACACCGAGGAACCATCCTTTCGCTTACTCGACGGCGTACAAAAACCCTGCGTGATGAACCGAAGATTTCAAATTTTGATTCATCGGTCCATAAGACCTTCTTCCAGTCTTCAGTAGTCCACTGGCGGTGCTTCATGGCCCAGGCAAGCCTCTTTTTCTTATTTTGCCATCTTAGCAATGGCTTTCTTACTGCCACTCGACCTGTCAAACCTGCAGCTCAAAGTCTTCTCTTCACAGTTGAAACTGAGCCTTGCTTACTTCGACCAGTGTTAAGCTGTGCTTGAAGCTGTTGTCCTGTGAGCCGCCTATCACGCAAGCTGTTGACTCTCAGAAACTTGTCTTCTGATTCTGTTGTGGCTTTGGGTCTGCCAGACCTCTTCCTGTCAGAGTTTCCTCCAGTTTCCAAGTGCCTTTTGATGGTGTAGGAAACTGTACTCATTGACACCTTGGCTTTCTTTGCAATTTCTCTAAAGGAATGACCTACACTTTTAAGGGTTATAATGGTCTGTCTGTCTTCCTTTTTTAATTGCCTTTTTCTCGCCATTATGAGAGCAATATACTACTTCCTGCAGTACAACACTGTCCAAATAATGCTTAAGAGGGTGTAGTAACACAGTCTGTTCCAACACTGCTTTTATACAGAAAGAGGGTTTGTAAGTAATCAACAAAAGTTGGGACACCTGTAGGAATTGTTAGCATCAACTTTCAAGGCTTAATTTACTTCCATTGCTGCAGAACAGCTGTAAGTTGTTAACCCATTACTTGTTCCCTGAAAAAGGCCTTTTTGAATAACTCTGAAATGTACATTATTTTTCAGTTTTTGGTAACCTAAACTTTTTTTTTTAACCTCTGGCAGTTTACCGCTTACCTTTGTACCATTTCAGGTTATTCACCTGACTTGAACTGCTTAAATTTCAATAAAAACTGGAAAAATGGGGGTGTTCTAAAACTTTTGACCGGTAGTGTATATATGGTTTGAACAGCCCGTTTCAAGCAAACACAAATAAACAATAATAGGCAGTCTCTTGGTTTAGGTTCAGAAAAGGGTCGTTTTATCGGGGTTGGGTTTCTGTTTCTCTCTCTCTCTCTCGCTCTCTCTCTCTCTCTCTGGTCATAACCAGATAATGTACAGGCAATTATCTGTCATTTCATTAAGGTTATGATTGAGGATAAGTATGGTACGAAAATGTAATAATGTTAGGATATTAATAATGTTAATATCTTTTGAAGACACTGTTATAAAAGTTTACCATAGCAAAAGCATAATAAAATATGGGTTAAGTATAGGTAATCATTGTAAAGCCCAGCGATGTGTGGTAAATAATACAAGTAAAGCATAGTTAACCATGGTAAACTATGGCATATAGGATATTCATGGGACAGCATGGACACCCTTACAAGACAGTGCTTTGGAAAAGGTCACTGATGTGTGTGTTTGCTTGCCCTGGTGTATTATATTTCTATGATTGTGTTCTGTAGATAGAGATCCCGTGTATATACTGACCAGCAAAAGGTAGGGGTCAATATGGACAGTTGATGTATCAGCTAGTGGCAAGAGAACAAAAAGTGAGACGTCACAAAGAGTAGAAACTTTTCAACAGAATCGAAGCTGAGCTCATGTTTTATGGATTCCATCTTCAGCTGTTCATTGCCAAGGGCCTTAACGTCAGTAAACAAACACGACAAAGAGATCTTCAAACCATTTCCTCCAGTCTGTAATTTACTTCTGTTTTTTTGTTAAAGGGAGATCTTGAGAAAGGTTTTTTGTCCAAATCTGTGTCAAGTTATTTACTCAAACATAGTTTCTTTCAGTATTTGTTTTATAGTTCTGGGTGACTAAGGCGACCTACACACACACTCTGCAGTTGGTTTGACAACATATTTACAAACGGCCCTTTTTTTTTTTTTGTACACACACCTTTCATTACTAAGGTGGTGCAGTCCCTGTTTAAACAACTGAACTCGGGCCATCATTCCATGCCAATTGCGAGGTTTTGCGTGACAACATTATTATTATTATTTATTTATTAGCAGACGCCCTTATCCAGGGCAAGTTACAATTGTTACAAGACACCACATTATTTTTACATACAATTACCCATTTATACAGTTGGGTTTTTACTGGAGCAATCTAGATAAAGTACCCAAGAGTCCAGAGCCCTAACCACTACTCCACACTGCTGCCCTTACATGGATGCTGTGTTTTTGTTTATGCTTTTGGAAGAATGTACTGTACGTAATCGGATCGTCAAGCACAGCTGTACTCTTTTCTGCAAAGCCAGCGGAGACGCCATTTAGCTTTTTCTGCACTGCTAAATACAGTGGCGACGATCTGCAGTACCATGACAGTAGATCGAAACATTTGGGCGATCTTCCGATCAGAAGGCTGGTGGGACCGACTTGAGTGGTTTCCAAATGACTGGATTAAAAATGTACGCATGTCTAAGGAGTCGTATATGGGTCTTTGTCATTTACTGAGACATTTCCTGGAGTGCCAAAACACAGAGATGAGACATTCGGTATCGGTGGAAAAACGAGTTGCGGTCGCACTGTGGCGATCACATGGAAATGTCTGATAAACAATGACATCATTAGTTGCGCAGAAATCCACTGAGCACCAACTGCGGTTGTGTTGTGCGGTTGTAATACACACACACAGTTAGTGCGCATTAACTAACCAAACTGAATTAATAACCGCACTTGATGTTTGCTCTGAAAAGGATTAACTAGTGCGGTTGTCGCTGCCCTTTGTAACCGAACTGTGTGTGTGTGTATACAAACCGTATTAAGAGCAAATGGTGAACTCACAACCGCATTTAGCCTGTGTGTGTGTAGCCTAAGTCACTTAACAACTCTCAGGCTGCAATTACTACAAAAGGACTATGTCAACCTTTTTAATTATGAATATACAAGCTGTCTATTAGGTAACCTGCTCTTAATTGTGACAGCGAGAGCCCGTATAGTCAGGCTGTGTGGTTCAGTGGTTAAAGAAAAGGGCTTGTAGCCAGGAGGTCCCTGGTTCAAATCCCACCTCAGCCACTGACTCATTGTGTGACCCTCAGCAAGTCACTTAACCTCCTTGTGCTCTGTCTTTCGGGTGAGACGTAATTGTAAGTGACTCTGCAGCTGATGCATAGTTCACACACCCTAGTCTCTGTAAGTCGCCTTGGATAAAGGCGTCTGCTAAATAAACAAATAATAATAATAGTCAACACCATGCTAAGACTGATACATTTATATCAGGGCCCAGAAAAAGGCATTAGTGACATCTTGTTATTAAACAAACATACACTCTCAGTCACAATACATGAGTCATTACCATTGAGAAACTTCATTACATGTAGAGAAACATTTCGACGAGAAGATTTTCAAGCCACTGTGTGTTATTTAAAATTCTGATTACAAGTACATTCAAAACTTAATATTAGAGGGGTGCCGAGTAAGGAGTATAACGAGTATCCGTAACGCTTTTTTCCAAGCCTGAGAATACAAAAGTACAAAGATAGACTGATACACAATACAACAAAACTTCAGGTTTATTGAAATCACTGTAAAATAACACTGAAGCACTGTGCGGTCATATTCTATGCATTGTGTTTTTATGAGACTGACTTACATATTTGACCTGACATGATAAAATGTGATCACTGATTGCACCACGGAAACATGTTGCCACACAGCTCTGCGGTATCTTGATGAGCAGTGCTGGAAAAAGGATAATTGGATGGCAGTTTTCATTAATCTCGATCTACAACATATATTTAACATATATTTATGGCAACAATAGCTTGGTGAGTCAGAAACATTATATAAGTCCATCTATACAGTGGCAACAAGCTACTATAAAAAAAAACAAAATCAACTAAACAGACTTCCCAAGATTCAGATTTTTCACACACAATTAAACTAGAGAAAGAGAACAATCAATTCATCACACAGACTCATAAGTCTTACATGTTCTAGAACTGTAGTAAAGCCTCCCTAAAATATTTTGCAAAATAAAAACTTTGAGTTCAAGTTCTGAAATACCAGATTCAATAAATCAATAAATTGAATCAATTAACACTGACTCATGATTTCACAGACCCAGATTAACACTAATCTTCGGCTACCTAATGTTACCTTATGTTAAGGTAGTCCATGACTAGTACTAATCAGGGTCTAAATGTAACATCGGAGAGTCTTTTTTATATAATCTAAACCGTCACAGACCTATGGAGTATGTATTGTTAATGGTTCCTAAGATATGGCGAAAATCAAAGCTTGAAGCCTGCATCAATAATACCTGAATCTCATTCAAGTATTTGAAGGTCAACTACATAACCTTGGGACTGGATATATTTGGTTTGGTCCCCCTGACTTGAACCTTTGGCCACAGATGCACTTACAAGTCAACCCAGTTTGATTAATCTTGTGTTTTTATTGTGCACTTTTGACAGGAGGAATACAATCCAGAGGTGTTTGTACAGTACTGGTTCTACAGCAGGGGTGCCACTGAGCCTCTCAATGTGAAGAGCTGATGGGAGGAGCTTGTTGCATGGCCATGGGTCTGGTTTGGTTTAGTCCATTCTGCCTCCACCAGAAGACAGAATGGAGACCTCTCCCAAGCATAACCCATTCATCTATATATGGCATTAGTGTCCAGAGCCCTCTACCTTCCAAAATTATCCCTTTCTCTTGTGCCTAATTTCCTTAAAACCATGCTTTGCAGTAACATTGAGAAGCAGCATGCTGTTTGGAGGGCTGCTGATGGCCGTAGCAATGGGATCATTGTAAATTCAGTCATATTGATCAATACAAAAGCCAGTTTGCATGAGTTTACTGCTGTGAATGTACAATAGAAATGGGACAAGTGGTGGTGGAGAAGAGGGTGGATAGACTGTGGTTTTAATTGCACTGCTGAAGAGGGTGGTTTTAATTGCACTGTTCATTGTGTTAGAGCTCTGCAAGTGATTTGTATATTGATTTGCAGTTATAATACAGTTTGTGACAAGTTACACTGTAACTGTAGTGAATGGAATTTGCAGTTAAAGCACAGAGTGTAGCTTCAGTTCTGTTACTGTTGTGGCGCGCTGCAGTTCATTCTGTTTTACTGTTGTAGTGTCAGGTCAAGCCCCACTTAATCACTCTGTTACTTTAATTCTAGACGCTCAATCCTGGGGTTACCTGCAGAAGCTGCAGTACAACACTGCCTGCTGCATTTACTGTACATGCTCTGCATTGTGTGTGTGATTTTAAGATTAACCACCACTGCCACCTACTGTCCAGTTGTACTACTACACAGAGGACAGCTGCCGTGGATCCATTTGGCATCTTTTCACAGAATGCTTTTGTCTCCAAAAGTCAGGTTCTCTCACCAGAGGGCGAAGGGATCAATCATTTCTATATCAGCAATGTACAGTATGGGACAGTTCTGTAAACCCAGGGTCCAATTCAGTTCATTTTTTTGCTGGAAAAAAATGGGAAAATCCAAAAATGTGGATGCATTTTCCATTTGATTACTCATTTATAATGTGTTTATTGAAGGTAAAGGTAAATAAAAACACTCTTACACAGGAAGTGACTGAATGCTATATATATATAAAAAAAAAACTGCATCTTGGGTGCTAGTTATTTTTCCCCTTAGTCCTGTAACTCTTACTGTAAAAGGTGCGTGAAACAGATACAATGTACCAGAATTCATTGTGATGTAAATTAAAAGACAACAACAATGAACTGTCGCGGTGAGCACGGAGCCATATGGTCACCCTGTCTATGTGTTAGGAAGTCTTGGCATCTCTGACAGTTTATACTGTGTGTCTGTACATAACCTCTATATACTCTTCCAATCCAGCCACCCACCATGTATCCCATGTATAAAGTGTAGCTGGAGATTATTCATATCCATAACTCTGCATTTTACACTTCTAAACTGCAATTCTTCTTCCTTATTAAAAAAAGGACTGTCTTAATAAGGTAACGGCAGTTTTCCATTTTTAAATATAAATTGAACCTGCCAAGCGCTGTTTATAGAATAGTTCTAGTTATAAAACAGTGATGACAGACAGGTTTCATTTATTTTTGGGGGCTGTTACAGAATCGAGGCGCCTGTTCGCAATTTAACGTAGAAAAGGAACGTTTTCAAAGAGATTCTGCAAATTAAAAAGTCATGGAAAGTGGAGAAAAAAATGAAATTGGTAAAACATAAAGCATAATGAGTGCTTTTAAAATGCTGTCTGTTTTTTCATAAAAGTTACAAGTTTAGAAAAGCTACACCTAGTACAGTCAAACCGGTATCAAAGACCACCAGAAGAGACCTGTTTACAGTGCCTGCTCTGATGCACTGTGTATATACATCTCCAGTGTTTAAAGACCACTTGTCTGTGACTAGCTGTAATGGTTCTAAGCAGGTTTGGCTGTGCAGTAACTCAGTAAGACAGTGGCAGTGCTGCTAGGAGGCGTGGTCTGGCTGATCCTCATCTTCCTCCTTGGGGAGGGGCGGGGCTGTCAGTAGTTCCATGTCGGCTTGCACGTCCTCGTCGTCTGATTGGACGACAGGGGTCTCCGCCCCCTCTTCGCTGGTGTCCAGGCTGTAGGGGTCTGTGGAGGTGGAGGATGTGGAGGACGTGCGAGATTTGGCTTCTCTGGGTACCTGCAGCGTTATCTCGTCTTGGTACACGTCACTGTCGTCTGGCAGAAAAACACAGAATCCAGAACATTTCTGTAATCCTATATTATTTTTAATTGAATGTGAAACTTCTTATAAAACAAATGCCGAATGTATTCAGCTTTGGTTTAGCGTTAAGCTCAGTTTGAGTGGTAAATCAGATTCAGGACCTGTTTTTCAATTGAGTGAAAATGCCCCCTTTTTCTGAACTCAATCAAGCAATTTTAATGTGTTATAAAAATAGATTTAAAATATACCTGTCCCAATCTTCAATTAGTTATAGTATATATATATTTTTACCCTTATACAAATGTACTGTGCTATACCCTGTTGTAAAGAGTGGTAAAGGCATAGTATGGTGAAAGCATGGTAAACTGCAGAGCTACAGTGGTAAACTTTTATCAAAGGTACTGTCACAATAAAATGACTGCAAACGTTGCAGTGACTTTTAAAAAAATCAGACTTATAACAGCAGAAACAGCTAACTTTAATAGACTAGAATTCTAATTTTAAAAATAGAAACCTCCAGATGGAATTCAAGATGAGCTAAGATTATTTTTATCATTTTATCCTGATAAGGATCATTTACACTCGTTACTACACAGTATTAAGGTCACTCAGACATACCATCTGTTTTCATGGGGGTGTCCTATCTGCATTAGCAGACGCACACAGTCGAGGCGAGCAATGGCAGATTGATTTTGAACATTGTTTCTTTGTTTTACCTGCCAGCGCTGTGGCAATGCTGCCCTCCTCCGCCCCGGAATTGAGGAAGACATCGAAAGCCTCTTGGTCAGAGATATCCAGGAGATCCATCTGTTCCAGCATGTCCACATTCACCTCCATGGAAGAGATGCTACCGATGGGCGCTGAAGCCAAAAAGAAATACAGAACATTACATTCTAAGCGTTAAAATTTCAAATCCCCAACTGTGCAAGGGTAATGTTGGCCTAGACATCAATGGCAATTTAGTTTGAATAAGCAGTGGCTTTATTTAACTTGTGTGTAGAATATATAACTAGAGATTAGCAGGATTTGTGGTGCAGTTCTAGTGGCGAGTGTCAGAAGTTGTTTTTATAAAGTATATACAAGTATGGTATTGATATTAAAGGGTAGAATGCACTATGGGATTTTCTGCCAGTAAAACCATCTATTCTTTCTTGTGTGTTAGTTGCATTTAAGATTAAATTGTATTTATAAGATGACACTGTGAATAGCCATAGTACGTTTTGAAAGCGTGCCACAGGAAAAAACATTATGCTGTAGGTCTGGATTTGGATCAAATGTACAGTTTGCCAGTTTTCAAATTCAAAAATTCAAAATTCGCAATACTGACGTCTCTTGTGCTCGATCTGGAGGTGGGCCGCAGAGAGGTAGACGTCAACATCGTGCTGGAAAACCTCCTCGAAGAACCGCTGCCTCTCCCGGAGCTTCAGCTGCTGCGCGTGGTCCAGCTCCAGGACCCTCTGAGCATGCTCCGTCTCAGCTGAGGAAACAATCACAAGATCCCAGCGTGAGGAACAGAGAGCCACTTCAATATCCAGGGACAGGCATACAGGACATATTATTAGGTGTTAAAAACAAAGGGTACTTTTAGTGTGGGGTTGTGGGGTCAAAAGACCCCACGGTCAGAACTGAAACCCCCACAGATATTTGCTTTATAGAAAGCATTGTACACAAACTATGAAGTACAATTAAAAGTTACTGTTAGGTAAATGTTCGACAAATGGCAAATACAGTTTTTCCGCTATTGGGTTACACTGACGTGCTCAGTGTTTGTTTAAACGATGCATTACACAAGGTCACAGGTGGCACATATTAATCCCCCTCACTGTCCAGTTTACTGCAGACTGCTTGGCTGAATGTTATTTTTCCTGGCCCTTTACAGGGTTAACATAATTAGCTTCAGTGAGCATTGCAATCCTATTACAGGCGTTGAATACACACTATCCTTGTCATTTCAATAACCCAGGAGGTCCGGTTCTGAACCAGCATGCTTATCAATCACAGGGGCTGTATAGTTAATCCTTAATTAAAAGCATGTATTATTACATTACAAACAATACATATTACAGCCAGATACATCAAATCCAAATGAACAGCTGGAAGAAGATGGGAGTTAATGTTAAATGGTTATTTTAAGCTGCTCGTTGCCTGCTGGTCATTAACGATAACCCCCTGCCTCACTATCACACGTCAAGGCCTTTCTGTTGAAATTGGAACCACCCGCTGCTTCTCTGAATCAGCAGCTTGCAGCCGAGTGGATTATCCTGACAGTTACATGAATCACTGGAGCTGCTTTCTGCCTCCTGGGTCCCCAAGCGACTTCCAGTCTATCCGTGCTTAACTCCTAATAGCCTTGCCTTCATTCGGCCAAAACAATCAAGAAAAGGCAATAGAGAAAAGCTTCAATATGGAAAGACTTCAATATTCTAGTTTGGGTATGTGGAAAACTAGATTTTTGGTGCAACTACAGCGTTCGGCCACCAGGTGTCACTGTTTGCTATGCAAACTCCCATCAGGGTGATTGTAAACAGGAACCATTATAACCTATTTAGGAAAACATTGAAGAACATTTAAATCAGACACACACACAAACACACGCGAAAACATGCATTATAAAAATCTAAAAAAACAATAAGATAGTTGATAGGAAATGTCACGTGGTAAAACACTAGCAGTGATCTAAGTGAAGGATGCTGTTGTTTAGTTTTCCACAGTATCAACCCTTCTTTTAAATATTCTGCAATTACAGTACACAACTAAGCTTGAATTCATATGATAAATTCAGCTGAATCACATGTGAAAAACATTTTTTACAAATACAAATATATGTGGAAAGATCAGACAGTATCTAACCCTATCCCCTATGGTTACCTATCCACAATAGTGGGGAGTTTGAATCTCTAAGTGTTCTAACGCATTCATGGTGGATGTTTATTGAAACCCTCCCCACCACAAACACCTGTACCCCGTTCACCTTGAAGTCTGACCTGATGAGTTAAAGGCCATAGCCTCTCCATTATACGCACAGCGCTGGGTCGATACTAACAGCCTTTAGTCCTTGATTTCCTGATTGGTGCTATCAGAGCATTGCTGTCAGTGCCTGCAGCTCAGAGCAAGCAATGAAAGAAAAATCAATGTGGAAATCCCACTTGGAGACAGGAAAGGGGTGGATGAAGGGGAATGGATAGGAACAGGGTATTTCTACGGAATGGTGGGGTAAAGAGGACAACAAACAACACTGTGCATGAAGTATACAGTGAAGCGCTTTGTGATGAAAGGTGCTATAGAAATGTGAACTGTATTGTATTGTATTGTAGATCACAATTTCCAAAAGCTGTCTCCCTTTTCCCAACACGGACCTCATTTCTGACTGAATGCACTACAGGTCTACCAAACTCCAGTATGTACTGCTTAGCACATCTGATTGAGAACCTGACCAGTGTACTGTTGGACTAATATCTGCCCTCCTCTATCTGTTTATTTCAGGAATGGGAACAGCAGCAACAAGAAATGGAACTGGCAGAACTAGAGGAGTTCGTCTTTCACTGCATGGCAGAAACGATCCAAGCATAGCTGCCCTGCAGTACAGTACAAAATGGTATTATCAAAATCTGGAAGGAGGGCAATAACAACCTTATGGGTATCCTCAACAAGTGTAGAAACCATACATTCCTGAAGCCACACACAGACGCCAGGAGAGATGCATTCAGCTGCCAGTGTCATTTCTTTACAAGGTTCATAAGCAGCAGCTGGTATTTACTGTGGGAACTGCCGCTGCAGCCTGGCACAACCCCACACATTATAGGCTGTCAGGACTGAGGTTTAGTTATCATACTTACAGAGTTACTCAGTATGTGCTGTTTACCAGAGAGACCCCCTCCCCCACCAGGAATAAGAAACAGATCTCATTCAATGATTTAAAAGCAATTGAGGTAAAGAGCTTTCATTGTGCAACGCTAGCCTGTTTTAAAATTACCCATTTCAAATTAAACAGCTGCATAAATTAAATATAACAGATTCACCACTTAAAGGAGGTCTTTAATAGTGCAGGTACTGCACCAGGATTTGTGATTGTTCTTTCAGTCAGCACAATGTCTTTCATGTTTTCTTTATTTGTTCTCATACATACATCAGAGACTTAAACAACTCTATTGCTGAGCTACGTAAACAAATTGCCACAGTCACAAGCACTGCAGCCAGGGGCTCTGGCAACACTACTAACTCAATCTTGCCAGCCTCTTGCCAGCCACATCCAGTAATTAAGTGTTCAAGGGGTTTACTTTGAGCTGATTCAGTGTCAGCGGACCTTGCAGAGCTCAATTAGGCATCCACAACACAATAGCTTGCAGAACAATGGTGAACTCCCACAGAGAGCCTGGGTGCTGACTGCTCAGTGACTGCCACTCTGAGTTGGCTAGTCCGCTGCATTAATGAAAGGCTTTCTTATGTGGATCAATGAGCAGTGCCTCTGCTCCAGATAGTTTACCAGCAGCCACAGCACTGTTCGATCGCACTTTGGCTGGATTTTAGGGGCCAGGCTAACAGTGGAAGACAGCATTGTGAAAAGTAATCACCTAGTGTGAGAAGGTCAGGTAACTAATGCGAGCCTGCTCACTTTAATCTCCTGCGATGTCTTCTGGCTAATGTGCCTGGTGTTTTACAATATGGCCATTGATTTTTAATGAAGAGAAGACAGCATTAAATAACAGGGGCTTGCATGTACTGTAGTTCTATATAAGGAAAACCTTCACCATTCAGTGATAACAAGTGGTGGCTTTTGGCAGAATGTGTATCTATAAAAAGCTTGCTATAGTGCAATCTAAAAAGGGAACCCGTCAGATCCATTTTTGCATTGTATCTGTATGATTACAAGCATGGGGCTAGTCTGTCTCATCATGCTCTGGGAACCCCACTTCTGGGCCCTTGGCTCAAGGCTTTATTAGGGTGATAACATCTGTTGCTTAGGTTTAGCTGGTGAAAAGAGGATTAGCTTACATTTGATTGGTGTATCTTCTGATCAATATGTGGGTTGTGACGTTAGAAAAAATAGGGGTGATCAATTGACAAACTGAATCTAGGAAACAAGGGGTACGTATGTGTTAACGATGCAGACTGTGTAGGAGACCTATGGTATATGGCAACTTCTCTTTGGAAATAGGCATGCTAATACTGCATGAATGCAGCCTTTTAACGCTTCCTTTCAAATCTCACGGACGTGAACAATCGTACTTGCTATTCAGCCATGTGCTTCTCCCAAGCAGACTGCCAGTTAAGCCAAAGTGTGTGTTGATTTTGTGAAGTGGGCTTCTGTCCAGTGAGGACCAAGCTGAGACCACGAGAAGAGATTTCACCTGGTACCTGAGCTGGATCTGAACACAGCCTGCCTGCATTCAAAGCAAAAGCATTAACCCACTGCACCAGATAGCACCCAAAATAGACAGCTGGCAGGAATTAAATAAATTGTGAAGGACCGCTTGTCTCCGAACATAAAAAAAAAAAAAACAAAGAATGATGTCATCAGAAATCCACACTGAAACCCTTCACTTGCCTTCCTTCTGTGGTGTTTTGGATCATGGAATGTCTCTGTGTGCAGTGAATGGCCAAATTAGGGCTTTTTTCCCATCAAACTCAGCTGGCATGCAGAGCGAATGAGAACAGTGGGGGGGGGGGGGGGGGGGTTCAGTAAGCATAAACTCAACCTATTAATAGCTATTCATTAAAGCACTCTTAGCTTCTCTGGTTGATTTCTTCTGAGTCTAAACTTTAATAAATGCTGACATCCCTAAATAGGTTAGCCTTTTTTTTTTTAATCACCACTGGTTCTGTGGTAAGCGTTGAAAGGGTAATCCAAGCTACAGCAGCTCAGCCTCAGTCATCATCAGAATCAGGTTCACTTTCCTCTGACTATCACAAGACTTAAGGTTTGTCTGTTACCATCATGGGAAGCTCCTTGGGAGGTTTTATTGGCCTTGAGTAAGATTCAGCCCTGTATTATCACCATACACAGAACAGTTTCCTTTTATACAAAGACAAGTATGTCTTTATTGCATTTATTCGTGGAAACAAATCCCTTATGAAAACCAAATGCTGTTAAACTATAGTGGACGAAAAATACTTAAGCACAGCTACATAAACTACAGATAGTGTAATTACCAGTGTATTCTCTCTCTCTCTCTCTCTCTCTCTCTCTTTCTTAAAACAAGCGGCTGTACTTGTAACAGGCAGCTCAGGATAGAAATGAGATTAGGAATCTACAGGGAGATCTTGCACTAATTGGATCACGTTCCTAAGCCCGTCTAAATTAGGAATAGACATTTGGACAGGATATTGAAACATGATCATTTAGAGATAAAGTGACTAATCTTTGGTTGTCTTCTCTTCAAAGGGTTGCAAGTACTGGATCCCCAACATTATCTACAAGTCCACTTCTTAATGCAAACTTTTTCTATTAGATGGGTTCAGCAGTTTGAATGTGTTTTAACCAGGACCAAAATATGAAATCTCTTCACTGCTTTTTAATGTCATCATCAGTATTCACAGACCAGAATATGCTCCGAATGAACCAATAAAAAAAAATTATAAAAAGAAAAAAAGAGCGATCGTTACGGATGAAAGAAAAGAACTGAAATGAAATTCCCTGTTCTGGAATGCTGTGTGACCCAGGGGTCGTTAATGTAATCTAATATGAAATTCCCTGTTCTGGAATGCTGTGTGACCCAGGGGTCGTTAATGGAATCTAATATGAAATTCCCTGTTCTGGAATGCTGTGTGACCCAGGGGTCGTTAATGGAATCTAATATGAAATTCCCTGTTCTGGAATGCTGTGTGACCCAGGGGTCGTTAATGTAATCTAATATGAAATTCCCTGTTCTGGAATGCTGTGTGACCCAGGGGTCGTTAATGGAATCTAATATGAAATTCCCTATGCTGGAATGCTGTGTGACCCGGGGGGCGCTAATGGAATCTAATATGAAATTCCCTGTTCTGGAATGCTGTGTGACCCGGGGGGCGCTAATGGAATCTAATATGAAATTCCCTGTTCTGGAATGCTGTGTGACCCAGGGGGCGCTAATGGAATCTAATATGAAATTCCCTGTTCTGGAATGCTGTGTGACCCGGGGGGCGCTAATGGAATCTAATATGAAATTCCCTGTTCTGGAATGCTGTGTGACCCGGGGGGCGCTAATGGAATCTAATATGAAATTCCCTGTTCTGGAATGCTGTGTGACCCAGGGGTCGTTAATGGAATCTAATATGAAATTCCCTGTTCTGGAATGCTGTGTGACCCGGGGGGCGCTAATGGAATCTAATTGGTCGTCACTTATCTCAAGGTACAGTATCAGCTGATGGATGATGAAGACCATCAGGGCACATCGCTCACTTGTGGGGGTCTCTGGGCTTCATCTCAACTGAACAAAAGACAGCATCAGAATGAGTAATAAACTGGGGCAAAACAAACAGGCTACACTACTGTGTGTGTGTGTATACACAGTATATATATACATATATATATGTACACACACAGTGGTTATATGACAATATGATACATGTGCATCTCATTGCATTTTGGCGACAGAAAACAATTGCAGGGTGAAGGTTGGGGTTAGAAAAAAAAAAGGTATTAGTTATCTTTACTGAAGTAATTTCCAGAAACGTGGCATCCAACCAACGATCTGCAGGATCATCATTCATTGCACACCACCTCAAAAATGTCATTGACTTGCAGTGATAAAAGCAATTACAGTATCCTGTACAACAATACTTTATCTCGGGCTGCTCTGACATATTCCCGTTATGTTACTGTGTTGTCTGGGGTGTGTTGCTAAGGGGGTGGAACATTCCATCGAGATAAAGCTGCATAGCCTTGCCATACACATGCATTAAACAGCCAGAGAGAAACCTTGCTATTTATAAGGGCGGGGGAGTACATTTGTGTACTTTTGATACATTCAGATTTTACCAGAAAACTCCCATTTTTTTCACTACCCACTCCCTTCCTCCTCTACTTGTATTCTTTTATTTTGGATACACCCACAACTACTTATTAATTTAATATTTTACCAGCGAGATCCTACTGGCATGAGCTGTTGCAATTCTAACTTGCATCTGTTGGTGAGCCAAACAAATTGTGTTTAAAAAGCAAGCTAAATCAGAACGTGCCCTGTACAGTTCATTTCAAGTTCCTTACAAATTATACCTTCATGGGAAGTTTTTCTGTAAGCGCCTGACTTTTCTGTTTAAAGCAGTGAGAGGAGGCCCTGTCAGACTAGCTTAAAGCGCTCTCAGAAAGCCTCCACAGGGGGAGATGTTCGAGGCCAGCGAAAAATGCGAGGGCTGGCTGTCTGGTTTGCAATAAATCAGCTCTTTCCAATTATATCAAACTCCTGGAATGACACTGAGCTTTCAGGAAGGCGCTGACGATGGTGAATACGAAGGCTTATGTAAAATACAAAATCCAGACGCCTCCACTCAGGAAAAGTACCTCCCTGTCGACACTAAAATATGACACTTTAGTATCAGCTCTCTATCCCAACAACTCCTAGTCTTCCTTCTCCAAGCACTACCCCAACAACTCCTAGTCTACCTTCTCCAAGGATCTTCTCCTGTGAGGTTGGCATTCCCACAGCACTCCATCTGAGAGGCAGGCAGGACAATGTAGTCTATAACCCAATTCCTGGAAAACCATTTGCACTGTATGTGTTGGCAGCGCCTCTACATCCTCAAGCATTGACCATTTCACTAAATGAGCTCTTACCATCTGGTCAGAATATCGATGAAGGGATGAATGCCACCCTTGGTCCACCCTTAACTATTTCTCTCAAAAGCGAATTTCCAGGCACAGTAAATTGGAGCCTATATCAGTTCACACTGAATTGGTTGTAAAAGCCAGCCTGCCTGCTTTTCACTGGAAGCCACAGCAATTAAAAAGTTTAACCTTGGGTGGATTAGCAGTACAAAGCCATACATTATAAAGGATCCCACAATGGAAACAGCTAAGGGACCAGGGCATGAGTCCAAAAAGGATCTAAGAGCCCTCTTCTGCTTTCCAGAACAGAAAACCACAAACTCTCTGCATTACTGGGAACGTACAGGATACTTTTCTCAGAGACACAAAGCCAGAGGTTTAAACAACCATGGGGATAGTTTGTGCACAGGAAGCATGCTGTGAATCCATTCATTTGGCTTCAAAATAAAGACATTAAAGTCCTGGCTTTGGTGACAGCTATATGAATAAGCTGGGCAGGATATCAGCTCCAGAGGGATCCAGTATATACAGAAAAAATACCTGCAACATGTAGCACATGCTTATAAATCGCTGTGTGGCTTCTCTGAAACAAATAATGCTGGTCATCAGTGAACAATGTACCCTGTCAGAAATGTTTAATCAGTACAGGGTTGGTCTGTCTTTTGGGATAAGCCATGTGATCATAAAACAAACCAGACCTGTTTGCAAATGTGGTGTCCCAGTACTTGCTGGGGATTTGTGTATATTTAAACAGCACTTTGTGTACAGTAACATTAATCTAACTACAGTTCATCTTAACTCTTCTGCTATGTACAGCTGTGGACAAAAGTTTTGCATCACCCTATAGAATTAACTCATCTTGCTTCATAAAGTCAAATGAAACCTGCTGAATAATGTTACATTAACATATTGAATTACACACTGCTTTGCAGTTTTCCATATACTTAACGAAAAACTGACAACAATGGAAAAATGTGACATTTCAAATTCTAAAATTCTGTACTACTATTATGGCTCCCGGCTGACTTTTGCGATATCATTTTGTAGTGTCTTTGATTACATGATGTTAAATAAAATATTTAAATTATGTTCATATAGTTTTTGTTTGTTTGTTTGTTTGTTTTTTTATATGTCTCAATCCTAAAACTGTCAGTGATTCAAAGCTTGTGTCCATAGCTGCAGATAAGCCGTTCATTAAATTAAATTCCTTTAGGTCTTGTGAATGTGAGGTGAAGTTAGAAATATCCCATATTGTGAAATACAGTCTTTAAGAAGTGTTCATCTTTCACCAGCCAGTTGTATGACATCAGTGTGCCTGAAGCTAGACTTGACACTTTCAATTAAGACTCCACTGACCTTATAACGGCTTCAGAGGTAAACTGAATAGTAATCTCCAGCATAAGCTAATTATAATTATGTTTATGACAGTCAAAAGACAGCACACTAACATGCTAAACTCCACGGTTAATTTGCTCATATGTAACCCCATGAACTAGATACTGCCTATTAATAGAATTCACATCAGCTATAAATCTGTGTTTATAAAGTATTCAGATATTACAAACAGGAATGGTTAGTGTTGAGGACTGGGAGTTTGACTATATACCCAGCTCAGGCACTACTGACTCACTGCTCTGTATGACTGTGGGGTCTGGGAGTCTTCACTTTGCCTCCTGACAGTGCAGTGAAGTGGGTGGCTGCAGCCGCTGTCATCACAGCATGACAATGATTCATCCCTGCTGACCTTCATAGAGGTCAAGGTGAGCTGGCCGGGATGCAGTTCATGCACTTTCTGTGTACTTCCGGCAGAGACTGCTGCAACACTGCTTGGTACTGCTAAAGTGGAGATTCAATCACAAAATACAGCAACGCTATATGAGGTATCTCCCTATTTCATGGAGCAGTTCACTTCAACTCAATCCCAACATATGAGGACACATCCCAACACACCACTGCATGAGCAAAAGTGACATTTGAGTTAACATTCCAAGAACTCTTCATTCAGAAAACATACAAGACAAATAAGGTGGGTGCTGAGTTTATAATTGCCTTCCACTCTCCCGCCCTCTAAGTCTGCTAAGTTAATATGGCTATTCTACAAAAGCCAATCATCACAGTCAAAGAATTAGCAGTGCCACCAAGTTTATTAAACAGTATAGAAATTCTAAGCCTACAACAAGTATTACTTGAGATTGTCTAACAGGATGAAACTTAACAGCTATAGTAGTTACTGTAGCTCGGCCAAAATATCAACACGGGAATCACTAACAAACAGAACAAAGCAGTAAATATACACCCTTGACATGAATTAATACAAACCCAATATTTTAATTTATATCTCTGTGTCTGACAGTGGGTACTATCCTGTAACACAATACCTTTCAGAGCATGCAGGGTTTCAATCTCTTAACCTACTGTACTCTAACCACTGCTTTACAAGAGCACACGCACAACTTTACAAGAGCATTAAAGCTTGGTATGGAACGTTACTGTTGGTATTAAATAATACTATTTTTCTCCAGGGCAACTGGTGAGGTGTTCCAGGTACACACTGTTACACTCTTTCTTTGAGCCTGTTGTTGGGTACAGTGGTACTGTGACATTAAAGTTTTGGTCAACCTTGTCTGTTTAGGATGTAGATACTTGACTGCTCAATCTCTGAAGACCCCTATAGAATAACCAGTGTCAGTCTCAACAATATAGAAACCGTTCATTTCCTTCCTTTCTTTTTTTTTTTTTATAGCTCTGGGAATGGCTTGGCTCCCAGCTGGGAACTGCTCCAGAAATTAGAAATTTTGAATTATTAATGCTTCGGTTTAATAACTGAGCTGAGCTGGGCACTGCAACAGCTTCTCCTATAATGACAGAATTGTTAGCCAGTTGTAAGATTCTCAACAATGGCCCTTTGTGGACCTAACTCCCCCTTTTAGACTAACCCTCAGCCAGTGACGCAGAGCTGCCTAGATTCTAATTACCTCTCATTAATCGTTCATTTAGTACAGCCATCAGAGGCATCTAGATTTGGGAATTACCTCTTTGTCAGTATTGGGGGCCCCTTCCACTTTAAATTCACATGCAAAAAACAAAGCTTTTAAGTAACAGATACAGCCTATGGCTAAATAATTTCCTTTAGGCTGCGCTGATATCTCTTCAGTCTATCTATGCAGTCCCCATAACTCAAAGCGCTGGGGAGGGGAGGGGGCCATAATGTATTTCCATCCTGTCGTTCTCCCACAGTGAATCTTTACTCTCTGGCACAGAATCAAACGCTGTTTAAATCTTTTACTCCAAGTCCTTTAAAACCTTTCACTTCTCCTTTCACTATAGCCACACACCTTCACAGATGACCGGTACAATGAGACAAAGCTCCGGACAGTTACTACTCCTGAGCTGTGCTGTGCTGTGCTGTGAGGTTCAAATGGAAACACATTCACACACACACACATTCTTAACTGAGCGTGTGTGTGTTCTTACTGCACATCTTTAACTTGCAATGTATCCCATTTAAAGCTGAGGAAATATCTATTGAACTCTACATAGCACTATAGGTAGCCTGAGGGTTATTTCACAAAGGGAGCTAGCTCATTGACTAGCAACATCCTATAGGTGTGTACAAATGTCAGTTTGCATACACAGTAGGGTCTGTTTTTTAAGCATTACATTTCACCTGCAGGCTGTACAATCGTGCTGTAATAGGCAGACTTCTTGTGTGAAAGCACTGTGCTTCACCAGAGCACACGGAGACGTCTGTATATTACAGTACCATGCCATGACTTACATAAAGAAACAGTTTGCAGTATAGGCGTATTAGCATTAATGTGTGTGTGTGTGTGTGTGTCTTATCCAATGGAAATATAGCTGTGTTATGTGCAGGTGCAGTGAAACTCCAGTCAAGTTTCCACTCTCTATACAGAATATCTGTTCATTCCTTCCTCTGTGGAGTATTACCAGTGAAACTGACTGAGTTAACAGATATTTCCATTCCGACCCTGGCTCTTCCATTTGCAGCAAGCTCTCCAATTACTTTTTAAAAACCGAGACGTGAAATATACCCAGAAATCCTCTTTGGCTAATGTTGATTTTAATATATACGAACGTTCAGTGTGTTATCCTCGGACGGGTTTATTTACTTATTTATAGCAGCCTCCTTGGATTACAATATTACAGTTCAGCAGCCCTATCAGATTGGAAGTACAATTACAAAGTATGAGACACAAACCTAAAAGCAACCTTTCAAGTGTTTGCTTTGTAATCCCTTGCTGTATACTTCATTCCACAGTTTCTATAGTGATGGCTTGTCTCATTAAACAATAACTATTTTAAAATAGTTTTTTACAATTCCTTTAAACTTAAAATCATTCAATAAATCTTGACCCATTATCCTGGCAACTCCACTTGAATCTGTCGGTTTACACCATTGCGAGGGTATATAAGTTATGCACGGCTGTGGTGTAAATATTATATTATCCGTTATCTAATGATATTTGAGTTTGAGTCAGTCATTGTTGAATTGATGAAACTATATTCATTGTATAGAAGCAGCCCTTTGTGAGCTCGGCTCTCCCGCAGTTACAGCGTGCCTATGCCTGGGGATCTGCAGCTTTTAGCTGTGGTCAGCGGCAGCTCTGTTTAGCAGAACGGCTCTGTGAAATCCATGTGACCACCCCGCTTACATAAGACACTGCAGCTGTCCTGTTGTTACTCGTCCCTCGCTGGAGTCATGTGACTGCCCCGAGGGACTTACTCAAATGATTCTTTATAGACAGGTTCCACTTGTAACTAAGGGAAAAATATCTAAATATATATATATATATATACAGTATATGGATGCCTCAGTGGTCACTATAGACAGCTGCTTGTGGTCTTTAATAAAACCAAGAGAAAGTAGTTGACCCTAAAGCCCTGGCTCAGTTAATTACAAGTGCAAGTCAACACATGTGTGGACTCAGGTACTGGTGTGTGTGGGTTAGCTCATGTGTGGACTCAGGTACTGGTGTGTGGGTTAGCTCATGTGTGGACTCAGGTACTGGTGTGTGGGTTAGCTCATGTGTGGACTCAGGTACTGGTGTGTGGGTTAGCTCATGTGTGGACTCAGGTACTGGTGTGTGGGTTAGCTCATGTGTGGACTCAGGTACTGGTGTGTGGGTTAGCTCATGTGTGGACTCAGGTACTGGTGTGTGGGTTAGCTCATGTGTGGACTCAGGTACTGGTGTGTGGGTTAGCTCATGTGTGGACTCAGGTACTGGTGTGTGGGTTAGCTCATGTGTGGACTCAGGTACTGGTGTGTGGGTTAGCTCATGTGTGGACTCAGGTACTGGTGTGTGGGTTAGCTCATGTGTGGACTCAGGTACTGGTGTGTGGGTTAGCTCATGTGTGGACTCAGGTACTGGTGTGTGGGTTAGCTCATGTGTGGACGCAGGTACTGGTGTGTGGGCTAGCCATCTTTGCAGAGGAAAACCAAACACACGGGTGACTGAGCGTGACATACTTGAACCTTAAAAAAAAGTAGATATATTCCAGAGCTCGGTAATGATTTAAAATCATGTTTAAGGAAGACCGGAAAACAAAACCAGATATATAAGAGATTCATCAAAAGAGATTATGCAAGAAAGTATGCCACAGTTGAAACACTCAGACAAACCCTTTTTAGATATAAGTGTTTGAAACAATATCACACCACAAGAATCATGTCTTCCCTTCTGTAGGTGTAGTAGTGGCAGATATCCACCAGATTGCAGACAAAAAGCAGATCTCTTAGAATGCAATTCAAGGCTTAACACCACCTCTGCTAAAACTTCACATACCACGTTTTTTGCTCATCGAGATACTGTACTATGCTACTAGCAACCCTGTTCAGGCCTAGCCCCTTTGCTAAAATACAGTACCAGTATAAAATGATTAAATGTAACAATATCTATAGTGCATATGAAACAGATTGTCAATGCAATAAGCTGCACCCACCCTGCTGTAACAAGCCAGCCAAATCACCAAGAGCCGAACTGTCACATATGCTCCAAGTCTAACACAGCTATGAGTCATTGGTAAAAACTCTGGTATTTCTTGGAAAAGAGACCATCTTCTGCATCATGATTCAAAGTATACCGTTCCCAAACAGCATTTCAGAGGACGTGAAAAACATTTAAGCAGGTGGATCAGATCATTAAAGAATGTGGGGTTTACAGCTTGAACACAGTACTTAAATCATGTTTTATACATAGGTCATGTACTATAGCAGATGTAGTGGCTCTTCAATGCTGAATCTTAGTAACTGGCCCATAACACACTAACTGATGATTATTTCATAAACAGGACAAAAACTCATACTCATTTACTTGAACTTAAAAATTACATTTTCCCTAACCCCTAAAACCCCCATCTAGAAAAACAACTATTGTTCACATCTGCTTAGTTCAGTAAGTTTAGTTCAAAAAAAAAATTCCATCAGTAAAATAACTTTTAAAAAAGTGTTTGCTAGTAAACAGTAGCAGCAAGTGTGATTTTTCTAAATCTAAAATTACTCACAGGGCAGACTCTTGTTGTGGCTGTTAGATCCAGAGGAAGACATGGCTCCACAGTTTCTTTTCTGCAAACACACTCTCTCTCTCTCTCTCTCGCACACACACAGTGGTTTCAGGTGGCTGGTAGCCTGTCCTCTGTCAGCAGCAGGAGCCCCCTCTAGAGCTGTGCATCTTCTGACAGCCAGGACACGGGGGCCCTGGAGAATCAGTCACTGGTCTGTGATACTGACTTACACACAAGCAACCTATCTGTGGCTCTCAGTACTGAGCAGCACTGCTTATAGCAATTTAGACTGTACCAACTGGACACTCACTGGGGGGGGGCAGGGGGGGATGAGGCTGCTCTAGAGGAGGAAAGCAGATTTTACATAATGCTGTGGAGGATACCAAGTGATGGGAGAGCTGGAATCGTGCTAATGTGTCAAGACTAATAATATCCCTGTAGAAAATAGGAATTGACAGGAAAAGGGACTCTGTTTCTTTTTTTTAAGTCGGGAATTTTATGCTGTTGATTCCCGTCTCCTGTAAGTTGCCATTTTGCAGAGAATAGGAAAGATGATAATGACAAAAACAGAACAGAAGGAAAATAGAACAACAAGTGGCCATTGTAAGAGTAAAAGTTTCAACATTAACTTCCACGGGTCTCTACCATCGGGATGCCAGCCTCATGCTTCTTCCAGCTTCAAAGCTGAGAAGACAAAAAAACACACACCATCAATATTTAATTGCATTCCGGTTGCTGAACACTTAAATGCACTTTAGTAAGAAAACAGGTTCCTAAAATAAGATGGCCTGTGAGACAGTGGGATGGAACGAAGTAGACTCCAGCCCTCAGACAGGCCATGTGAAATGTTTAATAGGTTCACGGGGGTAGATGTCTGACACTTGCCTGTGTCTGCTGCTCTCATTCCAGCGGATGGGCTCAAACATGCAAACGCACAGGAGCAATGCAAATCTTCTGGTTTCCATCCAGCGTCTTTAACACTGCAGTCTCTTCAGGCTCACCTGTGCAAGTTTCTGAATTTGTGCCCCAGTCTCTTCCCCTTTCACTGGGTTACCTCTCCCTGTTGCTGTACAACCTGGTCCACTCTATCAAGCAGATATTTGAGACAGCTGAATGAATAAATAAGTGGGAATTTTATAAAACCTTTGTGCAACGTCTCTGCAGATTTTCTCTCTTTTTTTTTGTTTCGCTAATGTTATAATGCTTCTTGAAAATACAACAGGCACGGATATCGTAAGTCAGCAATGTGAATGAGGAGCATTTTAAATACAGATAGGCAGTGGACTGCAATGGCAGTTAACTAACGTCTGCCACTAATTTCCAACGAAAACACTATTAACTGTCGGGTTAATAACTGTGCCTGGCTGCTAGCTGATTGCTTATTGATTCACTGGAATAAACAGTATAAATGAAAAGCTGACTCCACACTTTCATTGACCTGGGTGTGTGAACAGAACTGGAGATCTGCAGTGCATGTCTCCATGTGTTACCTGCCAGGTCTGGAGACGCAGATGTGTGGATGTAAGATGCAAACCAAATAAAACACTTCAATTGAGTGAAGAAAGCAGGAGGGTACAGCAGCAAAGCATGCTACACTTGCAATGCTGTTAGCTAGATATGCAGGGAACACAAATGTACTATTCAATCTGAACAACAATGGAGGAAGATATACTAATAACAAAAGTAAGCATAACCCTTTACTATTAATGGTTAATCTAGCCATTAACGACGTGGTTTGTCTATGGGGTCCTGGGGTTATTACATTATTACGTATCAGTGCTGGTCATAAAGCAATTGTTTTGCAGTCTAAGTGTATTTTGAATTGTACTCAGCACTCTCAACAATACTGCAGAGTAATACCTATATAAACCTTAATGTACTGCTGTACCGTCAGATTGTAAAAAAGCTACAGACTTTGATATACCAATTCTTATCTATGTCAAATGTGTACTTTGCCCCCAATAGCATTCTGTTAAAACAACATGATTATAGCCACACACTGCGAGGAGTTCTTTTTGATTTACTTTTACATTCGCACTCTTCAGTAAAAAGATACAGAATGTCCCTGTCTAAACCGGAAAAGCTGTTCCAAGAAGAACTTGTATGCAAGTCTTTTCTGATACGGTCGTGCTGCCCTGTGGTCACAGCTTCTGTGCTTCTTGTATCAGGGAGGTGATTGAAAGAGAAGCCGAGAAAAGACAGTACACCTGCCCCGAATGCCGGAGCGAACACAAAGGGAAAGCTGCGCTGCAGAGAAACTTCAAGCTTTGCAACATTGTGGAGGGATTCAAAGCAAGCGAGTGCACCTCAGCTTATCAAGTGCTCTGTGATATGTGCTTAGAGAATGCACTGCCTGCAGTGAAAACATGCCTCAAGTGTGAAATCTCACTGTGTGCTCTGCATCTAAAACGACACGGGGAAAAGAAGACTTTTCAAAGCCATTCTCTAGTGGACCCCAAGGCAGACATCAGTGCAAGGAAATGCTCACTGCACGACAAACCCCTGGAGTATTACTGCGTTGAAGACCGGTCTTGCATCTGTGTCTCCTGCTGCATTGAAGGTAATCACAAGAATCATGACGTAAAAAGTTTCAAAACTGCGCATGCTGAACTGAGAGTAGTACTAGAATCGCAGCTGAAAGAAATAACAGCGAAACTGAATCTGTCTGAGAGCCTCCTGCAGAAGGGAAAGGAGAATGAATCTGCAGTTAAAGCTGAAAACGCTGAAATGAAACAGAAAGCCGTGGAGCTGTTAGACCGCCTTACAGAACTTGTTGCCAATTACAAAGCACACGTGATTGAAACGATTGAAGCCGAACAGCGCCCCGTTGTGGAGAGTCTGCAGCAGAGCATCCGCAGAGTCACAGAGCAGCAGAATCTTCTGAAGCACACACAGCTCCAAGCTGACTCTGTCTGGGCTGAAAGGGATGAGTTTTTGTTCATTCAGAAACTCCTGGCAATCGATTCAAAATTAACAGAAGCAATAAAGGAGCCTTTAATGGAACCAACTGCAAAGTGTTTAAACAAAATTAAAATCTGCGATAGTCTTGAGAAGACGACGACAGAGATCCAAGCAGAAATGGCAAGAATACAGAGAGATCTGCAGGCATTGATTAACCCATCGCAGCCGCTTACATTCGATCCCAATACAGTTCATCCCAACCTGATTCTCTCCGATGATCTGAAGACAGCGCGCTACACTGATGTAAAACAGCCGTACCCGTACCATGCAGAGCGGTTTAAAGGTAGATTTAGCCAAGTTCGGTGTTCTCAGGGCTTCTCGTCAGGAGAGCATCGCTGGGAGGTGGAAATGGGGAAATGTGAGTGGGGTGTGGGGGTCTGTTACAAGAGTATTAACGGCACTTCAAATCCCGCGCTAGGCTATAATAACGCATCCTGGAATTTGCAATGGTTCTCCAACATGCTTGAAGCCTGCACAATGAGCAGGAGCACTCCACTTCAGTGTATCACTCGACCTGTCAGAGTTGAAGTGCATTTGAATTATGATGCAGGGACGCTGTCATTTTACAATGCAAGTGACAGCCGGGTACACCTGCACACGTTTAACACGACATTCACAGAACCAGTGTATCCTGCAGTTTGGATCACATCTAAAATACAAACAAATTGGATAACTCTGAAGAGAACGTTACACTCGGAGTAACACATTCCAGCAGCCCACATCTGTTCCAATGCAGTTACAAGCTTAGAGCACATTATAGAGTAACACATTTCAGCAGCCCACATCTGTTCCAATGCAGTTACAAGCTTGGTATCCAGTGCATGTGATTTTTGGGGGTATAAGGACTATGAGGTTGTAACTGGGCTGCAGTTTAACTGCACAAGGTCCTACGGATTAAAACAGGGTTGCTTTAGTGCAGGGTTTGTGATGTTTACCAGGCGTTTATTGTGTAATAAAACCTCCTATTGAAATTATATTGTTTATGAAGCAACTTATACTTAATGTATCTATAAATAAACAGCATTAAACCAAACTATCTTTTTGTTTGTTTTATTAATTTTCAATTTGTACTTGTATCTAAAATATGGGTCAATTCATGTATGTAGTACTTTGTAAAACCAATGAATTTATTTCTATGGAAACCATTCTGGAAAGGGGCTGTAATTCTCTGCAAACACACAACGCTTGTGCTGAGGGGGGCTGTTCTATAGTTTGAAATATTCATCTTACTGAAACAGTAGCACAGGCACCAGAGATGTGAACAGATGCCATAACTGACATTTTCTTTTGGTTGAGAGAGGATGCACACCAGTGTTAAATCACCCATAATAGGTCATTCCAGCTTAAGTGAAGCGAGGAGGGGGCTCCATGCCTTACCACAGAATAGGGCTGCTAATACTGGATAATCGATTCAATAATTATATTTTTGTAACGCGCATGGTTAATAAGATTATTTAAGTTTATCACCTGTAGCATGTTAAACTTGCTTTAGGCTTGTTGCAAATGTTTTTTCTTTTTTCTCCTGACGCTACCAAGGCGTAATTACCCCTCACATTCAGTTGTTGTGCACAAGCTTTTACTTGACAGTAATTATATTAAAATAATCACGTCCGGGCGGAGGAATGGAGTGAAAATGTACGTGGGAGTACAATCATCACTATTCGAACGATTATATTTTGTGGGCCCAATTAATCAATTTTGAGGCTTAACTGATAGCCCTACCACAGAAAAACAAACCCCCCCCCAAAAAAAAAAAGACTGAAATATGATACAGCATTGAAGTAAATGTTTAGGTGCCTAATTACCACCAAAGCACAAAGTCCCAACACAGGTGGCTTCACCAGTCTTGTGTCAGGACGTCTTGCTTTGGGTGCCAATTACAACAAATGTGCAACAGCTGGCAGTGGGTGTTGTTTTGGATAGATAATAAACAGCAAGTCCTCCCTTCTTGGGATCCTACAATGGCTCTTGGTAGACCGACCTAAAGACCCCCAAATGTTCCTCAGGACCCTGAAGCATTCAGGTAACTACAATTACCGGTTTCTTTGAGATGCAGGAGTACAAGTACCAACATGTTTTGTGTAACGGAGGAGGATCGGCACAAACCAGCAACCCCAAACACTGCAAGCGGGAGACTTAACCAACATGCAAAAGAGGCTTGACTACTTATTATAGATCTTTTAATCTCATCTCTGCAACGGGGGACAGAATACACAACAGCAGTGTATCACACAACACTGCCCGCTAATTTAAAAAGCTGCAAGAGTTGCTGCTGAACTGGGAGCCACATGAAATCAATTAGAAAAAAATATATGTAGAACAAAGGAAAGGAACATTAATAAAATTAAGTAAACTGAAAGACAATAAATGTACATACAGACAGGCAAATCAAAGAAAACTGCCAAAATAAGGTTTCTGGTGGTTGTATTTATTTTGTACAATTATATATTTTTTGGTTTAGAATTTCATATTTCATTAGGGAGCAAAGCACCTGAAGGACACACAGCCTCTCCTGCTCCCGAGCCCCAGCCAGACTGTCCCCTTCACTGCACCATGTCTACACGGACACACTTGGTTCCCAGTGCACTTGGTCCCATCAGCACAGCTTTCCAGTAGCCCTGATTTTATTTTAATTTTTTTTATACCACTTAAATCACAGCCCTGTCCTGTTTTCAATGGGGGTCTTGCCCATAAGCCATGAAATCAGCCTGATTTGTTCTTCTTAACCTCAGTGGAAGCACCAAGCTGTTCTAGCTAAATTAAGATAGCTTACATCACTGCAGCACTACCTGCTCAGTCTAAACTAAAGCAGCACATTCTCGATGCTTCAGCATGCCAGGAACGAGCTTCTAAATTCTGTGACAAGCCACTGACCCAAAAAGGGGGACATGAACACCCTTTTTGCAGAGGCCAACAGACATAGGTCAAAAGAGAAGCTCAAACAAGAACAATAATAATAATAATAATAATAATAATAATAATCATCACTTGAAAAATAAGTAACATGTCATAGCAAAGCCCACTATCAACAGTCTCTAGGACAGGGCTTCCTAACCCTGGTCCTGGTGACCCCATGTATCTTCTGGTTTTCATTCCAATCAAGCTCTCAATTACTTAACTGAACCGTTAATTTAACAAATCATCTGCTTAATTAAACCTTTTTACCTGTTTTCAGCTCTTAAACAGTTGCAGATTTCAAGTTAGCTATAACATTTTATAAGTAACTTTAACTCTGCAACTTTTTAAGAGCCGAGAACAATTAAAAAAGGTCTAATTAAGCAAATTATTAGTTCAATTAAGGGTTCAGTTAAGTAACAGAGCTCAGCTGGAATGAAAACCAGAAGACATATGGGGTCCCCAGGACTCAGGGTTGGGAAGGCTTGTGCTCTCGGAGCAGAGACCCCCCCCCCCCCCTCCCCCCGGTTCACAGGACAGTTCTGGCTCTTCTAGGAGGGTCGCTGTATTTAGGACAGGATCAGGGCTCGGTTGGGTGCGCCAGGTTTGAGCGCCCGCAAGTACTTCCTGGCCTTCTCGGTCATGAAGAGCTGGTCTTTCGACCGGCCGCACACCACAGCCTCCCAGGCCAAGGACATCTGCAAGGCAAAGGGGGAGTCAGAGCAGAAGAGGGGACACGTCCACTTCCATCTATCCTGTGCACTCACTCCTGCTCGGAATGCTTTACCAATGAATCTCACCAAGACTACAATGAACCTGATCCCTGGTTAGATCAGTGTGTATTCTGAATGGGCTTGACGTGACTGGTGCTCATCAGGAACAGCTTTTAACATGCGCCCTGGACTTTTCATACATCTCTACTGCAAGTCGTGATCTTCACATCTAGCTGCACTCTACCTCTTTTCTACAAAGCATTTTTTAATACACCACTATTATATTGCTTTGTATTCAAGGCTTGAATGTTTCAGTTTTTATTTTCCAAATCTCTACTTCCCTTTAAATGCTAATCAGCAGTTGTTTAGCTGTCTCTGCATCCTAATAAAGAGAAAACTACTAAATTAAATTTTTTTTTTGGTTTGTTATAAAATCAATGAGATTTTAAATGATGGACTTGCTTTCAGTGTACACGCCGTACTTGGTATTTTATGCCGAAAAGAAAATCAGGTCAGGACAACTGAGTGAAAATAACAAAAAGCACAATGATAAACTAGGCGACTGCAAGAATGAAATGCAATTAGAATCAGCGATGAGCAATTAACATAATTTGCCACGTCTGTTTGAAATAAACTGAGCGAAACACAAATCAAGCTCAGTCAAGACATGAAGGTAAAAACAAATGACATTATTTTGTAATTAGTTTAATTAGGAAACAGAAATCGGCTCAAAGTAAGTTTAAAGGGACGTCATGTGAAAATAAAACCAGAAAGCGTCAAGCCCGAATTGCACTATATTGTGTTGTATTAATCATCACCGGTGTTGGCGGGGCGGTGCTTGGCTCAGGGTCGCTCTCGCAGGGCGGCAGGACGAAGGCTCTGTCCAGCACGCTGTCCTCCTTCTTCATGGAGGGGGAGAGGCTGGAGGATGACGAGGTGTCGAGGGAAGCAGACAGCAGGCTCTCCTCCTGAAACAAACACACACACACACACACACAGCTCAGACACAAGGGCAGGAAGCTAGTCTTATTACAGCGTGGGAAAGCAAATACTGTGCCTGTACGTATAACATCAAAATACACAGTGCTCCTGTGCTCCATCACAAACGCAATTCATTTACTGATAGGCCAATTTACTACACATTACTAACACTACCGTCAATTTGTCATAATTCTCCTCTGGGTACGACAGATCGCAAAAACACAACGGAGTACTGCAAAGTGTATTACCTGGATATAGACCACTTTTAGATGTGTGTGGGGAGGGTGTTTGAGGGCTGAGTGTACCTGCAGATCCGCTGTGGGGAGGGTGTTTGAGGGCTGAGTGTACCTGCAGATCCGCTGTGGGGAGGGTGTTTGAGGGCTGAGTGTACCTGCAGATCCGCTGTGGGGAGGGTGCTTGAGGGCTGAGTGTACCTGCAGATCCGGTGTGGGGAGGGTGTTTGAGGGCTGAGTGTACCTGCAGATCCGCTGTGGGGAGGGTGTTTGAGGGCTGAGTGTACCTGCAGATCCGCTGTGGGGAGGGTGTTTGAGGGCTGAGTGTACCTGCAGATCCGGTGTGGGTAGGGTGTTTGAAGGCTGCACCCTGACAGAGCTGCTCTTCTTGCTATCCATCACATCCAGAGCCAGTGACTTCCGCACCTTCTTCATTGGGGGACGATGCTGCTGCGAGAAACCAGCGGGGTTACTAAACACGTTATCATTATCATTATCATTGTTACAAATGAATTTGGTTCTCATGAAAGGTACTGGACTTGCAGCACTCTAGACAGAGGCAAACCCTCACTGTTAATTTATCCAGAGCTGTGCCTCACAAGCAGATGAGTCCATTTCATTTTTGATCTCTCTTAAAACTGTCCTATAAAAAGTGCCCAATACCAATTACCCAGAGTTGCCTGGTGTGAAGTGCTACAATGCAATAGTGGTGGCACAGTCTTCATCAACAGCTTCTGTTCTCTGATCATGCCAAAGTGAATATAAAACTTAACATTTTTTTCTTAGATTTGTATTGGTTAGTTCATCCATTAATTTAAAACACACAATCAGTATATGCATAGTTTTGGCAAGAATTGTTCTTGCATTACAGTTGTCTAAACAGTTTCTTTCTAGTACTACGAAGATTCTTTCTAGTGCTGGTTAGTTCATGTGGGCAGGTGATGCAGCATGCCCCCTCTCACCCCTTGCTTGCGTTTCTGCTCCTGTGGGCTCTCGTCCTCTATCAGGAGCTCAATGCCAGCCTCGCTTCGCAGGACCTCCTTCAGATCCTCCAGGTTGGGGGTCGGGGGCTGACAGACAGAAACAGAGGCAGTGAAAGAATAAACGTTGATCCAGAAAGGTAAAGGCACACTAGCAAGTTACAGAACGCACACATAAAGCAAAACTGATTTTCGTCACAGTATGAAAAAGTTTACTGCATTTGGGTTTTAAATGCCATACTGGAGTGCCAGCACTAGTTCTCTTATAATAAGGGGATTCATGTTAATCATTTCATTGTTATAATTATTACATTTTAAATACACCACCCTTCCAACAAAGCATATAAATGCCAGACATTTAATGCCCCTAGATCTTTTTGGTGACATGAAAAGGTACACAGTTTGTGTCTTACCATTGGGCGAAGGTGTCCGTACTTCTCCATGGCGTTTTTGAAAGGCGTGGGGGTCAGAGGGGTGTTGTCCAGATCAGACTTGTGGTTGGGAGTGATGAACCTGCAAAACACAAACAAACAAAGCAAAATAAATTAGATCTTGATGTGACTTTTAGCTGGTTGGCCAGATAAAAGGTTGACCACTCAGGAGAGCGCTCCAATCAGCTTGCGTGTGCGCATGGAGGTTTACTTACACAGAGTTCTCTTTCTGCGTCAGCGGGGTCTTGTCACGTTGCAGCGGGGTGGTCACGACCGCCTTTTGGCTGCAGACAGGGGTGGAGGTGAGGGAAGGGTTCTCCAGGTCCAGGGTGTCCTGCTTGGTCCACATGTTTAGAAACTAGACAGACACAAACACAGTCGGATCAATGGACAAAGCAGCAGAATCCATGCGAGAGCCCCACAGGATTGTTAATGGTCTCCGATGACCAGGGTTGAGGAAGCACTGGAAGTCAGGGAGTTACCTGCGAGGGGGAGAAGGGCAGGGTCTTGACAGGCGTGCTCTTGGGGGTCATTGTGTTGACCGAGTCGCTGAGGTCCCCGATGCCAGGGGACTTGGTGATGCAGCGGCGCCGATGCCTGGTGAGGATGGTGGGAGGCGTGCTGGCCACAGCCGGGCGTGGAGAGATAGGGATCAGCTCTCCCCGGTTCCCCCGGCTCAGCTCATGCAGTGCGTTCCCCTCCAGGCGGAACTGACTGCGCACATCAGCGGGGGCTGGGCCCTCCTCCACCAGCTCCTCCGGGAGGTCAAAAGTTGACAGGTCACACCAACCCTCCAGGTCCTGGAAGAACAGAATGTCATTATAAAGTATGCGCTAAAGTAACCCCTTGTTCCCACCCAGATATCCCCCCCCCGCCATGCATTACACTCTCAAGGCTCACACAAACACTCACTCGTACAAACAGACAATTTCCTCATCCTTGTAAAATACACCCAACATCACATGTCAAAATCATAGAAGTCATCTAAATTTATACTTGTAATGCAAACTGTCCACAACATATGAAGGGCACAGTTTACACCTCCAACTGTTAATGAAATATCTACCCGGCTGACTGCTTTCATTAAAAAAAAATGAATCATTGAACCTTATCAGCCAGTTTCAATTTAAAGGTTCTCTTTCCAATGCCTCCTGTGTTCTCCCAAGCAGTGAGAGGCATGGGCTCAGCAGAGCCACTTCGAGCTGGCTAAGTGCCTGTTATTTCATTAGATTCTATTCACAGAGAGAAGACATGCAGCCTGCAAAGCAAAGTGGAACTGTCTTTGCTTAAAGCACAAAGTTCTGTTGGTCTCAACCTAGTACAGAACGGTTTATCCACATTATCATCACCTGCTACACCCTGCTCTGTCCTTTAAAGCATCTTGAGATGCTTCAGTACGTAAAACTAATTACTTTGATTACTAACTGAAGCAAGGAATACAGGATCTGAACAAGTAATCATGAAGGATACCAGAGTCAAAGAAAGGATAAAGACCATTTTTAAGTTTTGTGCAAGGCTCTTACAGAACGGATGTTGTATAATGTGAAATCGTTGAACAATCTCTCTCCCTTTATTTCCAAAGACATTCCAGATTTGCCGGGGGGGGGGGGGGATTAAATTCTAGTGATGTAGTTTTTATTTCTACTTACCTTTAAATATCCCGTTAAAATCAACCAAATGAACAGCTCAGAACTTCAGAACTCGGTGTCTTAAGTACAGACAAAACTATTCCTGAGCATTCCTTGAAGTCTGGTGTGTCTTTTCGTATAATTACTCTAAGTCTGCATGGAGAAGAAACAGGCCTTAGCCTTTTCTGTGAGAAATTATCAAACTCTACACAATCTCCCCCCCCCCCCCCCATCGTGTAATTGTGCACCCTGTTCACAAAGCTTTAACTCAGTCCACAAGTCCATTCGCCCCTCCTCCCCAACATTTATTAAAATAATTTATTAAATGTTAATAAAATTGTTCTTTAAAGTAAATAACTTGAGAGTGTTATATTCTTTTTGTTCATACTTAAAGCATTGTGAAAGGGGCTAAATGACAAGAACTCCTGTGGCAACACCTGCCCCATGCACCACCAAATGTGAGTATAAAATAAACACAAAGTGAGACTTAGATGAAAAACTGTAGCATTTTATTTATTTCCTTCACCACCAGATTACAACATGGCTGGGAGAAAATAAAATGCACTTCTGTGACAAGCAGATATGATTAAAAAGGTTAGTGAATAAAAATCTTACTAGAGAACAACCCAAGTGTTCAGCAACCCCTACAGTCAGAGTTTATATATATATATATGCGCAAAGGAGGGGCCATAAAAATAAAACAAGGACTCGGGTCTTGGTAAGCAGAGGGGCAGAATACTGCCTTCACCTCCTGTTCAATTTGACACAACTTAGTCTAGGAAAGCTGCAAGTGTTAGATCATAGAAAGATCATTTTATATAAGACAGATTGTTCTCTATTTTCTGGCAAGTCCTAAACCTCATCATAATTCTGAGGGTGCAGGAAGTATCGAGCTCCGTTCTACACTTTGGGGAGAGCTTAGAAATACTGAGATGCACAGCTTTTTAATTCACTATTGTGAACACTTTCCCTGTGTGCATGGAGGTTAGTCTTCAAGGTGAAAGCAGCCAAACCTGAATACAGCATCAACATCACTAAGTTCCTGTACCCGATGCTTACTCATGCCATGTTAGGAACATCCTAAACTCATCATGTGACCGTTTCAAGGGCGCCAGTGTGATGTCAAATTTGCTTAAATGTTCGCTTTACATAAATATACCTAAAATCTAAGCATCTTGATACTTCCACCCGACAACAAATGGAAGCAACGTTAAACCGAAGCCAATCAGAAACGATCATGTATACTGTTTTATTTAAAACAAGTAACAGTATTTACTTGAATATGCGTTGAACAATATGGCAGCCATTCCAAAGTTAAACAGCACTAGACTTGCAATGCGGAGAACACTCAACAGCATCTTCCAGATGTATCTGAGAACAACATACAGCACCTTCCAGACTTATCTGAGAACAGACAGCATCTTCCAGACTTATCTGAGAACAGATAGCATCTTCCAGACTTATGAGAACATCATACAACATCTTCCAGACTTTTCGCTTGGAAGTGAAAGAGCCCGATACCACAAAATAAATACTGCCAGCAAGTCCAACAAACAATGTCACTTACCAGTAATAGAGTTCATGTAGTTACTTAATGTGCAAATTGAGATTACTGTACTGTAGTTGACGGATTTGCAATTTGTGCACGATCACCAAACTGCCTATTTACAAGATTCTATAACATACTTTCATGATTCAATTCAGAAGACCTAAATCAGCATGATTAGAATAATCTATATTACCCGTGTTTATACTGCACCAATACTGGCATTATCAGGTTTATTTTTTAAGCAGGAATAGCTATAACACATGGCGTAATGTATTGTTCATTTCCTAATTGTGCATCCAATTTTACTATAAACCATGGATACATACAATTAGAGGATTAATGTGTCCTGTAAAAGGACAGTCCCTGCATTACTGTACTCTTGATTAGTGTTAAACAGAAGAATGCACCTCCGTTTGTACCCAGTTTTCAATACTTTTCAAATAATGGACAAGCGTATAATGGTCTTGCATATGCATTAGTGGAACTCAAAGTCATCCCATTCAGGCAATCAAAACCATCGATTCACATACATCTTGAAAGAAGAAGTGTCTTCTTGTGAATAGAAAACAACAAAACACAAACTGACAGGCGCATACCATTTCCAAGGCATGAGCAAAATTAATATTCTTGAAATTACTAAAAAACAGAGGATCTGCTGTTACTTTAACAAAAGAGGATTAGTAGTAATATAACATGTAGTTGACCCTGTATCTTTTAATTTGAGGTTCATAACTAAGTGCTCAATCATATACCATAAAAGACAGGGTCACCTGTACATTTTAACTTATAAAACAGAATAGCTAAATATTTGAAGCATAGTTTTCTCTTCTCAGTCCCATTTTACGATTTTAAGCACAGCAGTAGAAATTTGTCAGTAAGGGGGGGCTTCACTCAGGCTACTTGTAGTCTCCAGCCTTGACAGCCTGCCTAAAAAGGAGGAGCCTCTCGGTAGTGTGGGGTGGCAGTTTGCTCCTTTTCGCCCGCACAATACACCCAGCGATTGGAAAGAGGCGCTCAAAGCCCCCTGAGGTGGCAGGCACAGACAGCAGCTTCCTGGCGATGCTCTGGAGCTGTGGGAACCGAGTTGCTTCCTTCCAGTAGGCCTGTGCCGAGGCATCTCCGTCCAGCAGGCCCTCCGTTAAGTACATGTCCAGCTCCGACAGCTTGACCGACTTGGTGGCAGGCTGGAAGAAGCTGAAGATCTTCTTGCGCTTCAGGTTGCTGGTATAAGTGTTGGATGTATCTGGGTCTTCCATGGCCTCCTCCTCGCTGTCTTCTTGCTTCAGTCCCCCTTCCTCTGTGGATCCCCTGAAGCCCAGGTCTCCCATAGCAGACTCCACCACCGACCTGGCCTGGAACTTGGAGGGTGCAGCCAGGAAGGCATTGTCTGCTTCCTGTTTGGTATCCTCAAAGGGCTGCAACTTGATCCTTGGGTCCAGGACGGTGGCCAGGATCAGGTCCCTTTGCAGGATGAACGGCTGGAACCTGGCATGCAAGCCAGTGCGCAGGGCCTTGCAGAAATGAGAGTAGTTGGTGGACCTGGTCTCCAGTGTCTTATCCAGCCCAATGAGGGAAGGGAAAATGAGGGAAAACGTGACGCCCTCAGCCTGCAGCACCTGGGTGGCTTCCTCAAAGGGCTCCAGCAGGCCAATGATGTCTAGGACTTGCTCTCTCTTGGCCCGGACCGGCGGTGGCGAGCTGGAGGAGTCTTTTGCCTCAATGCGAGCCTGGGCCAGCAAGGTCATAACCGCCCCCCACACAGACTCCATTGCCATCTTGCGGATGGACATGAAGGTGGAGTTCCAGCGGTGGTTGTGGCCGTGAGGTGTGACAAGGGTGACGCCGCAGTCCTTGGTCAGCACCTCTGTCCAGTAGGCACTTCGGCGGAAGAAGGCCACCACGTTTTGGATCTGGGACAGCACGTTCTCCACCACTCGCGAGGTCTTCAGGGCCTCCTTGATGACCAGCTGCAGAGAGTGCGCAATGCAGCCCACTCGCGTCCCAAACTGGATGTCTGCGAACTCCTCGTCTTCCGTGGGGAAGAAGTCAGCCAGGAAGCTCAAGACCTCCTCCTCATCCAGGTCTTTATTCTGAGTTGAGGTTGCCATGCGGTAGTCGCAGAACAAGTCGTAGGTGGCAATGGTGCTCTTGGCCTCTCCAGTAACCACGTAGCCCACGTTGTGAGGGAACAGGCCGTAGCTCAGCAGCACCGCCTCCAGCTCCCTCGCCAGCGCGGCAGTGGTGTTTTTCCGGCTCACATGGCGGAAAGCCACGGTGGGCCGACGGATATTCCACTCGTCATCAAAGTAGTGGAGCTGCACACCAATGATGTGGTCGCCATGGCGGCTCGACCACAGGTCCAGCGTGGTGTGAATGATGCCGTCCGCTCCCCCGATGAAGATGCAGCTCTTTAGGTCCTTGATCAGGTTGGGTTTGATGCCCTTCTCCACCTCATCATACAGCTTGAGTCCGACAGTGCGCTGCGACAGGCGGGGGTAGCGAGGCTCCACCACTGTCATGAAGTTACGGAAGCCGGCCCCCTCCACAAAATTGAGGGGCAACATGTCCTCTGCGATCATACGCAAGATGGCCTCCGTGATGGACTTCTGTCTGGACTGGTGGCTGGTGCCCGAGGGAACGATAATTTCATTGGCTTTCGGGGGAGGGGAAAGTGGAGGGGGAGGGGGGGTAATAGACTTCCTTGAATCCTCCTGGCGCTCCTTTTTGATTTTGATTTTCAGTTTTTGTTCCACTAAAACTCTAGTGTGCCTCGTCTATAAGGAAAGAAAACACGAAAAAAAAAGTCTTATTCTATTGAGAACATTGTCAGCAATGGTTATCATCTTTCAATAATAGATTATCACAACAAAGCCACACATTCTACTGAAAGTCCAATTTAAGGAGACTGTAGACACCAGATAAGCTAGACGGGAGGAACAAGTTTTTTGAAATAGGTAGAAACTTACTTAAATGGATTTTAAAATACTTAAAATCCATTACATTAATTAAGTTAATTCTTAAAAGTTATTCCTACTGAGTTTTTCTTCACATAAGAAACGGCTCAAAAAAGCTTAAGCAGCTCTTGAAGCAATTCAAATTGTGCTGGTAAGCAGCAGTGCAACCGCACAGCCTCCCGAATACGCAGGGCTGGCTGTGAATATTGAACCACCTTCCATTTCTCAAGTTACCACCAAAATACATCAAATGCAAAACGTTGCAAACCATAGTACTAATGAATATACGTTACTCTATATTGCATGCCTTTATTTCTCTTACATCATTCAAAAATGCACATGCATCAAACAAATGGATTCTGCTTCACCAATGTTCAGCGCTACTTAACGAAGCGTCTTGCTTAAAAAAAATAAAAAAAACTACAGTTTTAAACACATCTTCATAAGGGCAGCTGTTTGAGGGTTCTCCAGTCGTTAATGAAACATGCTTGGGGCCGGTCTCACCTTGATGTGCCGATGGAAGTTGGAGGTGATGCCCGCTTTCGAGTGGACTTGGAAACGGCAGAGCTTGCAAGCCATTGTGATTGTGCCGCCCTCATGATGTTTCAAGTCTTTAAAAAAGGGTTTCAGCGAATCCGGGAGCTTCAGCTCTTTCCCAGCGCTCCCATTATTTGCAGCCAGTTTGGGGCGAGGAGAAGACTGTAATTTAAGTGATTACAAGTTGCAAGACTGAGTACTGAAACCATCCCCACCAGCACCCCCATCGTCATAGCGATGAGGGTGTGGTGCATTGCAAAATAAAAAAAAGAGCCCTCTCTCTCACACACACACACAAAAAGAGACAAACAAGTAGTTGTACACGGAAAACAGCTGCAGCAGTTGCCTACTTTTTGCTGTACGTGTTTAGTTTTATTCACACTTTGAGAACAATGTAAGGATTCAACCCTCTGGTTCAAACCAGAAAAAAGTATTCCTGTGTTCCTGTGCAAGTTGGGCTCTTGTTGGTAAAGTCACGAAGAAAGCAATCTAAAAAGGTTTTAAAGGGATGACTGCCAGAGCACATTTTCTTTTGTGCCTCCATCAGTCCCTTAGAAGAAAAAAATCCTTTAAATTGAGATTCGCCCACTGGATCTTTTTAAGATGAGCACCTATCTGTTGTGTACATTGAAAATTGCTCTATTACTAAGAGAGCACTGGGTTCAAATCAGAAAAGTCTACCCTTTAAAATAAAAACAAACTTTCATTTGCCCAGGCTCTCCCAGTCACTCGTTAATGGATTTATAAACATGAATGGCTGGTTTCGCAGATCTTCAATAGCGCTAATCCTGGATAACCTTAAGTCCCATTAGGTAATCCAAGACTGGTGTTGATCTGGGTCTTTGAAACCAGATGTTGCACCATTTTACGGCAACGGTCGATTGCGTTCGCATTCTCTCATCCACACCCAGTCACTCTCTTGCAATATAAAATATTTCTGTGCAATGCAGTTTCACGATCACCCCCCCCTCCCCAAGACTCCCCTGAACCCCGCCCTGCCCTGGACCCCACCCTGCCCTGCGGTGAGACTCACCCCCTCAATGAGCTCCAGCGCCTCTTTGAAGGCGGGGCCGGGCGTGGGAGACAGGAAGCCGGAACTGTCCACAACCCAGCGACTGGGGCAGGGGTCCCCCGAAGCATCGGGCTCTGACTTAGGGGTCAGCAGGCCAACGGTCTGGGGCGGGGGTGTCTTGGGTATCACCCCCTGTTCGGCTGCACCTTTCTTATGAGAAGTAGAGGCCGGGGCTTCCCACTCGTCAGGGGAGTCATCCTACAGTCACACACATACACACACAGACAGACGAGTTAGGAGGTCTGAGAGATAGAGCTGCAATAATGTGTGCTTGGAGTGCAGGGAAGAGGGGGCAGAACTACCAGAAAGATGATATTAGGAGAGGCAATATACATGTCCATCTATATAAAAACCCTGCAAAATCCTACAGTACCTATGTAAAATATATATAGATATATATGTATGTATAAAAAGTTCAGATTTTGCAAACTAAGAATGAGAATGTAAATACAAATATATACTTGAGATGCAAGATTGTGGATAAAAGTGTTGTGCGCAGAGATGAAGAGGTTTCTAGGAGTAACACACAGCAGATTCCTTGCCCACCTGGTTTGCTTCATGATTATCCTGATCTGATTCCAGCTTCACATCACAGTGATTTGCCATCTGAAAGTGAAAGCATGGGCTTGGTTATTGACCTTAACACACACTGGGAAATAACATGGACATGAAAGCCAAATAAGAGATTTTACAAAGTGTACAAGTCTTCAAACACACTGTTTTTGTACATATTTGTTTTCCTCTGACTAGGTAGTGATTGGGAATTGAAAAATGTTCCTAAACGAAAGACCATGCTATACAACGAGCTGAAACAAAGCATGGGTGAACGTGAATGTTGCTTGAAGCTACTGTCGTTACGCATTGACACACAAAACAAACAGTCACCTCCTTGTCATCCCCATGAAACGTAGTGACCTCCCCTTCCTCTAATTGGGCCAGCTGGCTGAGAGGCACATCGTCCTCACTCGAGTAGACGCCCATCTCCACCTTGCGCTTGATTGTCGAGTTCCAGTGGTTCTTCACTGCATTGTCTGTCCTGTTGTAGCAAGGAAGCGGGGCACAAAGACAAGGTTTTAGAATTCCTTTCACAAAACTCAAGAGCAAAGAAATTCAAGACGCACTTTTAAAATGTCTTAAGATTCCAGGCATACTGCATCATGAATCTGACTTTGGATTAATAAATAAATAAATAAATAATAATAACAACATTGAAATTTCACACGTGGTATATTTCAATTAAACCTAAACATATAATGCCTTCATATGCGGAACAATACAATTTGATTTCATATAGAGCTCTTTATGTGGAGCACCCCAGGATGCTTTTATAAAAAACGTAAAAAGTCATTGGCCAATCAATCAAGCTCCAGAATAAGCCAGCGCAAACAAATCTGGTTTAACCCTTTGCAGTCCATTTATTAAGTGCGCGTCAGGACCAATTTATTTTCACACGCGCAGTTAATTTTAGATGCGCTGTTTAAAAGTATTTTTTTCCAGTCAAACAGGTTTAAAAGGCCCTGCATATCAACAAAGCACTCACTAGCCATCTCCAGCCCCGCCCCACCCTTTTGTTCGCTATAGCTTTCACATATGCGAAGAAATAAATAATAATAATAATAATAATAATAATAATAATAATAATAACAATAATAATAGTCGTATATACCGATCGATCATCTCCTGATCACTCGTTTTATCACCAAACTCCTCAATAATGCAATCCAAGTCATTATTTTATTACTATAACATCTCAAAAAAGCTCTGCAAATGTCCGTGATAGTCTCTGTGCGCTGATTCAGTAACAGGCAGCTTGTTTCCTTATGACCGCCCCTATGTAATGCCAGGGGCATGTATGACTATTCATGAGATGCGGCTTTTTTTTTTTTTTTTTTTTTTTTTTTTTTTAAATCGGCTTGTCTCGGCTCCTGTCGCTCCCACTCGGCCAAAGAATGGTTTTCTCGGCTTTTTCCGGAGAAAAAATGACTAGAAACCCGTTTTTTGCATTTTTTTGATGATGTCGGACAGGGTCCGACAATGGACCTGATAGGAATAATTGCAATGTCGGACCAGGTCCGACAATGGACCGCAAAGGGTTAAAACAAACTTGAGCTGGATTAAACAACTACCAAGCCAAGTCTCTTGATAATGTGATCGCTCGGAGGGTGCAATGAAGTTCACCTTCCTGGCAGCAGCTTGGAGATCTCTGCCCAGCGGTTGCCCAGCACACGGTGTGCCTGGTAGATGATGCGGTCCTCTTCGGCAGTCCAGGAGGACTTCTTCACCTCAGGGTTCAGGTGGTTGTGCCAGCGCTCCCGGCACTGCTTGCCGAGACGACCCTTCAGATGCTTTGCGATCGTCGCCCACTGCTTGGTTCCGTAGCAATTCACCAGCTCTATCACCTGAAGGGACAACAAGAAAGAAAAATAAACGCCTGAGAGTCACGTGTACATTTGAAAATTTGGACCGCCTGCAAATTGGGTGGGGATATATGACTTAATAGAATAAATTCACAATAAAGACTTAGAACCTCTAACTGAACTGGATATAAATCAAACTGTTCCCAATAGGCAAAGCTTCAATCAATGATGGAGAAATCCCAGAGCCCCAACTCTCCCCTCCTTTCTCCAGACTTACCTTCTCATCCTCCTCCTTGGTCCAGGGCCCCTTGACCAGGTCGGGATTGAGCACTTTCAGCCACCTGTGCTGGCACTGCTGCTCTGTTCGGTTCTGGAAAATACAGGGGTATGTTAGAATCCATTAAATGACATTCTTAAACGTTGGCATGCTTACAACCACATCTTCAGGAACATCGTGAGAAGCCTGTAAATAAACTACTTTTTTTTATTGAATACAATATGTATTAACATACATCCCAGTTGTAAATATAAAATGAGACCCCTCAGTATCAAGAAAAAGCAGACCATCATGTCCTACACCCACTGTATGTAAAAAAAGGTTTGGCAGAAAACAGGAACCTCCAAATATCTCCCCATTCTGATACTCTCAATAGTGCAACAGAATGTTCAACCAAGTTTCAACACAGTTGGATAGATATGATGTTTCTACATACATGCAAGAGCGATGCATACAGATGGATGAGTTCTGTCCTGGTGAAAAGGGATACGCACCACAGGAAAGGGAATGCCAGTTCATCTTGCTTCCTTCTTTTAAGTTTGGTTGCAGACCCTTACCGTCAAAAAGCTGGCGATCCTCTTCCAGTCTCCTTGTCCAAAGTTCTGAACCAAACCTCTTAGACTCTCATCCTGGAGAGAGAGGGAGAGAGAGAGAAAAAAAACCCTCTGACAATTAGACCTTGTGCAATTTTAGTAAATGTCTTAAAACGAGCTTCTACTACTGAGCTAAACAAAGCTCAAAACTTGACATACAGGAAGACACTAGGGATGGGCACGTGTAATCGTTCATGTGAATAATCCATTCAAAAATTGTTTAATTTTTGCACAATCTTGTATTGCAACAAATATAAATGGTCTGAACATCTTTTTAACCACACTAAGCCTGCTGCTGCAACCCAATAGAGATTCTTATTGAAGCACTGTCAAACAGTACGGCTATTGTTATTTTTTTACATATTACTTCAGTTTTAGTATTAAGTGCCAGTGGCATGTTGATTTAAAGTGTAATCGTTTAGCAAATTACATGTATTTGATTATTACAATATACAGAAATGCCCATCCCTAGCAGACACACACACACTCACTCACCTCCTCCTGTGTCCATTTCACTTTGACCTTGCCGCTGTCCGGGACATCGGAGTCTGTGTCCTGGTACTGCGTCTCCTCACCCTCCTCACTGCAACAACATAATCAAAAGAGGGGGTCAGGATATGTCTCAGAGGGGGGATAAGAATCCCAGTCGCTTCACTTTGTCATCTCCTAAAACTTAGTTTTAATCTTATGCAAGTGCTTAAGGATGGCATCTTTAGCACTCTTTAGGGAAACAGCAAGGAGGAACAGTGATGCCCCTTTTTAAACCCCACTGCTCTCCTGTGCATTCTCCACACAAGCCTTTCTAGATGAATGTTTCCTTGCTGGGTGTACAGCAGCCAATGCTTTCACCTACTTCTGTCCCTCCTTAAGGCCCTTTTGCCAATCTCTAAGGCAACCTGGGGCTACTGTTTGCAGAGCCAGGTGGTTTAAAAGAGCTACATTTAAACTAGGAGGCACAGAATATTTAAAACTGTATAAAAACTCGATTTCTTAAAAACGCCTCAAGTATTCCTTTCGAATGTGTCATATGAAAGTCGTTGGAGGAGGTTCTGCACAGAACAACTCACAAAAAAGGGCCCTCCCCCGCGTAACATACAATACAGTGATTCTGTTGCTGGCATGCAATTAAAAACCGTTTTCTGCTTGGCAATGTTGTCCGAGCTACAAGTAATACAGTATAGTGAAATACATGTATTGTCTGTTCTACTATGAGAAAGGGCTTACATAAGTAATTTGCCGCTCGTTTATTGCAGAAGCAAATAATTAGGCGGGTAATTTTTTCATTGTTGTGTACAGCTGTCACACAACTTAGCTTTCTCAAATGCAAATACTTATAGGTTTTAGTTATATATATCACCGTACATATAATGCAAACTGTATTAATAGAATGCATTAAACGACATGCCGACAGTATATTTAGACTTTTTCAACAACGACAATATTGATTTACAACAGATATACTAGCAGAACAAAGACTTTTCCTAAAACAAATGTAAACATTCAAAGAGACTTAGAATACTTGCATTAAAAGATGCAGTGGTAAAATGCATTTAAAAAAAAAAAAACTTAATGCAATTAAAATCATAAGCCCCCCCTTATTTATTTCTTTACTTTTTAAACAAAAATTCACAAAATTGCAACACTCCGAAATAATGAAACCCCGGTTTTCTTACCCGCGCGGCCACCAGGACATTTTCTTCTCGCTGCCTTCCCAGTGCGTCCAAACAAACCCCAAACAGCAACCTTGCAACAAGCGCAGCCTCCCCTTGCATAAATATTTACATTTGCTCCTTTCCACGTTATACTAATAAATACAAATGTATTTGTGTGTTTGTTTGTTTTCTGCAACCACTCTGGTTTTTGTTCTTAACTACAGTTCCTATCTCGCGCCGAGCTTACACACAGCTTTCCCCGGAGTGACGCGTTAGCGCGCGTAGGGAAACAGGAACTGAGTCAGTCGTGCGCGCACTCGCTACCCCGTAGATTCGCCGGAGCGCGCACTCGCTACCCCGTAGATTCGCCGGAGCGCGCACTCGCTCCCCGGTGGATTCGCCAGAGCGCGCACTCACCTTACTCTCTCGCATGTGTAAATAAAACACAGTTTCAGAAAACGTTTTTTGATCAATGCGTACACAATGAGAACTGACATTCTGTGGTTTCAGTAATGCAGACAATAATATTTATTACAATAAAGCGGATAAAGTGTTTTGGATAGATTTCAAACAGTTTTCTTTGTTTAAAAGTATATTACTATATTTTATTTGGAAGACTGTACACACGTGAAGTAAAAATACAATTTACTAAACAATAACAATAATACAGGTGTTAATATTAACAATTCTAACAATGATCTAATTATATTACTTGTAATCACTCCCAACAACATGTCCCCTAATTTGTAATTGTGTGTGTTGTAAGGAAGGCGTCTCGGTTTAATTGAATGGCCAAATACGGCAAACGATTAAGAGATTTAAATTGGCATTCCGCATTTATGAGGTGGAGTATAAACCCATCAAGGCAGCTCCCATAGCCATCTGAAGCACGGGCTATACGACATTACAAAGAAGTGATGGACCGGGAGGGTGTGTACAGCGGTAAGAGAAGCAAGGACAATACATTATTTTGCAATATTTGGAGAATCCGTGACTGTGTAATGCAAGCAGCGCTTAACTCTAAAGAACCATTGGGCACATAGCTATTTGTATTGTGTGTGCCTATGTATCGTCAAACCACATGCAGTCTGTATGAAGGGTCCGCCGTGGCGCCACACTGAGAATCTATCATGTTTATGGTCGCATGCAGAAAAACTCAAAGTCAATGGTGTTTCTTTTTGAAAGCTTAGTACTAAGTATTCGTTCGCGTTTTATTTAGACGGTTCGCTTTAGTGTTTGCGCTGTCTTTACCCATGTGGTTGTGTATTTCTTCAGTGGCGTTCCAGTTTTTCCTGGAATAGTGAAACATTAAATTTTGTTGTGTTGCGAGATGAACGCTAGGTGTCCCCTGACATCCTGCAAATGCACGGTTTATGTATGAGATTCGATCTTTAAATTTGAAAACTGTATGCACACGCAAACGGGATGGAGATTTAACCGCTTTCCTTTAATCTAAAAACTGCTTGAGTTTGTATAGTGCTACAGCATGTCCAGGTGCCTTTGCAATAAAACCTGTGTACAAAGTAGGTGCTTGTTAAATGCTAATGGAAACTGATGAAGTTGCTCTTCTGTCTAGGTTCTCTTGCCACGTCTGCATCCTGGAGCACCCAAAGCCCCTCTCTGTCCAGCCTAGTGCTATCAGACCTGGACCAGGGCTTTGTCCAGCTGCAGGACCACAGTGCATCTGCCTCCTCCACCCTGGATCTTCAGCTGAGCAGCAGAGGGAGCAAGGCATCGCGCTCTGAAATTGTCAACGATTTCACAGAGAGGCTGGGAGAGGCTGAGGGGGGTGCCTGGAGCCTGTCCTCCCTCTGCCAATCTCCCAACATCTTGCTGCTTCCTCCCCATGGGCTTCACAATCTCTCCCTCCTAGCCTTGGAGCATGACCACAAGTTTGTGGGACCCCACTCTCTTGATAGCAAGGCCTCCACACCATGCCAGGGAGAGCACCCCCAGAGTTCCTCCACGGAGAGCTCTGCAGATCTCTCCTGCGTGGACCTCTCAGCCCTGCCACTAGCCTCCCAGCCCTTGTGGGAAGTCTCTTTGATCCAGCATTCCCAGGATCCTTGCTCCCCCTTGGAGTCGACCCAGCATGAGATGCCAGAGATCTTGGGGGAGGCACCAGCAAATGCGTCCTGGAGTCCTGGGGTAAAGACCACACCCTCCTCCTTTGCTGAAAGCCTGTCCCTGCACTGGGCCAGCATGAAGCCTCAAGTGAATGATGGTGGTTTGCGCTTCAGTTATGAGAACCAGCAATCCTGGAAGGAGATGATGGCCCTGGGCTGCCACATCCGACCTTTCACCTTCTCCCAGGCCTCCCCTCTCCCAGCTGGCTTGTACCCCTGCTCTGAAAGGAATGCTCCTGGCCTCAGTAAATGATTATTGCTGTCGTGCAGGTTGGTGGTTGTAATACAACTTTAAGGCATGCCCTAAAAGTATGTACAATACTTCTATCCATTTATGGGTGGAATTGCAAGGACCATTCTATATTTTGCCCCTTTTTTCACATGGGCTGTGAACATGGATGTTTTCCATGGGCCAGGATCACTGAAGGGATCAGAGCTCTGAAGAGACTGACTAATCTGTAGAGTACTATGGTACCTAATAGAAGCATCCAGGTTATAAAGTCCTCTGATGAAAACTTTTTGTTTTTAATAAATAAATATATTGTGTGAATACATGTGTGAAATAAAAGTGTTAACTTCCCATGCACTACTTTGGATTTATTTATTTTTTACATACAAGAGGTTCTTTTTTTTTTTATTTACATTTAAGATTTTTATACCAAAGCAAAAACACTTAACTTGTGCAGTTTAATTGCAAGAAAATCACAGATCATGGCCAGCCTTGCACATAATGTCAGCAATAGGGACTTGAATGTTTCCATCTTGCTGATCCGAGGTAATGCACTGTACATGTGCAGATTTATTAAATCTCTTCTCAAGGTTCCTGTAAAGAGACTGGGCATCTGAACAAACTACAACTAGTCCAGGATGTCTTGCAGCATATGGAGGGAATAGTGTAACGCATACATAGTGGATAGTATTTCTGCAAAAACACTTGATTTGATGAACAGGAAATCTATTACTTTACATATACATGCTACAAAATATGTTTCTGTACAAAGTGTGTGTAATGAGCCATTGCACAATGTTATACATTTAAGTAAAAAAACTAAACTCTAAATATATACATACAGAGACATAAATCTACAGTTTGAGGCCATGGCTTTTCCTGGAAAACAACCCCTCCCAGCTAATAGCTGCTACATTTTGAGGAGCAATGCTGACTCTCTCTGCAGTGTGTGGGTGGTTTTAAATGCACAATATTTTCCTTGATGATAAAATCGGTGGAAATAGATTCCATCATCACTTTTTTACGATATGTACATGTAAAGTATAAATACATGTCACAAAAATAAAGGGAAATAGCTAATACAAGTGTGCAGGGAAATGCACTTTTGATTTCAAAAGCAAACTCCGTTTATGAAAAGAGGGAACAAAGCCCCTTTTGCTGTTCAGTCTCAGCATGCCTAATTAGGGATGCAGTCTGTATGAAGAGTCAGCAGTGGAGCCACACCTCAAATCTCTGTTTCAGAAGGGAGAAAATCCTGCCTCAGTTGTATCAAAGTCACGGTCCTATGGGAGAGATAAAGGAATCCTTTTAAAAAAAAAATGTTCTTGCAGGAGCACAAAGTCCATTTACAGCAGTTTCAATAGTGTATGCATACTGGTTTTATTTTTTGAGGCATTAGATATTGTCGCTATTCCTGCATTACAAAATCAAAAGATCTTGAACCCACCTGATTTAGCTTCTTGAACTCCACGACCTGGAAGAAGATGTGCTCCAGGATGTGTTTGGCATCTCGCTGCTCTTTGTCGAGTTTGCTGGTCACTCCCAAGATGTCTCCACACTTCCGTACATAAAACTCCAGGTCATCATCAGTGCCTGAAGAGAGATGGGGTTTAATGGGGTTTAATATACAAGATCCCCGTTGGGTTCTTCTTAATCTGGGATGTGGAAAATGTCCACTGGTGGTTAAGATGAGACAACCAACTAAATTAAGAAAGAAATGTGGAAGAAGGGAAAGGAGGATTGATATTGCATTTCCATTGCCTGATGTCCTTCAGATTTGCCTAACAAGATCTTAGTATTATATTACCGTGGAAATCCGTTGCAATTGCACTGTTTAATGATGTGAACTCACACTTGTTTGAAAGCTGAGCGAGCCGGACCTTCTCTGAGGAGAAGTTCTCATCGAGGTCAAAGAGTTCAAGTTTCGGTGAGGGCAGCTCTCTGAAAGTGGGAGGGAAAACCTGCACAAACACAAACAAAAGCAGGTTGAGAAAGGAGCCGTATAGCAGCTGGGATTGTTTAAAAGCAAATACAAATGTTATGGGAGTCAATTCAGAACAGAGAAAACCAAAAGAACACCTTTTTACATACTTTATGAGAAAGATAGCAGCTAATGTCTTGTTATGCATGACAGCTGAAGCCCATCCCCAGGTCATCTGTTACTCACAGCAGGCTGCAGTGTGGGGAGAGGCGTCTCAAACTGCGGCTGAATCAGCTGGAGAGGCTCGTGCTTCACATGCAGCTGCTTGAAGGCTCTGCAAGAAACACACACAGGTTCAAGAGACAGGACACCACAGCACTCCCCACGTAGGCCACCAACTGACCTACAACTTGTCTACACAACTGCTGTCTTTTAAAAAAAGTGTAGCCTGACATTCATGAAATAATTAGTCCAGCCACAAACCTTGGCAGCTTCGTGACTTTTCATATGCAAGACCAGTTAGGGTTTTAGATGAGAAAATCAACCAGGTTAAACAAGGAATCAGGGGTCTAGTACTGACTTGATGACCTGCGGCAGCCCACTGGTATTCAGCGTGTAAAGCGACATGTCAAAGAGCGAGGTGAAGTCGCGTGGGTTCTCATCCCCCTCCTGCAGACACACCCGCAGCCTCTCTGACAGAAGCCCTGTGTTTGGTAGCATCGTGTAGTCTGAGATCTGGAGGAGACACAAAGAAATTCAGCACTCAACCTCTGCAAACTAGGAGTTACGACCAATTCCTTTTTTCTTTTCTAGTCAAAGCCTCCACTGGAGAGCATGGAGGGTTGCAACACATTTACTGTACTGTAAAGGGTATTTCTTCTCTTTAAAATGAACATTTTAAATATTACTTAGCACTTACGCACAATGTTAATTTACGCACGCTGAATAAATGCCCACTCATGCTACAGATCCAGGATGACAGATTAGATCTTGTGCTACTGGATTTTACAGACAAGTCCACTCACCTCAGGGTCTTCAGCATCAATCTGGTTCAGGCGAATCTCATTTGTAGTAAGCCACTGAAAAACGACATCCTGGGAAATACCGTGTAAAATTAAAAACACCATCAATAGTCTGCTGGACAAGGCTTTTTTTAATAGTACATTTTCTAAGATATCATATCTGACATCCAAATATCTACCCAGTTTTACAGCAAGGCTCAAGTGGAACGAAGGCACAAAGAGCTTAGGTTAAATGCAAGCTGAGCTCACAATGCTGATTTACTGTAAAGAATGCCCCTTTAAATGTGTGAAGGAACACACAGAGCTATTGAATACTGCAGAATTCAAACTCTCACCATTATTTTGCTGTTCTCCTCTTTGTCTAGGTACTGGTCACTAAACATGTGGCAGGACCCCAGTACTGCCAGCCTTCCTCCCTGCTGCAAGACACAACACGAAAATACAGTGTCATATTCAGACTTTCAATATCTGGTCTTGGTACAGTAATACTATATGTGTACAGGATTTTAAAAATTGTGAGAAACAATGAAAAGAAATGCTGGTAAGGATCTCCCCGTTACCTTGAGCTGGTAGAAGGCGAGCACAGGGCGGTTGAGTGGGAAGCAGACTGACCCTGTGGAGAGTACAGCTACAGCTGGCTTCATCACATTAAGAGTGGCTCCATAAGGGTACACAAAGGTAAGCGCCCTGGGGAGGTACAAAGATACAATATTGATACCATGCATGAGTTTCAATCTACCAACAGCCGATTCATCTTATAAAAAATACACGATTAAAGCAAGTGGTGGCACATACTGTTGATTTCCCACACAGCCCTCCTTGTCAATACATAGAATGTATTCTTTATTAACTAAATTAAGCCTTGCTTACAAATAAACATATTAGTTCTGGGATAGACTTTTGAATATTCAAAAAAACACTGTTTGAAATGTATTCTGAGAAAAATATTACCATGTTCCTATAACACTAGACTGATTAATAAATGATTGCATCAAAATATCATTAAAATAAGACGTCATACAAAAACCAATGCATAAATAAAATGTGAAACAACAAACATTCTACTGTACAAAAGAGCGGTTCTCTCTATAAATAATTAAGAAGTCAATCCTTGAAGAACTGCACCTACTGCGAGTTATTCCCACTGCTGTCATCGTCAATGATTCCGGTCACCAGTTTCCCAGCAGCACGGCTGACCTCTCTGGAGGTAAAAGCATGTTAATGTAATCATCTATCAGTAAAAGTCTATACAGTGGCTCTCAAACCACAAATTAGCAAACATTGTTATATTTAGCTAACCTACACATTTAAAAAACAAAGATAAAATATTCAGTATCTGAAGTTGGTATCCTTTAAAAAATACTTATGCAATGGTATTGTTCATTTTTTCACAAAATTCTGCATAAACACAAACTATACTACTGCTACAAATGTTGATGGGTAAACAAACTAAAAAGCATTTCAGTGGAAAGCTTCTGTATCAAACTTTTCATTGAACTAAATTCTCTAAGTTTACCTGTTTAAGACGCCATTGGATACAAGTGCTTCTTTTGGGTGAAAATATTTATAATACACATTCCTCACCACAGCATCTGCAAGGCAGAAAGAAGCTGTGAGCCCACGCACCCTGCAGAAATGTACAGTGAAACAAAACTATCCATACAATAACTACAAAGATACTAGGTTTTGGAAACCAAGCCTTCTAGCACAAAGCAAAGGGTGTATTAACTTGTAAAGACTCACCGTTGTTCACCATGATTCCAAACTCCTCAAGCAGAAAGTTGATGTTGGTGTCATACTTGAGCTCCCCACCTTCACCCAGCATGACCAGGATATCCCCACCGCTGTCCAGGTATCTCTTCAGCACCTCGAACTGAGACAAGCTACAGTGTGAACTGTATAGCAGTTGCACTGCATTACATGACCCGAGACAAACAGCACCACACGCTAACCTTAAGTATTTGGATACAGGGTATATGAATATAAATATCGATGGCCTAGCCGTGCCAGAACATTACCATTTGTTTTCTTCATGGGCAGAATTAACAGAGATGACCACAGAAGTCCCTAGGACACTGTTGCCAATCTTAAATTAATAAGGAGAAAACATATCTGTGCTGCACAATCCAGTGTTGAGCCTCTTACTTCAGCTGCAGTGAATTTGTCTCTGGGTCCGGCTGTGATCCACAGTTTCACTCCTCTCAGCTTCTCCTCCGAAATCTCTTCTTTAAAACTAAAGGGGGAAATGAAACCCAGAGTTACTGATTCGTTTAAACAGTGCAATCACTAGAGCTAAAACCTAGTTTACAAAAAGTACAAGGGAGTTTCAAAATTTGAGAATGACAGACATCCAAATTGATAAACATGTCTATACATTGACAGTACTGCAGTAACCAGCCACATCATCTGAAACTACAGTGTAAGAAGTCACACAGCTAGTTACTGAATTGTGATGTTCTGTCTTACATTTTATTTAGTTTCAATGTTTTAAGTTCTGACAAAAGCCAGGTAATGCAGGACCAGCCAAGCCCTGATAAGATGCCCACTCCTAGCCCTGCCAGGGTTGGGGCAAAGTCTGGAGGCAGTACCTCTGGATTTTCCAGTGCGTTTTCAGCTTCTTCTGCAGGGATTTGTAGCCGCTACTCGCTGTAAACATCTCCCGCTTAGAAGCGTTGAACACAATGGTGTTGCGCTGGTGCTTCTCCATGTTTTCCTGCAAAAGAGGCGAAGCTTGTCTGTGTTAAAGACATGTCAGAGAATAAAACTTAGAGATGTAGTATTACTGAACAGATGAACACACTTTGGTAAACGTTGATCTTTCGTTCTTCTTACATCTACATTAAATGCCAACTTTCTACTATATGTTGTTGTTTTTTTTTTTTATTTAATTATTGTTTGAGCGAAATATTTTGCTTGTGTTTTTAATTAAGTGTTCCCCCTAAAAATAAACAGTCACCTGCACGGGGTCATGTTGGCATGGAGAGATAAGGCAGATCGACTATTAAAAGTAACAGTTACACTACAGACAGACTGAGGCACACACACATACATGGAGTATATTATATTCATACATACTAAGAAAAACGGACAGCATATACTAAAATTAGAATGGGCAGAGATTACATGTATCTGTATGCTACTCTAAATCAATAACATTCAAAATGTTCGAGGGGAGAAGCTGACAAATTGCACAAATAGCTAACAGTACAAAAGACAATGCAATTTATTTCACATTTTAATTAAAGCGCGTTTATTAAAGGTATCGAATTGAATACGAACTATTGCTTTGAACACTTTTTTTATTTTGCAAATATGTTCTTTCTTTCCTTCCTCAAGCTTGAGACGCTTTTATAATATTAATCAAAGTTTATTTTAAGGAGCCCGACAGCCTTCGTTCGGACACTGCTTTCTCTTTACCTGTCTGTTGGTCACCATCTTCCACAGGCCTCTTCCAAATGCATTCTGGGAGCAAACAACAACTGCGGTAACCAAGGCCGCTTCCACCCTGACAACGGGGCATTCCATTCTAAATCAATAGGGGTGGTAGGATTATGGGATTCGCCAAATATGTTGGATAAAGACCAGGCGCTCCCCACAAAGCATTATTTTTCTCCAAGAAAGCGCCACTTGCTGGTTTGGAGTGTTATCATTCCACATTTTTCATAGTCCAGTACAGTACAACACAACACTAACATTGTATGTGATACTTATTAAATGTTTCCGTGTTTCCTAGTAATTACTAAAGCAAAAGCATTTTTGTCATGACTTATTGTACGTGACAACATTTTTTTTTTCAGAGCCTGAAGACAGCATGGACTCTACAAGTGTTTTTGCATCACACCATGATTCAGGTTTTATCAGAGATTCAGGCAGACACACACCCACTCAGCAGGTAGCCAGGCTGTGGACTCACATCATCAATCCCATGCTTGTTCTATGGCGTGCATGTGGCTCTATGGAAACCAGGCTCTGTGTTGTGGGGCATTTCTGTGTCATTTTTTCCCCCCCCCAGACCAAATGGGGCCAAGCTGGAAAACCACATCAGAAGTCATGTGACTTGAAACAGTGCTGCAGCTGCAACGGTTGAGCAGATCGCTATATAAACCCATGATGGAACCAATGTGAAGGCAGGTTTAAAACCAGGACTGCAAAAAATGGTTCTTTCAGCAGCGATGCCTGTAAACTGCAAGGAGCTAGAGCAGTATGAAGGGCTGAGTCACTCTGAGTCTGCTCTGGGCTCCTTTAAGAAGTCTCCAATACCCCTTGGTGTTAATCATTAACGTGTACTGTACTGCAGCAAGAAGCCTTCCGGACAATAAGAGGCATGCAACACAGCTATTAATAGTCAGCTTTATTAATTTTTAATCAAGTTGTACATAAGAGTAACTGCATAATGGCTAAATAATTCTTCTAAATCCCACCACCACCTCTAACACTGATTTCTTGCTTCATACAAATGTCCCTGGTACCATCAGTGGCTTTACACCCCTTGCTCTTTGGCCTGGAGTGCTGTCCGTGCTGCTCAGTGGTTCAGATGCCCACATTACCACACACCCCTGTCTGTTTTACATTGTTTTGCATCTGCTAGTTTCACACACACACACCCATTAGCACTAATCCTGGACTACCTTACCCAAGTTTACAGTAGTCCAACATTAGTTAATCACAGTCTGTGATACCAGCAGTTATATATGTCACAATATTTTTTATTTAACCTTTAGAAATTTTAAACAGTTGCCCTGCTAGAACTTCGAAATGCATTATAAAATTGATACATAGATAGGAAACTTAAGGTACAATTGTGCACACAGCGACTGAAGGAGACAGATAGATAGATACATAGAGATAGATAGATAGACAGATAGATAGATAGATAGATAGATATACATACAATAATAATAGATAGGTATGTCGTTGGCTCACTGTGATCAGCAATGGACTGGGTATGAAGTCTTTCATACCAGCTGGAAGTGATAGAAACTCTCTCCACCTAAAAGGGGGTTGAGGTTTGTGTGAATAAGTTCCAAAGGTCTCAGTCCAGTTCCTAATAGACAGTTTCTCTGACCTTAAAAGGAGATTAAAGCATTTGGCAGTGGTGCCGTGCCATGCCGTGCATATGGGAGAAGGGGATCTCATTACCAAGGCTCCCTTTGCTGTACCTGTTCTGTGGCTAAATAAAAATGTCCACGGCCATCAATCTAGAACTTTTCACAAGCACTGTATTCAACACTTCAGCCGTCAGAATCTGCCGTCTGATGTTTACGATCACATATTTACAGTAATCACTTCGTGTTCTATTATGCAAAGTTATAAATACAGAACAGGAATGAGAGTCCCTTATAAAACCATGATCCAAAAAAAAAAAAAAAAAAAACCCTTCAGCTCAGTGCCCTCTCCCCCACGAAGCTTCTTGCGGGATTACTGGCCTGCCTGGCTGACTCCTCTTCAGGGTGTTTAATTGGAAGAAAGTCTGAGCTCTGGTTTTAGAGGGGGAAGGCGTCGTCACTGGGGGCGTAGGAGAAGCCTTTGAAGGCATTGGAGACGCTGGAGGACAAGCCCGAGGTCAGATCAGGGGTGCGCCCCAAGGAATTCGGCACCGCCTCACTGGTGAACTCGGGGTCACAGTGTCGGAGGTCAGCCGGGCCGTTCTGGAAGAGAGGAGGGATTACAAGAAGTAGAAAGGCAGGTACACTATTCAAAACCACACAACCATGTTAAAAACTATTAATATAATACCCTTGACAACAGCAGCAGCTACTCACCACATTGGGGTTGTATGGTGGAGTGATTCTCTTGTGATACAGGTCGTCCCAGTTTATAGGCGAGAAAAACACATGGCTTTTAATCTCCAACTGAAAGGAATACAGATTTTCTTTAAAAAAATGAAAGTATTCATGTATTGAAGATGAATTTCCTAATGTAGGACAGGAAACTTGAGTCATTGAAATACAACATAATACCAACAACTCTTTCAGCACTAACTAAAAAAACACAAACACTACTTAAACGGTTTATTGAAACTGATGGCCATATTGAGAGAACACTTGAGTGTAACTGCTCATCACCCTTCATACATGGTGACCGGATATGGGGATGGTCTTTACATGAAGACACAAATGCATGATGACCTCATATGAGGATGCCACCCCTCCCCCCACATAAAGCAATGGAGAAAATAATTGAAAACATTTACAATTAAAAATGTAATGTGTCCAAAACCACACTTTAGGCACTTACACGCACTAATGTCATCCTTTTTGGATAATAAATAAATAAAATTAATAAAACAAGGAATAGTGCAAACTTTGAAATGGAGCAAAAAAATCTGGACGCAGAATGACTCACAAAGTCCGCAGTGGCCCCCAGGCGGTGGTGCTGGTCCTTCTGCAGGAGCCCCTTCAAGATGTCACAGGCCGCCACGGTCTTGCCCCCCCGGAGCTCCAGCTTTTTGTGCAGGATGTTGTCGTACATCTCTGTAACGTCACGACTGTAGAACGGGGGCTGGAACAGCGCACACACATACACAGCACTTTAACAGCCAGAAGGAATGTGTTATCGCATAGGCTTGCACTGCACTGGAAGTTCAATGTGTGTTACCAGCGAGTAAAGCTGAATGATGGTTAAGTGAGGATCCTTTAGCAGCAATGTGCATGCGGCCCGTTTCGAAGGGAAGTCTCAATTTGGACCAAAAAAAGGTGCTGGAAATTAGAGATCATTAGAGAAGCAGCAGTCCAAAATGGTGAACTCACCAGCCCATATAGCATCTCGTAGAGCACAGCGCCCAGACACCACCAGTCCACAGTGCGATCGTAGGGCTGCTTCTTCAACACTTCTGGGGCCAGATACTGTGGACACGAGATAAGGAGAAGACCCTCAGTTACACTCCCAACTCTGTCTTCTCCCATCAATCCCATCACTTTTTTTAAATGCCTAGTTAAATGTTTTTGAAGTTTGATGGACTGCAATTGTAATGACAAAGAATCGGTAGGTTCTTGTTTAGAGACCCTGCATGGAGAGGTTCGATATTATAACAAACAATTCTATTCCTACCATTTCGCAACTTGCTTGTGTGACAAAATATATAAAAGCACAATGTCTATGTAAGTTAATGAGCAGCGATGGGCTGAATGGTCTCCTCTTGTTCATAACTTCTCCCTTTGTTCTGAAGTTTGAAAGAACCCAGATCTCACCTCTGGAGTGCCACAGAAGGTGGAGGTGGTGGCTTTGGGGTCTATTCCTTCTTTACAGAGGCCAAAATCAGTCAGCACAATATGGCCCTGGAACACACAAGGGAAAAAAGCAATTCAAGAACCACCAAACAATTCAGTCACCTCCCATCGCTACAAAACTTGGGGCAGCCCAGCCAGCGGGTTCAAAAATTAAACAACGATTTTCCTGGTCAAGGTCTGTGCGAGGTTCAGAGACGTTAGGCACGATTTTTATTCCGTTTGAACCTGGCAAGGGCTTACCTGAGAATCCAGCAGGATGTTCTCTGGCTTTAGGTCTCTGAAACAGAAGTAAACCAGTGAGAAAACAGAAGGGAATACATACAACATGGAGCGACAGTTGTAAGGGAGGCAGCATGACCTAGTGGCTATAAAAGATGATAGACCGGAGGTCTGGTTGATCAATTAGCTAAAGAGGGGGTGGGCTCCAAACTCTGCTCCACTAAACAAATAGTGGAGAGTTTTAGATCCTGGCATTCATAGTTGCAATTACATGCAATTATGAATGCCAGCATCATTACTGAACCTCTATTGTTTTATATTGGATACATGACTAACAAGAACCTTAACGCAGGACTCACCTGTAGACAACATCGAGGGAGTGCAGGTAACCTATAGCGCTGGCAAGCTCTGCTGCGTAGAATCGTGCACGGGGCTCCAGGAAACATCGTTCCCTCTGCAGGTGAAAGAACAGCTGGGAGAGAAGGAAGAGTGACAGTGAGAGGCAGGAGAGGGCCATGCAAATCACCAGCTCCTGTTTTTAAGGTACTGCACGTGTGTTTTTCCTCTGTGTACATACCAAACAAAAAAAGCTGATGTGTGAACAAGCAATATGACTGAGATTAGTTTGTTTTTGTAAATTTCTTAGCACGACCACGACTCCCTCAAACAACTCTCCAAGGGTGCAAGACTGAAGTCTTCTAGTTGGGAGCGGTGCAGTGGGCCAAGGCTCCATGGACCCTGCGAGTGTTGGTACCATACCTCTCCTCCATTGACATAGTCCAGGACGAAGTAGAGCTTCTCTGGAGTCTGGAAGGAGTAGTGCAGCCCCACCAGGAACGGGTGCTTCAGGCTCTTCAGCAGCACACTGCGCTCAGCCATGATGTTCTTTTGCTGAAAACCATCACAAAAGCACTTTACTTTTTCAGCTCTAAAAAATTACGCCGGCAACTATGAACATCAGAATAACGCGGTCTCACCTCTTTCTTTTTTAGTACTGTTTTCTTCTGTAGGACTTTCACAGCATAAAACTTGCCGTCTGATTTGCGTTTCGCAAGCAGCACCTGGAGGAGAGTGCGAAGGTTTTGAAACGTATACACTGAACTGTACAAATTAAAATGCAAATGTCAATGAAAAATCTCAAGATTGGGAACTCGCCCCCTGGTGATTCCAATACCCTCTAGAATCTTAGTTTTGAGGTGACCAATTTTGTAATCAATAAAATTGGACAATTTGTGCAGCAACATCTACTACAGAAAAGGTTGGAAACTGGCACTATTCCTGCACCCACTCTTGGGTTTCAGAGATCCCCTTGTTTGTGTATTATTAAATGGCCAGGCACTAGGAGTAAGCTACTTAATCTGCACAGTAGGAATACGCCTCCCCAAGTCTCTAGCAATATAGTTCATGAGTAATTCTGAAACCCAGGACTGCATGCAACGCTACAGTTGTTACAGCTGGTGCAGTCCACATGGTGCACAAAGAGATGCCCTTCCAATGTAATTGTATTAAAAAAAGAAATGAACATACTTTTCCATAGCTCCCTTTTCCAATAACTGTCAAGAAGTCAAAGTCTGTAGGTTTGGCACTGAAAGAGGCAATGAAAAAAGATACAAGTAGTATGAAATAAGAACCCACACATTTCCAGTCTCTTGTCAATTTATGTTGTATTGCATTATTTTCAAGAATAAAAATAGCTGCTTATTCACTGTGCCTCTGTCAGTCAATTGCATTGGGAAGTAAAGGGTTACTGCACAAGTATACCACCATGAGTGCATCTTTCATACAATGAATAGCAAAGAATTCAAGGGATCGATTTATTTCCTTCTCTGTTTGGCCTTTAATTGAAATAATCATGGAAAGCTCTTATCTACCCTGACACTGCAAGGACACCAGCAGACAATGAAGTTAAACTAAACAAACAAGCCTGCATTTACTGTAGGCACGGACCCTGCTGTGGACGTCACTCTGAGGAAGATGCCATTGTTACAAGACACTGGCGCCAACGAAAACATGAGAAACACCTGCCAAAACACAGTCAACGGGGCATAGGATAACCATCTGCAAGTCGTTTCAATTATCCTGGCTCAGTCTCGGACAAGGAAGCACCTGCCAACCGAGCTGTCAGGTTGGCAGTCCTGCTCACCAAAACCGACTTTAAACAGAGTGTGTGCTACGCAGGTCGGGCATTTTGGAGTGGAGTTGTTTGTAAAAGCAGTGGGCGAGATTGTTTTAGTTGCCAGACTGCTAGAGGTCTGGGTATACACCTACCAGAGCAAGGTTACATTTGTCAGATGTTTATAGTAAATGTTGATGTATTTGAGGATGTTTAGATTGTTATGTTTACAAGTCAATTCAGACTTGTGTTTATTCTTCTTTTCGGAGACTGGAATGCATTTTCTTGCACGAGAGCCGTGTAGACATTGCAAATAAACCTCGAAACACAGTCCTGCTTTATTAATGGCTTTTTTTGGGGGTTAAATTAGTGTGTTTTGTTCATTTAAAATAGGGGTTAGCGTCCATGAAATCTTTCTCTGCTTATTCCACAGAGGGTTTGGAGTATTGTACAGTCTTATGTTTCATCATTATCTAACTTTAAACACAGCAACAACACAAGTAGAACTCCTCTGTTTGTATCCTGGGACACTATCACCCTTCATGTAAATGTGCTTTATTTTGCTCTTATCTGCCCCCTATTTTACTGCATTTAATCCTGTACTTCAGAATACTGTAATCTGCCAAGTGTTTAACCTGTAGTACTTTGTATTTAATCACATCCTGATGTAACTATCACTACTTAATCATATCCTGATGTAACTATCACTATTATCTGCTGTATTATTGAATTGTGGTTTGTCACACTTGTACTTTGCTTGAACAAAAGTTATTGTATTTCTTGCTCTTATTGTATTACTTGTATTGTAACACTTGAAATGTATTTGCTTACGATTGTAAGTCGCCCTGGATAAGGGCGTCTGCTAAGAAAATAAATAATAATAATAATAATAATAATAACAAAAAAAGGAAAGTTTAAAGTTGTGTAAACGAGGCGCACTGTCACGTAGTTTAGGCCACTTTCCTCAGTCTACTTAGAGGAGTAACCCGACATCAACGGAATGTCACCCGTGTCACACAAAACCACCTCTTGAAAGTAGAGCACTTACTTGGGATTGGCTGAGGGTCCCAGGTTAATATCGCTTGTGGTTGGTGACCGTGGCTGGAAGAGAAATGCATTGCCATTATGCAGAGTGACGCAGCTTTAGAGGGGTTGCTTATCACTGTGTAAAACGTAGGCACCTTTTGCAGAATTCAATATATTGCTGTCATTTAAAAAAAACACCCCTAAGGTAGGGCGTGGTAGACCAGGCATGTTAGAGGGGCAATACAGAGAGGTTTTCAATCTTCAGTGGTGTCAACTATCAGCCTTTCACAAGTCCACACCAACCAACAACAGAAAAACACACTTACCTGGTTATGGTTGGCCATGTTTTTTGTCCAATCCATTTCCAAAAGAGAGACGGCTTCAGAACTTAAAAAAAACCAAAATACAATAAAGAGCAGCCACACACCAATAGTGAAATGATCAGTGTTTGAGCTCTGTGATAGGAAACTTTATGGTCTTGTTACTGTGCTGAAGTAGTTGTTTGCAAAGCCAAATCCAGCTTTACATAACTTATGTAACACAAGCCACATGATTGTGTAAAGAACCTGGTTTATGTGGGGAGACTGGCTCCCATATCATTAACCCTTTATATACTGACTTCCGCTACAGAAATGCAACTAACAACAACAACACGCTTAAACTTACTAAGTGCATATCTTTTCTTTAGATTTCTTAACAATGTCCTGAATTGCGTCTTTCTTCTTCTTTATATACCCTATAAAATAAAAATAAAAATAAAATTCAATTAGAAGATGCATTTAATATTAATTTATAAGTAATACATGTGTTGAATATTCCTAACTGGAAATGTCAAGCTACATGCAGAAAAAAAAAACACCATTAACCTACTGTACACAATTGAACCCGCCTAGCACATTAAGGTCAGTCCGATACCGATACCTAACAACAGTACACAGTTATGAAAAAAACACAATGACACTGCAGTGCAGCGCGTGTTTAAACAGATAGGATTAAAAAGAAACCTGTCAGAATCTCAGCGGCTTGCAGCGGGCACGGGAAACAGCCGTTCAGCTCCATACTGTCAGTTTACTGTTTCCAAAACACCGCTCACAACAAACTATTGTATCAAGATTAGAGTCTAACCCCTATTTAATCTGGTAAAATAGACTCTAGCTCCGTCGTCAGAAAACTCATTCGGACGCAAAATCGACTGTTTGACTTATCATTAATTAATTACTTGACTAGTTTCCGCTTCATTAATGCTATTCAGCTGTAGGCAGTTTTTTTTTTTTTTTTTTATAAATAGACAGCTTTACAACCTTTCAGAAGGAACGCATAACTGTGCAAGAAGGTTGCAAAAGAAAGCTGTTAAACCCCATATATATATATATATATATATATATATATATATATATATATATATATATATATATATATATATATATACACACACACACTCTAGAAACACCACAACTGTGCAAATTAAAGCCATTCCCCCATATTTAGACCACTATAAATAGATTAGTAATAACATTATTTTTTAGTAATGATTACGTTAAGATTAGGGATATTTGGTTTTAAGTGAAAAGTTTGGGGCAACCAGTGAAATAAAACCAGTACAAACAAGTACTAGACTATTACAATGCAGATGTACTTTCAAAAATAATAAAAAGTATCGTACATTTGAAAGTGATAAGTCACATTGCATACCTGGGTGCAGAACAGCTTGAGTAGAACAATTCAAACTGTGCAATAAATGTTCAAACCAAATCCACGTCTCGGTTCCAGCACCGTAATGGCGAGCACGAGCCTACCGCTCCATCCCAGCTGTCCAGCTCGGTAACTACTGACTCCTCAACTACACCACATCACACGCTGTGACCGCCCTGCGCTTCTATTACTCAAGTCGTTTGGTTTTAAAGTTACAGATAATTATTACCTAATGCTGGGTCCTCTGCTTTATATGACAACATTTGTCAGCTGACAGCAAAATATTTACCAAAAAACAAAGCGAGACAGCGCGCGAGAGACAGTGTTCTTATACTGTAGGCTACTGTACTGTATGATACTAACCTGGGTGCAACCAGCAAGCACCACTCAAGACAACTTTTGTGTATCGTGCAAACTGCAGATTTAAATGAACATTTCAACATCAATTTAAAAAATGTTTCACAACTTTGCAAAGCCCCTGCAAATTTATCTTAAGCTGCAACCTTAAATCCAGCAGCTGAATTGCACCCTGTGGAATTATTGTGTCTTCAGGTGTATGTATTGCAGTCCTGCTTTTATTCTGTGTAAGTATGTAACTGTAACCCAGAGTACAAAATAAACTCATTGTATAGCAGGACCCCTACAACAAACAACAACGTGTCTATATTCTGTATTCTATAGAACTGGCAGAACCCTATATTTATAATATCACCCTGCACATTCCATATTGTATACTGCAGTAAAAGACAGTGTTTTTAACCATTACTGTAGAATACTATAGCATTCATTTATATGGAGGTGCCATATATTTGACACCTATTTCCTGCTACTTATCTCTCTCTCCCTCCCCCTCCCCCTATCACCTTGAAACAAGAAACCGACTGTAGATGTTGAAACTAAACTGGGTTACCTAGTCTGCTGTGAAGCAGACTGAGCAGAGCACTCTCTTATCCCTGATCCGCACCAACAATCTGAGCCTCACTGTTAACTTCATGGGAATCTACAGCTTTTTGCAAGCTTTGAGAAACACCTTGATGCTATCGACTTGGAAAAATCTTTTGCAATTGCTGCCTCAGCAATGTTCTGCTGTAGAAATGTCACCAAGCGATCTTCCACAGCATGCTACTTAACCCTCTCTGTGTATTCGCAGCCTGACCAGCATACTAGATAAGAAGCATGAGACTGGTCTGGTTTGAGAGCGCCAGACATGTTCGCTCTCCTTGGCAACCCAAGCTTGTTCCTGCTGAATCCACTAGAGGGAGCCAAGGAGTGTGATGCTGCCATCTAGGCAGAGCTGAGGGAAGCACTTCTTATGCCTTTTACGGCAAATTGAAATAAATGGTTACATTTTAGAAAGTAAAACAGTTTAATAGCAGATAGATGAAAAGTGACACAATATTTGTATGCACCATTACCTCAGACGGCTGACCTTGCCATCTATTACCACAGACATGTTTTTTGCTGAACAGAGTGGCTTCAGATAAAGAGATGCAGAATATGTACTGCGCAGGACACACACTCATGCAAACATGCATGCATGACACGCTGACACATGCAGGACCATGCACACAAATAAACCGCATAACAGCACGCTCAGACTTATAGAGTTACAAGGTTAGTAGAGTTAGTAGTTAGTAGAACTGGTGGTTTACCTCGCTCTTGTTTGTAGTGACCTGAGTTCAATGCCCTCTACCCACACGTGAAGTTTCTCCAGTGATGCAAACTCACTGAAAATGATAAGCGTCGATTCTTCACCTGTTGAATGCATGTATTGTATTGCTGGTATCAGCTGCTCCTGAATGTATCGAAAGTGGAAGTTCTGTAAAGGGTGTCTGTTTATCTTGTTTCACACAAACTTATCATCTGTTCCTCCAAGCGCTCAGCAGTCATTTTTAATTTCAAGCTTTTAAGGAGTCACATTAAACGTGTTTCGGCTGCTGTCTTCACCTGCGTGGTACTCTGTGGATACTGATGAAGGCACTAGCAGAAATGCCTGTCTATCTAACTCACCAATAAAATGCATTTTGTTTTACTACCCTTTGGTATGCAATAGAACCCTGATTAGCAGACAATAATACGCAAACACACCTGGATTTTCCCAGCTCAATAAAAAGGACTCAAAACCAACAGAACTTGTTTAAATCTTGCCAGTACCCTTTATAAATCCTTATAAAAGCATAGCAAAGAGTAATAACACATGGTAAGCATAGGTAAAACCCAGAGAGGTATGGTAATGCACATTACAAACCATGGCAAACGGTGGTAAACCATGTTAAATGCATCGTATAACTATAGGAAAAGAATAGGAAAACTGCAAAATTACAGTGCAAATTTACAATGGTAAAGGTAGTGCTTTTCACAAGCACAGTCAATGTGAAACACTCACCCCCTTTGCCTAGACGAGCCAGCACTGTGTATAATGTAATGTCTCTCAAGACAGACCCAGGTAATTCCTTTCTTGCATTGACACTCCTGCTCTGCTGTTCTGCACCACTAGTGCCCTCTAGTCAATACCTGCTGAAGGTCAGCTTGTTCTTAGCTAATACCTTAACTGCAGGTAAATCATTCACCATGGCATGCTAATCCTGAATCAACTGTATTTCATCCAGAACTACAAAACACTCACTGGTAGCAATACCAAAAGAAGCTTGGGAAATTTGGTGACAAACATTGAGAAGACATTGAGAAAGACCTCTAGTCAAAATGTTTGTTGAGAAATATATAACTCTGCTATATCCCTATGTGCCCTCATCTTTGCTTCAGAAGAATACAGATTCGTATTCTTGTCTGACCATGCCATTCTGTTACCTAGTCATTTATGTGCACTCCATCACTGTGGGGGTGCTGGTTAGTTTAGGGATAACTTGACAGGACCCAAAGATGGGCGCAATGCCAGGGACATTTAGTTTTGATTGCCTTCATTCTCTTGGTATTATTTTTTATGCTGTGCTCTGTTTCTGAGACTTTGTACCTTCTGTAGCTCAGTAAATTAAAACCAGACAGGTAGGTAAAGCACAAACACATACCGGTAAACAGCGAATTGAATGGTTTATCTGAGAGAACCACTCCCTCACACCCTCATAAACCCTGTTTCTGATAGGACTTATCTTTTGTTGTGGAAGGTCATTTTGTTGACAATTGGCAACCCTGTGCTGTTTACTCACTGCTGCTGGAGGGCCAGGGAGACCGATATGTAATGAACTATACAGTCAAATTCCACTGGGCTCTTCCCCAACAATATCTTCACAGGGATGGAAATAAGACTCCTAGTGCATAGCAGTTTCACCCATTCCAGGTTTTGCTAAGAGCTTGGGTGTGTCTTCTTAAACTCCCAGTAAAAACGGGAATGGATCCAAACTGCTACGCAATGGGAGTCCATCCCAGTCTTCAAATGCTGTAATCGTCGGAAATTATCTCTATATACAGTATGCACTGTGTAGATCGGTGGATTACAGATTGTGACACATAATATTAGTTTACATCCAGTTGATGTTAAAAAGCAACACAATTGAAAACAGCACAAGAACGTCCAATGCTGTGAGCACAGTTGGTGGTCTGGTAGTTGTGTGGTTGTGATGACTGTGGTAAGTGACCTTTGGGCAGGTCTCTCGATGCAGTCTGTGGCGGGGGGGTCATTCCAGGATTCTCGCTTTGTTTCAGTCTCATGGCCAGCGGTTGAGTGGTGCTGTTTGTATCCTGCTGGCGCTTGTGTTTTCTGGTAGTGGCTGGTTCTTTTGAAATCTGTTCCTGTCATTGTTTGCTTTGGTGGGTTGGAATTTTCGCCTATTTCCTTCTGTTAATGGAACACATGGTCAATTGTAGTCTGTTTTGTGTGACTTAGGTTTATGTAATTTAATGGCAAAATATTGTTTCTTTTTAGTTAAGAAACCCATTTCAAAGCTGTTACACATTTATTTTCAGTAAAGGGAATTTCTGTTAAGGTCATGCCTAATGGAACTTGAAAGGTTATTTGAGTGACTCAGCACTGTTCCTGTGAAGTCCTTTTTGAGGTCTTGTTTTCATGCATGTTCTGGTCACACCTCCAACAGTTGGTTGAGCTCCGGTCAGGGTGGAAGCTGGCCCACTTTACAGTCACCATTATCACAAAAAAATATACAACAGCTTTCTGAAAAGACAGTAGTGATTTAATAAAAAATACAGGCGAGCAGAGCAGTCACATTCAGAACATTTATTGTATGATGGCTTGAAAGACTGACTGACCGACTACTTATCTACATGGCAGACCATACCCATCAGTGTCATTGCAAGCAAGTTTCCCAATGACACCGCCCTCTGGTGGCCAGCTGTGGTAATGCATTAGTTAGGTAGGCTCACAAATGTTGTACACATCACTGTGACCTCCAAAAAATGGTGTTATATTTACAATGCACATTACACAGCGCTGCATCCTTGCTCATAACCATTTTGAAAAACGAGTCATTGAAATTGGTTTAGAATAAAATGAAGCTGTCTGTGCAATTACTGGTCATGTTGAGTTATCAAAGTTCAAACACGTTTTTCTCACAAAAGTAGGAGTTGCACTGACAGCTTTGATTAACAGGACCCAGGCTATCTATATGAAAATATGGAAACAATAATAATTATTGTCCAGTAGACACTAAAGCAATAGGGAGATCACAGTTTAACAAGCAAGAATCCATGGAATTCTAAATGTGTTGAGTTTATTGTAAACAGAACACTGTTTGAGTTTCATGGGAAGTTCTGTATTAGGAATGCTACAAAAAGGGTAGCATGTGTCGGTCAGCATTCTTTCATCACTGTTTCTGATCTGTACAGACAGTAACGACACTGGCTTCTGGAACTAATTTGAAAGCATTGGCACATACAGGACCCCCTTGCACCTCTCTGAGGGGTGTGCTCGTTGAAAGCATATTTACAGGGATGCTTCTGCAGATTGGCACACATAGAAAAGCCTGCGGGTGGAGGGGGGTGTGTTGGGAGAGCTGGGGGAGGGCATCACTTAAGGCTGTCGTCCGTGCTCTTGAACACCAGAATGGCGTTGTAGATCTTGAGAGCCGGGCCCAGCTTGATGCTCATGATCTTCACAATGTCTGTCTGTGTCAGCAAGAGGAACGCCTCGCCGTCGATCATCTGATGAGAGACGCCATCAGGCAGCTTTTACAAAGCAACATTGCCAGGGTTCCCCAATTCAAAATGCACGGCACCCTATTCATTTCTGTCACTACCTCTTTATTTCTCAGACGTTATAATAGTACCACTTTGCTAAAGATTGCATAAGAATCTGAAGGTAAATACAGCCCCATTACTGCAATGTCTATAAAGCAAACCGTGCTAAATTAAACATCACACCTAGATAAGCACACTGTGAGTTTGTTGTTTTAGTACAATATTAGGCATGCATGGACTATTTGTGAATCAGCATTGTGTAAACTGCTTTCACTAGTGCCAATATTATCTAGAACAAGTCCCATCTGACATCAGTATATTAAAACATTCTGTACTGGGCTTGCTAGTACCAAACTGCAATTGCTTCAAATGCAGCAAAAGTGAAATAAAATGACTTTTCTCACCTCATCTTTGAAAACCCGGGCTTGCTCGTGACAACCAGTGAGATTCTGGACAAAACTGGAAACCTGCGCCAATAAAATGATATCATGTGTAAAAGCAGCACAATAACAACAAGGTGTGTCAGCAACACATATATGTTCCCTGCAGGATATTTATTCACAGTATGTGCAACGCTACTGTAAAGGAAGAGATAATTCAAGTGTATATGTTTTAGCGACAGTCCCAGATTGGGAGTGCCGATGCCTCTCTCACCTCCTCCACGCTCCAGGTTGCCACGTTGCTGGCGTGGATGCCAGCCACCCCGGGCAGCAGCTTGCAGTGCTGCTCCCAGCAGAGTGAGAGGGTGCGGTCGGGGTGCGCAGACAGGGCAGACATGAAGAGGGATGGGTGCATGACCTCCGCTGACATACCTGAGACAGGACCACAGTGAGAACAGTGAGAGACAGCAAGGGACAAGAGAGAGAGACAGCAAGGGACAGGAGAGAGAGACAGCAAGGGACAGGAGAGAGAGACAGCAAGGGACAGGAGAGAGAGACAGCAAGGTACAGGAGAGAGATGGCAAGGGACAGGAGAGAGAGACAGCAAGGGACAGGAGAGAGAGACCCCTTACCGACAGCAGCACGTCACGATTGAAACATTCCCATAGAGCAAACAGACAATTGCAAAGATTAAGACCAAAGAAAACGGAACCACACAAGAATAAGGCGGCATTAATAACAGTATAAAATGAGTTTAACCCTTATTCATTTGAAGGTGTCATTTGTTTAGGGTGTTTTGTAAACTGGTACCCTGTTGCACTGAAGCACCTATAAAGTACTCAATATTATGTTCACTAGTTCACTGGCTTCTGGAACTAGTTCACTGGCTTCTGGGCAGCAGTGTGGAGTAGTGGTTAGGGATCTGGACTCTTGACCGGAGGGTCGTGGGTTCAATCCCCGGTGGGGACACTGCTGCTGTGCCCTTGAGCAAGGTACTTTACCTAGATTGCTCCAGTAAAAACCCAACTGTATAAATGGGTAATTGTATGTAAAAATAATGTGATATCTTGTAACCATTGTAAGTCGCCCTGGATAAGGGCGTCTGCTAAGAAATAAATAATAAATAATAATAATAATATGTTCTTATTGATTCTAATAAGTACAGCTGGTAATGAGTTACTTTTAATGGAACATGATTTTGTCTGCCTGAGGGGGAGTGGCACCTACTCACTCTGATAGGCTCTCTGCTGGCTCTTCCTGCACTTGGGCGGACGGCCTATCCTGGAACGAGAGAGGTACCTTGTGTTAGACTTTCGGCTCACACCTCCTCGAGAGCTCAAAGCTGCCCCCTGGTGTGCTTTAGAAGGAAAAACGATCCTCAGTTTGCACTGCAGGAACTCTGTCTCTCGCACAAAAGAAAATCATAGCACCTTTCAATACAAAGGCGGTCCACACGCTACAGATCCAGGTAACAGACACACCACCAGTTCTGGGACGCTGTTACCTGCCGTGGTGCCGGGACGTCTTGCTGCGCTGGCCGAAGACGAGCAGGTTACGCTTGGCCCCGGGGCCCTCGGTGTCAGAGAGCTCAGTCTTGAGCCGGCCCTGGTTCCGCTCCGCCAGCGGGCAGCCCGATAGGCAGTGGTGTGCCGTGAAGCGCCCGGTCACATGACCAGAGCCGTCACAGCCCGGGGTGGGGCACTTTCTGTGGAGGAAAACACAGTGTGTCTACAATTCTCAAAGAAGAGAAAGAGAATGCTGGCACTGGGGACGGAAGCCTGCATCTTAATACACAAAAAGAAAAAGCTATGTGATAGTAAAATATGTACGGTGTAAAGGGCCGTGCATGTGGGAGAGGAGCGCCCCCCTGTGGACACTGCAGCCACTGACCTGTGGTTGAAGCTGTACTTGGCTCGGGAATGGCTGATCCCTTTACAGGCGAGAGAGGCGCAGCCACCTTGTCCCGACGCCAAGGTGTCCCGGGGGCCTACACACGCAAACAACACGTGACATCATACAGAAAGCATGTCAGAGGTTGCATACTCCTGCATTTCACTGTTGGGAATGATTCAGGGATGATTCGAATGTTTTGTAACGTTGCCCTTGTTTTCAGAACTTTCAAACAAGATGGTTGAATTAAATTGTGCTATTCTGATATAAACATTTTAAATGAAATAAAAGAACATCAAAAGCATCCTGGCAAAAAAAAACTAAAACAACAACAAAAAACAAAATTACGAATACAGTAAATTATTTATTCTTTGGTCCTTTTATACCGGAGTTGCTTCTTAAAAGATTTCTGAAACGTGTTCTATATTTCTGTTTAAGCAAGTAAACATATAATAGTAAGCTGCGATATTGTTTTGCAAACTGCAAAAACGCAGCCCGCTTGAAATGTACACAGGCTAGCTGCCCTGGAGGTTTGCTGGTGTGCTGTGAATGGTTCATGCAGAGAGAGGGTATGTGTTAGCCTGTACCGGGTTGCTGTGTATTTGACTCACGGAGGGGCGTTTTCAGGGGGTGCCCAGTTCTCTCACACCAGCCTGCAGGGTGGATGTCGGGGCTGTCCGAGTCAATCCAGTAATCGTACATGTGGTTCCAGCCGTCGAAGTGGATCTGTGGGGATTGGGATAGGTCACGGCCAGGGTAACGCTTCTCTTTCACTGGAACAATTTATTCATTCAGAGAGTACTGTGGTACAGAAAGTTGCGCAGAGTGATTCTGCACAGAGGTATCTTGTGTGAATGTTCTCATTATGCTGTAGGTGTTCCAATCCTCACTGAGAACAGTTTACCTTAATCCTGTACTCGTCAATGTCTTCCACGGTGGCCACGCGAATGAGGGAGGGGTTGCGCTTGTCCATGACCTCCAGCTTCAGGTTGACCTGGAACCCATGCTGAGGGCGCTGGGAAACACAGACAGGACAGTCGCTGTTAGAGAAGACCACGACAAGACCATGCTTCCACGTGACACGCCACAAGAGCATCCCCGCCATCCATATCCTTCTATCACACACACAGGATAAAAACAGGCTCATCTTACAATGCACAATGTATATGTGGCCATACAAATCTCAGAAATACAGACACAACTTCTGGGTCATGTTCGCAGAAAAGGAAGACATTTATTCAGCTTATTTGTCCCAGTTTGTGGTTCCAGTACTAACCATTTTGAAACAATGCGCTGGGACAGCGGTAGAGCCAGTATCCTTCAGGTACTTCTCCCAGGAAAAGTTATCGGGATCTGGGTAATCTGTGAAACAAATGTGAAGAAACACGATTTGTACTTGGGAAAAGTGTGGATGTGGTGTTCTGTTCAGATAGCCTGTGCCAATGCCTTTTCCTGACTGCACGCGACTGGCAGCATGGATGCCACTTGCCTTGCGGTGGGGTGAGGGGACGTCCCCGTTCCTGGCACCAGCCAACAGGGTGGATGTATGGACTGGTCTCATCACACCTAGTATAGAGAGAGAGAAGATTCGGTCACAGCAGAACACACACACCTATCTTCCAAACACACATTCCCCTGCTACATGCAGCAGGGGGAGCGTTGATGTTCCTCACCAGTAGTCGTAAGTGTCATCCCAGTTGTCGAAGTGAACCAGGAAGCGTTTGTCCACCACATCGGTCACCGTGGCGACGCAGATGAGGGAGGGGTTCATGCGGTCGACAGCCTCCAGCTTCATCCCCACCTGAAAACTGCAGGGGGTCTCCGTCTGAGAGGGGGAGGAAGATTCAGGTTATGAGCACAGCAAAGACTAGGAAACTGAAACTGGATTCAAGAAACAGCTTCCAGAGTTACAGACAACAGCCAAAAAAGAAATAAGCTTACCCCGCCTGGACTGGCAAACAGCTCCCGTGGGGCCACCTGTGCCTTGGTCAGTCTCAGGTAGCTGGCCCAGGAGAACTCCTCTTCTTTACACCCTGTAGGTAAGCGTGAGAGATGTGTCCTTTTGGAGGCTTGAGAGAAGCCCAGAGCCAAACAGCAGGCATCGTGCCTGACTGTAACCCACAGCCTCGCAGGTGTTAACTAATGCTAACTGATAAACACGGTATCATTCACACTGTGCAAATAACTCTGCTTACCCTCTGCCCTCTGACCTTTTGGGGTGTAGAGTTTGTGCTCAGTCTTCTCGCACCAGCCGGCTGGATGGATGTCCGGACTGTTGGCGTTTACCCAGAAATCATGGCACTCGGAGTAGCCGTCAAAGTGCAGCCGCATCCGATACCCGCACACCTGGGAGAGGGAGAGGGAGAAGGGGGAGAATTGAGCCCCAAGCAGGGCCACTGGAGCAACAACTCAACACTACAAGTGAAACAATTCCATGCAATAGCAGCGTGTGTGTGTGTGTGAGAGAGAGAGAGAGAGAGAGAGAGTATCTGTGTGTGTGCGTGTGTGTGTGTGTGTGAGACAGTGTGTGTGTGTGTGTGAGCGTGTGTGTGTGAGACAGTGTGTGTGTGCGTGTGTGTGTGTGTGCGTGTGAGACAGTGTGTGTGAGACAGTGTGTGTGTGTGTGAGACAGTGTGTGTGTGCGTGTGTTACCTCAGTCACTGTGAGGACGAAGTACATGGAGGGGTGCTGGGGGTCGATCCCCTCTAACTTCATCCCCACTCTGAAGCTGTTCTTTGCCTGGGGGATGCTCTGGCACTGTGAACCAGCAGACCCCACATTAACAAGGTTATTAAGGCACATTAAAGGGGGGGGGGGGGGGGGGGTGCAGTTGTTCTGAACATTACTCAGCAAGTTCAATCTGTGGAATCGTTTGCAGCTCAAAACTCCTACTCCATTTATATGTCCCTTATAAATGTTTACCACAGTAAATTTGCACTGTGATGTTTCCCTATGCTTTCCCCATGGTTGTACTATTCATATACCATGGTTTGTTTTTGAATATGCTTTAACATACCTCTCTGGGTTTTACAATGCTTTCCATGCTTTCACTATCCGAATACACTTTACTATGCTTTTACTATGGGAACCTTTTATAAGGGTCGATACAGAGCAAAATACTTCAATAAAATCGTGATTATTTTCTCACTGCCCATAAGTCTCTTCAATTAGTATCCCCGCACCCCTTGCAAACAAAGTATTAAAAAATCAAAATACACACTTCCCATAACCTAAATCAATAGCATAGTGCACAACACTGCCTCTGAGGGAGGATTTCTTTAATTGTTGGGTCCCTTCAGAGCTGATACCTCCTGGAAGAGCTTAAGAGGGGCAGCCACGGCCTTCTGTTCCTCCAGATACAACGACCACGTCCACGCCTCCTTCTTCACCTCCCCAGGGACTACAAACACAAAACGCCACACGGATCACGTTAATACAGGGCTTTCTAACCCCCATGTGTTCATAAAGATATTTTAGAGTCACCTGATGATATGGGTTCTGGTGCATTCCAAGGGGTAGATGGAATCCAAAATACATTATAGTATTATTTCCCTGTTTTATAGCGCAGTTCAATGAACACATGTCATGAAACCATTTACGCAGGTACTGTTTTCATTTTTGATTGATCATACCACCAAGGCATTCGCAACAGCTCCCATTTCCAGTAGCTCTAAATATTAAATACTAATGTCTTTTTCTCTCTGCTCTGCATAATCCAGCTCAGCATTCGATCCAGATCAGACCTGCATACCTGTCCTGTTATGTCTCCTGTCCCCTAGCAGCCCACAGTCGGACTGGTTCACTTCCAGCACCTTCAGACTCTCCCCCCTCTCCTCCTGGGCACACAGAGAGGAGATTATAACATAATGAAGATTACACACTAAATCCATTCCCTCAGCCTCGGCTAATTCCATTCTTACATTCCCCAACTCCCAGAAAATAAACTGACACAGTTCATCCTCTCAGTGGATCAATTTTGAAGACCCTTCTCCATATCTAGTTTATATAGTGTTTCTAAAATGACGTGGGGTGGGGTTCCATTACATTGCATTAAGGGAACATGATCAGGTCTATACCCGGCCTCATATTTGCTAGAGCAATAAATTGGTTGTAGTTGGCCTGTCTTCCTTGTGTCGTTCTCCCCTCCGCCCCGCACCGTCTACCGGCATACCTACCATAGACTCCATCTCTGACTCCTCATCCGATTGGCTTAGGTACTCCTTCCTCTTCCTCTTCTTCACTGGCTTCAGATCTTCAGGGTTCAACACAGACACCTGGGCCACCGTGGCAATATCCAGGCCTGCTGACCTGCGACAAGCACAGGCATTAGTGAGAGTGCTGCCAGACACACGCGCACACACAAACGTTCACTCTCCTGGCAAAGACTGCTCGCTAATTATTACAAGAACATTTGTAAAAAACTTCGGGAGCAAAATGCTAAGCTTTGAACACAAGTGTTAATTGGCAGTGTATATTATTCCTCTTTTACTTGTCTGTGAGCGGTTCTCTCCGCAGCTCATCCACGCACCCCTTCTCCCCGCCCGGGCTCCAGCCTGCACAGAGACCAACATTCCCCCCCGTCGAGTCTTCCTCAGTGAGTTCAACCGGCTTTCCTGCAGGAGGAATCACAGCAGTGAGGGAGATACCATCTACTGATTAGTCTCCTTCTACTGTATGTTACAATACAATTGCCAAATTATTTGGGAAGAATGCACATCAAATCTGAACAAAAAAAAAAGAAAAACCTGAAAAATTCCCCCCATATCACAACAAACTGGATTCACTTACTTCGCCATTTCGTAGGATACAAAGAAAATCTATTTGCCCGTTCTGCAACGATTAAATTATAGGATTTTATAAAGAAAAAAAAAAAGTGCACCAGATGTACATTCTTATTTTAATGGGACCTGCCTCCAAATCTTTATATCAAGGGTAAGTACTTACAGCAGTTTGGAAACAAAACATACAACCATTTTGGAGATGCAGCTCCTACAAGAAAAACCTATGATGGCTGCCAATTTGATTAAGAGTTTAAAGAATGGAAGATCTCAGAGATAACCCTCATGGCAGATTCTTAATAGCAACTAAAACTACCCTGGCTGCCTGTAAACATCAAGTAGGTCAGGACAAATTGCGACATTCACGGTCCTTGCTCTAGAAGCTGCATGAGTGCAACATGGTGACACACTTTTAAAAAGTATGCTGGCTGGGTTCTGTGGTATTCTGTGGAAATGCTTATGCACTACACAATGCAAGGTTTTTGACAGTGAGATGACAATGCAGCCTCCCTTACCTGAGCTCTGTCCTGGGACTCTGTCTGTCTCCACCTCCTTCCCAGCAGGCCCTTCTGTGCTTGGCTCGAGGACAGGGGCCTTCCTGTCACTCACAACCTGCAGAGTGCCAAAGTCACTCATCCGGAACTGGACAACAGAAGGAGGGACTTCAAACACCTGAGCAGCTCAGTTCTAACAAAGGGCTGCTCACTTAAAGAAGGCTTCAGCGTGGTGCCATCCTCCCTAACTCTGCTCTGTGTACTGAGTAAAGTAGCAAAAGCATAATGAAGAGCATTGTGAAAGCATTATAAAGCCTTTCAAAATATGGAAAACCTTGCTAAGCTAAGGTAAATTCATAAGAGAACCATGGGAGAACTACACTTTTCATATATACAGGGTGCTGAATACTGTTCATCTCAATCAATAAGCAAACACTAAGGTGGAACATGGCAGTCTTTTAGTGTATGCACACAACACAACATCTTATATTGGTGCTGATGTTTCTTCTATGATATGGAGTGAGTTGAAGAGCTGGTATTGGGCTTCTTATTGCTTACATACCTTTAGGTTGCTGCCTGGGAGCACGGCGACGCCCTCCTTCCACTCCAAAACACGGACCACGCTGCAGGCACCGCCCACCTGAGGGGTCAGAGTGGAGGTCATCGGCTCCCCAGCTCCGTCCACCTTCGGCGTCTCCATGGCAACTCTTGGCCGTTCCCCATTCCGCACTTCCAGACTTAGAGGGGAGCTGGTGGCTGAGGGGTTAGACGGACATCATCAAAAAGGAACGCACCATTTAGAGAAGAGAAGGGCTCAACAGATCCAGAGGAGAACCTGTACCTGCACCATCTACCAGAACCCAAACATGTCTTTGTGTGGAAACGCTGTGATGTTTAGAGTTATCACACAGTAACATATGACCTGCACTCTTCCCAATAGATGCAAATATTTAGACTAAAATATACCTGGGAGAATAAAGGCAGTGGTCTGGGGGCGTGTCTTCGGCGCCGAGCTTTCATTGGCTACAAGGGGCGCGTTGGCGTCAGCGGGGGGGCTGGCTCCGCTCACCACCAGCACCTCGACACCGACGTTCCCGCTCATGTCCTCACAAGCTGCTGTTGCACAGTCCAACTGAAAAACAGGTCATACAGAGATATCCCCAAACGATCCCACATGGGTTGCAGTGATAACTTCTCTAAGCTTATTTCACAGCTTGGCTTTAACATCTGTGACATAATGACTAATTGCAGGTGTTCAGAAACTTTACAGGGTGGAGAAAAATAAATACATTCCTGTTTACAATTCCAATTCTTTTTTAAAACCATTTCCAATTCCAATTCCAATTCCATCATTTGAAGCCAATTTAATTGACAAAGAAGTTACTTCAGTTTAAATACTGCTAATTGCAATTTTGATCTATGATGTGCTGGCAATTGTTAAAAGGGAACAGGAATTGGAATGGCAATTGGGAGTTGAAATGGAATTGGAAGTGACCCCAAACTTGAGCCCAAAACAATTGAACACATTCAAAAGTTGCTGCACTGCTTTAAATCTATATTGGGGAACAATGCCTCGCACATCCAGATGTGCAAGAATTTAAATCTAGTAAGATTTAAGTCACTGCACCACTGTATGAAATGTACAGTGTGCAGGCTCCAATGAAACACTGGTTACTTTTGTCACCAGTATGTTTTGAATTAAAGATATGCTTTGTTTTGGTGCTGTTAGTTTTTAGTTTAAATATTACTATTAACCTATTTTTACCTTTAAAACAGAAGCAAACAAAGTATTTTATTTTATTTTATGAGATATCTCATTATAATACATTAAAAATAAGTAGATTTGCACTATTGATAAGCTGTGACTATTAACATAAATATTAATACGACTATCAGTTGTCAACATTTACATCAAAATCAGACTTTTTTTATGTTTTAACATATGTTTTAAATATATAGATAGTGGCAGATATCGTTTTTATTTATTTATTTATTTATTTATTTATTTATTTATTTGGGGGGGGGGGGGGGGGGGGGGGGATATAATCTTATATTTGAGTTTGCAAATTTAAATCACTTTATACCGGTTTGTTCAGATGCATTTTGCTTGTATTGTTCTGAAGAATAAAGTGAGATTATAGCTCTCATGAATTTAATGCTGTTGGAATACAATGCACTGAAGAAAACGTAACAGACGGACGTTTTATGTAGCCTTTCTGTTTGTAGCCACCTGCAGTTTCTATAACTAATTTAAATTATTCATCCCGCATTCTACAATTAACATATTTAAATGAAACCTTTGCATTTTAACATCAAAATGGCGGAGCGACTTGTTTATAATTCATGCATATTAATTGGTTAATGCATTTGCATGCCGTTGCAACAAAATAATACAACATTTCTTATTTAATACAATAATGGTCATTTTCACGTTATGCAACAAAGAGCATGCGCTCTTCCCACTCCCCGTATAACCAGAGAGATACAATGATATGGAAAAACACCGTACGTATGATTCTGATTACAAAATCATGTGTTAAAAAAATATATATATATATATATTTATTTTTTAATGTAACAAAATGGACAACATGCCATATTCATACCGTATATATATATATATATATATATATATATATATATATATTAATTATACGGTACGGATATATAATGATTGTTTAAAAAAAAAAAAAAAAAAAAACACTATAAACAAACAATACAACACAGATGAATACAGAACGCAATATGCAATAGTCGATCTTGGCTGATTGATGTTTATAAATGATATAATTGCACAATGTGGCAAATGGATTAAAATTCCCTATCTCTTACCCAAGGTTGTCTTGCGGGGCAGGGACTTATCACTGCGCATGCGCGCGCGTTCCAGCGGTTGCTCTGCCACTCAGCGTAGAGACGCCGTCAGATTCGAGTTAGGGGATTGGTTTCATTTTACCAAACTCATCAATATACCCACATAGCTCAACACAATCCGATTTATGAAAATACATTTAATCGTGTTTTCCCACTGCACATTGATTTGAATTTTTATAATATAGATGTGCCTAATTATGGTCTCCGCAGGTTCACAACCACCAAGCATGTAGCCACAAAAAAATATTCCCACTGATTTGAGTATACGGACATTGAATATCATGTATTAATTTACAAAAGTGAAAATAGGCAACAAGCTACTCTGTGCCTAGGTAAAGGAAGCTAGCACCAAAGCCTAGTCTACTTTTTGACCAAATTACCAGGCTATTACTTCTCATGTGTCAAGTACATATAACTCACAAACGCTGCTCCAGACGTACATTTGGATGCATTTTAAAAATCACACGATATTTAAATTACTACACATCTGGAGGTGCATAGCACCCTCACCCATAGTTTATGCATTAAAATCACTTAATTCCTTGATTGTGGAAGTGTTAGGACATTCCTGAAGAAGTCAGCGCATGTATTGCTTAGGGGTCGTCTGCTGCTAGAAAGGGATCCACCATTGGGGAGGTCTGGACACAGCGTATTCATATGGTTTAGCTGATCCTAATCAGCAGATATAAAAAAAACCGACATCAACTTTAACAGCAATCCAAGTGAAACATGTTGATATGGTGCACAGGATGGGTGCGAGCATCTATTTTCACAAGTTACACACTTCAATGGACAAACAGAAAGGAGACATAGAATGGATTTTATTTTTCTTAAGAACCTTTAATACAACTGTACAGTAAAAAGTGAACATGCTTGTTTCAGGGTTTACACTTTGGCAATAAAAGAAAACACACATGGCAGGGAAGTCCTGAATCAGTGATCAATAGCTGTTATTGCTGGTCTCATGCCACAAGGAAACAAACTGGTGCAACAAACACATAACTATTTAGGATGGGCAATAAATGGTGGCTATTTAACTAAAGTTGGCAACAGATACAAAAAAAAAGAAAAAATATATATATTGTTTGCATACACTTCAGTAAATGTCAGGGTTAAAGGTCATACTACTGCTTTAATTCCAGGAGAGCATCAGCACATATACAAAGCCCAAATCTGCTAGTGGTACTATCCACCTGGTAATGTTGCTCAGGTCAAACAAAAGGTCAAAAGAAAACCAGAACTTAAGTCCATTAGGTATGCACTTCTTTGCAGCCCAAGTAACCCACAATTGGTTTGTCAGGTCACATACAATTCATAAATCTTATTTAAGTAATCATATGTAAATAAAACAGTAGCCTTCAAGCCAAGTGCCAGGAAGCCATACAACTTAACCAAACCTTGAGCACTTAAATCTGCAGATCAGTGTAAACAGGTAACAAAAAAAAAAAAATATCATTCCCCAATTACTGGAATAAACCCCCCCAGAGCGAGAGAAACACAGGCACAGACAATCCCGCTAGCTGCTAATCCCTGGAGCCAGACCGGGAACGGGATTTTGAGCGTGAAGGGGATCGGGATGCTGATCGTTTGGACGAGGGAGATTTAGAGCGACGCTCGTCTGGCTTGGGGGAGGTGGAAGGGGAGGCAGATTTGGGCTGGTCCCCTTTCCCATTCTCCATAGGGGAGCAAGATCGGCTGCGGGACTTCTTGACCTCAGACTTCTCTTTAGAGGGGCTGCGGGAGTCCCGGTCTGACTTGGGCTTTGACACACTCTTGGAGCGGGACTTCCTGTTTGATCTCGACCTGGACTTCCTGCTGGGAGAGCGGGAATGGGACTTCCTGGTGCGGGACCTCGAACGAGACTTCCTGGTGCGGGATGTAGACCGCGACCTCCTGGCAGGGGATTTAGAACGGGACTTCCTGGCTGACCTAGAACGAGATTTTCTGTTCCCTGACCTAGAACGGCGTTTGCTTCTTGAGCGGGATCTGAAATAGTCAGTTACAATTAGCACTCACATATGACAAGAACATTAGTTAAATTTTAATTCTGGCAATTCAAGGCTTGCTTACCGGGAACGTGACCTTGAGTTGCTGCGGGATCGGCTGCTCCTGCGGCTCCTGCTACGCGAACGGCGCCTGCTGCGGGACCTGGTGGATGAAAACAAGCATCAGTAAGGAGGTTCACTCTGTCAATACTGCAGAACTGTATACAGGTCAATGGAAGAAATACAATGCAAAATAGAACTTCCCCAAAATGTAAATCCATGTCCATTCATTTATTTCGAGCTCAGGACTTGCATTTCTGAAGGGTTTACTTGGGGCAGACTGTCAAATTACACAGTACTGAAAGAGTTCACTGCACAAAATGGGGAAAAGCAGTGGTTACCTGGAGCGGCTTCCAGAGTAGGAGCGTCGACGGCGCGGCTTGTCCTCCACCAGACGGATCTTCCGACCGTTGATGTCGGTGCCGTCCAGCTTCTCCATCGCCCTCTTCATGTCCGAGTGGGAGCGGAATTCAATCACCCCTTCATTGGTGCGCTCCTTGTGAGCGTCAGCATACGTGACCTCCCCAGCCTGCCGCATAAAATCCTGAATTCAAAAAATAAACATTATGCGTTAAACTGGAGCAACTGCAGCTATTTTAACCTTGACAAGCATGCCTTTCATTATTAAAAGCACAATGGATGCCAAACAGAATAACTCCAACGGATGAAAGCTAGTCAAACAACTTGTTAAATACATAATAAAGCACTATATTAGAGCCTAGTAAAAGGCTTTAATAAAACACCCAACTTCTATTCCAACCATCCTTGCATACACACCTTGAGGTCTTGCCAGCTGCAGCGACTGGAGAGGTTCTCCACAACCAGACGGTATTCTGTGCGGACAGGAGGTCCATACTTATCCCTGCCAACACGGCTTCTGCTGTAGCCGCCTCCACTGCCGCCGCCACCACCACCACCTTCAAACACAAAGGGAGAGACAATAAGAACTGCATCAAGGCAGGCAATCACTGCTCCGTAGGGACTCAGGGAGGAAACACAAGGAGCCATTCTACCATCTTATCAACTCAGTCTCTTCCAATTTCTCTGTTTCAGATCTATCAAGGAGGTCCTTGCAGACTGTTCTTAATTTAGGGTTAAGTCACTCTCATGCACAAATTTAACTACCACTCCTGCCTGGATTGAGAATACTTGAGCATAAGGATTATAGTCCGAACAAATATAAAATTAAAAAAAGGTATTGTTGGGCAGCCTCTGTAGAGGTGGTTTTGGTATCTCCAAAGAAATTAAAAAAATAAAATAAAAAAATAATGAGTCAAAGCCAGCCTGTGTGTACAGCAGGAATGAGCAGAGTACACAGATCATTCAACATCACTGTGCAGATCAAAATCTACCCCATGCTGCAGTGTGTGTACTTTTAAATCTACTGCCTAGGAATTCTCATTTGTGTAATGAGCTGCCTGATGTGTTTACATATAACAGTATGCAAGAGGGATTCACTTACAGCAATTTCTTAGTTTATCTTCACTGTAAGGTTTAGGCTTTGGATTATGCAGAAAATACAAAGACATGCCCCAAAGCATCAAATGTGATGGCAGACTGGTCAATTTACTAAGCCATTTAACTGGCTCAGTTCAGGAACTAACCCTTCAATCCGGACACCTAACTTTAAAGACACAGGCAGGCATTACCTCCAAATTCCAGTTTTTACGATCTGGAAACGTAGTTTAGCATTACTTGTATTTATTTATTTATTTTTTTAATCTATTTAATGTATGGTCTTTCTACAACTCACCAATCAAATTACAGTGTTGAAAGCCAACTGCTCTTTTACAAAGCAGGTTAACAGATGACGGCAACATCTTGAGTTTTGGCTAATCGCGCCATTATTTCTTTTTAACATATTAAAACCAACTGGATTCCTCACCATCACCCTGGTCTATTGGCAAAAGGCTGCTGTCATCATGGCTTCCGGTTAGGTCAGCCAAAGGGTCAAAGGGCAAAGGTCACACACACAATGTAAGGTGAAAGCCAAGGCCAAACGGGACAGGCAGTCATCTTAGCCTCAATGGACTCGGACTCAGCCCGCACAGGACTCTTTCAAATTGAAACATCAAGGACTTTGTTAACAATATTGAATTAAGTAGTAAACAATGTAACTTCACACAATGTCATATTTACAAAGCTATTGAAATGGCAGCAAGGCACGTGTATACAATGGATTAAATGAGACATGGCATTCTTTACTGTCCTTACTGTACCAGTGTAGCTCACTTAAATCTTAATACCTTCACTTTCACTGAATGAATAGCCTTGAATACCCAACCATAAGTCATTAAAATGACAGGGGAAATACATTCACATCTTTATATTGAATCTAGACTACCCATGTAATCCAGTTATTTCAGGAAAGGCCATAACTGCTTGATAAAACTACAAAATCTGTGACCAGTGCTGTGCAGCTTGTATGAAATAGAAAACTTGCAACCCAGCTGCCATTTAAATAACCATATCCTAACATTATAACTTGTATAAATGTTAAGCTTACATTAGGCACTTATGTAGCTATTATAGCAGATGCACCATTTGGCAACACTCACCCCCAAAACCTACCATCAACCAGGCAAGACTTTCAGGACGTGCTAGCAAAGCTAGTCATGTCATCCAGTTCAGTGTAGAACTGAAGAAATCTCTTCAATTACCTATGCCACTTGACCAAAACACCTGCTAAATACTCAAGACAGCAGTGCTCCTTGGAGACATTTCAACAAGTTGCAGCGTTTGATATCTGACTGGCGCCATGTGGATAATTAAAGTGAAAGGAACATGTGCATTTGCTGGGATTTTAAATGGGGAATCACCACTTGGCGTACCAAATGTGTAGTTCAATGTTCTTTGCCAACTTACCCAGTAAGTGTGAATCTGATTTTACTGCCTTCTATAAAGGTCTCATTCATTGTAAATTCAGGTCCGTGCATTAACTGCCGATTGCTATCACAGTGGTTCTCAATTCTTGGACCTGAATACACCTACTTGTATGTGGTACTTAAACCCACCCCCCCACACATACATAATCTTAAAAGACACCAGCTAGCTGCACAGTGCCATCTAGAAACGTTGACATGCCATATTAAGATGTGCCATGTTTTTCCCATTTCTCTCCCCCACCCCCCCCCCCACCCCCGTTTGATAACCATGGCTACAGAAGACAAACGGCTTCAAAGTTCTTTACATTTGAAAGCGTCACATTAACACCACTATAGCATTGAATACATCTTCTGCAAGTCTGAATGGTTTCCTGAAAAAAAAACAGTTAGAACTATTACACAAATTAAGAAATGCCAATCCCTCTCAAGTAAGGGTAAACAGTCCTTACTGCGTCCACCATAACCTCCTCCTCCTCCTCCGCCTCCGTATCCATCTCGGTCCCTGCGAGGTCCGCGGGCATGCTCCACGATCACACGCTCCCCACACAGCTCCTTGCCGTTCAGCTCGTACACGGCATCGTCAGCATCACGAGTGTCTTCAAACTCCACAAAACCATACCTGCAGCGAAGTTGGACACGTTTTAACTCGTGGACATTCATAACCCAGCCCCCTACATGGCCATGGCAAATGCCGCAGAGGGGAATGTAAACAAAGTTAGCCATATGCCTTACTGTAAAGGAAGCCAAACTTTGACAATATGCATCGTCCAGCAGGTACATGGATTACAATTTTTAAAAAGTCTTTGGATTTTGTCCACTTCTGCGCAGATTTTTTTTTCATAAATCCTACCAATTCACCCCACTTCCGCTTTTCATACATGTTAAATGTCATCTGCTTCAGCTGATACGTCATGCAGTTTACAACATCACTGCCAACAATTTCACGCTATCGTGCAAAATATATTTATTTACAGGTTTGCTGTTTGTGGCCTACATCGACACCTCCCCGCGCCGTAGTTTACAATGCTTTGTTCTCATCGCCTGTATTAAATTTACAAAGCACGGCTCGATACATGTTCAAATTGTTATTCCGTTGAGTGCAGTCATTTTATATATTTATAGGCGGTTGCACATTTACAAAAGTAGAAAATATTTTTAAAACCCAACTATTAGGCAACAAGGCCCAGTCTATGAGGAACACCTCCGCTACACATATACTTTTATATAGACACACATTTTAAACGTGACCAATGTATTTAAAGACATCGACCCAATCTAAGAGATTCTGCTTTGTTACAAATACAGTTTACGCTAAAAAAAAATTAAAATAAATAAAACCGCTTCTAGGCTACAAAATGGCAATATATCCGCTTCACATTTTTGAGAAGCAGGTAAAAGATTAGAATTTAAAAACACATACGTTTAGTCAAACGTCTCCGAAGGCAGGAGTAAAAACCACATGCATGTCTTTTTGTGTGCAAAGCGGCCATTTTGTACACGCGGCAATTTACAACACTGGCTAACTGCTACAAAAAATATATCCTTCCAATTCATAAATTACACCCCGCCTGCGCCACATCCTACATCACAAGCAAGTAAACGACATCAAAATAACGCGCATTTCAATAACCCGCTCAGGTAATACATGTTTTCTGTGAGCACAGACGGGTCCCGAGCCCAGCGATAACGGCCGCTGCGCGCTCCCCCCTCTCCTTACCCATTTTTCAGGTCGATCTCCAGCAACTTGCCGTAGCCGCTGAAGAACCTTTGGATATCCTTCTCCCGAACATGGTAACTCAATCTGCCGATGTAAACACGGGGCATTTTCTTTCAAATTATAACGACTGTTGCCGTTTTGTTTTTTAGTAAACCTGCCGTTAAAACTGAAATTAAACCAGTAACAAAACACAGAGCCCGCCCTTCTCCCTGCCTGCGCACGAAGAAAGCGCGAATGCTGTACTTTGTCTTTATAGGACGTGAGGGGCGGGGCAGGGCTGCGTATAACGTCACCCTTCAGGTCGAATCACAAAAAAGACTAACGCATGCGCAGGTGAGGTTGTTATTGATTGAAATCAATAATACAGGCTTTGCAAATCTCAAGATGAAGAACTCTTATCTCACTTCTAAAGCGGTTCTTGTAATATTGAATTGGACATGCTTTTAGTGCCTACTTTATCACGCGTTTGGAGTGAAATTTACAGTTACTTTATCATTTTGGCCAATTCACAGATCAATTCCTAAAAGAAAACGATTTAGTATGTTTTCATGTATCTTTTTTTAATTAAGGTGGAATAGATAGATAGATAGATAGATAGATAGATAGATGTCTAAAAATAATTGTACTGCTAGTAATGCCAGGGACTTGCGGTTTGCTGAGACATACTCCTGCAGGCGAATAAAAAACGTATACCACGAAAGATCATTAGTATACTCTCTTTCGAACCCAGCTATATGAAACGGTCATTAGAAGGAGCATAAGCTTTCTATTTCAAGATTCACCTTTTGGTGAACCATCATTTAAAATGACTCAACAATTCAGCCATTCATGACACCGCATTTTCATTAATAATTTTGTAGAAGATGATCTGTTTCTGCATTCTCTACCTGCACTAGATTTTCAACACAAAAAGAAAACACTGCAGGGATTTTTCCCTAATGATTCTTTCATACTCATTTTAGAGGCAGTAATTGAAACTATTTTCTGTCTGGGGCAGTTTGCATACCATATGTTTCTACTTTATGTACCGCATAATGTTCCAGCCACCTTATCTAGACACGCCCCTGCAAAGATGCAGTGTTTACCTACTCCCCCGTCCTTTGTGAGATGGAATGATCCAACACATGACTAGTCACTAGTCTGAATTCTTACTGTCAGCCTGACATCTAACACCCCCCTAGCAGCCAGAGCAGCAGCGGGGTGCAATGCTTGCTTGCGGAGTGCATGTCATGTTTTATTAAGCCCTTGCTTTAGAGAATTTCATGTAACTGGCTGAAAGGCAATGGTGTTATTAATTCTACAGTAGAAACCTCAGTGAAAATATTTTCCATTATAGCACTCATCCATAATGAATACATGTATAATTTATTGACTGTAGAGCATGTGGAAAATACATATAATGTAGGCTATATACACACATTAATGAGTGAGGAGTTGTATTTATTTTATTTTATTTTTTACTAAATTGTATCTGGGAAATGCGACAGTAGTCTTATCTAATGACCATGCACAATTACATTTTCCCCTTGAATCAGAATAGATTAATAAAAAATGCACATTAATCATAAAAAAACTATTTTTTATTGTCTAATAGCTTGTCTGTATTTATATTTAACCCGACACCCGACTTTTAAAGCACTAAGAAAATGTTAAAATGCTGATAGCCAGAGAGCTGACGGGGATGAGTGACAGCTGCGAGCAACACCCTGGGGGCGAGCTTTCAATAAGAGGTCAGACATTGACCGGACAAGGATATCCATGTGACGTTGGATTGTCAAATCTCAGAAGCTAAACTGGGATGGGTATGTTCATTACTTAGGTGGGAGACCAATCTCGGACGGTAGTGTAATTAGCTGTGTTCTGCCTTTGAATCAGTAGGGGGCAGTGTTACTGCTGGGCCAGAACTCCTTTTACAGTACGTTATACCTCAGCAAATTATACTTATTCAGTTCCAAAATGAGTCTCCTTTGATGCTGCAGCTAATTAAATCTTGTTGAAATAGTTTGTAGACGCAAGACTGGCTTAGAAGTTAGAGCTGTGGACCTGGAGGCAGTGTGGTTGAATTGCTTAAAACTGAGGAATCCCACTTGAAACTGTGATTTGGCTTTCAATACATACCGTTAGAAAGCTGCTTGAAGTACAAGGGGGTAGGGATGAATGAATGAAGTACTGAATGGATGTTTGCTTATTGTCACCAGTCCAGAAACTGTGGGATGAAGTGATACTGCAAATAACAGAGACATTACTGTTCAACAATGCCAGCGTATGTAATAAGCAGTATACCAATACAGAACTACAAACAATGGGGCTGATGTAGTGTCCGTTCCCGGGAACGCAATGAAAGGACAGCGACAATAGAGAGAACAATGACGGTGTTTATTCAACCCCTACTATTCTGAACTCTGGAACAATAAGACAATAGCGCCATCTAGAGTTTTGCTCCACACTGCAATACATTTTGTGTTACCAGTAACCCCACCCTATCCCCAAACTCCTAAACTCTTCCACATGTCTCACCATGTGATTGAACTATATTTTTAATGACGACTCTGTCTTATAAAAAGGACCTTTATCGAGATTTCTGTTCTGAACCAGATCACGCAAAAGAAAAAGAGAGCAGATTTTTGGCACCAGAGCCCTTGATACAGGGGCACGCAGGAGCAGGGAGCTTCAAACGCTGGCCTCACCCCCGCTGAGTACATTTCAATATCAGAGGGCGCCAATCTCTGGACCCCACAACAGTAAGAATACTACAGTTTAGATGCAAGGATGTAAGGCAGGGCCGCACAGTGTGTATATCAATAGGGTTCTTTATTTCGTAATCTGGTCATACATACAGTATAACGGGTGGACACATACCCTCAGATCCTGAATAAAACAATGTTCCTCGTGACGTCCTGCACACTGGTCTGGTAGATACAGCATGGGTTCGGATTATTCTATGTGTTATATCAGTGGTTGGCTCTTGTAACATTTCCCATTCCTAAAGACCTACATAACAGTCAGCACCCACTACACTCGTCCTTTCAGACTTTTTTTTTTACACACATCACGAGCAGCTGCTAACTAACAGCCCTTTGACTTGGATGCTGCCCTCTGGATCATATGACTTCTTAGTTGTCTACATGAATTGCCGCATGATGTGTCGGCCCTAGCCTATTATTATTATTATTTGTTTATTTAGCAGACGCCTTTATCCAAGACGACTTACAGAGACTAGGGTGTGTGAACTATGCATCAGCTGCAGAGTGACTTACAATTACATCTCACCCGAAAGACGGAGCACAAGGAGGTTAAGTGACTTGCTCAGGGTCACACAATGAGTCAGTGGCCGAGGTGGGATTTGAACCGGGGACCTCCGGGTTACAAGCCCCTGTCTTTAACCACTGGAGCACACAGCCTCCTATTAGCCTAGGTTAATATTATTGAAATATTATACAAAGGTTAAGCAGGTTAAGGGATGATGTGTCCATTTAGGGTTAGAGCCGAATTATTGACTTTATCCTAAAATTCAGTACCAGCTTACAAATGCTTTAGCGACGTTCTGAGTGCTTGTTAGGCTGCAGGTTTTCATTAACTTGCAGCCTAAGCAATCAGGCAGTGGGGGGTTTAATCTGCCTCTTTAGCCCACGTCCGGCTTGATAAATGCTCGTGCTGGAAGGAGGTGTGAAGCGACACAGATGGTCACTGACTTTGGGGGCTGCCCAGCTGGAACGCAGCTCCAGGAGAAATCTGTTTATCTGTGTGTTAATGGAGAGGAGGAGAGAAAGCAGAGCAGAAGCATGATACAGTGTAAAAATTAAGTCTAATATTTAAAAGGTAACAAATCCAGCATATATTGGGCTAGATTCTCAAAGCTTTTTTTCAATCCAAATCCTTTTTTTTTTCTGAATGAAAAAACCCACCAAGGAAACATCTAAAACGAACAAGAAACGACTTGATACTTCATTCAAGCCCCTGAATCGAAAGTCTCACCTGTTTATTAATGGTTAGGTAACTTTATATTAGGTGCGTTTCTCCTTTCTGAAAAACTGTGCTAATGACTAACTAGAGTAAATAGCTTGGAGCTTTGCGTTTACCATTTACAGATTCCACGCCTGTCAATCAAAACGTGTACATTGCTTTGAGACGCTTTAAGAGTGTCTGCTCTGTTGCCCTTTATTTGTTAAATTCTGTCAAAAACACGGGGCAGTAATGAGTTATCTTGGCTTTAATGTGAAGCAGCCTGGGTCGATACATACGAGTCGAGTCCTTGAGTCACTAATTAAGAAGTTTCACACTCTCCGAGTCAATCTGTTTTCACTTTTCATCGTGAGGGATTCATTCCATTATATTTCTTTTCCCACGGCAGTGGATGTGCCCTATCTGATTTTCATAACAGGTCTCTCTAACAGAAGAAGACGTGTATCTGAATTTCATATGCAATATAATATAACGAAAGCAAAATATCAGAAGCATGGCCCCTTTCTTCCTTTGTTCTCACTGTGTTGGGTATGGATATAGCTTTTGGCTTCTGACGATAAGGGCTGGCAATAAAGAAAATGGTCTTAAAGGCAAAGTTGCTCAATATTACACGAGCACAACATTGTAAAATGGAGGTCCTCCTTTTTGATGTGTTTACACTTTCTTTTGCTTCTGTGAATTGCAGGGTCACATGTATAACCTGCTATGCACCCAACTGCACACCTGCTCATAAATCACAGGTGACACACCCACTTTTGCTAGCAGGCCAGGCCCATAGCAAGAGAATTACAAACAACAACAGCAGAGTGTATTTTGAAAACTATATTTTCACACCAGCACTTTACTTGATAACATTTGTTACTTGGGAGTCTGCCAGCCAAGTACTGAACAGACCCAGTTCTGCTTAATATGAGCCGTATCAAAGGCAATGCAGTCCCATGCACGTGTGCTTCTGTGAGCGTTACTTAAAGCAGCAACAAGAGAGTTCCTTTAAAGCACCTTTCATGAACCGAATGCTCCAAAGCACTGCACAGCTGAAATAAAACACCGACAGACAGAGCAGATACAGCAGAGCTGTGTTTGAAGGGGAGGCTGCAGCCGAGGCTTATCTGCTGGATCACAGGCCTTCATTTGGTTTGCAAATGCAGGGCGGGAATGTCTCTCATGAGCCTTCTCTCTGGATCTTAACCTGGGTGTGCGAGCATGTGTGTGTGTACGTGTGTGTGTGTGCATGCATGTGTACGTGTGTGTGTGCATGCATGTGTACGTGTGTGTGTGCATGCATGTGTACGTGTGTGTGTGCATGCATGTGTACGTGTGTGTGTGTGCATGCATGTGTACGTGTGTGTGTGCATGCATGTGTACGTGTGTGTGTGCATGCATGTGTACGTGTGTGTGCATGCATGTGTAAGTGTGTGTGTGTGCATGCATGTGTACGTGTGTGTGTGCATGCATGTGTACGTGTGTGTGTGCATGCATGTGTACGTGTGTGTGTGCATGCATGTGTACGTGTGTGTGCTACAGCTGGTTTGTTATCATTAGGCTTAATATTTTGTTATGGGATTTGGCATATTTGAATTAATTGGTTCTGGCAAGAAAGAAACCCTAGCGTTGTATGTCTGTCTCTATGCCTGAATGCTTGCCTGTCCCTCTGTATGTCTGTCAGCACAGCACAGGTATGGACTAGTGAAAGTTGAGGGATAGCTGGTGATGGATGCTGAATCCCCAGGTATGGACTTGTGAAAGTTGAGGGATAGCTGGTGTTGGAAGCTGAATCCTTTGTCTGTTGCCCCCCCCCTGCTCCTCCTGTTTAATTAATCTGAAGAAGTGGCAAGACATTCCTGCAATGGAGATGCTGCATCGTATGTGGATTTAGTCTGCTTAAATGTCTTCACATGTTCTGTTTTTCACCCTCATCCCCGAGAGGCTGTTTATTTTTAGTCGGCACTTGTCACCCCTCTCCGAGTCAGTGAGTTGTGATATCAGATCTTCGCTTGTTCTCGACGTGCATGAATGAGGCCTTCTGTTCCTCCAGTGCGCTGAACGCAGATGCTTCCAGTAAAGTGCTCTCTGTGAAGGCACGTGTTTCAAAGACCCTGCTGTCAACTCTCTCTGAGGGACCAGGCTGAGTTCCACACCTCTCACCTGTCCCTGATAGTGAGGGACAGACTTTTTTTTTTTACTGTCCCTAGTCTTTTTTTTTTGTGTACAGAAAGAAAATACTGTGTAAAGAAAATAGACAGATACATACAAATATGAAAATGCAGCCGTACAATACATTTAGGCCGAAGCAATATAATTCCAGAGGAGGCTTAGGCACTGCATACAGCATCTGCATAATTCTCAGAGATACAAAAGCACTTGTTTTTTTTATCTTATGTGTTCTAGTTTCATGTTCAAAATTATTGTACAAATCTATTACAAATAAGTATAAAATATGACGTGTTGAAGTTTCATTTTTAAAAATGATAACAAAAATTACAAATAAGTATAAATAATATTTGATCTAATATAATTATTGTGTATCAGTTGTCCCAGTTCATTCATATCTATTCTTGATCTGTAAATGGCTAAGGACGTGTCGGTGGTGTGTTTTTGATCTCGCACACCCCACCTGGTACAACTCAGTATTAAACAAATACTAGCATAGCAACGCCCTCCTATTAAGAAAGCGTGATATATTGTAAGTGTTTTTAACCCATTTCACGATAACCTGCATCCATTGTCGGCTCAGTTCCACAGGTTATGGTGCTTAAGACAAGCCTGAACTCGCCTCCTTCAAAGCACACCTATCCAGCATAATGCTGTGTTTAATTATCATTGAGACCAAAATCATTTCCAAGTGGAATACTGTATGATGGAGCTTGGGAGGTATTATTGAGCAGTATTGCGTCATGCTGCAATCCTTCCCAAAACACACGTATCATGCTGTCAAACAAGGCGTCCTGGTGTAAGACTGTTGTTATTGCAGTGATTTGGATCTGTATCTGTTTTGTTAAGATAGTGGCGCATTTGTAGTTAATGTTAACGCACGTTTGTATAGTTTGTTTACACAGTCGTTCAACATAACTAAACAAGTATTATAATTAATCAATACAAACCAATATTACCTTATTATTATTATTTTTTTTTAATGCAGCTAAACGTGGCTTTCAGCAGGTAATACTTTTGCTTTAGCCAATACTTTAGCCAATCATAGTACGCACGCCTTGGCAGTGCCTCTTTGGTGCAAATGCAGTAGCTGCTCCTGCTGCTGCTGCTGTGTTTACTTAACTTCGCATCCACCCACTCTCTCCATTTTTGCAGACTCTGGGATTTTATATAGTGACCTGGACCAAGCTGTCTGTAGGATTGTGGGAGAACAATTAAGAAAACATAGAAACGATAGAGAAAGAAAGATCAAAATCGATCCCCGAGCTGTGAGTCGGTGGAACTGTCATACCGACGTTCTTATTGGTGTTGCGTTAGCAAGACAGAGGCAGTCGCTTGCATTTTAATGCGCCCACAGCCTGCTTCGCTCATACCGACGCTGTCGTCTGCGTGATCTCAGATCTTAGGAAAGCGTCTCTCTCACTCTCTTTCGCTTCCTCCCTCTCTCTCTCTCTCTCTCTCAAGCTCTTCCATTCTCTCTCGGAGTATCTCCAGTGGTAGGGAAAAGAAGCAGCGGGGCGGTGGCGGTCCGGGTTGAATTGCACGCACCCACCTCAATGATTTACATCAGGAGACACTGACAGACGGATCTCCTGGTAAAGGTAGGCTTGCATTACAGTATATTTTACCCATTTCCCTTCTGACTTTATCATTTACCCTTTGACTTCATTTTTTCCCCTAATGATCCTGTTACACTGTCTAAATGTTGCTGTCAATTCAGTGTTGCGCTTTTCTTTTTTTTTTTGGTACCATAATGGTGAATAAGTTTCAATATTTCGGAGATGTCATACTGTAGGGGACTATGATACTGCATATCGCATCGCTTTTCGTTTTCATACTGGGCTTGTATTTTTCATTGGTAATTTTTTTATTTCTGTTGTATATGTGACGCCATGTATCGCCTGTATGGAGATCGAGTATTCCAGAAATTATACAACGCCGGGGTGTATTTAGCTTATCCACGGTACTGTATAAAGCTGTCAAACGAAGCCCATTTGCCGTAGCTGACCTTACCTGCAGGGTCCAGGTGCGATAATAACACGGTGGTTCTTGAAATACGTGTTATTTGGAATCCTGCTTTTCTGTTCGATTGCACTGAGCTCTCAGGCACAGCAGGATGAAGATAAATGCAAATTCTTGGAGACTCCCTTTGAAAACCGGTGTTGTGTTATAGTGTGGGGTAGAGATTGAGGGATAGCTGGGTACTGTGTTACAGTGAGGTTTAGAGGGGTACAGATTGAGGGGGATTTACTGTGAGGTGTACAGATTAAGAGGGGCTTTGTGTAGCATCTGAGGGGTAGATATTTAGGACATATTTGTAAATCGCGACAGCACTTGATAAAAAGCAATTGCATTTCAGTTCATTGTCTGTTTTGGTTGAACGCAGAATGCAGCTGGCACCCACCTTCTTTTTTTCTGATAAATTACCGTTCCCCTCCCCCATTCACAAGCAGGCTGATTTTCTATACACCAGTTACCAGCAGTTTCAGTAAAAAATACACAGGGAGTGTGGCTTGATGATTAACGTCTAGGACTGGGTACCATAGCGTTGTGGCTTAGTGGTTACAGTCTAGGACTAGGTGACAGTGTGGCCTATCGGCTAGAGATGACGGGCGGGAGGCAATATTACCGATCGTTTAGCGCTGAGGACTTGGGTGAGGCAGTGTTGCCTATGAGGTAAGAGACTGGTGTGGTATAGTGGTTAGAAACAGCATGTGCTTGGAAGCATATCATATAGTGATTGTTTGCCACTAGGCTGTGCACACCTCTGATTGGCTGAGTGTAGTATCGAATCCCAGTATGCAGAGATAGTGTGAGGTTAGTTTGGCTTGGTTTGGCTTGCTTGTGGAGTACCAGCGCCCCTGACTCTTTGTAGGAATCCCTTGTCATGCCAGGGGGTGTCCCAATGGAGGCAGATAAGTGGAGGAGTTAGTTATGGGAGGCAGTGTCTCCATCCTCTGTGGCTTTTCATGCACTAGCCATGCTTGACTGTCCAGAGGTCAGGTTAAACCTCAATACCAAGCTATGAAGCTGTTGGGAACCAGAGTGGGAGCTGTGTCCTTTAACCCAGGCAAACCTGACCCATCTGGTGTCTGAGATGGGATGCTCCACTGGTAGGACAGCTCCTGTCATGACGTCATGCATGTAGATTGGCATCGCAAAACCGTGGACTGGTCAACTCTATGGCCCAGCAACCAGTCCTGGATTTCCCAATTATTAGAAGCATTTGAGAACTCATCACAAAATCTGCTCAGTGTGTCTCATGAATTGTTTTCCTGGCAGTTCAGAGCATATTTAACAGGGATTACTTCTTGCTAATGGTCGTGTAAATAATACACCAAAGGATGAAACCTGTGACTTGGTATTGGGCCACTGTTAATCAAGAAGTTAAGATGAAGGTCATTTCAATATTCAGTGTTCCCCATTCTGAACGATTGTCTGTGTATCCTACTGTCCACTGGATTGGATTGGGTCCAGAGACTGCCAGCCCCCTTCTCTTGTGATTGGTCATTAAAGTGTGTTGTGGAGTCTGTATCACAGATAGGCAGTGCTGTTGTTTTGATCCAGGAAGAGGCATGGCTGAGTGTCTCACTGTGTCTCTCTAGTGCAGTGGTACAGTACTCAACTCTTGAGATCCAGTCCAGTCCAAGGTTTTACTCCAAGCAGGTTTGAATGTAGTGAAGCTGCTAAGAGGCAATTAACTCATTTAGGACCTGCTTGGAATAAAGACCAGGACTGGAATGGATCTCAAGGGCCAGCGTTGAGTATCACTGCTCTAATATTACTGTGCCTGTGAAATAGACAGACAGACAGACAGACAGACAGACAGACAGACAGATTCCATGCAGCTATCTGACCCTGACAGATGTCAGTATCCAGGTACCAGCCCCTTACCTTTCATAGGCTGTGATTCCATCCATGTGGACAGACAGACAGACAGACAAGGCAATGCAGCCTCTCTGCAGCATTATTTTCCTGGCTCAGTCAGACTGAGCAGCTTGGGACAGAGTACTGCAGTGCGGTGCAGAGCAGAGCAGCGTGGCGCTAAGGGGAACATCATTTTGGGAGTGAGAGTACTCCCCCACCCAGCCCCCCCTCCTCCCTGGTGCCCTTGTGCTTGGGGAATGTGATAGCTGAAGATCAATCGGTTTTCTCTGGAATTTTCTCCCGCCTGCTGCTGAGATCACATTGATATCCTTCCCTGTTTTAATGTAGGGTGACTCTCTTGTCAGAAACAAATACTGACAGGCAGAAACCCACACACATCAACGGTGTAAAAGCATAAATTGCCTTAGGTTTTCAGGGAAAATAACTACTTCCAGTGTTTTATCTGCCTTACTGGCCACTTCGCTTTATTGGATATGACAGAAGTACCCGTGTGGAATGGACATAGCATGATGCTTATAATATGTTGCATATTTACTGTATACTCAAAATATGTTTAATGTAAATAAGAAAAGTCCCACTTCTGTATAGGAGAGCACAATAAAGCTGCAATCCAGGTGCCAATACACCCTGATGTCAGTGTTACAGCAGGCCTCTGTGTTTGTCCAAACCAGTTACCCTACATGCAAAGCATACATATATTGTTCTTCCACTGGTTTGAGGGGTTTTATAATGTGTGTATTTGCTGTTGAAATTTGGGAGTCAGCTCCTGTGGGCTGGGGGAGGCTGGCAGGCTGGCAGGTGCTGCCAGGGCCTGTCCTCCCAAAGCTGCTTCCTATTCGGCCTTAGGCCTATCCTGTCAAGACCCGCTCACAGGGTGTGCTTAATTATAGTAATGCACATGGGGGTGAGGCTCTGTGGTGGCTAATGATGCGTGTTTATCAGTGTGTCAGTGAGGGAGGGTGTGTGGACCTGTTTGGTCGTTGGTATAACACGTGTGTATGAGATGTTTTCTTGCCTGTCCTTCATTCGAATATCTTTTGGGTTTGCAGCGGCATGTTCTGCTTTATTTTTCAATGCGTTTTTTATCCGTTGTAAAAATCTACTTTCATGCATACTTCAGTAAATATATTAAACTGTGAGTTTTTGCCGTGAAGGGAGGATCACGGCAGACGCAAATCATTTCCAGCTATAGAAACACACGTGAGATCCACAACAACGAACAATAGAGCGTTCCTTAGTACTGAAAAACTGACACCTGCCTGCCCCAGAGAGGGAGGGCCTGTTTCAGGACGTTGCTTTGTTTGTCAAAGAGAGCGGAACACCTTGTAACGTGTGATTCGTCTTCAGGGATGACTGGACATATTTTATCCTGAATCTTTTGCACTGGTGATGAATTTAAAATAGAACATTGTGCTGATATGTGTCCTTGTATTGGGAGACTAAGTGTTAAAGAACTACATGTGTTCATAATTTCATAATATAAAATTACCTTTTATTTATCCTATAATGCACATCCTCAGTCTTTCTCTATAGTTGTTTCGGTTTAGATCATTATTGATCCAGGAATTACCACTAGGGATGTGCAACTGTAATTTCTGTCCCTCTGAACTTTACTAACTCACAGTGTTATGTAGGGGGAAGAAATTTACAGTTGCAAACCCCTGTAGTCATTTCTAAAACCACCCCACTAGGAAAGTGATTGAAAAATTACTGTAGTGAGTGTGATAAAAAACATTATCTAAGTAATATTAAAGACACAAATGACAAAGAAGATGCATAATAGGGTATTGAACAGATAAGAAAAGAAATGTTCTGTAGATGGTTTTATTTTTAAGTAAAATCATATTACTTATTTTAGTAAATGTTACCAATTTTGGTATCGCAGATAATTGCATGGGGAGGCGTCTGTTTAACGTAAATAGGCCTTGAATAAACTTACAATGAGTGAGTGACTAGCCTAATTGAATCTGTCAGTGACAAGAAGTATCATCTGGGGGTCATGAGATCGCTTGCGGCATACGGTAGACCAGCAATAGATCAGAGTTCAGTCAGCCCCAAGCAGTGAGATCCAGGCATGGGGTTTTAAACAGTGGTGATGCTAGAAAACACCATTATAGGATAAGAGACTAATCTGATTCCACACTTAGAACCACGATTCCACCCTGTCTCCCAGTCCTGGCTCAGTATGTGCTGTCTTTTGTGTTGCAGTGATTTATAAAGCAAATAATATCAATTAATAGACCTGCAGCAACCTCCAGCGAGCAGATGGAAACAAAAGAGGTGTAGGGTGCAGCTGGGAGCCTCTCTCCCTGCATTGTCAGCTAGCGCACATAACAATGGCGACTATGCCAGAACAAACAAGTGTTTCGACTGGTATTTTAACTATGCCTGCGGTTCTCTTTCCTGTCTCATTCTGTGTATTTAAAACTAGACTTGATATCTGGGCAGCAACACTGCAGCCTTTCATAGACAAACTTGTGACATGGTTCCGTTTCATTGCATCATTATTTGACCTGGAAGGGACCCCCTGAGATTAGCACTGGTGTGCCAAATAAGCAATCGCCAAATGACAACATCCATCAAAAAACAGTCAACACGTGCAATAAAAACAACGCTTTAAGGTTGTTGTTTTTTTTAAATCCATTGTCCTGCTGCCTTTCTGTATCATTATCATTGCTCCCCTTATTGTTGTGTAGTTGAACTTTTTCTCCATACAAACAAAGACTTGCTGCTCTCTGTTGGTCTAACTGAAAAAAACTCACCTGGGTTTTTTTCAGTTAGAAGTACATGCTGTCCTATCCAGCTTTGTGGAAACTGGGTGGCAGGTAATGATACACAGCAGAATATTCACTGCACATACAAAACAGGGGGACCACAAGAAATGCCAAGTGGAACTATGTCTATAGTAAAAAAAGGAACTATTCGGCGATTCAGATTTTAATAATGAGAACAACAGACTAGCATTAAGGAACTGTGGAGTGTACATTATCACAGATTTGAGGAAATCTACAAGCAATGTGGGTCTAGAGGGCAGTTTGAGGGCTCAAATTGCTGATGTACGAACCCTGTGTTCTTCATTGCTGTTCACTCGTCCAGGGCATTTTGCTTCTTTTCATGTAATTCAAACTGATAATATAACAAAACTATTAGTAACAAACAACTTTGTGACACTTGAATTTGCTTTGCAGTTGCGCTTTGAAGTAAAGACCTTGACAAGCACTACACCTGTTTAGAGATCCCCCTTTGACCGGCTGTTACCTGAAAACACTGCTGAGCAGAGCTGTTAATAAGTTAGAGAGCTCTGTGTGGAGCGCTTTGAGGGGTCGTGTTTGCACGCTAGATGGATGGGCTTGTGGATGCAGTTTTATTCCAGTGAATCGAATCTTTTTAACAACAACAGTCCCCTCTTCCAGTTTGAGAGTTGCTGTCCCATAATGCTTTGTGTTTTCATTCTTGGCATGTGGCTATGAGGAGGCCCAACCGGTTTGACTTGTCTAGGGACTGTTTGTGTGTGTGTGTGTGTGTGTGTGTGTGTGTGTGTGTGTGTGTGTGTGTGGTTTCACAAGTCTAAACCCCCATTCTCAGCTCTCCCTACACACTGTACACATAAGCTCTAAAGCAGTGTCTGGCATGGTCTGCAGCCAGAGCACCATGGACTCCGATCCTGTCAGATAACAGACACTGAGCAGAGTCTATGAAAAGGGATTGTAGTGGGAATGCCACTAAAATGATTGTTATATTGTGTAACAGAATAGCTGTCCGGCTGTAACATCCCACCTGTTCTTAATACCTGTGCTCCCTGCTTACTCATTTATTTGGTTTATTATTAAATTGCTTAATTGTATAATTCTGCTCTCCTGAAAACAGTAACTGCCTGTCTATCAGTGTGTTTATTTAAAGGGCAGGTACCACGGTCATTGCTGCTGTGTGGAAGACGTTACACCTTCTTTTGCAGGGTCACATGCATTTTGGTACAAATATGTCACTACCACTGCCTTTTTTAAAATGCCTGCTCGTCTGTCAATCAGTAACTACATGTTTCAAGGCCAGTAGCGGAATTTTCATGCTTAGCTCGGTTGCCATAGTTACCAGGCTTTCAGAAAGGGCAAGAGTTTACAGATATTAGATTATTCTATAAATAATGAAACATTTCTTTGTTAAGAATTAATTTTTATTGGGTGTTTCGAAATGTAAGGTTAGAACCTGTGTTAAAATGCACTCTTTCTTTTTCAAGTCGAAGTTTAAGTACCTCAGACAATACATCACAACCTGATTGGAAAAATCTGCTAGTTAATATCTCTGACTGGTGTGTTTTCAGCAGGGTAGGTACAGCACAGGGAGGATTTAGGAACTGTGAAAGCCTTCTCTGTCCGTCTGCTCTGCAGAATTTAAGACATTTGGACATTCCTGCAAGGAATGGAATCTCTAATTCTAAATAATAATCAACTAGCCTAGGCTGTGCAGTCAGCTTCCAGGTGCAACATTCTTCAGTTGCCCTGCTGAGGCAGTACAATGCCGACACAATGTAATGGTCTGTCTGCAGATTTACTGCAATGTCTCTGACACCTGTACAGTCTGCTTGGCAAAATTCAGATATTCACTCAGTGTTTATACTGCAGTATGTGCACAGTGTAAGTGTATATTTATTTATTCATATCCACGTGCATCTAAATGTTGTACACATTAATATTACACAGCCTCTCATGACAAATATTCCCAAATGAAACGTTTAAGAAATGAAATATGCTTTACCGTGCTTCTTTGCAAATTACCGTGCTGGACTGTGCTTTACTGTGCTTTCAATTTGATTATACTCTTCCTTACTGCACTTTGCTAACATAGAAGTCCACTTTTATAAAGGCGAATCCTCCTTGTTAAAGTATGTGGAAGACTAAAGCACACTGATATTGGAGCCTTCTGCCTGTCTGCCTGCCTGTCTGTCGTGTTAACAAACAGATTTTAGTATTCATAACTCTCTAGCTCAGTCCTAGTTGATCTAACAACCTGCACAGCTGTTACGTTCATCACTGGGTTTTAAATGAAGTTATCTGTTCTTCTTAAGAAAGCAAATTTCATTCATTTTCTGCAGAGCTAATCGGTCTCTTTTCCTCCTTTTTGTTTCCATGGAAACTGAAACAAAGCGAGGCTTAGTGGCCAATGGAATGCTGTTTTGTAACCGTTAATATCAAGAAAATGCACTGACAGGATTAGTGGCTTTTTTGTTGTTGGTGTTTTCCATTCAGAAGCAATGCTCACAGTAATGTCCCTGCTTTAAAACAGTGCCATGTAATTACACACCACCCCTGTGGGATTACTGGCATCAAGATTATCACAAATAAATGTTCATTTTATTCACCAGAGATAAGATGCCAAAAGATACCAGAAGACACCAAAGGCACATTTTGAATGCATTGACTGCAGAATTTGATTCACTCCAGTATTTTTAAAGTTTGTTTTTATTTGCTTGTGTGTTACAAACATTGTGAGTGCTGAGGAAGCCTTGAATTATATAACTAAGCTGGTTGAATGAACACGTTTCTATTTGAGTATCGCTACTTTATTTGAATGGAGAAGCAGTGCAGATAATGGGATGACAGTCTATTAGACCTGGGTTTGTTCATCCCCATAAGAGCCATTAATCTATGACAAACGAAGTCTGGATGAATGATGACGGGGCATTTTGTGATTTCGCCATTTTAAGAGTAAAGATATCAGATACCACATCTGGTCTCATGCCTCAGCTTGCTCCATTCTCTTCAATGGAGAAGAGCTTTCCTGCAGGGTGCAGAATGATTTTGGATTGATAATACTATCTGACATGGAGCCATGTATCTACATCTTAGTGTCTGCAGCTTTCTCACTGCCTGCTCTTCTAGTGCACTGTGCACTTTTACTGCATTGGTCTTCATGCCACATGAGTGGTATAAAGTAAGTATTGGAATGGGTGGGTGATATGGACTGATTCCCAGCAGACTGACCACCAGTCTCCCAGTCCCTTCCCACTGCACCTCTCCCACAACTCCTGCCCTGGAGCTCAGTGTCCTGGAGTTGCTAAGAAACCAGAGGAGGTCTGTATTCTACAACTTTTGGTACTGGTTTGTTACCGTAGCAACCTCCAGCCCAAGGCTCCCTACCGGCTTTCTGCCTCATTGCATACAGCTATATGAAATACACAGGCAAGGTGAAGTGCCGTACCAGTGTGCACGCTGCATGAGGAGCTAGGTTAGCAGGCAATCTCATTTTCTCTATGTATTTCCAGTAAGGAATAAACCAAATCCTTTTCCTATGTATAACCTGTGTAGTTAAATTACAGTATTTCTCAATGGCATGTAAACGCAAAAAAAGGTGGATCCCGAGAAACCTGCTTACATATCTGTGGTGACCCGTGGAAGTCTCACGTTGGCAGTCCTTATTGAATTATTTGTTCTTGATATATGGTCCATCTTGGGTTTATGCATAATGCAATACATAGTCCTATCACCAGCATAATCTTGTATAGCTTTATCAGATTGTATAAGTTATTAATACAAAAATAAATAATATTATTTCAGGTAAAGTGAATATGTGGTGTTTATAACAGAGCAATAGACATCAGAAGCATTCGGACCTGTATGGTTTTGTACAGTGTCATGTCACCTATATAAATGTCCTCTTAAACCCAGTACAGTATAGTGTACAATACAAAGTGCATGCCATAGGACCCTGATTGTTAAAGCGGATTGCAGTGTTGCTAGTATTTATCACATATTTTTAAAGCTTTGCACTAAGTGCAAAGTTTGATCCTCTTTCTAACTTTCCAGAAAGGAAATACAATGAATCAGGTGCAGTACTACAGTAAGAGAAGTTAAATCAATATTTATTGGTAGTTGGACTGGTTTAAATAGAATGACAATTTAGCTCACCCATCTGGATTTATCCCCTGAACACATCTGTTTCCTGAATGACGATTGAATGAGGACAGTATTTCCCTTGGCTTTCAGCACACCTTAGCAGAGCCCACTGTCTGATGTGGCTGTTTGATGTGGCTTTCATTCTGAACATGAATCGCAGGGGTATACTGAGCGGCCAGGGGTTATCTCGAAGTATAGAAAGAGCGTAGTTACTGATCTTAAAGCTCTTCAGTTGAAATGATATCTTTGTAGATAACACTGTGCTTTTTGCTTTGCTCTCGTTTGATCTTTAGTTCTTTCTTGTTCTGATATGATCCCTCTAAGGGGATGGCTTATTGACCATGAAATATTTATCATAACAAAAAATGGATTTGAAAGAGGTGATACAGATGCTGAACGTATGCTAACGTTGGTGGTTTATTGTTTGGTAAATTGTAAGGTTGTGCAATCAAGTGTTTCGTTTACACTGTTAGGGTGATAGATGACGGATATGCATTGGATGAGTTATTCTAGGTGTATTTGCTCAACGTTAAATAAAACCTATTCTGTCTGTTTACATAACAAGTAGGGGTGGTTTGACCCGTATGGCCAGCTTATTCAAAATGTTATTAACCTGTGTTTAAACAGGAATTTGCCTAAATCAAACGTTGACAGCAGTGGTACTGTTACGACTAGGAATATCATATAGCATGTTCTTTATCTTTCAGAAACGCTGTTCTCACAAGCAGAACATTTTGAGCATTTTAGAAAAAATGTTGTTTCATTCCATAACTATCCTAGCTGAATACTCAAGCATTCAAAATAAATTCATTATTCGAGTGCTTTGATAAATAATCTTTCATATTTCACTGATCAGTTCATTTGTAAAGCGATTGTGGGAATGCACTGGCTAGAACCAGGAAGCGCTTAAGAAACAGTGATATATATATATTATACAGTGTGTCATCATAGGCAATAGCATGTGTTATGTCCATTAGGATGTTCTCCTTTTAAATTGGGCGGCCACACCTCATTGACTGTCTGCACCACAAACATCAGAATGATCTGAATTCGTTCCTCTTCGCTTAAAGACGTTTCACATCTGAAAGAGAGACAACCGATATTAACAATTATTCCTGTGCTGCTGCCTGACTTATGGAACACCCTGTTTATTGTGATGGACTTTGCAGTGTGAAATGCCTTGCGCAGTCATCTGAAACAATGATCAATCTTGAGATTGAAAGTGATAGTGGTGCTTGCCTGATATATGCCAGAGAGCAACTAGAAAATCAAGGACGAGTCTTAGCCACTGATCATCCTGCCCACAATGCACTACAACCCCTGAATGTAGGCTGTGTGCAAGCTGTATCGACCTGTTCAGTGCACAGGGAGTTACCCAGGGTGGATATTCATTAAGTGATGATAAAACTACTACAGTACAATCTTACACAGTAGGCACACCCTGTATGGACACACCCTCATGGTTTGGGAACTCTGGGTACTGATGAAGAAGGGGACTTGTTGTTTCAGATATGAAGGGGTTTGTCGATATTGCCGTAGACCAGCTGTGAACATCAGCTGATTTGTGTGGAGCGTGTGGTTTGGCTTCATCGTTAGCAGCGTGTCAGCGAGGTATTGAGACAGTCACAGCAGGCTTGCTGTAAGGTCATTCCCTTTTAAATGAGGTTTCAGACTTCTGCTAATGCTTTCTTTTATCTGCGGAGGATGCGGGTGCTGCTCTTCTCAGGAAATGAATACTGAAGCTGGAAGCAGGCCTGCTGTATCTTCATTTCAGAGCATTCTGAAATACCCAGTTACAGAAACTACCAACTACCAACTTTATATGTGCCTTAACATGGGTGTGTGTGTGTCCAGCTACATTCAGAATGCCTTTTTATGGTTTTGTTTTCAGTGTGAAGGAATTTTAAATAAATTGCGGACATCTGTTTATATTTTGAATACTTTAAAATATGTGTTGAGTGCCCTGTAAAATGTCTGCTTGCTCCCACAGGGAGCCCTATGTTCTTAGCAATAAAGCCTTGTTGAAACTCTGAGCAGAATTGTCTAACTGAGGTTAAAAACAGGCTCATTTTTACCTTTACCTCATTTTTTTTATGTTAAGGATGACCCAGACAAATCACCTGAGTATCACAGTTACCTACGCATAAACTGGAAACTCAAAACAGAAAACACCTAAAAAGAACGATCCAAAAAATCCTGCCCAACTTTAGAAGTCGGATTACCGCTAACTTTACAAGGGTGGCCCAAAACTGTCAGATATTCTTTGCTGGTTTAGCATGATGGTCTGCAGTGCCGTCTGGTGCATGAGTCTGCAGTGCCCAGCAGACAGAGAGAAAGATCCTCTGCAGAGCCTCAGTCCGGTGAAACTCGTGAGGGTGAATAACTAAGCTTAGCAAGGCCTGGAGAGATGTGTCTTTGTTTGCGACAGCGGCAGCCAGGGCTGCAGAGTGCTTATTACTGCTTAGGTAGCACATGATTCAGCAGAGCGAGCTGGCAAGGGAACAAAAACACAAAACTTTCCATCGCAGTCACTATTAACACAGGCCTGATTAAGATAGAGGTATGCTCACCTAGAAGGTCATAAACCTGTCTGAAAATAACCTAGACATGGCTGTCTACGTAGCGCTGCAGTATCTCGTGTGTGTGTGTGTGTGTGTCTGTGTGTGTGAGAGTGATGGATCAGGTGGACCTGCATTCGTATTCTGTGTTTTTGCACTGTTAATTACTTTCCCCGCAATGTCACGTCTACCTGTTATTAAACACACTGCGCAAAGCTTGCATCATTCTGATCCCTGTCTTTTCCAGTGACGAGTCGATTGGGATGGAAACACACCTCTGAATGTGGAAAGGGGATTAGTGCTGCACTCTCTAAATGTTCCAGCAGTTTCCGAGGCAGGGCTGATTCACTGTAAACCTGTGTGTGGTTTCTGTGCAGATGCGGACTGGTCCCACATTGTCACTGGGGGCGGAGTCAGACAGCATGTTCTCAGGCACATGCTACATGTTCTACAGCTTTAGCTGAAACCACACAGGATCTGTCTTTAGAACTGAGTAGAGCGTTTAATAGAAGATCATCTATGAGAATGATATATCCCCAGCTCTAGCTTTAGTTTTCTATGCTTATGTTGATGTAGCTATTATTATGATTTTTTGGCTGCCCTGACTATTCATACTCAGAAATGCCTTTAAGAAGTATTTATCTGCAGGTATAAATCCATTCAATAATGTGTTGATTTAAAAAAAAAAGCTGTCCTCCCTCACATTTACAATCGGTGGCAATTATCTTCCTCATTGAGTGTTTTAAAAGACGACTGGAAGCTAATTTTTCTCTCATCCGGGGTGCTGACATTTTTAGTGTCGTAATTGTCAGTGTACGGCCTCGGTACGGCTGAACAGCAGTAAAAAATGTCAGGGCCTTGTACGAGAGGATTATTCACTTCCAATCAGCTTTTAAAACACTCAATGTGGAAGCAGGTGTCATTGATTGGTACTCAATTGTAAAGGTGAGGGAAGGACAGCTTTTCTTGTTTTGAAATCAGCACATTGGATTTAGTGAATACCTGCCCATAAAACTCCTTAAAGGCAACTGCAAGTAACAGAGTGAGTTTTTGCACACCCATCTTCCCATTATACACCTTGCACATGTATTTATGTGTTTTGTCAAGTCTCCAGTTTGCATGCCCCAGGTTGTCAGCACTGCTGCAAAACTCATTATTAAAACTGTTATTTCAGCATTGTGTCAAAAGTGTTATGGATCCAATAAACACAAATCATTTACCTGGTATTGGGTACAGTGCATGCATTTGGGTTTGATTGCTCAGCGAAATGAAATCCAGAAGACTTTGTTATCTGGAAAACAATAAAACCGTCTATTAAAAAGATGGTGTTTGTTGCTTCATAAATGGAGTAAACAGAACCCTTTTGAATGAAACTCTATGAGGATATCAGTTCCAAAGTCTAGCAGTAATCACTCTGATGTTACAGGCTGTATTGATTTGCTGCTTGCGGACTTTGAGTTGTGAGTTTGGTCTGGATATCTTCCCTTAGCAGATGGAAGGAGGTGTCATTAATAAACAGAGATAAGGAGCAGTTATTGTGTTTGACTTTGGGAATATGAATCGACCTGCATTGAATTCTGACTCTGTTCCAAAAGTGATACAGATACAAATTCGATAGAAATGTACTCTTGATTCACCGGATGTATTCACCTCCAGAACCAAGCAGGTGCTGAAGAACTTACTGGATCTGGTCAGGCATCACCATGGAAACACAGACACCCAGATAGAACAGCATTCTGGGAAAACATCTTGAGCAAACTGGGTATTGCAGTTTTCAGAAGTAAAAGAACTATAGGATCACCATCCCAATCTTGTAATTAATTACTGTAAACAGCAGGCTCCCTTCATAGCCTTGCTGCGGTTCCGTCTCGATTGGAAAGGTCCCCATATGGTCTGGACTCGTGCCACTTTGTTCCTCAGCTCAGAAGCGACCTGCTCATAATTTTCAATATTGAACGTAAATGGTCTCTAATCAGGCACAGCAGGGTGCGCTGTGTTTTTACAGTATTTGAGGGATTATCTCCTGGCAGTGGTCAGGACTGTTAAAACTCCCAGTTGAATCTTGCTATTTGTCACAGGAACGCTTGAGCGGTCGTGCACAGCCCTGGTTTTGTGTGAGCTCTTTGTGTTTCGTTGTAGAAATGACGCCCCTTTCTAGAGGAATCCTGTGGCTTCTACTTTGTTTCATAGCTTAACTTAGACATGATGTATTTAGACCTACTAAAGCAGTAGATAATGGCTTATATTAACAGAGGAATCTAGTAATATTGGTGGTTACAATCTGAGATATGAGGAGACATATAATATCCCATCATTACCGCAGCCTTTGTCTGCCAAGGTTATGAAAAGCAACTGTATATTTCTATGGACTGTAGCTGTCGAACGGGGTATTTCTGTCTGTAAGATTTTAATGATCCAAATGACATAGATGCTTAGTTCTGCTGTTGGATCAATTGAATAGGCCTTGCACGTAATTATAATGCTTTTAAGCTGCAGATCCAATCAAGGGATCCATCTACTTTACATTCATGGAACCTGTGCCTACTCTAAAATGTGTATAGGTTTATACGTTGTGTGTCGGGTAACTCTTGCTGTAGAAGAGATGTCATCTTGTGCAGTTTGGGAGAGGGGACCAAGAAGAGAAGCAAAATGATCCTGTACTCGTGAACTGGAATTTTGACAAATATTCAGCAGTGATCTATTCATTTCTCCTGTGTGATTTTATAATTGAAAGACCTTGTTCAGTGTATACAATTTCATGAAATGAGAGGTGTTTTATTTTATTTTTTTACAGTCTTCTGCTTGACATTCTCTCATTCCTGCTCCTGGGAATAATGTGCCATCATCGCCCACTCTTGCCTACATATTCACTGCGCAGTGTCTGGCAGAGCTGAAGGTGGTGTGATCACATTAAGAGACGCAGAAGGGATGGAATATAGACTCCCATGACATTGCAGCTTGAGAATTAATGGTAGCACGGCTGCCAGTAGGCTACTAGGTATGCATATGCACTGGCTGTGTGGATTGAGAGGTTTAGAGTCCCAATGTCTGTGGGAGGGATTGCTGGATGTGGCTCCTCATGTCAGAGGCTGGGCAAGAGCTTCTATGCAGTAATCAGAGAGACTGCTGGCAACAAAATCCCCATTGTGTTCCTACGTGGAGCTGGAGAGAGACTGAAGCCCTAGGCTGTCCTCACGTGGCTGCCCATGTTCTGTGGTTTCTCACGGCTCAGCTGTTAACCCTTTCTGCTCTAGGAGACAGAAAGACACAGCCTTGGAAGATTTAGAAGTCAGGAGGTCACAAGTTCAAGCCCAACTCACCCCTTTATTTTATTTCACAACAAATATGGTTGGCACGATTTGGGGCCATGTTAACTCTAATCATAGTTGGACTTTGGTTCATGGATGACAACCCTACAGATTATCAAAGGTTTGCACGTAGATAACGAAGCAGGCCGGCCTTGTGGCTGGAGAGCAGGGTAGACTGGTAGTTACTGTAGAGCTCAGGGACTGTGAGCAGAATGGACTGCCGGTTTGAGGTATGAGACTGGGAGGCAGTGTTGACTGCCAGTTAGTGATGAGGTAGTGCAGGCTACTGGTTATTTCTGACCGTTCTGCACCTGGCAGCTTCCTCTGTCCCCAGTCCCCAGTCCCCTGGGCTGGTGGATAATGTTGAATGGGTCCTGATTGGCCACTGTAGCTGTTTTCTCGTAAAAGCGCTTGCGGCAGCCCCTCAAAGAAGCTCATGTAAAATTTATGTCACACATTTACAGTACTGAGTGTGCTGATTGCTCAGAGAGCTGCTGGCTTCAGACAAGCTCTGGGGGAGGTCTAGAAACTGTGTCATGTCCACAGGGCCTTACTGTGCAGTAACCGGTCGCTGTACTGAAGAAGCGCAACCGCAATCATTAACACAATCTACATCGTTCTGCTCAAACCCTTTTTACTGTGGATCCTATTTTATGTCTCACCTGACCTTAAACAAACAGGGCTACTGAATGCACAGCCTTGTTTTTGTGTTTTTAGATCTAGGTGAAGTCTGCCTGTTTTGATTTTGGTCCTTTTTATTGTTAAGATGTCTGTTACGAAATGCTCTATATCCTTCTAATTCCTCTTGAGAATTGTGGAAAGTTTTTTTTTTTTTTTTTTTTTTTAGGGAGCCCAGCCACTCCACTCCAGTGGCAGGTTGTTCAGTGAAGCTGCTGTCCAAACTATTGTTCAAAAGACACGTTGGATGTTCACTCCTATTGTCTGATGATAATTTTGCCTCTTCTGTAAATGAGAACACACTAAAAGGAGCTGACACTATTGGTGGGGGTATTGCGGTTAATTTTCACAGCTGGCCAAGCCCCAGTCATAGGCTCTGATTTGGAAGTGCACTGGTAACGTGCCGCTGGTCCCAGGGGGTGGCATCACAGTGCACTCTACTGACTGCCCTGTCGCTCTGAGGACACCATCGCTTGCAGGATGTCAGCTTTCTTCAACACGTCTAATTTCTGAAGCGCCTCGCTAGTCTAGATGAGTTTGTCAGCTGTTTTTGAGGTCCTGGGAAGACACAGACTCTCTGATTCACCCAAGGACTGTTCATTCTCAATAACCTGAGGAGTCTTTAAACAAGGTTCCAAAGCTTAGAAACTCAGACCTGGGTAAGTCATCCTCACTCTCTAGGGCTGGGAAACTTATATAAAGCTGGAGAACTGATCATAGAATTAGGAAACTCCCCCACTGTGTAGGAGTTAAGACAGCAGAGCAAGGAAATGAGTACACTGTTCACTCACAATCGTACACGATCCGTGACTGTGGACATCAATGAACTGTCCGTGGTAAAGTGGAGAACCACTTGTGGTAAACAAACATTTATCTTGATCATGTTTGGTTTGCTGGATAGCGTTACCAGGGAGACAGAACCTAGGCATGATGGTGATTACCAGGAATATACATGAACGACTTCATTTTCCATGGCCTAAGAAAGAGTCTAGATCCCACGACTAGCAAAGTGGAACCTGTGAGCCCCGGAGCTAGATGTTTCCAGGTCAGCACTGCAGCAAGATGCTGTTACACTGAGCAGAACCTGCTTGAGACTGTTCATCTCTTCTGACAGGAGCACCCTTCCTCCCCTGATTAGCTGCCTCCTCTGACAGACCCGTCACATTCCCGCAGTGCAGGGAAAGCGTTTGAAATTCAGAGCTGTCTCCATGGCAACCAGTTCTCTGTTCCACGGGAGCCAACGAAGGCTGGGGGCAGAGTGAGGTTTTATCGGAGTGAAGAGGGAGAGAGAGTGAGAGAGAAAGCACCAGGGGAATAGACATTCAGGCAATGTGTTCTTTTTTAACAGAAAAAAATGGGATGAATTCATTGCTTGCGTGCAGTGGCAGATTTGCAGCTTTGGAAATGGAAGTCCTCTTTCATCAATAAAGCTGGTGCAACAGAGCTAGCCTCTAAACTAAATGTGTTGCAACAGTACCAGTCTGCTGTGGCCCTGCCCTATGTGTGGGTGAGAGGATGTTTCAGTCTCCTTGCTAATGAAATTCTTGTTACCCGCTGGTGTTTTTGGTGATGGTGGTTCACTAGGAATTGGGCTGAGACCACCATCTGACCTTGAATAGAGCTGATGACCCCTATCCTATTGACCGTACACACTCCGCTGTCTGTGTTGATGGGGTCTTAGGAGCTTCAGTGCCTACAATCAATTTGATCAATTTCAATCTCATTGCCTTTCTTAACGTAATTTCCCTGACCCTCATGTGAATGAAATCGAGGATATGAACTGAATTTTTCCAAGTTAGTAATTCAAATGTATTTGTGTAATAATAACTAACCTAGACTCTAATTATTTTTTTTCCTGTTGCAGTATTTAGTGTTTGTACGTCAATTTCTTTTGATTTCGATTTGCCTACTGGACCATTCAGTCAGTGACTGTGCTCTGCGTTCTTTGTATTCTTCAGAAAAGTGTTGTTTACGCCACACGCAATCGAATACAGTACAGAACAAAGCGATACAATACAAAAGCGAGAAGTGCTTGAGCAACCAGGGCTTGCAATTCAAAGACAATACTAAACACAGCAGCAACGTCTGAGCATCTGACAAGCATCAATATAACAACTGACAGACGCACACTGACACGTGCATTTCTATACTTGCATTGTGTGCGCCAGAAAGCACATGCACACCATAATAGTTCCTGGCTAAAATGTCATTATATAACACAGCTAAGAAGAAAGGAACCTTTTAAATAATGCACTTTGTGCTTCAGATTGCTATGAACATTGAGGGACAGTTAACATTTCAGCTTACACACAGACACCTTCGTCCAGCTTCAAGGGCTGTTCCCAGTGTTGTCAGGAGTCGGATATTAACACCGTCTCTTCTCCTCTCTCCTGCTGGATAGTGCGCTGTAACCATGACGACGGAGACGGGCGTGGAGGTGGAGGTGAAAAAAGCAGCAGAGGAGCCTCCCCAGCAGCAGGGGGCAGCGGTGAACACGCAGGACGGCAATAGACCCAAGCAGGTGAGAGGCTTAGATACCAATGAATGCAGTACAAGAGGCGCATACGTTACCAAACGTTATATCTGTGTCAAATGAAATGATCGTACAAACAAAACTCTGAAGGTAGAGGAGGGGAGCTCAAACTGATACCACTGGGGTCAGTTTCCCAAATATCCCACTTGTTTTTTTTTTTCACTCTTAGGGTCATGACGGAAAGCTACCTGAAGACCGGGATTTGGGGGATGGGGATGATGTCTCAGAGAAGACCACCCCCAGCAAGATCCCCAAATCCCCCCAGAAATCCTCCAAGAGGCTAAAGACCATCCCATTTAAAGTGACCCTGCTGGACACCTCTGAGTACGAGGGCGAGATTGAGGTAGGCCGTCTTGGGAACAGCCTGCCCATTCTGTGTTAATATGAGTTTATGTGTAAGTACGAATATGGTTTAAGTGTTATAAATGGAAGTATATGTTCATGCATAATAATATTTATTATTAAATATGTGTTCCTATGAAAAATAATGCATGTCCATAAATCATTGCTTTTCCTCTGGGAATGTGGGAGTAATCAGTGTAATGGAATGAGTAATGAATAGAATGAGATGATTGTACAGTGCAAGATGCAGGGTGCCGCAGCCCAGCACTCCTGTAGCAATGATGATAAATATTCTGGCTTGAGGAGCATTTGAATAAGCTGCTACAAGAGATACATAGCAACTGCCATGTCATAACCAATAGAAAATGACACACATGAAAGGGGCTTCTACCACAGAGTCCTGATATACAGATCTATGCTCTTCAAAGACCTAAGTCACCCTGTCTCAGTAAGCATAGATCACATACACAGGGCAAACCTCCAGCAAGGGCAAAAAGCCCACTGCCTTCTTGGTAAAACATATAATCAATAAAATAAACTGTGCAGAGATGAGAAATCCATACTCCTTTCAATAAAGAAAGGAGGACAGGCACAGCGCTGTCATCTCCCTGCCCCTTAATAATGAGCCCTAGTCTCGGCATTCCAGTCTCAGCTTTCCAGTGCTGTCATCGTCCACCTTAGTAATGAGCTCTACTCTAAACACTCCATTCTCAGCTCTCCTGCAAAGGCACCACTTCAAAAGAACCACTAACGTGGAAGCATCCCACTAACAGAAATCTTCAGGAAATAAAGCACGTCCTGCTGCTGTCAGACTGCAACCCAACAATTTATCCTTCCTATACCGCGCTCCAAATTGCAGGGCAGCGGTGTCAGGCTTGCCATGTTGAAGTCCCACTATCTGGGTAATAATAGACTTCCGAAAGCAGGCTAGTCATTTCTGTCATGCTTATAACAAGGAGTGTTTGCTAGCAAGGATTAATTAGGGGGATTTTGACATTTACCAGAGGCCTACAGCTCCCTGGGGCTCCAAGCTGCAGGCTTTGACCTTAGTTCTGAAACATTTTAAGAGTGCATTCACTTGGAATAGCTCAGCTTTTTCTGCCCCTAAATGTGACACATCTGTGTGGAGTAAACCGACTGCCTTCCCCCGGGGCTTGGTTAATGTTGGAATTTAAAATACTCTGTCACCGGCCTTTCATGTCACTGTTTTTACCAACTAAGCCACAACTGGCTCAAAGTTGTTGATTATGTAGCAGGGCAGAGGCTGGACGCAAACCGGCCTGAACTACTATGCAAAACAAAACCGGCAGTAAAGTTTATAACTTCATCTCACCAACAGGGGTCACAAACTGTAGTGGCAGTGCTTCCACACAGCACTGTATCTGCCTGCCTCATCGTCCAGCAGCTCTAACCACTAAACCAGCCTGCATTTCAGTCCATCAGCTCTTATTGCTGTGGCAACAACCCATCTTTTCTCTCTCCGTCACCGCGGAAACCAGGCGGGTGAATTTCGTAGGTAGACGCTCCCGAAAGAGCACTAGGCAGAGCCACTGGCGCAGAGCGCTCTGTCTGTAGAGATGGGGCGCGGTGTAGACAAGGCAAGCAGCAGTCAACAAGCACAGTACACTGCTTACTTGTGAACAGCTCTGTAGCAAGGCTCGCTTAATACTTTGCAATTGGGAGTCAGTAAGAATATCAGTAAGAATATCTTCTGTTCCGTTGTACTCAGTCCCTTTGGTGGCCGTGATTGAAGATTCCATGATACTACAAATCTATTAAATGATTCTTAACGTAGGCTTATCAAAGTACCACCCCGAGAGGATGAAAACTTTGGGCACGGATGGCAGTATTTAAATCTGCCACCATTCAGATACATTGAATAGACCCCATACTGTTTTCAAAGGAGATCCGTTTCACCTTCTAATAACGTCAACTGATTATAGATACACTACTTATTGTCTTTACATAATCAGATAATACAGAGCTTACTGTATTTGATTAGGGGAAGTGTCAGTATTTTTTTTTTTTTTTTTTTTTAATTTAGTCATTGCCAATTATTTTTTATTATTTTCTCCCCAATTTGAAATGCCCAATTATTTTTAGGCTCAGCTCACCGCTACCACCCCTGCGCTGACTCGGGAGGGGCGAAGATGAACACACACTGTCCTCCGAAGCGTATGCCGTCAGCCGCCCGCTTCTTTACACTCTGCAGACTCACCGTGCAGCTGCCTCAGAGCTACAGCGTCGGAGGACAACGCAGCTCTGGGCAGCTTACAGGCAAGCCCGCAGGCGCCCGGCCAGACTACAGGGGTCGCTGGTGCGTGGTGAGCCGAGGACACCCTGGCCGACCTAACCCTCCCTCCCCCCGGGCGACGCTCGGCCAATTGAGCGCCGCCCCCTGGGAGCTCCCGTCCACGGTCGCTCCCAAAGGTTGCACTGTGAACTGCAGCGCTACATAGGGTGGGTGTCTCTCCCTCTTGTCTGTGGTGTTCGTCAGATCCCTGTTAATTTGTCTCTGTCTCTCTCTCTGTCAGAAACACAGCCGAGGACAGGCTCTCCTCGACATGGTGTGTGAGCACCTCAACCTTTTGGAGAAGGATTACTTCGGGTTGACGTTCTGCGACACGGACAGTCAGAAGGTCAGTCCCCAGCTGAGACGGGAGGCTTGTTAGTGGGAAGGCTGGTGTGACTCTTTCTTTTCGGTTGCCCCCGTCAATCGTTGCCCCCGTTAATTCATCCAAATTCGGGCTTGTTACACAGCATAATTATCGCTAATTCATGAGCAAAATGCCCTCAGGCAGGATTCAGCATTAAAATAACGTAATCGCTGTGCCATTCTGTCTTTATTAAAATGCCTTTGGGCAATGAAGTTATGATGCTGTGCTGGGTATTGGGATTGATTTTTATGCACCTCTCCTGCATTGAAAAAATCACCAGTTACAGCTACATTACTGGAGGTAATAGACGTGAATACCTGGGCATCCTTGCTCAGGATGGTCTTTTAAGAGTTTTTAACCATGGGAGACCACTGACGGCCAATTGTCCAAACTATGGAGTTGACCATTGGCATTAGCCCCTCAATCCACAGCCACTGTAACTGACTGAAGCAAACTGTTCATGTCTTTTCAGAACTGGCTGGACCCTTCAAAGGAGATCAAGAAACAGATGCGCAGTGAGTCTTTTTTATTTCCAACCTTGCAGTTCATTCCCAGCTAAGCTGAGAAACATTGCCTCTATGTAGGTATTTAGAGGTGTTTAGAACGGATATGTACTTAACTGTAGCTTATATCGATTTTATTTTGGTTTGTCCCCAAATTGTAATGTTGTAAAAGCACTGTTATTTCAAAAGCCCTGGAAATTGTGAAGGCTGTTAGACAGGGCGCCAGGCTGGAGTGATAGAATGTGAATGAACTAATATGTCACAGACTTCAGCCTCCACCCAATCCACAGACACACATTCTCAGATTCTAATTAGGAGAAAACTTGTAGTGCTCAGCTTCTGACCATGCCAAGCTGTTTCAGTCCAGATACCACATCACGCCTTGGCCTAGTGGTCCATAGGGACACTCGTCTCACGCCTGTTTCTGTGTCTCTAGCTGCCTCGTGGCATTTTGCCTTTTCAGTCAAGTTCTACCCACCCGACCCATCCCAGCTAACCGAGGACATCACCAGGTAGGCACTGCAGCCGCTCCCTATCTCGCTTCTTCTCCCTGCTTCATTCCTTATTGATTCTCTCTGTCTTCCTCTCATGCTCTCTATCTCTCTTTGATGCACACTGTCTACCTCCTCTCTCACTCTCTGCTCTCTCACACTGCCCCTGTCTCTCTCTCTCTCTCTCGTCAGGTATTACCTGTGCCTGCAGCTCCGGGATGATATCCTGTCGGGCCGGCTGCCCTGCTCCTTCGTCACGCACGCTTTGTTGGGCTCGTATGCCGTGCAGGCTGAGCTCGGAGACTTCGACCCGGAGGATCACGGTACCGACTATGCCAGTGACTTCCGCTTCGCCCCGAACCAGACCCGCGAGCTGGAGGAGAGGGTGATCGAGCTGCACCGCACCTACAGGTTAGCCACGCTGTCCTGCATGCAGTCAGCTCCATACTGTGCAGGTATACTCCACTTCATAGTGTCTCTGCATAGCGGAAACTCCACACGGAGCAGAGAGTCATGAACCAGCACCACGCATCCAGATCAGAGAGGGACACCAGAGATACGCTCACTTCCACTCTGTGTACTCTGACACAGGACTCTGTAATAGTGTTTTGTTTTATTTCAGGGGGATGACACCCGCAGACGCTGAAATCAGCTTTCTTGAAAATGCCAAGAAGCTCTCAATGTACGGAGTGGACCTGCACCATGCCAAGGTACTGTCACGACTGGAATAAAATATATATAGAATCAACTGACGTATTGATAACGTATTCTAACCAATTCCTCTCTGCTTGCTTTCCATCCTCTTTCTTTTTATTTCACTTGCCCTTTGTCCTCCTCTCACCCTCCTTGCTGGCAGGACTCTGAAGGCATTGACATCATGCTGGGGGTCTGCGCCAATGGGCTGCTCATCTATCGGGACCGACTGCGGATCAATCGCTTCGCCTGGCCCAAGATCCTCAAGATCTCCTACAAGAGGAGCAACTTCTACATCAAGATCCGGCCCGGAGAGGTGAGACCTGGTTTCACTGGTCATCCTAAACTATGTGCGACTTGTTTACTTGGATGCAGTGCCAGGGAGGAGTCATTCAGCTGAAAATCTTTCTCTGGCCACTCTAAGCTCCTTATTGTGAATGGAATGTGGTTGTCTGCTTTGCCCTAGTTAAAAAATCTGTATATAAAAATACAATATTTTGTGTCAAAACTGGGGAGGAGAGGACGAATGAGGACTTTGACAAGGGCATTGCTGTTGTATTCTGCAGCTGCTTCTGAAGTTTAGTTAACCAGGGTCGGGGTTAGTTTAATTTGACCAGGCTTTGGAATTTTACAGGAACACACATTTTTATTTTAAATATATTCAATCATAAGTAGGTTGAACAGAGTGTTTATAAGGCACAATATAACACAGACTCCCGTTTAAGACTTTTCCAAAGCAAGGTAAGCGTTTCCAGACCAGGTTTGGAGCTCCACGAAGCCCTGCCAGTATGCGATTTCCCCCAGGAATAATAAGAGCTATGGAGACTGGCAGTCCGGGTGAGAGCTGGCGTACTGCTATTAGATAATCTGAGAGATATTTGGGAGCCGTGCCATTTACACAGTTATACACACAGCGACCGAGCACTGACATTCTTTCCTCTCACTGGGGGAAAGGCAGCCTCATTCCTGCAGATCACTGGAGTGGCTCATGTGAAAGAGAAATCCAGTGCATGAGAAAAGGAGAATAAAGAGTGCCTTTAACAGGACTGCTCAGCATCCAAAATCTCATTTTAATTGAAGAAAAGTAGAAAATTGGCTTTCAAACTTGGGGGCCCTTGTTCACCTAAGCAAGTGCGTTGAATGATATAAAGTCTACAGCACAGAGCATCATGTATATCAAACTATATTATTTAATAAAGCAGACTTATATATTTGTGAATAGGTTTAAAACAGGGTGTGTTATAGATGTTGGACTAGATTCGCAAAAGTTTTTCACCCCAAAACGTCATTATCACAATTTGTTTTCTGAGAGGAAAAACACACCAAGTAAAGTTAACCAACCAGAAATAAACTGCTTTTTTACATGTATTTACATGTATTTAGGGTGTTGCAAGTAGCCAAAGCAATAATGTTTTTTAATAGTTTTGGAAAAAGCGTTTTTTTTTTTTTCCTTTCATAAAAAAAGAATAATGAGCCCCATTGTATCCTGTGCCTCAAGCCAGACTAAACCCCCTCTGCTTCACTCCCTCCTTAGTATGAGCAGTTCGAGAGCACCATTGGCTTCAAGCTGCCAAACCACCGGGCTGCCAAACGTCTCTGGAAGGTCTGCATTGAGCACCACACCTTCTTTAGGTAAGGGGATATAGGAAGCCTTGATGTGCCCTCGCCCACACAGCCAGCTTTTTAAAAACCCTCTTCTCATCCATGATGGTCTGAACACCAATTCACCACCTGCAGAAATCTGAAACAGAGTATGCATTTTAGAACTAACTAGCACCACCTCCTGGAGAGAGAAGATGTGTGCCCCTACACCCTGTATAGCAATCATGGTCCTGGAGCCTTGCATAGCAGGGGTGTCCAGTCACGGTCCTGGAGGGCTATTCCACTCCAGGTTTAACAGGTAAAATGATATCATGAACTACTTCAGGGTCTGGAGGGTTCATTGATTCAATTCATTTAGAACAGGGTTAGATCAAAGACCAGGGAGTGGAAGGACCAGCTTGGACCAGCCCTGCTGAACAGGGCAGCAGAGCCCTATTCAAACTAAGGGTGACTGAGCTCAAGACCAAGACTTCCTGGGGTGGGCTTGCTAGGGGTGTGTTTAAGGCACCTCAAGGTTTAAGGCAGTGGGTTGGCAGAGCATTGATGCTAGAGGGATGGGATGGTACCCATGGGTGTTTAAAGAGTTAATTTGAGAAGTAGGGTGAGGCTGCATTCAACATTGATTCAACATTGATTCACTGTGAAACTTGAAAAACAGGGCGTGGTTCTATCAGGTATTTTACGCTTGTGAACAGGTACAAAATAATACGTCCTCTATAATGAAGCGTCATTGTGCTTTTAACGTTTGAATTCACACATTCTTCTGTTTCATGTTTAAAATGTTCCTAGTTCTGTTATCTCCGTTATAACATTATAAACTTTTCTGTTCCCAATTCCAAAAATAATTGGATTGTACCCCATCATCTGTGCTTCCCTCTTTCTCTCTTCCCTTCCCCCCCAGGCTGGTGTCCCCCGAGCCACCTCCCAAAGGATTCCTGGTAACGGGCTCCAAGTTCCGATACAGCGGGCGGACACAGACCCAAACGCGGCAGGCCAGCGCCCTCATCGACAGGCCGGCCCCTACATTCGAGAGGTCAGCCAGCAAGAAGTACCTGCTGTCACGCAGCATGGATGGAGGTGAGTGCCACTCAGTCACATCTCCGCGAGGCATCCTCGCGCTACGGCTTCAGAAGAAATATGTGCGGCTGCACTCTGTCACTTGGGTTTATTTTTCCTATAGATTGTAAAATACTGTAAACCCCTTTTTATCCATGGCCTCTTTTTTATTTCAAGATTTTACTGATGAACTAACAGTTGTATTATACAGTACTGTGCAAATAGCAGCCGTTTTAATGGACATTGTGATTTCATGGAATGCGAATAAAAGGGTTTTATAGTGTTTCTGTTTCTCATGCACACACACCCATTATATATTTGCCATGCTTTCCCCATGCTCATATCATGTATTTAACACAGTTTAGCTTTATCACCAGAATCAAAAGCACCTTAATATGTTCAGTAGAGAATGACAGTTACATTTTTAAAATGTTAATACCATTTTGATTCATTGCCATTCTGAAGTGTGAACTGTAAGTACTGAGAGCATGATCCTGGCTGTGCCACCTCAATTCTGCTGCACTCCCAGACGCATCACAAATTCCGCCTCATTCCTAGCAGTGCTGGGTAGGTGCAGCTCCCTCCCCCAGGCAATGTGCACCATACCTGCCCTTCCCTGTCCTGTTCCGGGGTTTGTCCTATTCACATTTCTAACCTGCAGAGTTCTCCCGCCCAGCCTCTGTCCTCGGAGAGAACCACGAGGGAGTGGCGCAGCGCAGCGCCAGCGAGAGGCAGCGGAGACGATCGGGAGACGAGCAGGACGAGGAGGGTTCCTACAGAGCCACCTCGCCCACCAAGATCAAAGAGTTCAAGGTAAAGTGCTGCTGGCGATCCGTCACCCTGTTTTGCTTTCTGGACAGAACACAATTAGTGAGCTGTGTAGATTCTCCCACTCCCCCTGTGGATCCTACACTGGTTATAGCAGTGTTCTCTCTGGACTCCATGGCTTCTTTGGGTGGGTCAGACATGGCCGGCTCCACAGAGAAGCCCCTTTGTGACACGTCTGTTTTTTTTTTTTTAGTCTTCCCTGTACACCCATAGATACATATTAGAGATCTGATGAACCTCCCTATTTAAAATCTCACCTCTGCAGTACCTCTCCTATTTCTCTATTGATTTATTCCTCTTTGTCTCGTTTTAACCCTGTGCTCTCAGAAGGAGGATGTGGAGGGCGAGTCTCCAGCCGACAAACAGGAGGTATATCTGTCTTTCATCTCGGACACATGTCTGTCACGTTTCGCAAAAACAAACACCATCTTACCAAGAGAGTCCTTCTTCCTGACCTCCTCTCTTCCACCCATTTCCCCTCATAGTGTTCTGAGTCAACAAAGAAACCAGAATTTCTGTCTGTGTCCGTTGTCTAGAATATTCAAGGGTCTCCCCGTTTTTTCTCTTCAGTCTTTGTCTGGAGTAGAGTTGACTCCCATTTACCCTCGTGTTCAATCCCTAGTGTAGTGTAATCTATACCTTATTGCCTGTGTGCATGTCCTCCTGTTTAAAATCAATATATCTGACATATGCAACTGCGTTTTGATTGTGTTTCAAATATAGTTAGGAGTATGCTTATATGGTCTGTCTGTCTGTCTGTCTGTGGTGTCTGACCCCTTCTTGACCCCCTCCTCTCTCTCCCTCTTTGGGCTGTCAGTCGGATCAGGATTCCACCCCCCAACCCAAACAAGAGGTACTTTGGTGTCAACTGCAATCTGCCGCTAGCCCTGTGTGTTGGTCCCTAGTTGATACTTAAAAATAAACAACACTTTCTTTTATTCTGTGAAATGTGTTAAAACTAGTACAAGAAAGGGGAATTGTGGGGGGTCTAGTCATATTATTGTTTCAAACTTTGTACAGAGGGCGGATACAGTATGTACAGAAAGGGCAAGTTGAGGTAAAGGATGTTTAGATTGTGTCTGTCAGGTAATGCTGCAGCAGCTATAATAATGAGCTTATTCAGGAAACCTGCCTGACAGTGAACTAGAAATGGACGAGCCTCGGGTCCAAAGAAGTCCCCTTCCTACACTCAACCAGGCCTTCGTGGTACTCCCACTTATAATGGCCGGGGATGTGTGTGTGACTTGTAGGCCTTGTTGACGTATTTAAATGGCTCTGGTTCCACAGTTCCAGGACAAGACAGAGGATGTGTTGCTGAAGCACCAGGCCAGCATCAACGAGCTGAAGAGGGCCTTGAAGGAACCCAACAGCAAGCTGGTCCACCGGGAAAAACGGCTTTCCGCCACCTCCCAGAAATACGGGGGCTCGCCTGGGACCACGCCGGAGAAGAAGCCTGTGAGTCCACACTGAGGGGTGTGAGCAGGGGAGCTATTGTCTGTGTGTGCGTGCAAGGGGAGAGAAGGGTGTCTGTGTGTGTGCGTGCGAGGGGAGAGAAGGTTTTGTTTGAAGGGCCATCGTTTAGATACATGTTGTGAGAACCATAAGTTATATCCCTGAAGGAACAAAAAAATATCTCTGCGGCATTTGTATGACGAGTGTATACGTTAGAATGAAATAATGAATGTGGTAAGAGGAATTAAGTACTGCTCCTTTAAGCTTTGAGGGAGTTCATGTTTGATTACTGCTCTCTCTTTCTGTTTTTTTGCGCCTCTCCCTGTGGAACTGTAAAAATCAGGCGTCGGGAGAAGAGGGGAGGGAGGAGCCTGTGGCCACTGCTCTAGAAGGCTTCACCCAGAAGACTGTGGTATCTTCGCCCGAGGTTACCTTTCTCTCTCTCTTCTTCCTTCCCCTTGTGCATTGTATCACAGATTCAACCAGAGCAGGTTTTGAAGAGTGGTACTGTATGGGTATGCCAAGTAGAGTCTTCATGTTAGCTGCAGGGGAGTGCTATGCTCTTGTGGTGGTACATGTGATGATAACATGTTCTTAGGTATTCAGCCCTTTCAGCACAGTCTGAGACCCTGTCCCCATTCTAGGGCAAGAAAGGGTAGCCTATTGATAACGCTTATTGAGAGTGCAATACACTTTGTAGAGAACTTTAATTACCAAACTTGAAAACAGAACAAAACCCCAAATTATGATTATTCAAAAAAAGTTTTAGATACAATGTCAAAACCTTGTCGAGGGAACAGAAAGAAGGCATACGTACTTTGGAAAAACAAGAGAATCTCACCAGGTTAATTCATATGATGACCTATCGCCAGGCTGCGTTTGGGTGATAAGTGGAATTGCAGTTAAATGGAGTGTATCTAGATGAATTAAGAATAGCAGGATTGTCAAAACCATGGACCCTACTTCCAAATATAGATAATGTGTGCAGTATGTTTTAAAATGCAACCTGATGTACTGATCTCACTAATAAAGACTCCACCAGCCACCATGAACTGGTTTCTCTGGTTGAGCTGAATATGAGATAAGTATGACCTACTAGTACATTATTATTCTAGCTGTCACACTGTATTTCAAAGAATACACTTACCCCTTCTATACAATAAGGAAGGGACTTTCAGTAAAGTTAAGGGGGATGGGGAGACAGTGTGATGCTAACTGTGTTCAATCTATATCAATATCATAGGGCTCTGAGGAGTGGGTATTTATTGAAAAGCATATCTCCAGCCAAGAGGAGCTGGCTGTTGCATTGAAAGATAAGAAGGAAAAGTCTTCTGCTCAGGATCAGGAGCAAACTGTAGACTCCCTATACAGAACAGAGGAGGAAAACCCTGCTGTGGTAAGCTCACAGGAGGAGGCTGTTCAAGAATCGGGAGGCACTCAAGAGGGCAAGGATATGATGGAGGACCAGGATGCTGCAGAAGAGACAGTGGTTCAGGAAACTTTGGATGAGAAAGTACTGACCGATGAAAAAGCCCCTTCAGCACAAGAATCTGGAGCAGAATCATCCAAACCACAGAATCATGAAAAACAACTAGATGACACTGTAGCTGTCTGTCAAGAGGGAACTCAAGCCCAACATTCTTTGGGTGAATCTGTAAAAGAGAAGCAAGACAATAAGGCACAACTAACTCAGGACTCTGGAGGTGTTTCTGAAATTGAGGCTGACTCCTCGGTCTTGGAAACCCAAGATGAACGACAGACTGACTCTGTTAGAGTCCAGAGGGAGCCAAGACCACAAAGCCTCAACCTTGGGAAGCCTGCAGACCTGTTTTATGAGACAGAGCAACCACACACTGGAGAGGAAAATAAGGATCTGGAGAGTGACGAAGAAACACCACCAGATAAAATAAACAATGAAGGAAATGAAGCTGAAGAATATATGTCAGACTTTCAGGAGACGATGACTGTTTCATCAGAACCGTACTTGCAAATGGAAGAAGTGGAGAGACCAAAGTCACCTTCTTCCCCAGAAAAGCAGACTTCCTTCCTCCAAAATGCAACAGAGGTGCAATCAAAACCAAAATCAGAACCTCCGGATTCTAGGCCATCCTTAAAGCAAGAAGAGACAAGCCCTAATAAAGTTAAAGGGGATGAACTAGCTCCCTTTCTGAATGAGGAGGAAGCAAAAGTAGGAGTTGGCGACCGTGGAAAATCTGAAACTGAGGAAGATGAGAAAAAGACAGTTACCATGACAGAGGAAAAATCTTTAATTAAAACATGCTCAGTTCTGAGTGTGACAGAACCCTCCAAAGACACAGAGAAAACAGTTTTTCCAGATGGGGAGGAAATCCAAAAAGTAGAGGACAAAACGATAGAAAAGAGGATTAGTCACCAAGCAGACAACGGAGCAGACTCAACCGGGTCTACAGGAGCTGCCGAGGCAGAGGCGCAAATGGATCTTGAGCCAAAGCAACCAGAAACTATTGAACTGACTGCGCCTACAGTAGCTGAGGAAGAAACATCAGAGAAAGACTTTCCTGTAAACGATAAATCTGAGAAGCCAGAGCCTCTGAACAAAGAAAAAGCAGAAGACTCCTTCACAGAGGAACAGTCTTCTGAAGCTGAAAAGAAAGCACTCAAAAGTCATGAGAGTTCAAAAGAAAAATCTCCTGGAAATGATGAGGGACAGACTACCATTAGAGAGCAGGTAGAAGAGGGCCCAGTCATCCTATTTCCGGAGACAGACATAAGGTGTGAAGCTGATGGTGAGGAGGCAAAGGAAGACAGGTTTTCCGAACTCGCAGAACCAGGAGCAAAAGAATCCAGAAAAGTAGGAGATGGTGAATATAAGAAGGGAGACTTGGAATTAAAACCAGGTGAGGACGACAGTCAGATTACTGCCCTGGGAAGTGAGAGCCAGGGACCAGGTGCAGAAAGCAATCGGGACCGTTCTGGAAAGGACGATTCAAGTTTGTGTGAAAGCAAATCAAATGAGTTGATACCAGATAGCAGGAAGCTAGACGAGGAGTCATCTGGTTTCCACACACCTGACCCAAGCCTAGTTGCTGTTGCCACCCTAACTACTCAGGAAAGCAAACAGAAGGCTAGCGACCAACATAGTCATGACAAACCTGAGGAACATGCTGGCAAGTCAACTCATGGGACCGATGAAATGGAGAAAGGGGAGACTGGAGAGACTGTGGATGCGGGGAAGGATCTTGAGTCTGAACAAAAAAATCAACCGGATGAACAGGCTGACAAAAAAGCACAGGACACCCAGTGCTCAGACACCAAGACAGAGACAGCCCGTACAGATATGCCAGAGGTTCCGGCAAAACCAGTAAAGCGCCAGGGGCCTGCCGTGCCCCCCAGACCCAGCCGAACTTTCCCCAAGGACCCTGGCCCGGAAGTGGCAAAGAAGAAACACGTGGTAAATCTGCTTAGCATCCACTTCCATGCGTACCATCCGATGATACAGCATATCCATTAATATTTATTTTATTAATTGCAAATATATATATTTATATATATCTGTGCGTATATATGAAAAAAAGTGCTTCCAACACTTTTTTGCTGTCTCATTGAAACGAGCTGATGCACGCAGTGCTGCATTTGTCTATCATGAATTGTGGACCGCCCCCTCTCTCCTTCCACCTCCTCCCCCTCCTTTAAATACCCGAGCGGTCATCCTGCTTGTGCATCGGTAGAAGCCTGCGGAGTATCAGAGCTTTGTCTTGACCCCGAAAGCCGTACTTTCTCACGCTTTGGCTTGCGACTTGCTTTGGTTGTCTCCCTCCAACCATCACTCTTTTTCCTTCCAACCCTAATTTTAAACAAACATGTAGACATGTCTTTCAGCTGGTTGTAAGGAAAAGGGCGTCTTTACGCTTTTTGTGATGGCACTGCCCACTCCTAAGCTCAGAGGTTTCTCCAGTGCTTAATTTGTAGGTGCCAGTGTCTCTGATGCAGCCCAGAATAAGGTCTGGATGGGTGAGTGGCTCTAAAGTAGAATTAATTCGAGCATTTCACGTTACAACCAAACCTGCTTGAACCATTTCCCACAAATGTGAATTTTTTGAAGCTGCAGTGTCCCACAAACATGAACAATTGTATATAAAAAAGAAATGATTGATAAAAACCTGAAATGCAGTTACCCATTGTGTCTACAAGAAGAATCAGTTGACGAAGGCCGCAACAGCATACTTATTTCACTCATGCTGTCATGTGGTGGCATGCAGCTTTAAATCTTTCAGGAAGCCCCCATATTATTGTAAAAGGGCTTTCTATCAAGTTCATAAAATCCCAGAAGCTGTCAGTCCCTCATCTTTATCAGATACAAAATCAATTCCTGTAGACAGATGGAAAGGCAGACAGGTGGCTTCGGTCAGTTTCCTGGGATTAAACACTTGATCCATCCCTGTGAGGGGATGACCAGCACTCCGAGGGCTGGTGTTTGGGAAGTACTATAAAAAAAAGGAGAGCTTGTGTGTTCAAACTCGTTGAGAGACCCCTGAGACTGAGTGGCTGCTCTGCCTGCTCCCTGCACCCCTGACCATTGCTCGTCTCTCCTAACTCTGCACCCCTCTCCTTGTCAGCACTGCTCTGTATAGGACCTTGGCATCAATTACACTGGTAGACTTTGTCACGTTTGTGTGGTGATTCTGAACTGGGCAATGCAGAACCAAACATTTTTCAACCGTTAGTTCCGCTAGTTCCCTCTGCAGTCTACAATGTAAATGATCATAAATTCCTTCACTTGCCTTTTGATATTTCCCTGTTGGAGTGATCAATTGACAGCCTTCTGTTGTGGGTCTATTGTTAGGTTACGTCCTCCTCAAATGCAATTTGGGTTTGTTGGTGCTAATTCGAACTGATTTGATTTTGGTCGATGGGAGCTAAGCTTAGAGGGGAGTATCAGGCTGATAGGGTTACCTTTAGGGGGTTTGTAGAGCTTTGCATTTCGTATGAGTTACAATACTAATAAAGATTTAGTAAAGGTTGTAGGGTTTACATGCTGGAATAGGGAATTTTGGAAGAGCTATCAGTAAACGCAGTATTCCGGAGATGAGGAAGGTGAAAGCTTTCACTGTAACCCATAAGTAATACATTTTTAAGAAGCCTTAATGTCAATACAGTCAATCCCAGGTTTTTGGGATAGTGAGCTACAAAGAGGAATACCTAAATGGCATACAATAACAGGATAGTAGAATTGTCACATTTAAAATACTTTTTGTCAGTTACAGAATATATATTTGTAATGTTACTATTATGGATGGGAGAAGTGGATTATGTCTGTTTAATTGGTTCTGATGTGTTTTTATGTGGATTGTATGTTGTTTTTGACATACCTTATTATCATAATTTGTATCTTATTGCATGTACAAAACAACATGTTTCCCTTGATATAGTCCTTATTCCTCAATATATACTGTACACTTACAGAATTGTTTAATATAGCCTACACTTTTGTTTATCAAATAGGTATCTATGAAAATATTGAAATATCGTATTAATAAGTTTACGTGTATTACGTTCATAATATATTTCAATTTTCTGAATTTTTCGGTCAGCTTTCAGAAATCTCAAATCGCTCTAAGAAACACGACAGGGAGCGCGTTTCTGTTTCGTTGGGTTGATTGCTGGAACAGTGAAATTGACAAGTGGTCTTTAGGTCCGGTTTGCCCATGCTTTCCTTTTGCTTTTGCAGGAGCCCCTCGCCACTCCCGCCATTCATGAAGAAGCACTTGACGAATCACAGGTTGCTCACTTTTGCTTGAATATAAAAGATCACATCATCCATATTTCATTAACCCCTTGGCCCACAAACTCTACACACTGCCTGGTGTCCGTTTGCATTTTCATCACTCTCACTTCTTAATATCACCCATCCCCCACTACCAGGCTTTTAGTCTCCTGAATATTTCATAATTAAAACCTTGACGATAATAAGAGACATATTTCTCCAGTCTTTAATTATCTCCTGCTTTCTGAAAGGAGAAAATGTCCTGTTTATGTTAAAGAATTAGAAACAAACAACCCAAGAGACACTTTGAAAATATGTCTTTTCTGTACTGAATCTGGTGGCTATAAAACCAATGTATTTATTGAGCTTTCTGTATTGAGTTTACCATCCTTTTCACACAGAAATTACAATATTGGACATGCTGGAATAACAAAGCCACACAAGCAAGATAAATGTAGCTAGTCATCTTTACTCTGTCAATCAGTGGCGGTCAAATATATGATTTTTCTCTGATCAGAAAAGAAGGGGTCCTCCACCTTTCCTGTTCCCATCTCTCATCCGTGATCACCTCCATCCAGACCCAGGTTTCTGCCCTGGCGGTGGTGTCCAGCTGTCCACTGTGACTCACTGTGTCTCGGTCTCTTGTCCAGAGAGAGCCGTGGGAGCGGCGGCTGGGCTCGGCCTCAGAGGATGACCAGGAGAGGGAGACGTTGTACCTGAAGGAGACACACCTGGGCATTGAGCGCAAGTGCTCCAGCATCACTGTCAGCTCCACCTCCAGCCTGGAGGCCGAGGTGGACTTCACCGTCATCATGGACCTTCACACCGGCGTGGAGGAGTTCTCCAAGGGCATGTCGGAGCTGGGGGGGCGGGACAGGCTGCCTGAGGTGGACCGGGACGACTTTGAGGAGACCTCTTGCTTCTTCTCGGCCAGGCTCATGTCTACCCAGGAGAAACCTCCAGAGGAGATGCAAGGCAAAGGCTTAGAAGATCTGTCCCACCACGAGGTAGCACAATTCACCTCCCCTCCCCTCGCACGCACACACCAGCACCCAGTTTTCCTCACCCGACTGACCGGTCCTCCATCACAATGCATGAACTGTGTTTGTGGGCATGTAAAAAGCATGTTCAAGCACATTTTTGGTTTCCTGGCCGTCTTCAGTTTGACAACCATCGGAAGCATGTCACTTTCACTTGTTTTTTTTGTTTTTTTGGAGATCTTTATGAATTTGCATCTTCTCTATAAGTTTTTGTGTTTTTTTGTTTTTCGTTCATTTTTGTTTTTTAAAGGAATGTATGCTAAACCGCCATCTTTCATCTGTGAAGACCTGCGCTCTCCTTGAATCCGAGACTTGCGAGGTACTGTGCTTGTATACCCTCAGGGTATAGCGTCAGATTTTAAACATGGTTGCAGCGACTCCAGCTCAGTTCATAGTATTGGAGATCATACATGGACAAATTCATATATCCATGTATATGCATGTATTTATATGTATCCATGTAAACTGCGTGCTTTGTCCTTGATTTTCTGGTCATGCCAAAACCACACAAAACCAAATATCCTTGCCTTACCATTAGTGGAGCTCAATAGACAGTCGTCCTTAGGAAGGTGGGTGGTCCATTGATAACCATGTTCAAGGTCCATGGATTGTCCGTGAACGAAGCATGGTCATAAAGCAGATAGAGTCTAGATTACTAAAATAGTAGAGGGCTGATTTTAGTCTATCATAGTAAAGCCTTAGTGATTTCCACCTTCCAGGTGTACTTAGGTGTGTCTGTTTTCACAGCCACTAGACACAGAGAACAAAACTACTGTTGTGAGCACTGCGCCGTCCCTCAATAAGACAGATGCCAAGGCTGAAGAGCCTTCAACTGAAGCTTCCGTTGTATCCCAAACCAAGACTACAAAAACAGAGGCAACTGAGCAGGTAATGTAATTCATTGAGCTTTTAATCAATAACCTGGCCACCACCTCTTGGGTTGGGCTGTTCAACCTCTCCAGATTTCATGGGATAAGCAGGCATGTTTTGTGGTCAGTGTTTTTTGTATTATTTTAAAAAGAAAAGTAAATAGTTAAATATGAGAAACACAAGATTGTTACTTATCGGAGCTGGTTGTGGAGCGCAGAGGTAAGAATATTAAAAGCGGTAAGATTGTGCCTCTCCTTGTGTCCCGGTCAGGTGATGGGGAACAGCTGCACTGGCAAGGAGACCGCGACAGTGTCCCGGACAGTCACAACACTGGCAGCGGCAGTGTCACCGGTACGGTCCTCACTCGCTTCTTCATTCAGTCTGGGATACTGCAAGGCTCTGTTCCCAGTCCTAAACGCAGTGCTTGCCTACTAGGGGTGATACTCGCAATTGCCTTTTAAGAAATATTTATTGGCAGGCATTAAATAACTCCATTCATTAATGTGTTGGGAAATTCACTTCCAGTCGGCTTTTAAAACACTGCGGAAGTTGATTGCCATTGATTTGGTTGTAAAGGCGAGGGAAAGACGGCTTGTTTTGAAATCAACACCTGCCGATTTTTAAATAAATGCTTCTTAAAGGCGATTCCGGGTACAAGTGTCAGCACACTCCTATTGCTTACATTGTCCCATGCTTTCATCGTTATTATTTAATTCAGATTGAATTTTTCTTTCTGTTTCGGGGGGGGGTGGGGGGGGGGGGTTACAAGCAGTTGTCAGATTCAGTAGAGTGGTTAAGCAGCTCTGTGTTTTTCTGCTGTTTACTCTCATGCTGTCTCCTGTGTGTGACACCCCTGTCTGTTGCAGAATCACAGCGTCGTCACTGGAAAAGAGGCTCCTCCCAGCCCCCAGCCTGCGCCCCCCGAGACCAGCTCGCCTGTAAGCTTACATTTTGGAGCACTTCTAAATAAATACTAAGGGGCAGAAACTTGCACACCTTAACGTCTAAATAAAAGTTCCCTTACAACCACTGCTGTTGTCACTTTAGTCACCGCTGTGCTGGGGATGCATATGGAGGAAGCTGTGCAGCAGTATGCAAGTCACTTTACACTTACTGTGATGCCCTCAATAACTTGTACAAAGAACTGTAGGAGAATATACAGCAGCTGATGGTTTTCTTTTTAATTGTTTTATTCTAATGCTGGCTCTTGCAGGTGAAAACTGGTACCCTTGGGAGGGCGGTGGGAACTGTCACCACGGAAACAGTTTCCTCAGCAACCACTACACACGTTACCAAGGTAATTTCCACAGAGAGTGGTTCCCAGCAACCAGGCATTCATATCTGCCTTAAAAAGATTTAAATCTCTCATACTGTCCCAGGGATACTGCTATTAACTAGAGCCAAATGTGTCACGCAATATTGCTGTTGTTTTTGGAGATGTGAGGGAACGCTTTTAAGAGCACAGCAAGACTGCAACCATTTTAATAAATCTCATGTTGAGAGAGGGGAGTCTAGCCACCGGTTTGTGAGAAAATGGCTTCCTGACTGATGATGCTGCTGTATGGGTCTGATTTTTCATTTACTGCTTTAGCAGGGGATGTATTCCAATATATTTGTTCACTTCAAATGAATACATAAATGAAAAAAATTTAAAAAAATGCTGCTTTTAGTAGTGCTTGTCCTGTGTTGTGTTACTGTCTTGCAGACAGTGAAAGGCGGGTTCTCAGAGACCAGGATTGAGAAGAGGATTATCATCACTGGAGATGACGATGTGGATCAGGACCAGGTAAGAGCTCTTCTCCTGTCCTGTCATGGACCTACTCCACAGACACAGTGCTCATTGACATGCTACAATGTGGAAGGTCATGTGACCCTGATTCCTGAGCCCCCTGTTCTCTCCCCAGGCCCTCGCCATGGCAATTCAGGAGGCCAAGCAGCAGCATCCAGACATGCTGGTTACCAAGGCAGTGGTTGTCAGGGAAACAGAATCCTCTTCTCTGGAGAAACACAGGAAATCACAGGTATGGTAGACCGGATTACCTAGCCCCTACGTTTTAGTCATTCAGTCCGAATTCTGTATGGGCTTCTTATACTTGATTGTATAGCTGTTTCTGTCAGTATTGTACAGGGTAAGGTATATTCCAACGCAGCTGGTTTAGACAATACAAAGGAGTTTTCTTAAGCCAGTAACATTTTTAGTAATGATTTCCCTGTATTTCCATGCAAGTCCTATTCAGTATATCTGGTAATGTATTGCTGTGTAATGGGGGGTCTCTTGTTCCTGCAGTCCTGATCTCTGTCAGCTTGCTCTGGAGACCAGGGCTCCTGTTGGGAAGGGGACCGGAGGGGATTCTCGCCTGCTATTGCCCACCTCTGCCCCTGAGCCCCCGGCTGCTTCGAAACATCACCACAACACGCCGGCAAACAAAGAAAGACAGAGAAACCGAACAAAACCACAAGAGGACAACTTTAACCAAACGAATAAAAACAACCACAAAAAACACTGAACCCAAGGCTGCTGTTTTACCTGCCAACACTCTTCCTCAACCCTCCCCAGCCCCCAGCCCCCTCCAGCACTGCCCCACATCCGCCTGTGAGTGCACACAGGATCTTCATGACTGGCCAGTGCATGTAAAAACCTGCAGAGCTTCCAACAGGGACGTGCCATTGCACCTGCTATAGATAGCCTTGTGGAAACCCAGCTGAGTTTGTCAAGCACTTTGTCAGCTTAGCCATAGCCATTGCGGGCTTAACATTAGCTTAACCAGTGTTTTGGAACACGACATGAGAGATCCAGACCAGAGACCAGTTCAACAGGGCTACAGGATTAAGATTTGTGCAAAAAGTGCCCCGTACAGGTGAAGTGAAACCCACATACCCTTTAAGATAGAACCTGAAAGATCAGTCAGCGCACTAGGTGAGAATGATTATTGAAACAGTTTTATAAAGGCAAGCTCCTTACTGTCTTCCACCTCTAGGGGGAAGTATAAGCCCTAGCCTGACTCCTGTAGCCCTGTCTAAGTGCTTGCACACCTGCTTGTACAGCTTCACCAGTAGGAGGCAGTAAACACTAGGCGTGGATCTCCACGTTTATTTGTTTTTCAGTACATAGTTTACACCACTACCTCTGTTTTCGTCCCCCAGTTTCATCAGGCACAGGTTATAAACCGGAGCCATTCTAGCATTGTGTTGTGGGAAAATATTAAAAGCTCTCCCAAGAACTGCAGCTTGAAGAGGGAGGCATGAAAGGACTGCAGTGGCACAGCTAAAAAAACAAAGGGCAAAAACAAGGCATTGTAGGACTGAATCCCCCTTTTACAAGATGAACTCCTTGTCTTGCAAATCACACTGTTCAGCAGGATTTAATCACAGAAATCAACTCCGGGACCCGTTCTCCTGTACAGTGAGCAGGCTGAAATTTAAAAGAAATACCACGGGCTCACCTCCTGGTTTCCTAACCCTGCCTCTTATCATTTTCTATGACGATCAGTCACGTAGTATCATTAAAGCAAAATGGGTTTAATAGGTGAGTTTTCTGAAATGCTACACTATTGAAATGTGAGATTTTTTTCTTTGTTTTTAAATTATGTTGTATGAATTTACTTGTGTATTTATATGAGAATGGTGAATGCGAGTTTGCTGGGGCTTTCTTTCCCTAAAAGCGAGTGCAGGATTTGGCATCAGGATAAAAGTAAATCATGTAGCAGCATGGAGCAGGTGGGGTTTGTGTGGCATTGAAAAGGCGATGGCCTGACTGAATGCCACGTGAAATTGGGACTGCAACACTGAATACATGCACTGAGCAGAATTGTGCTTTTCATCATGACTGGGGAATATACAGTGAGGCAGTTACTTGCTTGGGCTTTAGAGTGAATGCTATTGTAGAACATACAGCAATAGGCTTTACAAGATCCATAGGAACTACAATTTGAGATTAGTGTAAGCACAGCTATGGAAGGTCTAGCAATAACTGTGAAAAGGGATTTAATATCGCATCTGCAGTATATCGCCTAAAGGTTGACCATAGTGTTACCCTGGTGTTTACTGTGACACTAGATTTATTACAGCATCTAGCTTTTTTCTCTCTCCTCTTTCTTGCACCTGATTAGGGAAGGGAAAGACAAGCTCAGCACCACTGCTGTTGAACTGGTTTAGTTTTGTTTCTGATGTTTTTTTTTTATTTGTGTTTTTTTATTTTTTTTGTTTGATTTATTTTACATTTTGTCCTCTTACTGCTGGAGTTTGTGGCTCATGTGTGTTACGTGAACGGTTTTATAGTTAATGCCAGCAATGGTAAATGCAAAAGGGGTCTCCAGCCAATGCCATCCAGATCAATAAAATCCAGCCCTCTCCTAACTCACAGCCCCCAGATCAGGGTTCTTCAAATAATCAATTACTTTAAAAAGGATACACTTAAGAAAACAACCAATTACTAGGGTCCTTAATGCTAACAGTGTTCTCTAACGGTAAGCCCAACTGTGCCCCCTGCTGGTGATAACTGTCCTTGTTTCAGCAATGCTCAGCCTGGGAGCTAAAGGAATACTATTTAGTTGATTAAAATGAATAACCAGAAAAATCTCTTAATTTTCATTCACGGTTGTCCTTTTTTATTATTAGCAACCAGGAGTGATGTCTTTTAAGGGTAATTCATATCTATGAATCAATATCTGTCAAAAGATATTGATTCGAAAAAGCAGTCCCTAAATTATATGATCCCTTAAAAAAAAAAAAGAAAAACTTAATTTGTAAGACCTTCTTGTATCCTGGTTCCCCCAAGAGAGTTGACCCTTACTGCAGCGTATGGTAAAAGCATAGGAACATTGGGAAGGCTACATGGTAAAGCAAAAAGAAAACTGCAAAATCATCAAGCAAGCTGACCCACGTAAACATCTCCAATGGGAAGCCTGTCTTTACCATTGCTGGCAGTGCTGGAAGCAAGAGCTTTGTGCACTGCGTCCTGGAAGCAGTCGAACCGCAGTCTGACCCTCCTTGCTTCGTGCACGGCTAGTAGGAGCACTTACTCAACCCCCACTCCTGCCCTTTGCTCTACATTGCCCCCTAGTGCTTGGTGGTGTGTGCTTGCTGTATTTGCATTTGGTCAAAGTGAAATAAATGTCTCAGTGCAATTCAGTACTGCTCTCTGGGTCTTTATTGATTTATGTATTTATTTATTACAACATTATTTATCAGGTATAAATGTTTCCATTCCAGTCACACTACTTGTTCAAGCCATACCTTAGGTTGGTTCATTGCTTAATGCATTAGTGAATTAAATAATCCTCTATCCATGGAAAGCCTTTTCAGTGAGTGCTGTCATCAGGGTTCTGAGTGATAACACTGATGAAGGCAATGGCTGGAATGCTTGTCCGCTTGACAATGCTTTCCATGTGAGGAGCCTGTTGAGTTAATGAAGGAAACAAGCTGACCATTTATAAAGGGATACAGTCTGTAAATCTCCAGTGCAAATTCTCACAAGGGAAGGAGACAAAAATAAACAGTGAAGTTAATGCACCATGTACCTGTACTGGGATGTAGTGTTGGCTTATTTACAGGGTGAGGGTTACATTTCATTTGTGAGGTATTCATACTTTTTCCCAAAACCTGTGAAGTTTTTGGCTTCACTTGCCCTTTACTAAGATGGAGTGTGCATCCCTTACACCCAAGGTCCTAAAGCCTTCAAATATGTCTGGAATGTACAAAAAAAATCTTCTTGTTTCAAACACATTTTCACAGCAACAATAACATTCATCACGTTCCATATTGTACAGTTACAGTTTCTACACTGCATCCAATACAAGCCCCAGTGGTGGGGTGTTTACTACACTGGAAATAATGAATTCTTCTTCTTCTTAAGACACAAAAAACTCATGCACAGTAAAAAGCATTCTACATTAAAGGGGAAGTCAGTTTCTGTAGATCTGCTAACCCATTCTGCCGCAAGGTGCAACAAAGACGCCCATGAGTTTGCACATTGCCTTCCATTTGGTTAATCAAAACTGCGCCCTTAGCCTTTATGACATAACTCTACAATAGGGACTGATCTTATGTAAATACATGAACTGTGGAAGATAGACCCCCTCCACTCATCGAGCAGGTGCCTCATTCCTAAGGGACAGTAAGCAGAGGTAAGCAGTGTTTTATTGGTCAAAATTGAATAGTGCTAAGATATAGTGTCAATGCGTTAAATGTTTATATATATATACTTTGTAAAATATACATTTCGTGATTACTTGTACATTTTTCATGTGACTGCATTGTATATAACTTTTTTCAGCCTACCATTTTCTTCAGTATTTTATTTTAAGGTATTTCATCAACCTATAGCTTGGTTCTCAATTTTTACAAATCCTAGGTTTGCCAAAATGCAAACAAAAAAGTATTTATGGTACAAGAGAGATGTATCTCTAAAAGCAAGCACACGTACTCCACTTTGTTTATCTTGGGATGATGATGGGTTCCTTTCAGTTTTGTGCTAAACCTCTTTTGGTATTTCAACTCTAATTCAGGATGTAGCTTTTCAAATGCAACATTAACAATATAGAAAGTGTAAGCAGCTATTTCCTGGTGCCTCATTCATGCCTGCGCTTATTTCTTGTAGATTGCAGCCAGACCACTGCAGTTGGACTGACCTAAAGAAATTAGTGGATCATAGATAGAGATACAGAATCAATTATTACTGACAGCTTGACAGAAAGAATGGAAGCCTTGGACAGCACTTCAGCTAATTTCAAGTGAAACTGTATAACCGAAATTCACCTAGAATTTTAGGATTGAGGCATAATTTAAAAACCAAAAATGAATATATAATATATGCTTAATAACTGTTATACAGTGTTAATAAAGAATTATAGATGGTTTATAACCATGCAATAGTCATAGACGGAATTATGTTTCAACATCCCAAAGAACAATAGGTGGCTAAAAACGGTCCCTTTATAAAAACATAATTCTGTCTATGGCTATTACATGGTTAAACATCCCAAAGTAGAATAGGTGGCTAAAAACTGTCCCCTTTATAAAACTGTAATTCAGTCTATGGCTATTGCATGGTTATAAACCATCTATAATGCTTTATTAACACTCTGTGACATAGCTATGAAGCATATATTATATATTTATAAAATATTAATAACTAGCACCTTAATATAAAGTGTTACCCCAAAAAATATAAACAAAATTTCAGTCTGTTGATTTACATTGATTTACATTTTGAGGTGTGAGTTGACAGCGCTCACATTTAAAATGGATGCAAAGTAGACAAAATGTATATTTAAACTGCCCAAGAGGACCTAATGGAAATGATTACACATGGGAAAAATGAGAACGTGGCAAGTTCATTTCTGCAAATATACTCAATGATAAATAAAGGTGAAACAACTTCATAGTAAATATTTCATTTTTGGCCGTTGCTTTTTGGAAGAATTCCTGTAGACCCTTGTCTTTTTTATGTAAAATAAAAATAAATGGCCTTGAGAATTAATATTAACTGAGGATAATGATAAAAAGGATTTTTAAATGTATACGCTTCATTTTAATGTAGTGTAAGAACTTCCTTCCACGCAACACTTACTAAACAAAATCCTGGAATAACCTTCAATTACTCTCCTCTTGTAGCAAAGCCTTCTGCAGCAGAATTGATGGAGATCTTCCAATCGCAGGTGACCCTTATACAGGAGAAGACTACTGCTCTAGACTTGATGCACAGCAAACTGGAACAGGCTTCCCTCTCTGTGAGTACTACTCTCCACCCAGCACTTCAAACAATGTTGTAGCCTTCATCCTCATCAAATGCAGAACCTGTATGGTCCTGCATTGTTTCACACCAGGAAAATTAAAATGCAGTATTATTTTCGGGAGGCTTGTAAAGGGATCTGTCTGTCCTGCTCAGGGGGACGAGGACGCCTTCTATGTGGCAGACCTGGGGGACATTGTCAAGAAGCACCTGCGCTGGACGACGGCTCTCCCCCGTGTGCAGCCCTTCTACGCAGTGAAGTGCAATCCCATGGAAGCTGTGGTGCAGACACTGGCTAGGCTAGGGGCTGGGTTCGATTGTGCCAGCCAAGTAAGTTGCTTCCATTCCCTTGGCTCAGAAAGGGCCCTTTTTAATGATGTTTAGATCCAGTAGAGCTGTCTGTTCCACCCACCTCCTTACACAAATTCTTTCCCAATTTACATGGGGCTTATAAACATCTATAAAAGCATCCCCCTTATAAAAGTTGAACACATCAAAGTATAATGACGCATAGTGAAATCATGGTTAAGCATAAGTAAGCATTGTAAAGCCAAGAGAAGTATAGTACAACATATTGATAGACATTCATAGAATGACCATAGGAGAACTGCAAAATTACCATCCACCATAAACTTTTATAAGGGCTATAGCATATGTGTAGATGCAGTGCATTTAGGATTTTCTTCGAGAAGCCAGACATCCATTGTCCCCTCCCTTTGTAGCCTGGCAGCATGTGCCTGTTCCTCTTGTGTGTCATTCGGAAGTGTTGACAGTCCCAGTGCGTCTCTCTCTCTCTCTCTCTCTCAGGTGGAGCTCGAGTTAGTAAGGGGTATGGGGGTCTTGCCTGAGAGGATTATCTATGCTAACCCCTGCAAGCAGACTTCGCACATCAAAAAAGCTGCCAGTCTGGGGGTCCACACAATGACATTCGACAACGAGGAGGAGCTCATTAAAGTGGCCAGAGCCCACCCAAATGCCAAGTAAGTGGGACCCAAGGTGAACATTTTCCAGGAGGCAGATGTTGATCCAACAGATTACATAATTGTGAGTGTGTTTCCCACAGAATGGTGCTACGAATCGCTACAGCGGATAGTGGATCCATGTTTCCCATCAGCATAAAGTTTGGAGCCTCCCTGGAGGAATGTGGGCACTTGCTGAAGGTGGCTAGAGAGCTGGGTGTGGAGGTCATTGGAGTCAGGTAAGGTTTTTAACCAGGTATGGGGAAACTGTGCGCCAACAGCAGATATCACTGTTAAACACATCTTATCCAGCCCCAAGCAACAACAACGCAATGTCACAAATCTATTTAAAATGAAGTAAAATGTTTTGTTTAGCTCTGGTCCCTTGGGTCAGACAAAAACTATTTTGCATGAAGAGAAATGCAAAACGGGTTTCAGAATCGAGAACAGGAATTCGACTTTGCATTGGGTATTTAAAGTGTCTGTTAAAACAACTGTGTGAGCACTCCAACAAACACACTCCAACAAGTTATTCACAATTTCCACAATTATCTATGATAATACTTTAGGAGCTGGTGCCCCAGTTCTGTTATAGAAACTGTAAGCCGTAATGCCCACACTAAGAGCAGTCAGTATGGCATCACATCCTTGAACTTGTTTTTGGAAACCTTCAGCTTCCATGTGGGAAGCAATTCCTCTGACCCCCATTGCTTCAGCGAGTCCATTGCCAATGCCCGAGGTGTGTTTGATCTGGGAGCTGACCTGGGACATGAGATGACGTTGCTGGATATAGGGGGAGGGTTTCCTGGATCTGACGATTTCATTGTAACATTTGAGGAAGTGAGTATCAGATAATCTGCCAGTTCACACTCATGATGTGCTCAATCCTTGAGGTTTTAATGGAACTAAGTGAGTGCAATAAAATGAGTCTTTACCTCTTTACCAGATTGCAAAAGTGATAAACCAGTCGCTGGAAGTACATTTCCCAGCAGAGAGTGGGGTCAACATCATTGCTGAGCCCGGGCGTTACTATGTGGCTACAGCCTTCACTCTCGCTGTCAACATTATTGGCAAGAAGTGTCTCCCTTGGAACAAGGACACTTTTAGAGGTGGGTCCAGAATATTCCATGCTGATGACCTTTACTGCTGTGGCTTTTACTAGCAAGAGTGATAATCAATTTGTGACAAGGAAAGGATCTCCATGTATTATTTCAACAGCTGTAAATTGAATTATCGGTCACAAGTGGGCAGGCGTCTACAATGTGGGAAGATTTGGGGTCAAAATTGGGGAGGGGGTTAGGACACAAACAGGACACTGATACGAGCATATTAGCTATTTGTATTCATATTGATTTGGTATTGTGCACCTGTTTTAAATATATATTTCCCAAAGCCCGGTTATGAGACTTTCTCCTAACTTAACCTGATTATATGACCCCTTAGGTGAAGAGTGTGCTAAGTCTGTAAAGTACTACATTAACGATGGGGGATTCGGTTCCTTTGCGGATATCTTTCATTGCTACTTTAATCAGAAGGCTGTTCCATACAAGGTAAGTGGATGAGGCTTCAGAAAACCAGTGACATCCATCCAGTGTGAAGTTATTTGTATAAACAGTTTCATATTCTGTTCCAATTGTATTCACATTCACAAGTGTTGCCTTTCCAGGTGCTAGTATAACTATACTACCATTACACATAGGGGACAGCACAACTGCACATTATATACAGTCTAGAGAACCAAGCTTGATAACAGAATGTGTCCAGTTATAAAAAAACTGTTTCACTGCCACATAGTTTTACCCCCTGGCCATATCAATGATACAGACTGCACTCTCTCAGATTATTTTTTCAGTGTTGGAACACAGCAAGGGAAACATTTACTTCCAAGTATCCTAGATGCCTTCTCTAGTTGTAGCTACAATTCAACCAATATTTTGGCCTTTGGCCGAATTTAATTAATGAGTAAGTAGCTTAACATGACATTTTTCTTTCTTTTTGTTTTATATTTTGGTTCAAGTTTCCTTTGGTGTTGCTCCCTATTTGTTTTGAATTGAGAGTTTTGTTTTTCTTTTTGTCTTGTTTTTATAAACAATTGTACGGCCAAGATTTTTTTTAGTTTTTTTTTCACCCTTGCGTTTTTGGGGATCCTTGTTTCCTAATTAAGATGCCTGACTATGTGCCTCCTTCCCTGGTGTTAGCAGAGTGTGGGGCAGCCTCTGTACTCCAGCAGTGTCTGGGGTCCCACCTGCACAGCAGAGGATCTGGTATCCAATCAGACTGAGCTTCCTGAACTGCAGGTTGGCGACTGGCTAATCTTTGAGAACATGGGCGCCTATACTGTCTCACAAGGCACAAACTTCAACGGATTTTCCATTCCCAGAGTCCATTTCTGCATCTCCAGCAGTCTGGTAAGTGATGAGCAGAGTAAGTAGGGGGTACAAGCACACCCACTACACCAGGGCTATGCACCCCACCTGAGGATAATGTTGCACATACAGCTATAGCCAAAAGTTTTGCATCGCCCTAAAGAATGAACACATTTTGCTTCATAAAGTCGAATGAAACCTGCCGAATAATGTTACATTAACATATTGAATTACACACCACTTTGGAGTTTTCCATATACTTAAAATTGAAAAATGTGACATTTTGAAATCTGACATGAAATACTGTACTACTATGATGGCTTCCGGTAGACTTTTTGTGATATCCGTTTGTAATTTCTTTGACAATATGTTAAATAAAAGATCTAAATTACGTTCATATATATATATATATATATTTATTATGTCTGAATCCTAACATTCTCAGTGATGCAAAACATTTGACCATAGCTGTAGATTTTTAAATATGTCCAGACAACTAATTGTGATAGAATCTGTAGTGGACATCCATTGGACATTCCCCTGAGATACTGAAAGCATCAGAATCTAGATCATAGAAGCACAAGTTCTGCTTGCTTTAATCACAGGTTCTGCATGAACAGCACTTGGTACAAAACCAGATTCAACATCCTGCCACTGTAACCCTTACGTAAATGTCTTTCCCTTTCAGCCACTGGATTTTGGGGACGAAAATGTCTGCTGTCTTGCTGTGACTGCTCTGGAGGACTCTGTGGTGGAAGGCTGTCTCATTATGAAATAGAAGGGAGTGGAACAGGCTAGACGTGTAGCCCCAGCCCCCTGCTGTCCCCTGTATTATATCATTACAGTTTTTATCTTTTGCATGTTTGTAGTGCATTAGCAGGGTTTTTAACTACTATTCCAATGCAAAGTAAAACTGTTATAAAAACAGCATGCTTAACTAGGGAGAAACATATGCAAACTCACCATGGTGCTTTTTCTTCTTAAGGGTGAATATTCAAATCTATTGTGATGAATTCTAATCAGTATCTTCCCGTGTCAACTGCTTATGATGAACATATTGGATGTACACTGGAATGACATTAAAAAATACAAAAAATAAAACTTCTCTTACCTTCAGATGTGTTTATTTTTCTGTTTACTTCGTAAAATCATGGTATTTTATAATGCACTGAGATCCAGTTAAAAAAAAAAAAAAAGAGTTGCATTTTGCCCCTTGTTCCCTAGAACCCTGATCAGGAGGTTGTCAGATCATGCATTTCTTCACTATTAAATGGCTGGAACTTTCACACCATTTCAGACTTCCATTTAAAAGAACGGACCACCAGCTAAAAACTTAATTAAACCACAAAGAGGGGGAGAAGCCAGGGGCGGTTGCAAAGTCTCTACCAGAAAAAAATAAACAAAACATGCCATACTGACATTTTTTATTTTAAACACTTGTTCTTACACCAAAATCCTGCGTTGCATATATCATACATGTTATACTTCATACCAAGAATTATTAGTTTGAATTACTATCCCTGATCACTCCTGCTAACGAAACTAAACCAAACAATACAATACAACAGGACAAGCTTTTTCTTTCAAAAGTACTGTTTGGTAACTCCAGTCATAAAGGAATCCATTTTAATATTCACAATACACCACTCAGTATATGAAACAAATTAAGATAGAGAATATGCACAACATGAACATTCAATAAAATCGTGTTAAGTTATTCGTTTCTACTATTCATGTCAATAAAAGTTTGGCATTCATTCCTCGCTGCCTTTGGCTACAGTTCTCTTTGTCACCCAGCTGTTGTTGTAGTGCATCGCATTCAGCTGTAACCAATAGTTTACAAAACCAAAAGTAAATTGAAACCAATCAAAATTAAAACTTAAAATGTTGTTTTACAACGATGGTCTTTTTTTTCCTTCTTTTAATCAATTTTCTAAACAGTTTCCAGCTCAAAAACCATGCCTCACAATCCATACAGATGATCTCCCCTCAGGAACTGAAGTCCACTGCTGATGGTAATCAACTACACCATTCCCTTTGCAGAATTTCAACAGAGAATTGGTTAACTTTTGGCTATAGCTGTATCAGTCCATAATGTACATTTTGAAATAATCAATCAGAATTGTGTCATTTTTTTAAATGGGGTAAATCCTGTACTGAAAAATCTAGCATAAAACAGCAGGTACACAGTGGCACTTCCGCCAGCGGCTGGGCTTCTTGTGTTTTGATTATTTTGCCACAATAACCCTGTCTCAGAGACTTGGGGGTGACTCTTAATGCATGAGAGAGCCTTCTACTGCAAGCATCTGCATAATAACCCCATCTGCAGCACAAGTCATGTAACACACAGCACATACAAAAGGCAAAAACCTGCTTATTGCAATGATGAGAAAAAAAAACAGCAATAACGTTTAATGCTCATCCTTAACCCACGACTGACCCCTGAAATGGTACATTTCCATTCAGCATTACTGAAAATAAATGTATTTATAAATACTGGACATGTTGTAAATATAAATAAGTTAGCCAGCTATGTGATTGTTGTGGTCCACAAAATCTTAAAACGACACACAACCACTCTGCGAATGTCAAAATTCAATGTAAAAAAAAATCAAAAAAATTGATAGAAGGTATTGGAAGTTTCTTATAAAAAAAAAAAAAGGACTACGCATTGAATGGAAAGTGTTAGTCGGGGGAATGCTTTTCTATCATGTACTGGACCAGTCTGTTCAGTATTTATTTTTCCCTGAAACCAGGACAAACCCACTTTCTGTATTTGAGATCTTTGGTCTTTCTTCTAAATTGCAAGTTAGTGAAAGTAAAAGGATCAATCTAAAGATTCCCTCACAGGACCTCAAGTGGATTGTCTCCAGGTGTGAAAGAAACAGGAATAAAAGGAGAGAGGAGATTAAAACAGGACAGACAGGCAGGCAGGAGGCTACTGCAGCTCGCCCAGATCCAGGGGAGGGACAGGATCTCTCCAAAAGGAGAAGTGGCTGAACTCCGGGCAGTCAAACGATGAACTGCGACCCTGTGTGAGCAGAGGGAAGACATGCTCCACCAGCTCGCTCAGACGAAGGTACCTGAAACAAGAAACTGCACAGTGAGCGGAAGGAAAATGGTTTGGGTTTTATTCATTTGAATACATTATGCATTTCAAATTGACAATTTAATTGTGCAATGTACTGTACACGGCAAAACCTTTTGTCTCTTAAATGGGTTACACTTTCAAATAAATGTTCACAAATATATATATTTGAATCTCAAGGCATTAGATGTTATTTTTAACCCTTTCATGCATGTGGGGAAATATGGGAGATGCAAATGCATGATAGCCGCATATGAAAATATTTATTATGTGTCCAAAATGACTTTTTTCAGCTATTATCAATATTTCATGCATGGAAGGGTTCAATTATCTTCAGGGCTAGAAACACCAAAGTATTTGTTATTATTCAATCCTACAAAATTCATATGAATTTAGTGTGACTCTTCTAATAAAAAACAATAAATAAATAAAGATACAAATAAAATAGGTGCCATGGACATAAGGTTTAAAATTGTTTCAGTTCAGCAATTTACATCTGGCAACATTTGCGAATAAACATCATTAAATGTCTATGGCACCATGCCATGATCTTCTAGTTGTTATACAAGTCAAATGAAAACTCTAGCACATTAACAGTTTTACATATAACGCTGTTGACAGTCTGAGCTCTACGTGAAATAAAAACCAAAACGACATTATTATTATTATTATTATTATTATTATTATTATTATTAGGGCCCTTACGAAGATTTGTTGCCCTTGGTTTTTTCTTGGATGAGCTCTCCTTTGGGGTTGACTGTGAAGATTCGGTACTCTGGCACTCCTACTTGCTTGTAGGCGTAAACATCCTGCAAGGATACAAAACATGCTACTTGAATGCTGTTTCCATAAAATCCACAATCTGTCTTTATTAGGGGTGTGGAATAAAACTTAATTGTGATAACACGAGAATTGCTCCTCACGTTAACTCTGTTTCCAAAGGCTGCATAGAAGGGCTGCCGCATTGGGCTGAAGAGGTTTCTGATGTCAGTCAGACAGGCAATCTTAAACACTTCGGGTTTCTTCTCAATCACCTCCCTGGCAAACAGAGAGACACACACATGGGAATGGCACCTCTGGGATAATGGTTTGTAAACATGGAGCAGATGGATATGCGCAAGAATAAGTAGCGGATTTAAAGCACTAGTTTATATGAAGCAAGATGTGTTAGAATAACAAACAAACACACAGGAAGGCTTAATAATCAGCAAGAGGCTGCTTAAATACCTGTGCAGGGCTGAGAAGAGGCTGCTTGGTGCGAGCAGTACCGGGCCTTTAGGCAGAACTGTCCCCCTGTCGTTGACCCACTGCAGGTACCCCTTGGTGATGTCAGCCATCCCGATTGCTCGCGCAGAGCAGTACAGGAACTTGTAGCCATTTCTGAAAACATGAGAAGCTAAAACTGCTGTCCAAGGAACCTCAATAGGTCAAAGTTACTGTGGGTAATGTGGGTATGATAGAGAAAGACACTGACTGGTGTATATTGTGGTACAGTTTTGCAATCCCTTGGTGAGTCCAGTCTTTCCCCAGTTGAGGCAGGATGTGTCCCAGGGCATCAGACCTGAAAAAGAGATCAGTGCATCTTCACACACAGTGCTATTGAAACACATTAGTAACAATAATAAATTAATGAATGACTTCTGAATCTCACTGATATTTCTACAATGCTTGCCAACCGTGTCAGTAACATGGTATGAATAACATCACATGCATGCAGGATGAGTTTAAGATCAGCCATTGATTATACCAAAGCGTCTGCTATTTAAACACCTTCGGATTACGTCATGGGTTTTTTTTTGTTTTTTTTATGCCTTTGTCCATCATGCAAAGACTGCAGTGCATCGCTCAAGACACAAATGTAATTTTCCAAATGGCTCACTTGGTGATGGTGCCATCGATGTCTGAAATGACGATCCTGTCGTCCCAGTTCCACAGGTAGATGGCGGCCTCGCAGCGGCAGGTCCCCTGGTACTGTGTGGTCACGCTGAACACAATCTCATTGGCCCCCTCCCGCAGATTGAGTCGTTCCTAAACATTGAGATTAAAGAGATAGTGATCAGCCCACCTCACTGCACACTGAGCAGAGGGTACGCTGGAAATTCACTGTCACCCTGCCCACTCATCTCAGCACTGCAGGAGTGCCTGCAGGAGCACATGTACTTACTATCTGCTCGGAGGTGAGGCGGAGAGACTTGCGGTACATCTGGTTAAGGCACTGCACTGTGGAGAGAGTCTCTGTCTGCGAGTCGTCATCGCTTGTAGTATCACTGCCTGTATGCCTAGAGGAAAAGAAAGAAGCCACAGTTAAAACTTTTCTGTGAAAACAATTAAGTAGCTTCAAGAAAATTGCCAATACAGAGGATCGATTTATTTTAGAATGGCAAGAGCATATTCATGCTGTAAAAATCAGTCAAAGAAATACAGATTCAGAGCAATAAAAAATGATAAAACCATGAAAGAAACCCAAACAAACAAAGGTATAAGAATAATGAATGAAGCTCACGTTGATGTGGAGGGCACGTGATCAGATGCCTCTGTCTTGTTCTGCTCCTCGGATTTTTCTTCACTTGTTTTAGCCTGAAAAGGAAATCATTTCCCTAATTTGGTCTCGCACCTCCCTCTCCATCTACATCTCTAGGTACCCAGTTGTCTATAGCACAACCAAAATGCTTTCTAGTTTCCTCTTCCGAAAGAATTATACAGCTAGCAGGATTGGAATAGAAGGCTTCCTTAGCACACAGTACAACTATAGATTAGCAACTTAATTAAACAAAATATATTTTATAGTGACACTCAAGATATTAGATTTACAGGACAGCAGAACGCAAATTGCTTTTCAAGCATTATATTTGTGCAAGGGTTGGCAAAATGAAATGGATATGTAGATATTAAACCACTCTGTGTGTCTGCAACGCTGAGCGGTTGTCTTGTAGTTAGTGATACTGTACCTCTTTAGTTTCAAGATTTCTACGTCTCCATGAGAACCACCACCTCCCCGATTTCTTTGGCATTTTGTCCTTCACCAGCTGCTCCACAGAGCTCTGAACACAGAGAGAGACATTGTCACTGGGGGACAGAACACACTGCAAACTGCTACTTCAAAAAGGTTCCAACAATTTCTTGTGATCAACAGTTTTAATTTAAATCATGAAAACTAAACAAATGAAAGTAAAGTGACATAGTAATAAAAAAAATCCTGCCCAGTTGCAAACTCCTTGAATGATGCCGTTAATTTTCTAAAAATGTATCTGGAAATTCTTTACGTAAATTCTTTGCTTATTTAGACAGTGATGGTTTATGTATTTGAGAATTTTGACCTGTTTTACACAGTTTTCTTTAAAAGGATGTATTATACCAGGTCTTCCATTTGCAAATATATCTACCTATCTATCTATATATATATATATTGACAGAGTACCTTTGGTAAATTCTTTTGGAATGCTTGCATTGAAAGGATGATGGGAGCAGCAACAGCCCAGTTGTAATACCTAAAAAACAAACATGTACCAGCCAGCATGTAAATAAAAAACGTTATTTATCTAGTTCCATCTACAGCATCTAGTGGTTTGGTGAAGGTTCTATCTACAAGGAGCCCTCAAAAGGCAATGGAAATGAAAAATCAAGGTCTCCAGCTGGATGCAAACGGGTGCTCCAAAAACAAAAAAGCATGCTCACTTGGAATTGATGCAGATCACTAGATTGGGGTCCTCAATGATTCCTGGATTGGAGGCAAAGGCCTGGAAGCTGATCACGTGCTCCATGAATTTCTCTGAAAGTGAAAAAGAATTAACGCAATATTAAAACACACAGGGCATGTCAGTAACATGCTTATTCCCTGCCAACATCGCTTCAAATGATGAGCACCATTTAAGTTTAATTACACAATTTGCAAAGTTACTTTTTCACTATTTTTTTGTGTGTGAATTTGACCTGTGTAGCCCTTCCTACCTTTGCTGATCTGGCTGACATCCCCCAGCTTGCCACACAGGGATATGGTGACTTCAGCCAGGTCTCCGGGAGAGTCCGACAGGTAGTCTGTCCCACTGTCCATGGCACCACTGCCCACTGACTGAGGTGACTGGTTACCAGACTGCGAGCCTGGCTCAGCCTCTGTCCGCGAGTTTGCCTCCACATCACTGCAAAAAGGAGACAGCTAGTTAGTGGCAGCACTAGCACTTGTGGCCATGTAATCACCAGGCAGGGATACACATTTGTATTCTAGTCAAGTCAATTGAGGATACTCCAGTAATGCACACAATTCAATTATGGGTGAGGGTGGACATAACCAGGGCAGTGCTAAGGAGCCCTGGGTTAGCAAACTGTACCTTTTGGGGAAGTAGAGAGCGGCGACCTCCGGGTCAAGGTTGGTAAGGTCATCCAGATAGATGTCAGAAGGGCCCAGGTGCTGGCTTCGTTTACCTGTACCAAACAAAGATTTTAGTGCTGCAAAACTGGGCTTAATAATCCACATCTTTCTCTACTTCAGTCATTTTCACTACAAAACTCATGCCAACATTACAATATGAGGTTATGGTTAACTTTTTTGTTGTTGTTGTTAAATGACTAGCATACACTGTTAGTAAATCAGAAGTTTTTTTTGTTTTTTTTTGCCATGTCAAACCTGTTTGTTTGTTTTACTGATTTCCAAATCACATACTTAAACCGCTATGACATTTTGAATGAATATCAACTGTTACAAATGTCTGAAGTGGGATAAACAACTCACTCGAAACAGTGTATTATTTCTATTCCATATCAGTCATTGGTTTGCTGTCGGCCATCTGCTTTTTTTTGCACTGCAAGCCAGCCGTGAAGCCATTACAGAACTACAGCGTCGGAGGACCACGCAGCTCTGAATTGCACACAGGCAGGCCTGCAGAACACTCAGCCAGCCACAGGGGTCACTGGTGCGCAGTGAGCCAAGGACTCCCCAGCCGACCTAAACCCTCCCTGCCCAGGCAGCGCTTGGCCAGTTGGGAACTCCCGGCCACGGTCGGCAGTGGCATAGCCTGGATTCGAACTAGCGATCTCCAAGCTATAGGGCGCATCCTGCACTCTGGGCGGAGTGACTTTACTGGATGCGCCACTTGGAAGCCCCTCCATACATCATTTTTTATCCTTTACAGAACTTGAACCACTTTTGTAAAGTTTGCTACACAGGGATGGTACAGTATGTTTCTCTTCAATATTAAATGATCAGTCCAATAGAAGTCAGTGGACTCTTTCCCAGCAGTCTGTTACCTACTTTTCTTTTTCGCCAGGGGTTCGGTTTTCACAGCCGTGTCTACAGCAGCCAGCTGTGCTTCAGCTTTTGCACTCTCCTCAACCTCTGAACTCACTTTCACACTTTCTGTGGCTTCAAAGCTCTGAGGGACTTCTGCTGTCCTCTCTGGGACCCCTTTGCCCTCTTCAGCCTCCACCTCCCCTTTAGCAGCACCCTCAAGTGCTCCTGGCTCTACACTTTCAAGATTCTGCTCCAACCCATCCACTGTCTCAGTTTCAGCTTCAGGGCAAGGCCCACTGGAGGGCAGCACTTCAGTTGTGATGTCGGATGGGGGAGGAGATGGTCCAGTTCTTGTTTCTGGAGCCGGTTCTGCAGGAGTGTCGGCTCCAATCTGATCCGGCAGTGCTGGGCCTGTGGTTTCACAGGTTTGCCGTAGTTGTGTTCGTGTTGATTCCACTGCGGTTTCCCCTCCTACCCACGCTTGTGTTTGTGCAAGTGGTGTGTCCCCTAGTCTTTGTTCTGGCTGTGTTTGCATTGGGGCTGTGTCTGGGCTGTGTTCTGTTCCAGGTTCGGTTAGTACATGTACTGTGTCTGGGCTCGGTTCTGTTCCAGGTTCGGTTAGTGCATGGACTGTGTCTGTGCTGGGTTCTGTTCCAGGTTCGGTTAGTGCATGGACGGTGTCTGTGCTGGGTTCAGTTGCAGGCAGGGTTTGTTCCAGTTCTGTTCCTGTGCTGTGTTCTAAAGCTGGGACTGTGATTGTGCTTGGTTGCGCACTAGTTAGCCTTTGATCTAAAGTGCTGGGCCCTGCCACTTGCTCCCGCGGTTCCGGTCTTAGCAGAGTCACGCTGCCACTTTGGCACGAGGGCTCTCCTGGCATGTCAAGCTCAATAGAGTCCTGGCGATAGATGGTTCGGAAGTGGGTGCTTCCTGAAGGCTGGACAGTAGGGGAGCTTCGTGAAGCCTCTGCTTGTGCTCTCTCACTCGGTCTAACCTGAAAGCAGGGGAAAAAGTGTGTGTAAGGAAGGGTGAAGAAAGAAAAGGGAAATCAATTATTTTAGTTTTCTAGCATCTAGTAACTTTGCTCCGTGTAGTTGCTGTGAGTAACTCTATCTTAAGTGTAGTAGTGAACTTTAAAGTACCTACAGGGATTCTGTGTTACAATACATTTGGTTCCCTACCTTTGGGAAGCCTCCCCAGGCCCATTGCATCTGGGGCCCTGTCGATTCAGGAGGTTTAATCAGCAGCTCAGAGTCACTCTTTGGGGAGGAAGGCCGGCTCATGAAAACACTGCAACACCACAAAACACATACCTCTAGAAAGTCTTGACTATTGCTACTGTACCTGCATTGAAACTACCTGGTGTAGCTGTGCAGTTTTTATTATATCCCGAGCTGGTCAAAGCTGGGCCTGAATGTTCAGCATCTAAAGCCAAGGTTAGAAGTACACTAGAAGGAACCATGTGCTAAGTAACGCTCTCACCTTTCTGGAGGCGACCACTCCCCGTCCGAATAGGGGTGAATATCATGGGAATGTGTGCTCCCAAGATCTTCAATGGTGTCTTCCGCAAATGAATAGTAGACAGAAGAACTGTTGACACAGGGACAAAGTTTCAGTTTAGAAAAAAAAAAAAAAAAGGTACATAAATGCACAGGTTCAAAATGTGTTTAGACTTGGCAGCCATGTGTGCCAGTCTTTACATGACTACCATGTGTGCAAGCCTTTACCTGGCTGCAATATGGAAGTGCTTACCTGGTTGGCACGAACGGCAAGGAATCCTCCCCTAGCCCCTCACTCACTGGGAGCTCCCGTTCATCAGAGGACCCTCCCTCCTCTCTCCAGGGGGTTCCGGTGCGTGTGCGTTTCCGCCGGCGCTTCTTTCTGCGGGAGCCAGTGATCGGGGGTGACTCGGCCGCCTCACACCCCTCCGGACCCTCCAGTGGGATAGGCGAGGTGCACAGGTGCGCAGGGACCCGCTCCTGGGGAGGGAAGAGGTAACACGTTTACACCCAAAAAGCCGGGTAATCCGACCAGAAAACTTTTTTATTCCAAACCAACGTATCAGTTTTATTACAGACCTTGTGATCCTCATTCTCCTCCACAAAGAAAGCCTCCCCGTTATCTCCCAGCTTCATGTGCAGTTCCACTGGCTCCCCATTGATCTCTATGTCCACCTGCCGGAGAGAAACACAGCTTGAGAGAGAGACAGAGATAGAGATAGGGAGGGAGAGGCTAGGAGGACATTGCTACAGATACCAACATAAATGAATGCAATCAACTGATATGACATCGTGGGTGATAAAGCAAGTTAGCTTGCATCGGAGTGTGGTCCTCCTCACTTTCTCTCAGGAGCTCAACACTGTTTGTGCCGTTTCTCACTCACCACTTTCTCGCGGGATCTCAGCACACCCAGCTTGCCGAATCGCACGTGGAAGGGGGAGCACTGCAGAGAGCCATCGGGCTGCCGCACCACGATGACATCGATGCCCCCGGTCAGTGTCGCTGGGTTCAGACCCTTATAGAGCTCCTTCACAGTGACGAACACCGTCTCCGCTAGCTGCCCCACGTAGTTCATCGTCTGGGACTGCAGGAAGGGTGAAACACAGAAAATCAATCAGACTCTCATATGAGAACAACGGGAAAGAGGAGATAACAGATCAAATTAATAAATCAGTAAATTACAGTAGTTACCATTATTTGGTCCGGTGGTTGTTGTATAATATTCAGAACTTCATTAACTGGGAAACTATGACACTGAAAAACTGGTTTTTGGACTAACTATACATTAGAACAGCCTAATCTGAAACAGCCTTAACAAACAGCCGTAGAGGTTTATGAAATTCTCACAGCTTCAAATGTATTTTTAAACACATTCATTTGTTTTAATATTTGAAACCACCCGCCTTAAAAGTCATTTCACTGCTGCACTGTGCATTAATGATCCAGGAAAAGTGGATAAAACATTGAATTATACAGAAGGGCTGTATCATTAGCAAGAACAGAAACTGTTATAAGAAAATAAAAAAATAAAAACGACTGACAGAGACAGCAACTGTTTGAAATGGAAAAGCCAGTACAGTATGGATATCTAGGCCTACACATAAACACAACAGATAAAGGAACAATGCCATCTACGGCCCTACACACAAAAATGATTTTTTTTTTTTTTTTTTTAAGAAATATTTTATTAAAAAACTGTTTCATTGATTAATTTGATCAATTAATTTCGCCTTTCATTAAACACATTTAAGATACTTTCAAACCAATGTTTAACCTAAAACTTGCCTTTAAAAATGTTCAACCTAGATGCATACTTGCTGTGAAATGGATTCCCTGGTGTTCTCAGACTGTCTCTGCCCTGGTGTATTACAATCACCTGCACAGTGGCTTTACTCTTTGGAGTCAGTCTGACAAAGCACTACAGGAATGCTATTACTCACTCCGTCAGAGACCAAGGTCTAATTCTTATCTAGAGTTTACAACCTATCAGCATGGCTGGGCCTGTTTACTGACCGCTGACAGACAGCGCTTCAGCACACTGACACCATGAGTTTCTGATCTAGTGAGGCAGGAAACAGTTATTCGATCATTCGGCTTGAACGCTCCACAGCAATCAGGTGCTGACAATCCCGTGAGGATCATTGATGTAGATCATGTGCCATTCAAAGTGAAACAAGTAAAGAAGCAGGTGCTTGGATTTGTGAGGATTGCTGTACTGTACTGTAGCAGTAGTAGTAGTAGTAGTAGTTTTCTGAAGTTATCAAGTTTCAAGCTAATGATTACTAAGGGGAAACAATGGTTACTTCAGTTTACATCACCTTCACCATTCCTGAGAGTCAGCCTGTTGAAACAGGAGCTGCCGAAAGCAAAGGGGTAAGAGAGTGAAGTTGGAGGACAAACTCCTGATTCCTGCCAGCTGCTAGACAACTTGTCCCTGGCCAGTCAGATTAGATTTCTGATCCTAATTATATAACCGCATTCATACCAGTCAGGGTAGCGCAACAATAAACACATACAAAACCAAATGGCTTTCAGCCTTTCTCTTTGCTCAAAATACAAATTAGAATGCATTAAATGCCTCTGTTTGGACTACAACGTCCAACATTCAAAGCACACGCAAACCCCACTGCACACAATCTACTGCACTTCAAATATGTCACAATGGAAGAAATTCCAGTTTTCAAAGAATGCTGTCACAACTTGGGTTAATCTGTTAATGACTCAGTATTATCTGTTGACTAACCAGAGAACGCATGCCTGCCATCTTCAGTTGAATGGTTCTAGGGAGCCCAGTATGTTAATGCATTTGCTTTTCACCACTGTGGGCCAGTAAAACAAGTGGGTATATCTTAATTCAGCCCACAGTGGACAGTAGTTCATATTACAAAACCCTCATACGGTTTGGCACAATTGGGAGTGATCATTCATGTTTTCTTCAGTCCCTTGTTAGGAAACCCACATATTGCATCTGTCGCCTGTGCCATTGTCAAATTTAAAAATAAAATCATAACTCTTATATTTTTAATGAGCTCAATTGGATGCCCTAGTTTCTCTGCTTACCCAGACTGAAGGATGGAGGGCCACCCCTCCTGCGGGACTATGTCCTCTGGACCCCCCAGCATCCATTGCAGACCAGCGATCCCAACATCCCCCACTGCAGCGCTCTACAGTGCAAGCAGGTACCGACTCCTGAAGTCCCCTCAGCAAAGAGTGCGCATCAACCCCAGCTCTCCCTGACTTCACTGGACCCCTCAATCTTTCTTAACCTTCTTACTTCCCCCACACTTTCCTCTCACTCCTCTCTGTCACTCTCACTCTGACAGTCCCATCCAGTCTCGCTTCTCCCCAAATCTAAAGCCTTGTCCCTTTCCTTACTGTCCTTCAGTCCCTCTCTGTCTGTCTGCCTTGCTGTCGTAAAGCCCCGGCTGTACTGTGAGAGAGGCCTGGTAAACTCTCGCTCACTCTCTTTCTGTCCCTGTCTCTCACATGCACACGCACACACACTTCCTCTAGCGATGCACATGACAATTCCACAGCTTGCAAGCCAGCACTTTCTAAATGGATCTGCAGCTCTTTTACACAGCAGTCCAGTGCAGGTTTTAAAGAGCCCTGTAACCCAACACTATGTGCAGTCCATGTGTCTCTCACTAACAAGGGGATTGGGGAGTGTGATCTGTACGGGCACTTCTGAATACCACGTTGAGAGGTCCAGCACGGTACACTAACTACACAGGCAGTGCAGGAGAATTTCTAGAAGATATATAAAAATATCTAAATAAAAAAGAACTATTTAGAAAACAGCTGGGATGCACCAATTGTTTATGGTTTGCTCAGTCAGGATTTTTTTGTTTGTTTTTGTACAGAGTCAGAATTTAGTTAAAGGATCTGCAGTGGGCAGCACTTTCACAGCCCAGCAGCAAAGCCCGAAATAAATGGAGTCAGCTTGCATACTGAGAGATGGAACGACAGAGTGTGGTGACAGAAGCACAGCAAACAGACTTTGTCTAGCAAGCTGCATTAAACTGACGCTTACCTCCACTGCATCCACACTGTAAATCTGCACAAACAACTGCATCTGATCCTGAACACTGTTCCCTTAAAAACTTCTGCAATGTTAACATTGTGTTTAAAAAAACTGTAGATTCAGAAGGCTTTGCAAATTAAATTGTTGCAGCTATTGTTGTAGCTTTGTTCTAGACTGGTCAAAATTAGTTAAATGGTAACATTTCCTATTGATCTGTCCCATTGTTGCAGGTTGACGACACATCGTACTGGACAAAGAAAAATACATTTTTGACTGCATCTTTTCTGTGTGTTTTTGTGATATGATCCGTTATAATTGTCCTTATGCGATACTACACAAAAAGCACGGTCTTAGAGTAAAGGCACTTCACACATTTACATAAACACCCTTAATCTTACAAACATCTGTGGAATGTGACACATAGACAGGAGGCTACTCATAACAGGTCTAAACGTTAGGGGGAGCTACTGTCCATGCCATCCTCCCCCTCCCCTTGACCAACAGACACCAGATGTACAGCATAGCTAGGTGTGTGTGTGGCATTAACCTATAAGAAAGCAAACGGTGGTCCTACAGTAGTGTAGTGCATGTTGGTCCCTACTCTACATACCACCATGGAGAGGCACGTGAACTATGCAATGCATATGTAAGCAGTCTTTGACTAAACAAAAACAACTGCATAAAAGCTGGTATTTATAAAAGACAAACAGTACTGTCATACTGAATAATGACTTAGTACAGGGTCAGGACATAGGTCCTGGTTCATCAAGAAACCTTAACGGTTAACAATATTCCTAAATTTGGACCCAGATTATTGGCTCTTCATCCATATCCTTACATACAGTAACTAATGACTGAGACTAATACAGCAAGCTCCAGCTAATAGCTCTCGATCACCAAATTGCCAGCTTGCTACCAAGGGTAAAGTTCACTTCAATTTACTGTTTTGCTTCTGTGTAATTAGCATATTCTAAGCCTCTAATATATTTAGCAATGTCTCGTGGAAAGGGCCTGAAAAGATGTTAACATCTTATGATTTCCATTACACGAGAGTAGATGTTAAAACTTCATGCTGATTTGAACTCGGCTCTCGCCAAGATAAGCACCAACTAAGACGTAGCTTTACAGTAAACTAATGTGATCCATGTGTGTCTCCATCCATTTACGTTTCCTTCCATATGATGATGTAGATATCCTTCTGTCTGGTGTTAATGGCTGAAGTGTAATGCTGGCTCCAGGGATCAGCTTATTTTGCCTCCCTGGCGCATCAGCACACACAACGGCTGCGATGCTGGCTCCGGGGATCAACCAAAGTGCGGCCTCCCCAGCGCATCAGCATGACAACCGTCTGGATTGAGCTAAGTAGGGTACATCTCTGGGGTTTTCAAGTGGGCACCTTCCATCCTCAGTGTTTCGTCGACTAGCCCACGACACCTCAAGAGGGCTCGACGGTGATTCTGGCGTCCCAGCATCACCCCCCTCCGTCCCCCACTCAACTCAGCCCAGCTTACTTACCTGTCCCCAGCCAGAATCTTTCCGTCTCAACCACAGCCAGTTGCTGCTCCTCTCTGCTGCTTCAGATAAGTTCTTCACTGTGCGACGCAACTCTTGGCCACTGAATCCGACGTCTCTGAGAAACCGGGTTGTAGAGTGTGCCACAAATCCTCGACAACCCACTTCCACTGGGTAAACCCGAACTCTCCATCCTCGCTGTTCCGCTTCAGTGGCTAGTTGAGCATACCGCAGTTTCTTCCTCTCATACGCCTCATCTACAGCATCCTCCCATGGCACTGTTAACTCTACCAGGTGAACAAGGCGTGCTGATCCAGACCACAAGACAATATCTGGTCGAAGGTTAGTGGTGGCAATCTCAGGTGGAAAAATAAGCCGTTGACCAACATCTGCCAGCATATTCCAGTCTCTAGCAGCTTCCAGTTGTCCTGGGCGAGGATTGGTTTTAACACCTTTTCTTGGTGGTTGCTCTCCTGGGCGGAGGAATGTTGTCTTTTGTGTGTAATGTTTTGATGGAACAGGTGGCAACTTATTGGTCATGTTACGCTTGTCTTCCAATGCTAAGGCCAAACATCGCAGCACCTGGTCATGGCGCCAAGTAAACCGTCCTTGGCTAAGAGCCACCTTACATCCTGTCAAAATGTGCCTTAATGTTGCAGGTGATGAACACAAAGGACATGAGGGATCCTCTCCTACCCAGAGGTTTAGGTTCTGTGGTGATGGGAGAACATCATATGTTGACCTGATGAGGAAACTGATCCTGCTCTGTTCCATTGACCATAGGTCTTGCCAGCCAATCTTGCGTTGTTCCACACTCTCCCATCTCATCCATTCTCCCTGTTTGGCCTGGGAAATGGCCTTTATACACCTCATCCTCTCCTCCTGCTTTTGCACCTCGTTGACTACCAGCTTCCTCCTTTGAGCTGGGGCCGCCTTGTGCCATGTAGGAGGAGTTGAACTGAAACCAAGACCCCCTCTTCCATGCTGAACTTGTCCCATGATATCACCAATTCGAAGGGCAGCCTTTGCATCTTCCACAGCTTTCTTTGCCGCCCACTTTCTTCCAGTTTTCAACACAGGTGCTGCCTCCCTTACGCATTTATCGCGTGACTCTACTAATGTCATTTCCAGTCTGACCTTGGCGCACTTAAACTCCTCGGTTAGAGCAGAGACTGGTAGCTGCAGTATTCCTTTACCATAAAGTCCCACTCTGCTGAGGCAGCGTGGAACTCCCAACCATTTCCTGATGTATGAACTGATTAAAGCTTCCAGCTTCTCTACTGTTGTCAAAGAAACCTCGTACACAGTCAGTGGCCACAGCAACCTCGGCAGTAGACCAAACTGAAAGCACCAGAGTTTTAGTTTACCTGGTAGAGCGCAGCTGTCTATGCTCTTCAACCCTTCCACTGCTTGTTGTCTAACTTCTCCCACACGAACTGTGTCCTTTAGATCCCCGTCGTACCATCTCCCAAGACTCTTCACTGGCTTCTCAGACACTGTTGGTATTGCCTCACCATTAATGAAGAATGTTTTATCTACTACTTTGCCTTTAATTATAGAGATGCTCCTTGATTTAGTGGGCTTGAATTGCATTCGTGCCCATTCAATGTTATTGGTTAATTTGCCCAATAATCGATTAGTGCAGGCTACTGTTGTAGTCATGGTTGTCATGTCATCCATATATGCTCGAATTGGTGGTAATCGCATTCCAGAAGCCAAGCGCTCTCCTCCTACTACCCATTTTGATGCCCTAATGATTACTTCCATTGCCATGGTAAAAGCCAGTGGAGAAATGGTGCATCCTGCCATTATTCCAACCTCTAGGCATTGCCATGTAGTGCTGAATTCTGAAGTTGAAAAACTGAATTGCAAATCTCCAAAATAGGCTTTCACTAAATTTGTTATTGTCATCGGTACACTGAAAAAATCAAATGCTGCCCAAAGTAGTTCATGTGGCACTGAACCATATGCATTAGCCAAATCCAGGAATGTCACATGGAGCTCCTTCCTCTCCTTTTTAGCTGATTGAATTTGTTGCCAGATCACATTGATGTGTTCTAAGCAACCTGGGAAACCTGGAATGCCCGCTTTTTGTATTGAAGTGTCAATGAAGCAGTTCTTTAATAGGTAAGCTGACAATCTCTGAGCAATAATGCTGAAGAAAATCTTGCCTTCTACGTTTAATAGGGAAATGGGACGAAACTGACTGATGCTTGTAGAATCTTTTTCTTTAGGTATAAAGACTCCACCTGCTCGGCGCCATGCTCTTGGTACAACCTGTTTTTCCCATGCCACTTTCATCAATTTCCACAGAATTCGTAGAACTCCTGAAGCACTCTTGTACACTCTGTACGGAACTCCATTAGGCCCTGGAGATGATGAAGCCCTTGCTTTTTTCACAGCTTGCTCTATTTCTTTCCACTTAGGTGCACAGTCCTCCATTTGGTATTCTGGTGGATTGATAGGTGGGATGTCTGACGGAATTGACATAGGCTCCTGCCTTTTTGAATCTGTATGTGTTTCCTCCAAATATCTCTCCAGCTCAACCTTAGATGCTTTTAGTGTGCCATTCTTCTCACTGGTGAATAACTTCTTTACAAATTTGAATGGGTCTTTATAAAAGTTAGCTCTCGCACGCTCCTTCTTTTTGTAGCGTTTCCGTAGGCGCTCAGCTCTGCGCAATGTTGCAAGCTTATCTTTTATGACCTTTTGTAAGAGATTGAGTCCCTCCTTCTGACTTTGTTCTGCTCTTCTCCATTGGTTCCTCAGCTGTCTCCTTTCTCTAACTAAGCGTTCAATCTCCTGCTGCCGTCTAGACTTCCCAGGAATAGTTTGTACTTTTTCCTTCCTTTTTTCAACTCCAAACCTCTCACTTCCATATGCGTAGATGATGTCCCCAAATTTATCCAGCTTCTTTTCAACTGTTCCACTTAATCTTTCCAATGCGACGCAGAGATCTGTGTTTACTGTGTCCCATGCAGTTTTCTCACAAGCTCTTGGCCATTTAACTCCAGGCTTGTGCCCGTTGAGGTTCTTTTCTCTCTTATGCTGGTTTGTCTGACCGGGTTCACAAGGACCATTAGGTTCATCACTAACTGTGTCCATGCAAGTCCTCCTCACATCTATGACAGGGGTGCTGATATCCTGCGAACTGTGGTTTGCTTCCTGTCGCTGGATTTCATTCGACTGACTTGACTGACTTCGTAAGAAGTACTGATCAATGCGAGGCCCTTGTCCCTTCTCCCTCAAGCATTTCATTCTCCCTTGATGAATCTTCAAACCCCTGACCGTTGTCGCCTTGCTCCAGCCGCAGACACAAACCTGGAGTTCCATGTCTTTGTTAACTGCAGATCTTGAACTAGTCTTTTGTGAAGTACTCTCCATACTCATATCCGTTTCCGTTCCTAAGTCGTTAACCGTGTTGTCCAACGTTGAGTCATCTTCCGCCCCCGCTCTCGCAGACTCTAGGGGTATTTTTCTCTTTAATTTCTTAGAAGCCTTGGGCGGGTGTCTCCAGCATCCTGTAAACACAGAGCTGGATACTGCCGACAAGGGTAGCTAACCCTTACCAGCCCCAATGGGGTCTCTTTCCTCCTGTCAGCTGTCTCTCCAGGCTGTCACAAGGTCTTTCCCTTGTTGCCAGCTGCACTATTCACAGCAGTCACTGGACGTATCCAGATCTTCATGATTTCCATTACACGAGAGTAGATGTTAAAACTTCATGCTGATTTGAACTCGGCTCTCGCCAAGATAAGCACCAACTAAGACGTAGCTTTACAGTAAACTAATGTGATCCATGTGTGTCTCCATCCATTTACGTTTCCTTCCATATGATGATGTAGATATCCTTCTGTCTGGTGTTAATGGCTGAAGTGTAATGCTGGCTCCAGGGATCAGCTTATTTTGCCTCCCTGGCGCATCAGCACACACAACGGCTGCGATGCTGGCTCCGGGGATCAACCAAAGTGCGGCCTCCCCAGCGCATCAGCATGACAACCGTCTGGATTGAGCTAAGTAGGGTACATCTCTGGGGTTTTCAAGTGGGCACCTTCCATCCTCAGTGTTTCGTCGACTAGCCCACGACACCTCAAGAGGGCTCGACGGTGATTCTGGCGTCCCAGCATCACCCCCCTCCGTCCCCCACTCAACTCAGCCCAGCTTACTTACCTGTCCCCAGCCAGAATCTTTCCGTCTCAACCACAGCCAGTTGCTGCTCCTCTCTGCTGCTTCAGATAAGTTCTTCACTGTGCGACGCAACTCTTGGCCACTGAATCCGACGTCTCTGAGAAACCGGGTTGTAGAGTGTGCCACAAATCCTCGACAACCCACTTCCACTGGGTAAACCCGAACTCTCCATCCTCGCTGTTCCGCTTCAGTGGCTAGTTGAGCATACCGCAGTTTCTTCCTCTCATACGCCTCATCTACAGCATCCTCCCATGGCACTGTTAACTCTACCAGGTGAACAAGGCGTGCTGATCCAGACCACAAGACAATATCTGGTCGAAGGTTAGTGGTGGCAATCTCAGGTGGAAAAATAAGCCGTTGACCAACATCTGCCAGCATATTCCAGTCTCTAGCAGCTTCCAGTTGTCCTGGGCGAGGATTGGTTTTAACACCTTTTCTTGGTGGTTGCTCTCCTGGGCGGAGGAATGTTGTCTTTTGTGTGTAATGTTTTGATGGAACAGGTGGCAACTTATTGGTCATGTTACGCTTGTCTTCCAATGCTAAGGCCAAACATCGCAGCACCTGGTCATGGCGCCAAGTAAACCGTCCTTGGCTAAGAGCCACCTTACATCCTGTCAAAATGTGCCTTAATGTTGCAGGTGATGAACACAAAGGACATGAGGGATCCTCTCCTACCCAGAGGTTTAGGTTCTGTGGTGATGGGAGAACATCATATGTTGACCTGATGAGGAAACTGATCCTGCTCTGTTCCATTGACCATAGGTCTTGCCAGCCAATCTTGCGTTGTTCCACACTCTCCCATCTCATCCATTCTCCCTGTTTGGCCTGGGAAATGGCCTTTATACACCTCATCCTCTCCTCCTGCTTTTGCACCTCGTTGACTACCAGCTTCCTCCTTTGAGCTGGGGCCGCCTTGTGCCATGTAGGAGGAGTTGAACTGAAACCAAGACCCCCTCTTCCATGCTGAACTTGTCCCATGATATCACCAATTCGAAGGGCAGCCTTTGCATCTTCCACAGCTTTCTTTGCCGCCCACTTTCTTCCAGTTTTCAACACAGGTGCTGCCTCCCTTACGCATTTATCGCGTGACTCTACTAATTGATGTCCCAAGAGACAGAGGAGAAGTTAACAAAACAATCATAACTGTCCATACCAAACATGCTGACAGAGAGGGGAGCTCTGCAGTATGAAAGCCATTGTCCAACCCCCATGTTAAGTCAATATACAATCAATGTTAAACCATTTTTAAACTTTGATGGGAAGACTCCCTTCAAATACTACACGTACTATAGCAGATTTCCAGTTGACAATTATTTAAGTTATGTATTACCTTCAACAATGACCATAGCAAAAAGCACGCTGTACCTTAACAAGTCTCGTTTTTATCCCCTCGCTTCTAACTTCACTTAACAGACTTCTTGGTGAATTAACTGTATTTTAGTTGTTAAATTGTAACGGTACCGGTAGCTAAACCACCAGCAATTGTCAAGTACAGTATGATGAAATACTACTACTAATAATAATAATAATAATAATAATAATAATAATAATAATAATAATAACACATTACCGTTGTCACCTACCTACTCGTTTACAATGATGTGTGCAAATTGATTCAATGGCGCTTCCTGCTTCTTACACGCATAGAAACTGTTTACCTTCCGCTGTTTCAGAATGCCAAAGCAAATAGGAGTAAGCGATGAAATAATTAGCCAATCACAAGCTGAGAAACGGTTCAGAACATCCTTGCGCCGCTCAGTGTGACCAATCACAGGATTATCAATTGGTAAGCGCAGACTCTCTTTGTCACAGAAAGCCACGCTGGAAGGAGGAGGGACTAAAAAGCCTTGTGGGTGCGCACTTTTGACCGGACTGGCATAATAAATTTTGATAATTAAAATGCATTATTTTGTGCATTACAGTGGAAGTGGAGAACTCAAATCAAATAAATAAAACGTGGTCTCAAATAGTTCACCGTAGTTTCAGACACGTTTTACAATGTACCGGTGATTTGACCTGGATTTTATAGGTTCGTGGACTTGGGATTGACTAGAGGACAATGAGTTCGAGTGAATAGCTTCATGAAACGGTGAAATAACGCTTTTATTATTAGTATTTCTTTCATTATACAATCCACGACCTTCCTTTTGGGAGCAGTTGGTAAATGATTCTGGTATATAAGGTACTGTTGGTATTTTCTGCATTGTTTCTTAGCAGCCACAAGAGGGGGCTCATCACGGGTTTTTAGAAAAATGTCTGCTTGTCATCTTAGTACAGTAGTATCATTTGGAAGCTGGACTTGGTTACTTTTTTTTATTAAAGATTATTATCATTAAAGTTTTCTTAAATATGTTTCAAACATTGCAGATTTTTGTGCAGACAGTAAGATGTAACATTTAAACCAGGTTCCCCTTTTACTGAAGCTTTCTAACACTGCATGCATCCCATCAGAGATGGGCTTCTGACTGCCTGCTGCAGATTGTACTGGTTGACTGCATCAGTTGGGTATGAAAAACAGATGTGGGGAAGCTGCAGTTAAAATGCCACTGAAGTGGTCTCAAACTGCAGTTCCGGAGCATTGCAGAGAACACTTTAGAGATCAGACTTTTATATATATATATACACACATAGACAGGATGCCAGATTGTGGTACACAGAGACAAGCCCAAGCAACGCTTACATCAAAAATAAAACCAGGAATAAATTCATCCTTCAAGGCAGACCTAATTTGTTTTTAAATGTTTGCTTCTTGAAAATAATTAATTTTGAATCTAACAGGGATCCATAAACGGTAAATACTGCAAAAGAATGCAAATGAGTTTCTTTGGCACAAGGCTCAGTTAAAGAGCGGTGACTCTCTAATTACGTTTGCTGTAGTTTCCCTAACAGCTTGGAGGATATTGCAAACACACCGCAGTCTAGCCACTCTGCTGCTGTGAGTACAGCTTAACTGCACTTTCATTCAAACCAATGACATATACTTTGGAGATTTTGGTACAGGTTCGAGCATGAGAACGTATGAACATAAGAACATAAGAACATAAGAAAGTTTACAAACGAGAGGAGGCCATTCAGCCCATCTTGCTCGTTTGGTTGTTAGTAGCTTATTGATCCCAGAATCTCATCAAGCAGCTTCTTGAAGGATCCCAGGGTGTCAGCTTCAACAACATTACTGGGGAGTTGGTTCCAGACCCTCACAATTCTCTGTGTAAAAAAGTGCCTCCTATTTTCTGTTCTGAATGCCCCTTTATCATGATGTATGAACATCATAATATTTACAATGCACAGGTTCCCCACATTGTAATGGTCATTTTAAACTCTTCATGCGTATTCCATTCACTTTTCGTCAATGTTGAAAAATGTTTAATTATGACTGTTATATTTTCCCTTTACCTCATAATGACATGCCTCGTCAATGGAGCTATGTGAATAAAGTGAAGGGCTTTTACAAGACAGCTTAATAAAGTGGTTGCAACATCCGTCTCATAAAGTGTGGAGATTTAGCACTGAGAGGTTTCAGTTTCCAAACACAGCAGGGATGTGTGTGAGTTTAGGTGTGCTGTGCTATTTCACACACCAGCCCTTCACCATGTTTTATGTTTTAACAGGTTATCACCATGTATGGCTATAATTGACCACATTTTCCATTGTGCTTTACCACAAATGTTTGCGTTCATCTTACCGTGACTGGGATCATTATCTTGGTTCGTTCTACTTTTAAATTTTACAGCATACATATGGCTAAAACAACGTACTGGAATGTTTTAGAAAAAAATGTTTTGACACACGTGATAATACAGGTACAGAATGTTTAATATCTTATCGTTTTGTATAAGCACTTTACACATAGAACTTCCATTTAAATCAGTGAATGTTACTTTTTATTAATCCTGCCAATGTATTTGATCAAAGTGACAAATAAAAAAAGGCATTTGTTCTTTAAGAACATACTGGGATTTGATTTCAATTCTACTTCCAATCCATTCATATGAACGCTTGGATCACATGGAGGACATATTTTCTGTTACAGCAGGGCAGGCATTATCGCTGTATTATCTTTGGAATAGGTACTGTGTTATTATCCCCAGTGCTACATACTGTAAGTTTTGCCAAGCATCTTTGTCTTGTATTTTCTCTGCCCTATTTGGTCTGTCTCACCAGCTTGAATCTTTGTTTTTACAGCATTTTGTGATCGGCTGTGTGTTGGCACTGATTGGAATTTTCTGAATGTATACATACAGTTAAAGTTTCTGACTGGACCCACAGAACTATCTGAGCAATGACAACATAAAGTAATCGTCAATGTTTTGTGAGCTTGTGAAAATATTTGACATACTATTATTTATTTATTTAGGATACGCCTTTATCCTAGGCAACTTACAGAGACTAGGGTGTGTGAACTATGCATCAGCTGCAGAGTCACTTACAATTATGTCTCACCTGAAAGACGGAGCACAAGGAGGTTAAATGACTTGTTTAGGGTCACACAATGAGTCAGTGGCTGAGGTGGAATTTGAACCTGTGACCTCCTGGTTACAAGGCCATTTCTTTAACCACTGGACCACACAGCCTCATATTTGAGCTGCTCCTATTAAAAAGGAATCACCAAACAAACCTTGTTTATACAAGTGTTAAAACGAGAAATAAACAAGAATCCAAATTGTATTGCATCAGTTTTAAAACTCATAAGAATCCGAATCAGTATTGAAGCTGAAATGTTCTATGGCTACTTGAATTTGGCTTGTATAGAGGTTTGATGGAACACTCATCTCACAATTGTGTTGTAATCTGTACAGCTCCTTCAGCTGTAAACCCTAAAGCAGTTGTCGGTGTACTGTAGTTATGTGTTTGAAACCTTAATACAACATTTTGTTTTCCCATTTAGAAAGAAATAGAAAACGGTTGTTGTTTTTTTCTTTACTTATTTTGAGCCGTTGTTCTGCCACTGTGTGAACGATGAAGACTGTGAGAACTCAGCAGTCTCTCAGGAACCCTTACAAATGACATGCTGTATCTGCAGGGTTTTGTTATCCTGGTGAAATCATTTTTAAGAGTAAAACAAATACAATAAAATACAAAACACAAAGGTATTAAATCTGGCCCGAATTCTGTTACATGCTTCCCTATAATCTTTGAAGCTAACTTTAAAAAGTCTGTTAAATAAGGACACTTAGATTTTGATTAATGGGTTTCAAAAAAGGCATGCGTGTGCTCCTCAGAAGTAAGGTACTTTGGATGTGATCTGTGCCTTATTAAGGAATCCCTAGGACTGTAAACCGCTGGGTCTGCTTCGTGTCTCTGGTAGAATACTGCCCAGGAAAACAGGCCCCCTCTCCCCCTCTTCCTGAAGCAGACATTCACAAACACACACAGCCTTTTCTCTAAATAAGGCTTGTCTTATCTAAGTTCCTGAAACTTCAGCATAACTCCCAAATATCCCAAAATCTATTGTGGTGGCAGCCGGACCAAACTTTCACATTCTTTTGCCTTGTATGGTTAAAACCCTGGGGTGGGCGGGTCCTGTTTGGACAAGGCACAGCTGCCCATTGGTTGTGAGCGAGAAAAGGGGCGTGGACGGCTAGCTTGAGCTACAAAACAAACTTTTTAGCTAGCTGACTTGGAAGTAACTGCAGACGAAAGACGACAGAGTTCCCTATCTCCACCCGAAGCAGAGGTGAGTCTGCCATGATGTCATTCTTTGGTATATTGTATTCCTTTAGTGATTCTGAAGTACTGTGTTAGAACTGGAGGGCAGCTAGTCCGGTTGTTAGACTTGAGGACTGGGAGGTATCAAGCCTTTTGGTTAATGCTGAAGCTGCCAGGGCTGGGTTTGAACTGGTTTTACCATATTGTACAGACTGCAGTGGATTTCAGCTGGTCAGAGCTGGTAGTTGTTTTCAGTATGGCACTCTGATTAAATTGATGTTTATTCTGTTACAAAAAAAAAAATGCTTTAATTCCACAGGAAATTGGCTGTTGTTATAAGGTACCATTCCTAATTGTCAGGCAAATGGAAAATCAGCAAACAAGACCAAATCCCCCAACAGACCAATCCCAATATTGTGCTTCTTGAAGCTGAGGAATAGGATGCAGACTGGCTTAGTGGTTGGAGCTGAGCATTGGTAGGCAGTGGGCTCTAGTGGTTAGTGCCATGAACTGGGAAGCAATGTAACACATCCTCTGCCCCTCCTATCTGCTAAGGCAAGCAGTCTCCACTGGGGAAATGACAGCTGATTGTATCTCTGCTTGATTGAATCACGTATTTAAGACTAGGACAAAACTCAATGCCAGACTAGACAAGGAGAATGGGTGCACTGGTCTGAATACAAAGCTGAAATATAATTTTCTAAAAATGCATATAGTTTAATTTTAATCACATATTGTTCACTTTTAAATATTTAAGAAGATTTTCATCAGATTAACCCATTGTGAAAATACAGTATCAGTATTTCCTGTACCAGAGGATCACTATAAACAAAACTGTATTTGAAAAAAGGCAAACCCTTTCTTATTTGTTTTGCTTCGTGAGTCACCGCTGCAGGTAGCAGTAACAGCAGCCAAACCGTCAGTCAGCAAAGTACACAACCATAGAAGAAGAATATAGGCCGAAACAAAATAATCAGTTTTGAGCAGAAAATGCAATTGCAAAACAAAATCAGAACTGTAATACTGTGTATTCACTGTTAATTACTTTGAGATAATGGGCCCTATTCTCAAACAGGAACTCACGATTTAGAAAAAACAATGTTTTTTAAAAGCCTAGTGGTTTGAGTTAAGGGGCTGAGAGGCAGAGTGGCCTCGTGGTTTAATGAGGGGCTGAGAGGCAGAGTGGCCTTGTGGTTTAATGAGGGGCTGAGAGGCAGAGTGGCCTTGTGGTTTGAGTTGAGGGGCTGAGAGGCAGAGTGGCCTTGTGGTTTGAGTTGAGGGGCTGAGAGGCAGAGTGGCCGCGTGGTTTGAGTTGAGGGGCTGAGAGGCAGAGTGGCCTCGTGGTTTAATGAGGGGCTGAGAGGCAGAGTGGCCTCGTGGTTTAATGAGGGGCTGAGAGGCAGAGTGGCCACGTGGTTTGAGTTGATGGTCTGAGAGGCAGAGTGGCCTCGTGATTTAATGAGGGGCTGAGAGGCAGAGTGGCCTTGTGGTTTAATGAGGGGCTGAGAGGCAGAGTGGCCTTGTGGTTTGAGTTGAGGGGCTGAGAGGCAGAGTGGCCGCGTGGTTTAATGAGGGGCTGAGAGGCAGAGTGGCCTCGTGGTTTAATGAGGGGCTGAGAGGCAGAGTGGCCTCGTGGTTTGAGTTGAGGGGCTGAGAGGCAGAGTGGCCTTGTGGTTTAATGAGGGGCTGCAAGGCAGAGTGGCCTCATGGTTTAATGAGGGGCTGAGAGGCAGTGGCCTTGTGGTTTAATGAGGGGCTGAGAGGCAGAGTGGCCTCGTGGTTTAATGAGGGGCTGAGAGGCAGAGTGGCCTCGTGGTTTAATGAGGGGCTGAGAGGCAGAGTGGCCTCGTGGTTTAATGAGGGGCTGAGAGGCAGAGTGGCCTCGTGGTTTAATGAGGGGCTGAGAGGCAGAGTGGCCTCGTGGTTTAATGAGGGGCTGAGAGGCAGAGTGGCCTCGTGGTTTAATGAGGGGCTGAGAGGCAGAGTGGCCTCGTGGTTTAATGAGGGGCTGAGAGGCAGAGTGGCCTCGTGGTTTAATGAGGGGCTGAGAGGCAGAGTGGCCTCGTGGTTTAATGAGGGGCTGAGAGGCAGAGTGGCCTCGTGGTTTAATGAGGGGCTGAGAGGCAGAGTGGCCTCGTGGTTTAATGAGGGGCTGAGAGGCAGAGTGGCCTCGTGGTTTAATGAGGGGCTGAGAGGCAGAGTGGCCTCGTGGTTTAATGAGGGGCTGAGAGGCAGAGTGGCCTCGTGGTTTAATGAGGGGCTGAGAGGCAGAGTGGCCTCGTGGTTTGAGCTGAAGGGCTTGAAGGCTGGTTGGCCTCATTGTTAGATCTGAGTGACTAGTAGGCAGTGTGGCCTAGTGGTTAAATCTCATCAATCACTAGAAATACTTAATGAAGAAGAAAAGTAATTGATCAACTACTAATGATCATTATTAAAATAGTGAGTGTTCAGTTGATCAAATACTTCAGAAACATTGTAGCTAATTATTAAATTAGTGGGTTTTCAGTCGATCTTCTTCATTGATAATATATAACAGATACAATCTGCATCACACAAATACAATTCATCATTTATTTTTAATATTTAAATTTGAGGCGTCTAGTTTTCCACTTTTCTATAGAGTAGGAACGCAAACCGTTAATGTTTAAAACCAAGCAAGAAAAAACAACTTGCGTGCAAGGGCCTTATAATCAGCTTCCTGACTCATTGCTTTCTGCTCTGAGATGAAAACAGACTTTTAGCTTGGTACTGTACATACGCCCTGGTGCCTTTTACGTCGGTTAAGCAGAGGAGTAATTAACGGTGGAGAAAATGGTTGACTGGGCATACTGAAGGTGCAGCAAGGCTGTGTGAAACACTTTTGACTTTATTAGGATCTGGGTTATGCATCTCAGTCCCAGTGCATCTGTTTCCCACATTTCGATTTGTGATTCACAGAGGAGGGCAGGGAACATGCAGCATTCCCTCCTTTGAGCTGTGCAAGGCTCTCATAGTTTTTATTTTATAGACTGCGTATTTCATGACAGCATCACCCCACAGCTCTGCAGCAATTGTCAGTGCAATTAAGTAAAGCAGAAAGCAACTTCATATTTTGGATACATTAAAAAATAACAACCGTTTCGTTTTATATAAAATATGCATCATTTTTATATTTGTATATTCTGTGTTATGATATGTAACATAATCTTTATTTTGTTAACAACAATTAAAGGGGTGATAACTTTTTGGGTGTTTTATATATACTGAACACAGTTTGTGATACTTTTACGAAGGTGGACAGCAGTTTAATATTTAACACACTAAAAATGACACTTTCATGTAGGTCTGCTCCACAGAAAATAGACTTTTCAAGTCATCATCAATAAGTTTATCTGCACTGTTCCCCCCCCCATGTCACTATTAAAATAGGTATTGGAGTTCTCATTTATAAATCCTACACTGTCGTTTTTTTGGAGCTCAGACCTGGAATGCGTATTGCCTTAATTCAAGTGAAGAGGACAACTCAACTATGCTGCATCTCCTTTAATAAAATGCTGTGTGCCTGTGTCAGTTAAGGGATAAAGACATAAAGGGAAGTGCAGGAATGTCGGTGAATGAGTTTGAATTGCTTGGGAGTGACACCATTCTTTGTAAAACAAAGTTAAAATAGACTCTAGAACAGGACAGAGAGCTTTGTGGTTTCATTAGAGCTATGACTGTGGAGTTCTGCACCCAAGCTGATGGGTGTGTGCAAATCATTGTTAATTGAACATTGTCATTGCAGTGACGTCATTCAATCAAAACATGTTAGGAATGTGAAAAAAAAACACTGATGCTTTCTTCCCTTTTAAAGCTGTAAACTTTGCTTCGCAGTGGTTCCAGTTTTAAATATTACTTAAAGGAAGAATGATTTTGTATATAATGTCTGTAAGCGTTTTACTTCTAAATGATCTGATCTCCCTGTACATCTTATTACAAATCAGATTAGAATAACCAAAGGGACCAAGCAAGCTGTGACTGCCAAAACATGACACTATTTATTTTCTTTCTATTTGTAACAACTTGTTTACTTTACTTGTTTGCAATAGAAAAACAGGAAATGGGAAAAACTATGCTCATCAGCTAGCTAGACCTTACAGATCGTACACTCCTCCATCACAAGTAATTACCAATCTTAATTTGGACAACACCTAGCAAAATTACCACATGGACTTCCTTGCATGTCTGAAGCAGCTGTACTGGAGAGAGAGAGAGGGAGAGGCAAAACAAGGGTCACTGCTCTGGAATGGCAGTTAGAGTTCACGGTTCTGCTGTTATTGTAATGCTCTGGAATGGCAGTTAGAGTTCTCGGTTCTGCTGGTATTGTAATGCTCTGGAATGGCAGTTAGAGTTCACAGTTCTGCTGGTATTGTAATGCTCTGGAATGGCAGTTAGAGTTCACGGTTCTGCTGGTATTGTAATGCTCTGGAATGGCAGTTAGAGTTCTCGGTTCTGCTGGTATTGTAATGCTCTGGAATGGCAGTTAGAGTTCTCGGTTCTGCTGGTATTGTAATGCTCTGGAATGGCAGTTAGAGTTCATGGTTCTGCTGGTATTGTAATGCTCTGGAATGGCAGTTAGAGTTCATGGTTCTGCTGGTATTGTAATGCTCTGGAATGGCAGTTAGAGTTCACGGTTCTGCTGGTATTGTAATGCTCTGGAATGGCAATAGGTCCTGTGTTGCTGGTGCTGGTATTATTGCTGGTTATAAAGTTGGCTTATAAAAAATAAATAATTCATGCTGACCTAACACAGATGAAGGCTTTAGATTAGACTTGGTTTGCTTGACTAGTTTCTTCCTCAAAAAATAAAACAACACTTCTGTTGTTTTTCTCTATGGAATCACTAATCCCTGCTCCTCGTACCCCCAGGTACAACCAGTCGCCATCATGTCCAGCAAACGCGCCAAGGGAAAGACAACGAAGAAGCGCCCCCAGAGGGCGACTTCCAACGTGTTTGCCATGTTCGACCAGTCCCAGATCCAGGAGTTCAAGGAGGCGTTCAACATGATCGACCAGAACCGAGACGGCTTTGTCGACAAGGAGGACTTGCATGACATGCTGGCCTCTCTCGGTGAGCCGTCACAGTTCATTTAGTGTAGTGCTTGTGTTTTCAATCGAGAGCCCGTTGTGTCTTTTGCTTTACTGCTGTTGATTTGGCACTGCTTTATTGTTTGGGAGGGGTCTGTGACTTGCTGTATTGTGGCGTTTGCAGGTAAGAACCCAACGGATGAGTACTTGGAGGGGATGATGAGCGAGGCCCCGGGCCCCATCAACTTCACCATGTTCCTGACAATGTTCGGAGAACGACTCAACGGCACCGACCCTGAAGACGTTATCCGCAACGCCTTCGCCTGCTTCGACGAGGAGGGCACTGGTATGACACGGACTGCAGCTCTGCACGTCTCTACACTGTGTATCTGTCTGTCTGTCTGTCTGTCTGTGGAATCCACGTCACCTCCCTCTGTAACAATGTGTTCTTACTTATCTTTCTCTGTGGCACGTATCTATTGGCCCAGTGTCTGGATTTAGTAATTCAGTAACCTGCATTGTTTGAAATAGGCCATTTGAATAGCATCTTTTAGCACCAAGTAACTTTACTGTCCTCCCTGGGATGGGTAACTTAATAGTTTCAGTGTCTTAAACTAAAAAAAATAAATAAACTGGCATTAGTATACATACTAGTATACAGCTATGGCCAAAAGTTTAGCATCAGAATGAAATAATTTTTCTTCATAAAGTCGAATGAAACCTGCTGAATAAGGTTACATTAACATATATGCATCTATGTATAACCGGTCAGCAGTTTGCACGTTTCCTGTTTTCTTTGTGCTCAGGCGTTCTTCACGAGGACCACCTGCGGGAGCTCCTGACCACCATGGGCGACCGCTTCACTGACGACGAGGTGGATGAGATGTTCCGCGAAGCACCCATTGACAAGAAGGGCAACTTCAACTACGCAGAGTTCACCCGCATCCTCAAGCACGGCGCGAAGGACAAGGACGACTAGCACCGCCTCGCTGTACCTTCTTCAGCCAATAGGGAGCCCCCATGCCCCACCTACCACCAACAGAAAACCCTGCCTCTGCCACGTAGCCTCCCATGCCCCCTAGGGACCACCATCCCCCACCCTATAGCAGCCTTCTCACCACTACTCTAGCTTGGGCTCAATCAAAAAGGAGCTTCCCTTCACCCCTGCCCCACTTTATCAAGCCAATGGGAACACTGCATGCTCTGCTCTCTTCATTGATCTGCCTCTTCAAACACAAAAGGAATTTGTAGGATTCAGAAGCACTCAAGTTTCCGCGACATTTATAATGAGACCTTTAGGTCAGTGGTGTTGTCCAGCAGAAAATGCAGGCAGTAGGGGGTCTGGAAAGTAATTACCATTGGAATTGTCCCTGCTTTCCTTAATTTAAACGTTTGAGCCTAAATTAGTGTTAAAACATGGTTTGTGATATAGATATAAGAAAATAGAAAAGGAGATTGCCCATATAAAATGAATCATGACAAGAACGGAATACCCACGGAGAAGCCAGCTAGTTGTGGACTGACTGATGCCCTTAGTCTGTAGTATCCCACCAGTTTAAATGGGATGTAATTGGAGGTTTGTTAAAGCATTCACAGTACGTTTGTTGAACCAAAGATCGATCCAAAGCTGTATCTGAGAGAACGAAGCAGACCGCAGTCTGCCTCTGTGTCTGTTTTTGTATTTTTCCTCTCTGAAATCCAGTTTACTCTTTTGTATTATTCAGTGGAAAACACAAATAAATGTTTTCGTACCCAACTAAAAAGTATTTCTTTATTGCTTTTTTTTTTATTATTAAAATTGTGTTCTTGAAGTACTGTTTGTCAATAAATTCAATTCTGAGCTTCAACAACCACAAGAAACATAACACAAATATTAAGAATTCAATTTTATTTGTTACATGTATGAAAAAAAGATTTGATCACATACTTAAGGCTACAAAAATGGAATTTCATGAAGTCTAATCTCCCCACTATATTGCACTATTCAACAGCTTGTTCAAAAGGTGACCTCCAATTCAGAAGAAAGGCACAAATCACCAGTAAAATATAAAATGCAAAGAAATGAAAACTGCAGAGTCCTTTAAATGTATTTTTTTTGGTCATATGAAAACAGGATATTACAACCCACTATTTTAGATGCACAGGAGAGGTCAAGTCGAAATGGGCCCTGACAAGCAACACATGAATTTCACGTAGGCATCTACTGTAGAAATGAGCACAAATGAGCACACATTTAACAGCATTTAATACCTGGTGCACAAACAACTCAACCCTTAAACTTCATTTTCAACTCTGTTCCAGTAGCGAGACAGATAATCACAAGACAAACAGATGGGCAGAAGCATGATTAGGACTGGAGCCTCCTTACCCACCATGCACCTGCTCCAACACTGAGCCCTCCTGCACACTGGCTAGGTCAACACATCACTCCCACTCATGCAAATCAGTCTTAGGGTTCATTAAAACCATGCTCTGCCCACTGTGTATTTATACCAATATACCACAACACTGTCTCAGTTTCATTATTATAGGGCTGGGTAAAGTAGCTCCAGTGAATGGCTGTTACACTCCATGCACACACAAACTATACAAGTCAATGCATTTAGCACATGGTGCAAGAAAGGGTAAACTTTGATGGAGTAACCTGAAGCTTTTTGAATTTTTACTCTCTTAATAGTGGGTTTCAAATAATGATTTTAAGTAGTGACACTGCAGCCGACTTTCAGGCTTACTTTATATACACCTGAAAACACTCACAAATCCACGAGTTTTCCTGCGTACCCAATTTTGAGACCAGCTTTTGTCATGGGCATGATTGCAGGCAATATCTACTACCTTGATAGATTTGAAAAGAAACTTTCATTGGACATCTGATAATTCATAATGACTGTGTCCGACCTTCATAACACCACCATAACAGAGGTGGTAACTATTTGGTGAACTAAAATAAAATTCCAACCTCCCCAATTTATGTAATTTTGCTTTGAGGCTACAGAAATTTATCTTGGAATGACGCCCAACTACTGTGCATTGGTATTCCTATTTAAAAAAAAAAAAAAAAAAAGATTTTTATAAATTCCAAACGATATCCGTCCCCCTAAAGTAACTCACAGAATACCTTTGGAATGAGAGTTTCAGACAGGGTGAAGAAACTCAAAAGAATCCTGTCCCTAAAAATAGTTCTTTAAAAGCCCTGATGTATTGTAAAAACACAGAGCACCTCTAAACAGTTCACAGTATCTGTTGCACTGATTAAAAAGAAAACAGGCCAGGTCTGCTTTTCACTCCAGAGTAAAGTTTTTTTTTTGGAAGACACATTTCCAACAGCATTTCAAAACAGCTTGTGGTGCACATTAAAGTACCAGCAATTGACTTTCTCCATTTATCATTTCTACTTAGGAGACTTATAAGTGTTCCTTCCTTTTTTTCTATAAAGTAGTGTAAGCAGCAGACAGGAAGCTTGGCCACAGGTTTCTCAACGGTCCTGTGCCCTAGTTCACAGCTTCACGCACAGCGTGAGTGTGCTGGGAGCTCCACGCACATGCAACAGAACTCTGTGCCTGAACACTCTGGATGCTCTCCGAGTGAACGACCCTCTGTGTGTGAATAGTCCAAACGCTCGGCTCATAGACCCCGCGAACAACAGTCTCCCGGGCATTCGGCCTCTTCTCATCAACCCTCACGAAGTGGACATTCTGGGCGTGTTGTGCACTAGCAGCTCTGTTCTCCACAGCCATCGATCCACTGAATGTTTGAATTCCTTGGACAGCTGGCACGTTAACACTTTGGACCTTCTCCTTGTCAACGCTGTCCATGCACTGACTCTTACTCTGCTCACTCTTCCCTGCCTTGCTCGCTTCACTCTCGGCACCGACCATCCCTGGCCCACTCTGCCGCAGGTTATCCAGCTCAGCCGCTCGCTGCAGGGCTACCTCAACCAGTAACCGGAAGTCGCTGAAGTCCTGCAGACACACCTCCGGAGGTGTAGGGGGCGGCGTGTTAAACAGTCCTCCGGTCGGGCTCACAGAGTCTGCCCTGCCTAAGATGCCTGCTGTGTCGGAAGAAGAGCCCGTCTTGCTCAATACAGTCACCGTGCTCAGCTGGTTTGCCCTGCTCAAGATGGCGGGCGCGGTGGAGAAGTTTGCCCCACTCAAGATGGCCGTCGCTGTGCTCCCCAGGATGTTGAGGTCCAGGTATGGGGCAGGCTGAATGACAGACGGGCGCAGGGCAGCTAGGAGGGCCGGGCTTGTTTCCGGAGAGCTGGGTGCACCTCCCGTCCTGGGCTCAGTGATCTTGCCCCCCCGTCGTGAGATGGTGAACTGGTTTGGGTCCTTGCCGTCCCGCCTGAGCATGTCCGGGAGCAGACGGCGCCGCGCGTTGATAAACCAGTTACAGATCTGGAGGAAATCCAGAGAAACAGGAGCATTAACATGAAGTGTGAGCAAGTTACTATTGCATTGCTGTGGCATGTCACTTACAACATCTTATTTCAACCCATTTTAGGAAGATACCTTGGATTAGTGTATGAACTACTGAAGCCCTTTGCTATTTTTAACTGTGCTGTGCTTGCCTGTTCACTGTTGCTAGGGACCCTTAGGATTAGATCAGTTGCATCTCAAGGGTACTCTCCAAAGTTAAATAGATATTAACGTAAAATGGAAACGCTACTTAATAGCCTGGCTCTGCTCCAGTAGCGCAGCATCTATCCACAGAGGGGCACTCTTCACTCAGTATATTTAGATGTATGAAGTGTGATTGCAGTTTCAAGTGGGAGGGCATTAACTTTCATTGGCCAAACACAAAATTTAGCACCACTAAGGAGCCCTCATCAAGCATGTAAAAACAGATATCCAGAATTTCAATTACGCAACGCCTGGAACGCAGTGTTGAACTTTCTACCAAGATGCTATCTGCAAATACGAGGCCATGTTCCTTCCCAGAAACCAACACCACCAACAACTTTGCAGGCAGATTTGAATCCACACTGGAATGTCTGCATCAATGGTGCTATGTAACCAACTACTGGAGATACAACTTGAGCTGTCCATCGACTCCCTCTAGTGGCTAAAAAAATAAAACACTAGCTTTCCTTTCTTCAAGGGACTCTACAGAAGAAACAAGGACGGTCTCAGCTCAGAGAACCCAGGCTCTGAAACTATGCATCAGATTTCATAGTTTCATAGGCAAGTCAAGTCCTGTTGCTGGTTATTAATAGCATGACACTTCGTGTCAGCCTTTAAGCCTTCTGCGCTTCCCCTTTCAATGCGTTTATCTGACAGATGAAGATGAGCTGCAGTTCTGAAAGGACAGGAAGCCTTCTGAGGGATCTTAAACATGGTGCAACCTCCCTACTCTCATGACTAGAGGGGTACACGGCTTCTGATATTCCATCTACACATGCCACTTTTTAAAGCACGTACTCCACTAGAGATATTTTAAAGCTACTCTGGGAAGCCATGCTTTCACACTCATGCTGCCCAAAGAAACTTGACAAGAATCCAAGCTGAAACAGCAAATTCAAAACAGCCCACAGAGACAGAAACTAAGAAACTGTTGGAATGGAAGGTCATTCTCCGGCTGCAAAGCCACAAGCAGACATGAAAAACAATTGCTTTTCATGACTCAGAAGACCTCATTCTTACAAGGGAAACCATGTGGGCTTATAGTACTTCTCACAGTGTAAAAGCAGCCTTAGTTGTATGAATCATTATGGTTTAGCTGCAGAAGAGTTTCAGTGCCAATAGGCTTATGCTTGGGTTTTAAAATTACTGTATACACCAGCATGGTAGTAACATTGAAAAAAAACACACCAACACCTAGTTTTGGAGATTTGATAGACCGAGTACTCCCTCTCCAACTCTTTCCTAAAAACAGTCCCTGCTCCCCTGAATTTTCTGTACAGGATTGCGGGGGGTGTGTAAGCGAGGTGTGGGGTGGCTGGGGCCTTACCTGCAGCACAGAGAGGCCCGTCTGCCCAGACAGGCTCAGTTTCTCCTGCTCAGAGGGGTAAGCGTTGAAACGATGGTCATACAGCCAGTCTCGCAGGACCTGCACCGCCTTCTTGGGCAGGTTTCCGCGGCGACGCCTCTTGCCCGAGCCGCCCGACAGGTCCAAGGGGAAGCTGCTGCCCCCGTCATCCTCACACGGGTCACTGTCCGACATCACTGTGAACTCGGGCTCCTGGACGCGTTCCTCTTCCAGGACTGGGAAGATACACGCGTTTCAATGAGACATTGATATAAAGTGATTGCAAACTTCTCTGTAAGACTCTGCCGTTAAACCTGAACAAACATGCAGGCAAAACAAGGTACATTTCAGCTGTGTTTAAGATTCACAGAGGATTCTTTAATGTAAAGTGGTGCAGACTCTCCACTCATAGCTATACAACAGACAGCAGTAAAAGGCTCCACTCCGTGTAATTTGATCTACAGACCCAGGCAGTAATGTTGGAATTCCTTCCTGTCGTCTTGACAAAGGGGACAGTGGCGTTACCAATGCTTTAGGGGAGGGAATTCTGCACGTCTCACACGAAAATCTCTTTTCACTGAAACCGGCAAACAGCCTGGGGGCAGATATATATCCAAGCCGCTGGAAGGGGTACAAACGGCTTACGCTATTGAGTACACAGCGGTTCAGAACACGACGTTAAATCTGCATTCATTACCGGGAATGCACTTACTCTTAAAGCGTGGTTCAGATTGGAGCATTTGTATATGGCTAATGGTATACACGTGAAACACAAACGACTATTGGAGTATTGCAACAAAACACACGTGCGTTAAAAAACAAGACCACCAGAACCCCATGTATATTATATACACATACAGTCAGTATTCAAACGGGTGTTTAAAGCTACTCAAACTTTTAAAAATAAAAAAGGAACAAAGAACGTCCGTTATTCTCTACCGAAAAAAACAGATAAACAGTTACCGGTGTCTAGCCATATCCTGTGCTTATCTTTTCTGAAAGCTGACATGCCAAAACAACGCTGGCTTTGTTAGAAAAATGAAACAGGAACTTGCGCGGGTTTCCCCCAGCTGTCAAACACGGGCACAGAAACACTGGCGCTGGAATCAACACGACGATATTCTTAATGAAGCAGTGTAGTAAGCTGCCAAAATCCCCATGGCAGAAGACTTGTTATTTAATATAGGGTATATAAAGTAAACTTTCAAAAGAAACAGCCGGGTTGTAATTATTCGATGTACATGTATAATACTATTTATTGCTCTGAATTAAAGTTATCACTTGAACTTACTTGTACTTTATTTTAGGGACTTATTTATTAACAAACAAGCAAGGCATGTATCCATTACAATTCCTTAAACAAATTTTTGATTAACATTTAGATTAAAATATATATTTTGGTGTAGAATAATAAAGATGTATTATATATAAAGTGGTAGCACCCCCCCATATATATAAATTATAATATTCGCATCCATTTTTGGGGGGTGGGTATGATGAGCTGTACCAACAAGAACATTTTAAATGTGGTGTTCAAAACTTTGATATATTGAGAATATAATACGGCGGAGTTATAAGACCTGAACTCTATACAAAAACAAAACAGGATGACTGTTTTTCAAAGAATGTTTGCTACTAGTTCGGTACTACAAAGACCCCCTAAACTCACACACACACCCTGGCTCGACCGAGTCGCTCTACACGCCACCAGATGGACACCATGCTTACTTCCCAAGATAACTGTCCCTCCAAATTCAAACACAAACACGCGCTGCATTTACAACACAAAACCGCATTCCTGCTTAAAACGCAGCCATGCGCCCCACATCTTGTTCGGGCATATAACATTGGCTAACAATTAATTGCAACGTTCACTATATAACCAATCAAAAAAGACTGAAATTAAACTTACCCCTTTTCACAGGTTTCATGCTTTGTGCTGGGGTGGTTAGCAGGCAGACGGGGATCTTTTTAAATTCCTTGGAAAACCCGTGCGCCCCCCCCAAAAATTCACTCTTGCACACTGGAACTTCCCGTGCTCCGAGATTTTTCTCCGCTTTAACGCTGCTTTCCTCTTCGGAAACGGGTCCTTGTTTTCCACTACTTTAAAATAAATGTATGTAAAAATTAAAAAACAGCCTTCTCGTTTTTCGATTTGTTTGGTGGTGTTCTCGCTTTATCCCGTCTCCCTACCTGCAGCCACAGCAACTCGATCCTCAATTTGCCAATCTGACAGCCGGAGCTGGGAAAAAAAACCCTCCCCGTCGCCATCAGATCCAATCAGCGGCCACGGAATGCGGGAACGCGACGAGTTGTCACAGGGTGAGTGACAGTCAGAGAGCACCTCATTCAAAATTCAGACATGCCTGATAGTAATCCTAACACCATAAACACTAACCCGGAGCAATGTTACAGTGTTACTCTGGGAATTGAATTAAGTGGTCTAGATAGCGCGCTGTGTGTTTCTCTTTCAATCCACCATCAATCCATTCTTTACGCCTGGTGGCAATAATCCGTTTTATGATATATTCATGATATAGTGATGGGATGATATATTTCAGAATAATAACTTATTTAAATTTGTAGAGCCACATTTTAAAAAAAAAACGGTATTTAAAGAACTGTTTCGTTGTAACCCATTATATGAACATGTCATCATGTTTAGGGTTTCCTGTAAAAAAAAAAAAAAAACTATTTAGTCTATGTAATTAACACTGTAGTTAACCCTGCTAAAGTATTAATGGTGCATGTTATTCTGTATTTGTAGAATATTCTGTATCATTTTCTTAACAACAACATGTATACATAACTCAATACAATTCACTGTCGTGTCATTCCATTGTTTACCATGATTCGTGATTCAATTGACACCATTAAAACAATGTTTGGAATTGTAATCCCATTCAATTTTCAAGAATAGACCCCCTCCCCCCCAATCAGTGCTGAAACTCCTGAGATACAGACTGCTTCACACCTGGTAATGGTCTTAACCTCCCTATCTTTCAAATGCTGAACACCCCCCTGCGTGTTAACTGGTCCCATTCACTCCTCATCTTCCAGTTAAAGCCAATGTGTGTGCGTGAGTCTGCCTGCCTTCTCTATACCCCCGTCAGCACACCACACACAGCGGGGCTGCACCAATGCAAGGACGCCACTGAAAGGAGGAAGACCTTCCCATAGGCTTTCACGGATCATTGCACTGCTTACCAAAGGAAAAGTACCCTGCGTTACACAACCACATAAACACCAGACTTCATACACAGTCTGTTTCGGTAAGACTGAAATAAATGGCTGGTTTTGAAACAATCTTAGCTGAATGCAGTCAGCAGTGCCTGACATTGTATCATCAAACATGAAGTCTATTGAAGTAAAGCTTTTTAGCAGACTGGTATGTCCAGTTTCATAATATAATGTGCGGATATTAGATTTGCTAAAAGTACCTTATTATTGATTTCATTTCAAGTTTTACCAAACAATATTTAGACTCGTTAATTTTAAATAGCATTGCAACACATCATTTACTTTGTGTGCAATACTATTTACACTTCTTTGTAGTTCGTATCTGACTTCAGGTAAGTCGTTTTGTATCACGTGGATCTGTGGTTACGAGTAAACCACTGCGGTAACGTAGTAGCAGATCTCTACCAGTGTAATTTATATTTCAAATCTACTGTATGGTCCCGGATGGTAATGCTGTAATGAGTTATTGGTTGGTTTATTCAGGATATCCCAATTGTGTTTTTAAAGACTTTTCTGTAAGGGGGTGTAAGTAATATAAAGTCGTCGGAAGTTGATGAATACTGAACACACCTCCAACTGCAATTTAAGAGCCAGTATCCCTGCAGATAATATGCATTCTATGTTTGGTCACTGGGACACACGCTACCCTCCAACACCCTGTGTCCCATTAATGTCCCAATAATTGTTGGAGGGTTAAGTGCAACTACTTGTCATCAAACAGCTCTAAATGATCATTCATTATACGCAGTGTTTATTTCACAAAGTTTTATTGTATTTTTTCTTAGTCGTTTTCTTTTTAAGAATAGTTATAACTGTATAAATATCATCTTAACAGACATCTATGGTGAACCAGATCCACAGAAGCAGAGGATTCCCAAGCCCCACTTCGTAACTGTAGAACCCCCAATTGCAATGTTTGTACCCCCCACCGTCCCACCAAATACAGGTAGCCCTTTGTTCCCTGTCTACTCAGTGTCTCACACCAGGGGTATCGTTTCAGCGAAGCCTCGGGTCTAAATGTCATTCAAAAGGTATTGCAATTGTACTGTAGAATTCAGCGAATCTGTGGCCTGACATCCACAGCGAGGGGTACAAATGTAGTTTAAGTTAATTCCATTTCATGGTTATAATGTATTTGCTCTTAATACACAGAGTTGTGTGTCACACTCAATGAAAAAAACATGTATAAATTAAGATCCTTTTTTTCTAACGCTGCCGTAGCTTTAAAGGTCTGTGTTTTGACAAGTTCTGTCAGTTTCTTTCAGTGAAAGATATAAAGATTGCAAGAGTCAAAGAAGGAAAGTACTCCATATAGAGCAAAACAGACGTATGCACTTATCTGTTTGTATATGCACTTGATGAATTTGTCCCAGTGTAAACCCGCTGGTTTAATGGACACTGGTTAGCACTAAAATTGAACCGTTGTGAACCCCGGAAACACTGCCCCTCTCTGCACCGCAGCCGTTAATCAAGCTGTGCAGAATAATGGGAAGTGTCTGGCAATGCGCGGACGGGTCGGAATTTCTCACTGCTATCTATAACTGTGTTCAGGGCCAGCGAAAAGGGAAGTGATGTGAAATACCTACACTGCACGCCACACATTCAGGGCGTGTTGCTCCGCGCAGAGACAGCATTCACGAACTGAGAGTCAGCCGTCGAAAGACTAGAAGGAAAAGTGCTACAAACGTGGCTCAAGAGTCACATTGCGAGTAATATTACTACGACCTAACGCTAAGCCTTTTGTTAAAAGTTTGAACTAAACGCGTACACCAGAAACTGAATTCATAAAGTGTATTATGTATAGCTTCATTATGACTTGAACAGTTAATTGAACAGATGGCCACACGATCATATCCAGTCACAGCCATGGTTTAAACCGGACAGTTGATTTTGCTCAGTTAGTGTCCTGTCCTCTTTTTACATAAAGTAAAAGCAGCGTTAAATTAGAACAGCCAATCATTCTCACCCCGCAAACAGCTTATTGAAAACGAGTTTAACAAAAGCGAGGCGGCTGTGGATCCCTCCATAGCGCCTAACGCATTTGACATGTCTTTTGAGGCGCTTTATACTGGACTACGCATCTCACGCTCCACTGAAAAGTTTGGTCCAGTTTCTTTTGAATGGAAACAAAAATTTAAAAAAATCATGTCAACGTTCAAAACTATAAAAAACAACTTAGTTGCATGTAAAGTAAGAGCCCTTGAATGAACTTCCTAAGTTGTTTATTTTTTAGTTTTAAATATTGACAGTTTTCCCCCCTTTTTAGAAAAACAGTGTGATAGACTATCTCAGTTTATTAAACATAATAGGGAAGTACTGTATATCATAAAAACAAAACCAGTAACAACTGTACACATAGCGGACAGCTTTACTGTTGCTGTTCCAGGCAGTTCTTGTAAATATAGAGAGGTATACACTTTGAAACCCTGCAGTACAAACATTGGCTTCAGAAAGTACGTCTACACTTTTAACAGCAGCTTCTTGTGATGTTTTGTTTGTCTGCGAGGGGGTTTAATTGTATGCATCTTTCCTGGCACACATTGCGTTTATCCAGATGTTTACAGAAGAATTAACACAGGCTCTCCAGACTGGCTTTAGTGACAGGAAGGGCTAACCTATGTGCATGGACTATAAGGGTAGCCTTTAAACTTCAGAACTACTGCTTGAATCAAAATCTTGCATGCATGTCGTTCTGGGTATGTATCGTTCTGGTGATTCTATTTGTGCACAGGCATGAGAGCTGCTAAGCAAGGTTGCAGTTTAATCATAAGTTATTTAAAAAATAAATATAATTTCTGAACTTGTATGCAGATGTAATATTCTAGAAATCAAATGTGTGAACCAGTGGTCCCAGACTGCAGGCCTCCAACAGCCCCAGCATTCCAGCTTTGGAGACTAAATATTTATTTTCAATCTGCATTGCTTTCCAGTGCACATTACAACTCGAAGTCAGACACTGCACTTTAAACTGTATCTCCTGTGCTTGCTACAATTTTCAGGAATTGTTCAACACCCTTCCCTTTTTCTGAGCTGTGACCGGCCAGAGCAGCAGCTACATGCTGGCCGAGTGAAGAAGCAGGGTGAGCTAGGGGATGGCTCTACAGGGGTTAAATATTGCAGACAGGCAATTCTGTAAAACATTCGCCAAGACAGACATTTTATGCAATAGTAATGTAGTCCAGATTATGCAATAGAAATGTACGGATCCTTATTTTTGCATGCCAAACCGCACCACTACCTCCAATATATACTCAGCATAAATATTATAAAATAAACAAACTCAGCTGCTTACTAAAGAAGAAAGAACCAAGTCTCGAGAATCCATCTGCTTCACTGGACCCGGCTTCAACAGCCAATTTATTACAATTGTTTCGATAGGTCTGCGAGCTGAAAATATCCACTCACTGAATTTGTACATTTTCTTTTACCAAAAAAACAAACAAAACTAAAACAAAACATGATAAACAGTCTAACTAGGATAGCATTAGAGATACTGAACAAACCTTAGTCAATAAAATGTGCTCGTTTTGTAAAATTCTGATTATTTAGAATTTTTTTGCTACTAACTCTTTGCAGCAAGAGTGTTAATTTACTCGCTGCACATCACTGACAGCTCGAACCGAGAAGAAGAAGAAATAAATGAAGGAACGTACGAAAAGGGAGCGCATCATTTTCTATTGCTCTGGTTTACAGGCGGGAGTGCAGAAGGATCAGGTAAGTCGGACACAGGCATTCTGAAGCAGATATGACAGGATGGCAGACTGGCTGGCAGAACAGATTTCCATGCAAGCTGGGCTACCAAACTGTGACCTGTGGGTCTCATTCCAGTGAAGGTCCAGATAGGTCACTTAAAAGCTACATACCACGCCCCTTAGCCAATGTATGGCCCCAATAATACCACAAATCCACAACAAGGAATAGTGAAAACTTTCCCTCCTTTACTGAACCTCTTTAGTAAGAACTCTGAGCTTGTTCATTAATATCCCTCATACAAAAGGAAACGGAACAGGGTTTATAACAGCGCACAATGTATGATAAAAAGAAATGGCATATACATTCATTCAGCCCTCTTGTATACAATACATGACTACAGGCACCGTGGCAACAAACTCCCTGACAACTCACTTCATAAGATTCTATTGTGACAAAACAACTAAATGTAGACTTCTTGCTATTAAATACACACTTTCAAATTCAACACACACATGACAGAAAAGATACCTGTGCAAGTCAAATGGCTGCTTTTTATGTGGTTTGGTATTGTATTATTAGAACCTGGACAGACCCGGTTCAGGTTCTTACTAAAGAGATCAGTTTATGATTTCAGTTTCAACCCAGACTGGAGCACTACCTCAAATAGATAGGTCACTCGTCCATAAACTGAAAGTTAAAGTGCCACAGAACCTTTTTTAAAAAAACACACCACTGTGCAATCTGTTTTCTTGTTATAGTTCCTTTAAAAAAAAAACAAAAAAAAAAACTTGGATGTTAGTGGATATTCATATATCAAGGTCACCATAGTGGGGGAAACCAATAAAAAAAAAAAAATAAATAAATAAATAAACAAACACCACACCTTGACTGTCCTGATTGTTATTTCCAGACTGCAACATATAAATATTCACTGCAAGCAGTTTGATTTTAAACTACTGAGTTTATTATAAAAAAAAAGCAAAGTTCTGCATCACTTTAAAAGCTAACCTCAGGTTTAAAGTCTGTGCTGTTTTACATTTAAATGAAGGGATTCCCTCCCCAGTCTCAATCCCAATCCCCGTCCTGCACAGACAGCTAAACTGCCACCTGTCAGCCCCTTTACTTGAACATTTACACTCGCACTCTGACACGCCCAGCGCAGCGCTCTCCTGACTGGTGTGGAATCAAAGCAACCATTTAGGAAAGGCAGGCAGGAGTTCAGGAACATAAAAAAAGCAAGCACTCCTGCATTAAGCAATAAATACATTGACTGCTACACTTGTAGCCACTAGACGGCTCTGTTGTTCCTCTCTAGTATGATAAATAATGATTTAATATGTGTTGACATGCTGCAGGGTAGTTCACTATGCAATAAAAATACCTGTCACACAGGCACTTGTGAGGGAGCCAATGACTGCTATTTGATTAAGCCTGGGATTAGTTTCTTCAGTGCAACAGTCTATATACTATCCCATCCCCCCTTGCAGTTCACGCATTCTAGTTAAATACAAGTGCTTTGTTCTGAAGCAGTCAGGAGAGACCAGGCTGGAGTTCTCTGTCAGTGTATGTGTGGCGCTTACCCCTCCCTGCACAGTGAGACCAAGAGGCAGGGGTGTCGTACCAGCTTGTTCAAGTATAGTGGGAACAATACACTGAAAACAAATACCAACCGGACACCGGAAGGGAATGAAAAAGTCAAAATACACCAGCTGAAAAAAGTTGCATTGTTTTTTTGAAGGACATGGTATTATCAGTTGGTATCGGGGCTAATACTTCTGGTCCCTTTTGAACTGTGTTTAAAGTGTTGTTCAGTGCTGCAATAAAATCAGTGGAATTTCCTTCAATGTGAACAGATGCAGGAGCTGCACAATGACATCTGTGTAATGTTGTTATGATGAAGTGGCGAGTGGAGCAGGATGGGAGCCACTCCCTGTAAAACATGCAATGCACCTCAATCCAGGTCTGTCTATCCCTATTCCTCCAGCAGATTTGAAACTAAACCCAGCAACTTCACAGCTTCCACATTAGAATAGACTAATACCGTAAGGACACATATCAGGCATTCAGGACACCGTTTGTTTTGTTTCTTCAGCCGACTTCAAAAGTACTCTGGGTTGGCTGTTCATTTAACCCTTTAATTCACAGGCGGACATATACAACACACAGACATCCTCCTCCCTACTGTTTGAATGGAAGCTGGAATACGGCCTTCACTGCATAATAAAGCAGAGAACCGACATGTAAAACCTCCCAGAGGCCAACTTAGGGTTTTGTTCCAACCAGGTCCTGTGCACTTATAACTGTGCACTGCTTTACAGTACTTTATCAATTCATATCCTAGGGGCTAATCCAGTTCATATTTTTGTTGTCCCAATGTTCACACGTTGTGTTTTTTAAATCTGCATTGTTTTCCAGTGCACACAAGCCACTGAGGCTGTACTAGCGGCTGTGTGCACTCCAGGCTGCTAAGCACATTCCAGGAGTCATGTTTCGTGGTAGAACTGAACAATTAAACACTGGCACTGGATTGATCTCCAGGGCTCACGGCAGTGGGTTACAGTCGTTTTGGTTCATGGGTCTGGTTATATTAGGATCTGGTTAGAGCAAAAAGCTGTTCTGAGAGGGTTCAACACCCCTCCTTCTGCTTCAAGCTAAAGCTGCTGGGTTTCCACAGGAGTATACAATCTGTCTCATTTAAACATCACAAAGACTACCCATAGCAAGAAACCAACAGGAATGATACATCAAAAAGCCTCCCATGCACTGTGCTGAACGCCTCAGTAATGACTTCCAGCGGCTCTTTGAAGCTGCTGCTGCCACTGTCTGGGGGAGGGGGGGTGGCTGTTGTTGATTCTTTCAGTCCTTCATTAAAAAAAAAAAGCTGTCAACTATCATACCAGCAGAGGTGAATATAACATATGCCAATTCTGAGGCTTATTTCTCAAAATAATAATAAAACGGATGGCTTCTTATTAAAAACACAAAAAAAAAAACAATGAAATGAACAACATGTCTTACAAGGAACAAGACTGCACGGTAATCCAAGACTAGTGCTAATCACGGTCCATGTAGGACTTTCCAAAGCGGTCTCTGTCAGTTAAATACAATGAATACAGCTCCCACGCTGTAGGCCTTCAGAAAAAAACAACTTGCAATACTGAAGCAGAAAACTTCAGTGTGGCCTTTGTTATATTTTCAAACAACTTACTTAGCAAACTAAAAGTCACTAAAAAAAAAAAAAAAAAAAAAAAAGCTTATTAACCCTCTCATGCATGACATAGTGAAAACGGCAAAAGCTTTATATGGGCAAAAAATGTCATCCTCAAAGCATTTGCGTCTCCCATATAAAAGACTAGAATTTTTTTAAATTTTTTATCCATCCACATACGAGGTCGCCATGCATTACAAGGGTTAAAAAGCCTATAGCGTTTCCCCTTTATTGAGAATTTCAGCACAGAACAGGGAGGTTCAAGCACAGTGCTGATGGATAGCCAGCAGGGGGAGCAATCTCCACAGGAAACTCCAGCTAGGCTTGACTAGTGGTCACATGACATTTATTAAAAATACCAACAGCATACAGTATGCAAACTCACACACAGACAGGAGTGTCTTAGTCCTTGAAGGTTATTCCTGGCTGGCAAAGTCTTGTATATTTCCTAAGGATTTCCTCTGGTGCAGGTTTGAAAACGGGAACATTTTAAATATTGTATGTACAGACATTCACATTGTATATTTAAAACGTTTACTCTTAAAGCAGCGGTCTAATTAAACAGTGTATTTCTCAGCCCACATACACACTCATGAAGAGCACAAATGGAGTCTAGCATTGCACAGCGAGTTTGTGCCTCATGACTGCGCTGCAGTTTGTTCCAGGATGTTTAATACGGTTTCTATTAATACAGCCAGGGAAAAAGAAATCCAGGAAATCAAAGAACCATACGAAACCTGCCAGGCAAGGATAATCTTCAAATAGACAAATGTCCTTTGACTTGACTGCATGTATTGCTGACCACCTCTCTCAGACACGTGTACCAAATCTGCTCTTGTCAAAGCTGTTTTTTTTTTCCTCCCCACAGTAATTTAGCACATTTGTAATAACCATTATTCACTCTACACTACAGCGAAAATTCCATTCTTGCCAAATTGCAATTTATGACCCGAGGGGGGCATGAAAAGAGCAGGTCTGGTAATATGACAGAGAGCCACACATGCATAGAAAATGCATTTTCTATACGTTACAAAACACACGTACAGTGCATTCTGTATACATAACTGGCTATGGCCCATAACATAATAATAAAAACCAGGTGCACCAAGCGAAGGTCATGCTAGACCTAAGCTCATGCCTCTGCAGAATAAAAAAAAAAACATGCTGGACTAGAACACTCCAGCACTGGCCTTTTGCATTCCATCTCACTGTATTTAGATTTGAGACGGTTAAGTGTGTGTGTGAGTGAGTGTGGATAAACTACAGAACACAAAGTAAATACAGGACAGCACACCGCCTTTGTACGCAATGTGGTGACGGATGGGGAGGCAGTCGCGGGTACTCACGAGACACAAAGAACAAAGTCCAACTGGTAAAGAAAACAACTAAAAAAAGGCGGAGTGATGATTCCACTGTGATAAATTCAGACCCAAGTCCTGATCTTGTACATTTCTGCTGTTCCTGACCTCTTTCAGTTCCACTCAAAAAAAACCTAAACGCTTTAAAGAAACTAAAAACTACCTTATCCGGGTTTGCAGGTTGGCAGAGGGTGTGCGTAAAGACTGTCAGCGGAAACACAAAGTAATGGGAAGACCTGGAGGGGACTGTGGATAGTGGTGGAGGAGTGTGTGGTGAGGGAGCGGGTCGACAGGTACAGGCGTGCACGGGGGGGGGGGGGGGGATGCTTAAGTCTGAGCAGTAGAAGAACTCTTATCCGAGATATTATAACATTAAGACAGTTCGATATCATAGTTTAGTTTAGCAGATATAATAATGAAGTCTGTTGAGGTTTTCATGGCAGCTTCATGACAGGAGAGCCACAATCTGTTTTTAAATGTCCTCTATATATAATTATTATTATTTATTTTTTTTGCTGCCACGAGGTCCAGCCTCCCCCTCGGTTCCATCGGTAGCCGATCGCTGGCTCGTTGGTGGGTTCGCGTTGCAGGGGCGGGGCTCAGAGACGGGTCTGTGCCTCGGGAACGTAGATCTCGATGCTGTCGGCGCTCTCCGTAGCAGAGTTCTGCCGCACGGATGCCGCCCGCTTGGCTGCCATCAGCCGCTTGCGAGCCTCCTGCCTCTGCTTGTCCGCCGACGAGTCTCCCTTCTCCCGGCTAGCTGCTGGCTTCGGCTTGGAGGGTTTCTTTGGCACTGGGGGGGGCTGCTTCTTCCCTTCCTGAGACAGACAGTGGGGAGGGGAGGGGAGGGGAGATAGGACACATATTATAGCCAGGCTGGTTAAAGTTAATGCACGCACCATGTTCAGTTTAGTTCATTTAGTATCGACAGCAGACAGTCAATATTTAGAAACGTGCTAAGGGACCCATTTCTTTATGGGTTTTATTTTCCAGTTTTTAAAACATTTATAATTTTTTTTTAAACTCTACACATCTGCCGTTACTGATAAAACTGAAAAAAAAAAATACAGAACTCAAACACAGATTCAATTTGAACTCAAATCAAACATCAAACCACCATGAAAACTGGAGCCTACGGTCACAATCACTTTATCACAGTCACAATCACTTGATCAAAGTCACAATCATGCTTATTGTTAGGTTTGCATCCAACAGGGGTGGTAATGTTTGTCCTGATAGATAGATAGATAGAGCTTTCCTTTATATCTACATCTATCTATCTAACACTGACAGAGCCTCTTTGGTAATGGACATGCATGCTCAAAGGGACTCCCTTGATTAAATATCTCTGCTTCTCCAGGAGCGGATGGGAAGGGGTGCTACCCGGGCAGTACAAGTATGTGGAGTTCCCTACCCCAGCCGGGGGACAGGGCTTCAGTGCGCGGCAGTACCTTCCTGTCCGGCGACTCGACAAGCTGCCAGTCGTTGGTCTTCAGGTGGTAGAGCTCGTCGAACTTCATGCTGATGTCCTCGATGGAGAGCTGGAGCAGGTCCCAGAAACCGGCCAGGTCCTGTGCGGTGGGCCGCGGGTTTGCGTTCACATTCTGCCAGGGGGGGCAGTAAACACAATCAGACCACGTTCTGCACCTTCACTTCAAAACACTCGGTCAATAAAGATCAGACCAAGAAAGACAAACGTTCTGGCCCGTTCAGCCACTACCTTTTCACCACACTCCACATCTTACCTGTAGGGTTGGGGTCAATTCCTTTTTAAAATCAATTCCCAATTCCAATGGATATTTTAGAGACAATAACGGCTGTGATTGTGCAACTGCTTTCATTGGAAGCCAATTTAATCGACAAGCAGTGACTTCAATTGAAATAATGTGTTGCCACTGTGAGAAGCTCATTTTAAAAACAGAATACTGGTAATTGCAATTCTGATCAATGTCATGTTGGAACTGATTAAAATGGGAATAGGAATTGGAATTGAAAAACAGAAACTGAACCCAACCTTGCTCTGCATGTCGCTGGAATGCTTTATCTAGAGACATTAAAAACGCTGCTTCGCTTCTGGTATGTTTAAGAGAAGTTACTTTATTTGAAGGCAATACCTCCTGTCATAAAGAAGACTTCAGAGGGATTGCTTAATGAACTGTGTTAAGATTGTGACTGAGCTAGCTAGCTAGCTGCAGAGTGGAGGTAAGAGTAAAATGGAATAGATGGTTCTCCTATGGAGTTAGAGAGAAGCACTTTGCATCTGAGGGAGCAGCCAAGTGTTGTACTCTTGTAATCCTGTCTATCTCCCAGAGGATTAGACCCTAAAGTCCAGCTGAACCTGCAGACAGTCGCACAAAGCATGCAGCAGACATCTGTGTGTTGATGTCAGGGATGGGGGTCCACCTTCTGTGAACCTAGAGACAAGCTTGGCACCTCAAGAGAGGTGCCTAAAATTTGAAGTGTACAGCTTGCACCAAATTCCTGCAAAAGGGACTTCAACAATCAAGGTCTGAACTTACTAAAAAATAACAGGAACTGAACTGCCTTGTAATCAAGTTGTTTCTTGCTAGTTGTACCTTAGTGGTGTTTTTGATTTACTTGCAAAAAAACCTCATGGAAAGCAGTAGTATTCCTTTAAATAAAAATGCAGCCCCGGTACATGTAAATCACAAAGGCCTTACCTCCCTGAACCCATATATACTGGGACAGCTTTGATAAACAAGACGCATCTCAGGAACCTATCCAGTGTAAATCTCTTCCAAGTTAAACACCAACGCGTGGACAGAGAGCGGTCAAGCGGTGGACGGTCACACATGGCTTCACGTTGGGAGATGCAGCTACTCACCATGTTTTGTTCACACAGCCCTCTGAACTGCTGGAATTTCTTCGATATGAGAAGCTGTGCACTGCCCACTGCGCTGCGGATCTTCCCCAGGACTGTGAACAAACAGCAGACAGGTGGATGAGTAGGGAAGCCACACTGCTGGAACCTTACACCCCACCCAAACACTGGTGGAATAAACGCATCCCAGTCTGAACTAGGAACTTCAGCTGCATTCACTGGCTTCCTCGATTTATTTACACAATGCACCATGGGAGAATCCACAAGTCCCAGATGCGAAATACTACATGAATTAAAACAGATCACAATCCTATTACTAACAGGGGACTTGACATAATATAACAAACACCCAGACACTGAAGCTTGCGAGTGTAGGGCAGAATGTTACAGTGACCCCCAGGCCATATATCTCACTCCATTCCCTCTCCCTGCCTGCCAGACAAACATACAACTGTTTAGAATGACGCAACCCAGAGGACAATGCAGACTCATGCTAGGCTCTTAACACAGACAGTCTTCCATCGACCACACTGTCAAGTCAAGCTGGAAAGAGCTGGTTTTCCCCTGCCCTTCCATTGTTTTCTCAATTGCCCAGCCCCCACTGTTAATGAGATCAACTGTCCTCCAAAGATTGCAAGCTGATTGGTTGAACACAGGGATAGCAACTGTTGCTATACACAGTGCTCAAGCAAAAACAACACTGGGCTGAGTCAGTTGTACAGACTCTACCTAACCGCTTCCAGAACCCATGTGGCACTCATTAACATGGAGTGATGCTGGCTCAGAGCTGCTGTCCAGTACCAGGATTGGTCTTCTGTATAATGCATATGCACTGGTTGCTATGGAAACGTACAATGGCCTGACTCGTTCTGTGCCACCCACCCTTGTCATGCTGGCTCTGGCTAGTCAAAAGGAGGCCCCCAAATTAACCATGAGTCAGAAAGAGGCTAACAACTTACCGACATTTTAATAAGAAGCAGAAACCATAAAATATTTATCAAAATCTTTTGTCCAAAATGTAATATGAACTTTTTTTTGTTAAAAAGCTAAAACAGTTAAAGCTACAAAACTTGTCAAAAAGCAACTGTGTACCTGCTACCAGTAGCTTGTACAGCTGTGATTTCAACCCTGTCTGTCAGTTTGCTCTCAGTCCCTACCTTCCTCGGAGAGCTGGTTCTCTTTAGTCTCCTGGTCCATCTGCTGGCACCACCCCTCCATGCGCTCGGCCTCTGCCTGCAGCAGCTTGAGGAACCAGTAGCCGTCTCGGCGGCAGGCGGGTGCGCCGGGCTGAGCCGGCCCACAGGGGGCGCCGCTGCTCACCGTCTCCAGCCAGGGGTCCGGCGGAGGCAGGGACGAGGGGTCTAGGGCGGGGTCCAGACTCTCCGAGAAGGAGGAGCTGCTGCTCCGCGTGCCCATACAATTGGACAGCTGCCGCGTGGTCCCAGCCCCGCCCCCTCCCTCGCCGTTGCCTTGGGGATGCGTGGAACACTCCACCGATTGGCTGTTGGTGCCCGTCCCTTTGTCAGAGGGCTTGGAATTGCTGAGGTTCTGCATGTCGGAGTCTGTCTCCTGCTTGGATGTCATGCTGCTGGAGCGGCTTAGCCTGGGAAATCAAACAAAGGGAGGGATGAGACTTCATTGTGTTGCTATGGAGCTATCCATGTAATAGCATATTCAGATTGGGGATTATAACTAAAAAAGACAAGACAATGGAAACATGAAATGGCTCCCCAGTTTCAAATTTCCTGAGCTAGGTTTGATTGTTTTTTGTAGCAATGGGACTTTACAAAGATGTAAGAACATCAGGATGCATAAACCTCTACTATATCCCACTAGGAGACTGCTCCACTTAATCCCTATTGCACTTCTCATGTCAAATAGTCAGGTTACCCAAGACATCAGCTAATGCTTAACCGTTCTGATATCAAGACGATACCCTTTCATTGCGTAAGGCTGTCAGGAAACAGTTTGTAGCGTGCAGACCTGACCTCACCTCCCTCCACGAGAAAGGGGAGTGGAATCAGAGCAGTCCAATGCAAATCACTGTCTGGGTTTATTTATTTGTTTAAACAAAAGAAAACACCATGGCAACAGGCCGCAGAGAAAGCGAGGGACTGGTTCAGAGATGACATGTAAATATAGATCTCTGTAAATCCTGGGAACCTCACGGAATTGTGTTCCTATTGAGGTGCGTCTCGGATGATATTAGTAAGTCTGCAAATAACATTTCTCGAAGTTCTGATCCAGTTTCAACAGCAAATCAACAGAAACAATGCTTTGAAATCGATGCAGAGTGCATTTGTTACCTACACGACACAAGACGACAGTGTAGGCTACTGGTCTGAGAAAAGAGTAAGAGGCACTCCCTCGTGGGCTGGTGGCGACTGCCTGTGTGTGACCTTGACAGTCTTCTTTAGCCTGAGCCCCACCCTGGCTATGGAATTTAGTAGGTACATATGAACACATATACTGGGATGTGACTCCACAGACATGGAGACTGAAGGGATGTCACTCACTGCCAGCTGTCTTCCACCTGCACTCCGATTGACTGGAACCTGGTTAAGGGCGGGAGTTCCTCTCTCTGGACTTGCTGAATGCAGTCCACCTGTCAATCAATGAGCAGAATTAGCCAATCCATTTTGATCTATCCACAAGGCAGGTACAGCACAGTGACGGATTAGTGCCTGTGGAAGACAAACTAGTATACGATCAATCAACCAATCACTGGACAGTATCTTCGAATAGCAAGCATACTAAAGTATAAGAACGTCATGGTTTTGTGTCATCGTAAAAGTCCCAGTAAGTCAGTCAGCTTTTTCTATTCACGATCAACCATTCAAAAACATCCATATCGAGGTCTGACAGCTGTAATTATCCCACCTTTTGATCACCAGCTCATGGTCTCGAGAGAGGTCTCTGTACATGGAAAATAAGAGCAAGGCAGCATGAACAGCAGACGCTGTCCTCATAACTTTAATATGCCCGTGTCCTTGATTTTCTGTGTGTGGTAAACAAAGGCTTTAACTGCAGGAAGGAAAAACAAGACCAGGGAGGGAGGAGATCAATGAAACAAGATATTGTCGGTGTCATGCTGCACTGCGTTTAAAATTGTATGCAACATCAGACAAAGTGCAGCCAAGACGTCTCCCCTGTAAAAGACGCTACACCCTGAAAACCAGGAGCCTGTTTACTGTACATTTTCCTAGGTGAACCCTTTAATACTGAACCTAACAAACTTGTGATGTGTATAGCTGTTGGGGGTGCAGCAGCAGCAGCGTACCTGTATGCCGATGGAGGAGAGCTTCCTCTTGGGAACAAGCTCAGCTCTGGGCTCCTCAGTGGTCAGGGTCCCCTTGTCAGTCTTTAGGGTGTCATACTGGGTGTCTCTGGGGGCTGTGAGGGCGGGGTTGTTGTGGGGCGGGACCTCTCGGGGGGTGGCGACAGGGGGAGTGGCCTGCCTGCCCTTAGCCAGGCTGTTGGCCCGTGTGCTGTCGAGGCTGTCAGACGAGTTGCTGAGCCCTGATTGGCTGTTGGCCTCGCTCTTGCGGTCCTGGTTGTCCAGGTAGATGTCCTGGGCTGACTCGGTACTGCTCTGCACTGTCACCGAGATGAAAGGTTTGGAGGTGGTGCGAGGGGGCACGGGAGGGGGCGTCTTCTTATAGGTCGTTATACATGTGGAGCCTGGGAGAAGAGACAGAGAGGAGGAAGAGGAAACATCAGTGGGGTACAAACTGAGCTGCGTTCAAACAACTGGGCTTCTTTCAGTCACACACCTAGTCCCTGATGTTTATCCTAGTAAAATGCTAGATTATGCCAAATCTGTACTATGCATACCCTTCAATACAAGCACACACGCTTGTACTTGTGATAATATGGCAAGCAGCTGTCCCTCAAAGGATTCCTGGATCTATTCGAGTTGGACCAACACACTCAAGTGAGACTCACGGTATAGCTGGTCAACAAACTTTCTTTATCCTACGCCTGTGGGTGTTTCAAAGCACATGTTTTTTTTTTTTTTCAGATTTCAAAAGGTCAGCTCCTAATATCACAGACACTACCCAGCTGAGCTCCGTTCCTCCTGCTTCAATGGGCAAACTAAATCAAAACATTACAGACCATTGGGAAGCATCTGCATTGAAACGGATATCCCAGTACAAGCAATAGCCTCGCGCAGTGTTCATTTCCAGGGATTAAATCCGCTGGTCTGCATCAGGTTTTCTTACTTTTAAAACAAGCCCAATAAAATGACGGGGGCTTGCGTGAAATGTATTTTAAAACCCCTAAAAAAGAACACCTTACAATTCTCACAAACCAATACTGAAGATGTAGAAATACTAAAGCCACAACCTCCTGTATCAGATGTTCTTGTGGCCTACACAGACCAAGATTTTATTTATATTTACGCACACTACGCAAGATCAGAGTAAAAGACTACTAGGCTTTTATTACACCAGCTCAACTCTCTGGGAGACAGGAAGAGTAGTCAATACGCTCGTCTTTAATTTCCTCCCCACTGTCTAATAATGAGGGACTGAAATAGCCAGCTGAGTGAGTGCTTCCGACAACCCGAGCGAGAGAGGAATCAAGCCTGCTGCCAGCTTTCATCGTACAGAGAGGGATAGCAATAAGAGGGTTTAAACAAATGGTGCCAGCTGCCTGATTTAAAACTGCTCTGCAAGAAAATGAGACAAGCAACGCTTTGCTGGAGCAAGGAAGCCACGCTTCTCATTAGATTTTCAGCAGAATGTTTGGTCTCGGTCCTGTTGACAAGGCGAGGTACCCTGCATGAATGTGAAGAGACTGGATTGCTAGCGCAGCACAGGCACCCAAGCCAGACTGGATTCCAGAGGTGAAAGGCTAACCTTCCGGAGACCCATTTAGAATGGTTCTCTGTGTTCCAGAATTCAACAAAGCAACCCGTGTACCGTCCTTGCCTCCAAACGGGAACCATGCAAAGCAGCACGATTACTACGATTAATTTTATAAAGCTGCATAGAAATAGAGCACTTTGTCCCCAGAGTACTGAAGTGCATTCAAAAGCAAGGTGTACAGGGCAAAGTTCATTTTTAACAACCTGCATATCTTTAAAGCTCTGCCCTACCAGATTATCAGAAACAATTTGAAACAAAGGCTGTATTCTCCAGCCCAGCTTTGGAACCCGCCATAGCCTGAATAGCAAACAGTTTTAGAATACCTGGGTCAGCTACTTCCTGAGCAAGTGTGGCCTGTCTCATCGTGAACATGGTGGAGGAATGCTAAACTATTGTAACTATTAAAACATTTCAGTATTGGCTGATGAGTGACTGTATAAACACATCAGGACAGAGCCAGCTGAAACTACACACATGTTTTCCATGCTATTACAGGAATGTCACTCTCAGATGAAATTACAGTATGCTCTTTTAGTGTATATTTGAAGACAATCATATGGAGCTTATCCAGCCAACCACTGGTGCTCTGCATTAGATCTGACCATCTGATCCTTGAAAAAGTTATATTTTTAGGGATACAAGGCAAAGGACCCACTTGTGCAAAACATTGAAATCTGTGACTTTCAAAACAATAACACATTTTTGGGCGGGGCCAGCAGCTGCCTGGGCGGGGCTAGCAGATGCCTGGGCGGGGCTAGCAGATGTCTCAGCAAACCGGACCAGTTGCCATTGGAATGCAATGGGCTTGTGTGGCCAGTACAGTTCAGTACAGTACAGTACAGTACTTACCTAACACAACCTCTAGCTGGTCAAGTGAGTCTCCAATGGGAGCTGCACTAATTGTAGAACTATTGATAGATACATTGCTGAAACTAACAGAACAACTGCACTGTGTTTGGACTACTAAAGAGCAATCATTGGGATCAATTTATTATTATTTTTTTTACATAAAAATTAGGGGACAAAAATAATTCTGTATAAACGAGAGGTGACCCCCCCCCCCCCCCCCCCACAAAATTAAAAATGTAAGATGACTACAGTATATGTAATTTACTGAGCTTTAAAAGCATGCCCTGCACCCCAGCCCAGCAGAGTCACTGCTACAGAACTGACATTCAGATCCACTGTGCCAGCCACAAGAGGGCTGCCTCACACATTTCACAAATACCACAGAGCCTCTTCTCTGGGCATGCAGCCAACCAGCGACAAAGAGAAACATTATTCACTTGGAACAAGCTGAATTCCTGAGATGCCTGGAGTATACATCTAGGTTAGAGCAGCTAATTAACGTGGTGCGTTGAGCTCCAAGCATTGCTGAAAGCCTGCTCTGCTGACCCCAGACTCTCTGCCCCACAAGCCATTAACTCAAGACCACTGCTCTCAAAATCACTGCAGTACCAGTACTGGGAGCTCATAGGTCCCCAGTTACAATGGCTCTGTACCAAGTTATCTGGCTACCAGGTTATCTGGACTGTATTGATTTCACAGATTCTCCAGTGTGGAGTGTTTAAATCGTACTGAATCTGCTGCCGTTCAGACCCCAATACGAAGCTCTCTATATATTGAATATGCAGACTCTCAGATCCCCAGTTCAGATACTCTATAGCATATACTGTACTGCATATGCTATCCTGCAAATCCCCAGAGTTTTCTGTATTAAATCTACAAGCTCAAAACATCCCAAGTGCTGTTAGTTCTAGTACATTTCCCAATATTTTGCCACTAGACCCAATGAATTTGTTGGCTGGGAGACCCATAGTACTGTGTTTTCTATTTATTACTTGGCTCAAAGTCCAAGTGTACTGACATTTCTGGCTCCTATACTGCACTACTGTAATGACTGTGTTTAAATTTCTGGCTCTGTTGCTGCGTCTGTCGGGCTTGTGAAGAGCCATCGCAATCAATAACTATTGGAACCGTGTAGCTGTACAAACCAAGAAACCTCATAACCTCTGTACTGGAGGTGAGCCTATACTCACAATTGAGTATTTAAAAAAAAATAAATCTGTCCTTTATTATTACTATTTGTTTTTAGCAGACGCCTTTATCCAAGGTGACTTACAGAGACTAGGGTGTGTGAACTATGCATCAGCTGCAGAGTCACTTACAACAACGCCTCACCTGAAAGACGGAGCACCAGGAGGTTAAGTGACTTGCTCAAGATCACACAGTGGGTCTGTGATTGAGCCAGGATTTGAACCGGATTTGAACCACACAGCCTCTTCTTTAATCTGCGTAGAACCTGGCGTGGCAAATAAAGCTGGCTTTGCAGACATTTTCAAGCAGCAATACTTGGAAGTCACAACGCAGAAAATGAAGCAGAAAATGCAGGCATTTAAAATAAAAACGGCCTAAATGTTAACGCGGGGGTTTGAAATATTTCCTCCCGCCTGCAGCTTGGCGATGCACAGTACAGGCTGAAGAGACTGGCAGGTATTATAATCAATTTATCACTACATTAACTAGGAACTGTACAATATCCCATTGAGATTATACTGCTGGTACGCCTACAGACACAGACTAGCAGGAATCCACTGCAAGGTTAGACTGTTCAGAAGGCTCACTGAGTGTACAGCAGAGCCAGCATGAGATACCGAACAAGCCTGACAGACACCAGACACTCGAACAGGCTTTACACCTGATAAAGAGGAACAGTCTGAAGGTCTATACAACATTCAATCAAATGGCGCTGGATCAAAATACAGCCGTCGCCTAAACTCATAAAAGAAAAGCACTGCAGGTACATTAGAGGTTTGATTTGAATTGCCTTTTGATAGTGATACGTTACGCTACAGTAAGTTAGTGGACACCTTCCGCTGATACAGTAAGTTACCTTCACAATACCATGCCCCCCACCCCCACAGTCTGCAGTCTGCAGATGCTACAGTCTGTGGCGATGATGACGGATGTTACAAAAATGTAGATCACAGACCAGATTTTGCTTGGCCCGCATCTCTGTAGAAAGACATGACACTGTCTATTTATCATCAGCAACAGCTAATGAGAGCCCCTATCTTACAGCTAGAGCAGCTTGCACACACTGGGGCGCTGGACGATATCCCGAGGGACACAGATTCAGTGCACAGGGCTGTGAATTGAGGAAATCTTGCCAGGAGATCTGGTTACTGTAAGTTCGATTACATTTATAAAACCTTTAACTGGATTGAAAAGCCGAATTAGATTAGAGCAAGACGATCGTTATCAGCTCTCTCTCGTTTTATAAACCTGCATGAAGAAACTCAAGAGTGTTTCCAGGGCAAAGTTCATCTGCAACAATCTGCAGAACTTAATTACCAGAATGATGACAATCAGCTCCATTTGAAACTCTTTAAATGAAACCAGTCCCTTTGGCTGTACAAAATAAATGCTGCTTATTCCGGGCAAGCTATATATAGCAGGGTTTAACTGACTAAAAGCTGTCTTGTGAAAACCATTAAATCAACGCTTGCTAGCCAGCTGGACTTGTGATAAGTGCTGCTACTGTATTAACACCTTGTGTGTCAGCTGGTTGGTCTAACTTGAACACTACCAACAAGAACCTGAGCTGCTGGGGTCTAATCTACAGTAACCCAGAAGAATCAATCAATCGCAGAAGCTTCATCCTAAATCAGTCGCTTGTTCTAGATGCATAACCCAAACCCACACTTACTGGATTACTGGCACACAGTTAACTAGGCAGGCTGCAACCAAACCCATATTTAAAAGGCAGTTCAATCATGCTTTAATTGCTTGGCTATTTCTATCAAATCTCTACAACAAACAGGAGGGGAAATCTGAAATGTAGAGTATATAGTAGATGCAGTCTAGTTTGATATGTGTTTCTCAATGGGCGCTGTCATATGAGCAATCTTAATGCTTCCTCCATATCTTAAAACACTGAACCAGAAGACAAATCGTGGATATTAAGATTAAACACAAGAGTAACACAAAAGACCGACACAAACGCTCGTCTGATTTTATAGCTACTGTAAGTGAAAAACAGTTGAGACTTGAATATGGCAGTCTACTGATAACCCAATATGAAAGCTATTTGCATTAGTCTGCCCCAGGTTTTAAGATAGGAGTTAGGAGGGTGTCCAAAGCAGAACTTATCTGCCTCCTACTACCTAGCTGTCTAGTGGCCAGTAGAGATGTGTCCATTGCAGCAGGCAGGAGGTGAGTCAGAGCCCTGCCCCTCTCTCCTTCCCTCAGCCTTTCTGCAGGAAGTGAACCACTTAGCAAGCAGCCAACCACTGAGTCACCCAGACAGGTTTCCACCCTGCCCACACTTTATACAGCTTGAATCCCATTGAGAATCGGCGTGTAGGGTCCTCTTTCACAATCACAGACTTGTAATGCACTCAGAGCTTCCTATAGCTGTTTTGGAATGCATATGGCTATAATCCGATGAACATGATTTTGTACAAATATTCGGAAGCTTTCAGGTTATTACACAACTGTGTGTGGCCACAGGTTAGATGACACAGCTTGGATTCATTGTAATCCTGCATGCATCGTCTGAGCTAGTCTTTAAGGGGAATCAAACCAAATAAACACGGCACTCAAACAGTGAGCTCATGTCTCAGCAACGACACAACACTTTCAGGTTGTTCACACCGTCCGCCTAAAAAAACAGCTGGAACTGGTTTACAATTGTGGTTAATCCTCTTTATTGAAAATAATAATACAAAAATGAAAACTCTGTAAATTGACTGGCTTTGGTAATTAAACTTGCAAGAAAGCAGAAATGGCTAGTGTGGGTTGTTTCCTGTGGCTTCTCTCTGATGCAAACCAGATTTGTTTTATTATTAAAAACAGCAATTTGATTCAAAATAGGTTTATTTGAGTGCTGGATCCTCCAGCTGCTCCCTGACCCACGTGATGAGTTTAGTTAATGTACTGTATATTTTAAATATATACGTCTGTCTATGTGACATGCTGGCTGAGCTATTCTCATTGAGGCTGTCAGCTTGTATTCATGTCTGATCCTTGCCTGTCATTGGGAAATGGCCTTCCTTCTGCACTGTTGTGTTCTGACTGCTACAGCAATCTCTCACTCAACCAACCAAAACCATTCCTCCACTGTCTGTGCAGAGAAGGATCTGCGATGTTCCATACACACCCGTCACAGTGCAAGCAGAGGTAACCTCCTGCTACAGCACTGCTCAGACAAGGCAATACCTGAGCGGTCCTGGTTATCAATAACAGATCTGTCACATCATACACATCTTGAATTCTTAATTGCAGGCGATTTCTGATAGCTCCAAGGGCATAGACCCTTGATCCATTCCAGGATTTGTATTTAGTTTGTTTAGATGCACACAATCTCATATAACCTGTACAGAGAGACAAACTAAGCTCATGGTAAAACCAGGCATGGCTTGAAATGGTGTCATGCAGGGGCACGTGCAGAAACTGGAAAGAGGCAATTCCAAAGAGATTAACTAATCCTTTTACACGTCAACACCCAGCAAACACCTCAGTGACAGTAGTTTTGTCTGCAATTATCAATCTGTTGCTCAGGGTGTGAGTTCTCTCTGCCTAGCAGTTGCATTGGTCACCAATTTGTATGTGAAACTGCAGACACTGCAAGATTTAGCCAGGTTTCTCAACAGAAGTGCTAGAGACACAGAGCCTTTAACCTCGACACAGTCGCCCACCTCAACCCCATTGCTTATACTGTCGGCACATATTTGTAGGTTATGAATTTGTTCAAGACTAGCTCAGCACTGTGCACTAGAACCAAGACCAATGGCTGACACAGGGACATGACTACATCAAATTAAGTTTCAATTCTAGGTTGCAAGGTGACCCAGTAATGATAAACGAAACTCTTTTTGGATCTCTAGTATGGTCTACTGATTTATTTTCTGTGAAAGCTATTGGGTAACTAATCATTTTAGCATCAGCTGTCACCCAGATGAATTCAGGAGCATAAGCTCTCAGTTTACCAACAGACAAATGTCTTGCATTTTGGAAAAGCCGCCCAGTCCTTTGATCCCATTTCGCTGCTTGTAATTTTTTTAGAAGGGTTCCCAGATGACCTGTCCAAGACCATGGCTGCAATTGGCTGCTCAGGGGGTGAGAGTAGCACCAAGTGAACTCTGCCCAAACCCCACCCCTTCACAGAGCCCCTTTTAATCCTGTCTTCTGAGCTCAAAGCCATGGTTAACATCGGGCTAATGGGGCGGCTTTTTTTCGCACATAATTTGCCGGACTTCCAGTATCCAATCCATCCAGTATCATTTCTTGGTTTTCCCATCTAAATGCATAGAGATAACATTACATCATGTGTGTGAGAAAGGGCTTTGAGGAGCTTAAAACCCTTCCTAATGGCTACCTTTAACAATGAGTCTTCTGTGGCATTGCAGTGGCACTGCAGTCACACAGTACACCGATACCACAGTGGTACGTTTTGACAAAGCAATAATGTTGCCCATAGCAGAACCACATCCTGGAATGCTGCAGCTTGCTTACTTATAGGTAAGATTGATTTTTTTTCTCAAATACACTGGAGCAGTTTTACCTCCGAGTGTGCCTGTACTGCCTGAGCAGCCAAAAAGCGACAGGCAACAAAAATCATTTGCATGCAGGACAAGCTCTGCTCTCTCCTTCCATCCGGCTTTGTGTCGGTGTGGCAGAAACCACATCCTCAAAGAGCAAGGCTGCAGGGATTTCCTCCTACATACCCAGCCCTCCCAGCTGTGAGGGACCGTCAGTGTGTCAGCGGGTCTGGCTCTCAGTTTGTGCATTAGCATGGTGTGCATGTCAGCACAAACTGTACGTATGTCTGGACCTGAGAGAGTCTGTGTGTGTGTGTTTGAATCTCTCCGTGTCTGTGTTAACTAACAAAAAAAAACAACCCTTTAAAGTGTTACTGTTACCTTTAATGCTAATGAATATGAGTTTTTTGTAGCAGAGAAGGTTTCTCTTAAAGGAAATGTCTAATCTGAATTTCCACACCTCTCTAGGCTAGCATGTACCTGTTTTAACACAACACAGGTATAGATAAAACACATGGATGCAAATAGGACACCCATTGCATAGCAGCTGGATCCATTCCTGGTTTTACTATGACTTTAATAAGATACACCTAAGCTTGTTACTTATAAACCGTGGCTAATCAAGCTCCTAGTAAAACAGTATATAGATAATGTACAGTCTGTACGCTGAGCTCAAGAGAGACTTGCTGCCATTTAGCCAGTTGATTTGTCATTTAAGCCTGTACGGTTTCCATAAACTGAGAGTGTTTAAAGCATTGCCTTACTCTCCCTGGGCTCTACAGATCGCATTCTGCACTGCTCCCAGATCACCCATTGCATTTGCATGTTGACTATTCGAACAGGGACGCTGTTGAATACCAGAGCTGTCCTTCCCATAGTCAGAGCACAAAGCAAGGCTTTTCACAGTGAGCAGCACACTAGTAATCTGGCTTTGTGATTACAGTGTGAGGCCTTGTAATCAGAGCAGAGGGACTGGGAGGCAGTGTGGCCTTGTAATTAAAGCTGAGGACTTGCACGTCAATGGACTCTCTTGTAATCAGGATGAAACTGCTCAGCCGTGCTTATTAACAGCTGGCAAGCCTTAGAGTAATGAGGTTAAAGTGAAGACTTGTAAGCTGCTAACAAATTAAATGTCTAAGCAGTCCACTAGCGTTGGTCTCCAATAAGATACAGCGAGATGCAAACACCAGATACAAGACAAGATCTAAAGAAGGGCTCAGCTACACTACCAGGAGTGTGAATGCACAAAAACATGCCACTACATTTAAAAGCACAAGATATCTATAGTTTAAATAATGTATCACTTACTGATGCTTCCTGTTGCTTTTTAACTGTGTTCAGACAGACATTTATATGGAGCTGCATTAACAGCCTGCTCTTTTTTTTTTTTAACTGGGTTTTATATCAGATTGCTTGGGGGCAGCCTGGAGCAATCGGTGTTGAAGTCTGTAAGCAAAGGTGAATCTGTCTGCATTCAGCCTGGATTACAAACAGGACTGCTGGAGGCACCTGAGCTAACCCATTACTTCTACTGCAGAAGACTGGTCTCGGCTGTGCTACTGTGCCAGTTGCACCCTACTCTAAATATCAATTCATATCCTACATAGACTGTAGGATGCCCGCGGTAAATCTCAATTTCAAAAGGTAAAAAAATGATGCTGTAAATTATTGGTAGAAGTGCAAGGTGTGTCAGTGATTAATGAATCACTGACATAAAAAAAAAACCCATTAAAGGTAACTTTTGGTTTTATGAACAGTACATTCTAATGAAAGCGCAGCTGTCAATTATTTCAGCACCCCCCCCATGATTTTACTGTATAATATTTCTAATCCGAGTGCCAAAGGTTAGGCTGGGTTATAACTCCAGCGATCAGCAGGGTGTGTCAGGACAGTCTGCCTGGCTCACACAGTCAGATCTGGGGAGTCGAGCACTCAAAGTGAATCTAGCACATCGCAGAGCTTTCGAAGACCAGCCACAGCTGCTGCATGCAGCACTTAACGAAGTCAAAAACACACCGCAGGCAGGAGGATCTCAATTATTTATCCAGGATTCTGAGCATTAAAAACAAACACAGCGTCATCCAAGCACAAACACAGCAGCACTCGGGTGCAGAGGTCTGGCTTTGAGTCAGAAAGGGTCAAAGAAAAGAATTAAAAACAGGTTTTACCGCATGTAAATCACAGAAAAGGCCACTGTTTAAGGAGAATTAATGGAGTATAACAAAATGAAATGTATCCGTCATTTAAGCAACTTGGCAGACTACACAGGAACAGCAAGAAGACTCCCATTGCATAGCGGAGTGAGACATATCTGGTTTTACTAGGAATCTAATAAGACACACCTGAGCTTGTTACCTATTCACTGGGGCTAATCAAGCTTGTAGTAAAACCTGGAATGGGTGAAACTGCTATGCAATAGGAGTCTTATTGCCATCCCTACCACAGAATGTAAACCTCACCTAAAAAAATTAATTTGTGTTATACTGACAGTATTTTTACTGAGAACACCTGCACAGCGGATATTTAACTTGTTTTAAAATCAAGCTTTTTTTCTAATCATACATTCAACATAAAGTGTACCTAAATCCCCAATAAACCCGAAAAACAAAAAAGTCCCTTTTACAAACGAGCTATTTTATTATTATTATTATATTATTATTTATTTCTTAGCAGACACCCTTATCCAGGGCGACTTACAATTGTTACAAGATATCACATTATAGATTATTTCACATTATACAGATATCACATTATTTATTTATATTTTTTACACAATTTCCCATTTTTACAGTTGGGTTTTTACTGGAGCAATCTAGGTAAAGTACCTTGCTCAAGGGTACAGCAGCAGTGTCCCCCATCCTGGGATTGAACCCACGACCCTCCGGTCAAGAGTCCAGAGCCCTGACCACTACTCCACACTGCTGCCCTATTTTGTCCAATTGGTTTAGATTCCGGTTCCTGCTTGGGTTCACGTTTCACTGTGTTTCATCCACAGTCTTGGGTCGCTAGGTTACTGGCATTATGAGATCCTACTGCCATTACCTGCAAAACAACTGACATTTGTAAAAGCTCCCGCCAGACTGTGTACATTGTGGACGCGTTCTCTATTAGCTGGGTATTTGATGATATCGCCTTTGTTAAAAGACACAGCGGTTGCTTTGTTTCTTTAAAAGTCACATGCAATTACTGTACTTTAACATTAGAAAGGATGACTGCACGGCCGACGCACCCACACTAAACAACATTTAATCCTACGTCTGGGACTCAGTAGGGGGCTCGCTTTTTTAAACTAACACTTGCTCCATTGTTGAAAGAAATAACAAAAAAAAAACAAAAAAAAAAAAACAACCCCAAACAAAAAAAATCTGTCAGCAATTCCAAATGAGTTACTTAGAAACAGCAAACGTTTTAAAAGATAAATGTCTAAAAGACACGGATTGTTTCTCAAAACCAGAACTAGAGAGAAACAAATATTATTAAGTTTCATTGTGGCGATCTCCATAACTGCAATGTAATATGTGTATAAACGACAGGTAGTAACTTGGTTACCACATCGACAAACCAGCGACAACATCTCCTGCTCAGCTCTCTCTCTGAGATGGGGTGGTGTTATAACACCATAGTTTGCGATAAAGACACAACAAACCCTAAATCATAAGAGTATAACATTGTCTCCGAAGAAAGGGTTTATTTTTTTAGCCCGATCCTTCCTCCAAGCAAGAAGCCCTGGAACTTGGCTCCATTATCACCACGGATTGGCAATACCTATACCGTCTAAATCTGCTTTTATGTCTGAAAACTGCTCACCTCATACCCAGGACCAAATCGTCGACAGCCGGTCGGTCTGTCTGTGTCACAACCCGAGGCAGGGCGGGTTTACCTCGTACTCTCGCACCGCACTCCACACAAAACCGAAACAAAGGGACAACTGCAGAGGCTCCTGCACTGTGGGATACAAACTCCGGCTTTCTGTGCCTGCCCAGGAAACAATCCCTTTAAACCGATCTTCAATACTTGGGGAAGAGGCGTGGCGAGCGGGGCCAGGACGCCGCCTTGTGGCAGGAGACTGCGACGGAGACTGTTTTAGCACGAACACTTCTTTCAGTCTGTATTTGGACATTGCCATTTTTTCGCCTGTTATGACTGAATGCGATACTCTTTAGATCATTCTATAAGACAGATAGAAGCAGAGGTATGAAACAGTTGTCCGCACAGTGTGTGTACATTTATAATTTATATTTAAAAAAAAAAGATACATAATTGGATAACCTGACAAACACGACCACACAGAAAGACAGGATGAAATGTGATTCACAAACACATCTAGAGACACACAAGGAGGAGTGCTAGTAAACATATGCGAAGGTACCACTGACACACAGATAGGTGGCGCGGTACAGTTTAAAGCACAAGTCTGTCGCTTTTTTCATTAAGTTTGACATACCGCTGAACTGCTCTTCCTCACCCACTGGGGATTTCGAGGAAAATGGAGAAGCTGATATTGTCACGACTTGGCCTATCATTATCAATAATTTAGGAGAACGCCAATCCAGGGTCAAAAAACATCGCAAAACAAATAAAAATAGTCTGAAAAAAAAACAAACCACTGTACCGTTTTGCTTTAAATAACACAGCTACACAGTATCTGTAAGTAATAACCATCATCACAGCTAGTCTGCAACGTGAGCCGCATTATACATATCCCCGCTTTCCGTGAAGGTACCGGTCCATATATAGCCTTGCTAAGTGTAAACCCACACTCATAATTTGTACATCCTGACATCACACGCCCCAAAACCGAACAAGCGGTCTTCCAAGATGATCACACCACAGCAGCGTGCCATTTCAACACCGCTCACCCACACGCAGACAGACACACCGAGATTCGTTTCCCGTGTATAAATAGCAGATGCCCCAATTACATACCGAACCCTTTGATGTTTGTATTTCCACTACCCCGAGCAGACAGAAAGCTCAGTATACACGTCAGCGCACACATTTCTTCAGTCCGCACATTATTTTTAGTAAGCACTAGTTTTATGAAAATTCTTAACAGCCATATTTCTAACGAGTTTGTGTCCCGTTATTTTAATTATTACATCTAAATCTCTACAAAATCTACATCGACGCCGCACCCGCATACGTTACATAACTGTTACATAAAGCCTATGCCTGATACACTGAAATCATTTCAATAGGAAACATCACCAGACACAACACAGAATCTATATACATGAGCTACTGTGTCCGTATTTTAAATTACCAGATGCGGGCTCCCAAATCGCCTCTTCTTGTGATGATCGATCCTTGATTCCACGTCCTTGCACATCCCGTTATCGCCCGGTAATAACGAGTTAGTATTGTGAAGATCTAACGACACAACACTCCCTGGTAAATTTCTCCATAATTTGCTCAAGTCTCAATTTCCACCTTAACTCGCGGCTCCACGTCGCTGATAGAAAGGAGCCAGAACGACCCGCCCCTATTGGGGGAATTCTATCAAAAACTTACCTTCCACCTATCGCTATTGGATAACCCGTCATTTAAGCCCCGCCTTATTTTAGATGCGATTGGATGTATTTTGCCGGGGTTCCCGTCTTACTTTCCAGCGCATTGGTAAAATCCGTATGTTGAAACCCCCCTCTCTCACACTATTGGCTATAGTGTTACGCTCTTTCATTCTATTGGATACAATCGATTCTTGTCCCGCCTTTCTTCTCACGCTATCGTTCGCGGTTCCACCCATCCCCGCCCTGAGCTTCATGGCTTTTGAGAGACATCTCTTTCATCCCCCCCTCTCCGTCATTTCTATTGGATACATGTCTCTGAAGTTACCAAGACGGGCAGGTCGAGAGCAAATATCATTGGCCTTCGACGCTGTCAGTCTCCCGATGGGCGGTGGTTACAAGGACTACTCGCTGTGGCAGCGTGGTGAGTCGAAAAATAACGGGAAGAATTGAGAGAATATAATTACAATGTACAAATCCCTAAACCTTGTTTCCTAACGTGCACATTATGAATTATTTTAACGGTGTGTTGTGCATTGAGAAAAAAATAAAGGTAAAATACTCAGTTTGAGTGAATTATCGTGCACTAGAGCGTACAGGACCACGGCACACCTCATTCCTTTGTGAAAAAGGCAATGTGGACGTTAGAACCAAGGGGCTTGCAGTCAGTTTATTCAGATATTTTGCTAATGGAAGCAACAGAAATGAATAACCCGTGTTGCACATACATTATGAATTAAACCGCAGATTTATACAGGAATTAAATACATTTATACAGGAATTAAATACAATGAGATGGGCGTGTCCATTGTACTCACTGGGGAAGTGAAGTCGACAGTGTAATATAAGGATGCTTTTTTTTTGTCAGTCAACACGATGTATACTTACTGTATCCAACTGCGCCACTTCACTATCTGTCTAATTATGATTTTCTATTCCATACAAGATTAGGTACACATATTTCTGCCTCGTTTAGTTTCTCTTGATGTAGGACTATCCAGCAAGCTGTCACAATGGTAACAAAGAGTGACCCTGTGTTGCACATCTGCTATGCTTACTGAAAGGAGACCACTGCTGTCTGGAATGTTTTGCAGATTTACTGTCAAGTATCTTTTAATGATGTATTAGCCTCATCAAAATGCCATTAGCCTAACTGGCAACATTGTTCATTTATATATATATACACACACACACACACACAGGAAGGAAAAATATAATGTTGATTTGTCGCATTCACCCAAAAATACTGTAAATATAATGCCACCCTTATACAAGCCTGCTGTGGTACAGCACCCAGTTAAAGCAACAAATGCATGCTAAAGCAATGGTAAAAACATGGAAAGATCCTGTTTATGATCAATATTGAACACAAACCCAAGCGTGGAAAAACAAATAGGAACAGTACTCAATTTACATATTACACATATTCAAATTCGTTTTACTGTCATGCAAGAGAATAATAAAAAAAAATGTGGTTTTTTTTTTTTTTTTTTTTGTTACCTGAAATAAAATAAATCAAAACAATACAAACACAAACAAGGCAGCCGGGCCGAGAATTAGATTTTGCACACGGATAAATCAGTCCAAGATAGACATGTTGTAGCAAGCACAATAAAATGGAAATTAATAAATATAAGCAGAGATGCTGGACACAGAAAAAACAGCACATACGTGTAAGCTACAAACAAAAGAGTAAGCGTTCACTCCCCCATCATAGACAACAAAGATGCCAAAAGAAACAAAAACACACAGCATGCTTATTAGGTACTAAAGCACTAACTTCAACTTCCCCCTGATGAATAAGAAGCAAGCGAAAGAGCAGAACACCTGGTTCTCACACCAGCAGCTGACAAAGCCTTCTGTTCCTTTAGCACAAAGAAACTACAACAGGAATAAGCAAACAGGGATCCACCGTTCTCCATTCATAAACACGGAGCCCCATTCACACACAAAGCTAGCCTCCCCACCCTGTTACTGTTTTCAAAGACCTGTACAAACAAACAGAAAGGTTTCCCTGGATTCAAACTCACTGTTCCGATTAGCTGCCAAGTCTGAGCCTCCTCTTCAAACCTCTTCGGTTCCTGCCTCTGTTCAAGGGCAGGAGACTAAGCTACTCGAGGACTCCGATTGCAATAGCCAAGCAGGACGGGACGAGCTTTCAAGCACGAAAACTGTGTTAAAGGCGCACCCTTCAGTGATGTAGCAATTTAGAAGCCTCGCTCCATCACTCGGGCCCCAATATGGTTTAATGAAAGGAAGAGAGATTTGCTGCTGGAGGTTTGGTTCTACTAACTCTTTGCATCAGCCATTAAGCACAAGCTATTGAATCCACCTATTAAATATAGGTAAGATATATGACAGCTAAAAATAATTGTGTTTGCCCTTGAAAAATAGAGAATAAATAGTTAACTGAAACATTGAGAGGAAGACCCCTTTTTCAAACAATGATCCCAAATGTAGACAAGCTAGTCAAACAAGGACTTTTCCACCAGGGACAGTGAACATGTATTTTAATTGCAGTGGACTGGTTAGATTAAAGCATGAGCATTGCACCATCACCCTAACTTTGCCTGCCATCTCTTGCAAAGCATACAGCCAGAGGCAACACTGAACTCACTGACGAGTACTTTTGTTATGTATTTAAAAGCTAGTCCTTTTAAAATGCTGTGTCTCCTTTGTAACCCCATAACCTCTGGAGTTTAAGACACATGCACATGCTACTTTAGCATATATTATCAAATTAAAAGCACGGTGACAGCATAGTAAACTGCAGGACTGCCATGCAAATTCCCCATGGTAACTTTGTGTGAGGGCAGTCTCTGCCTGTTTTTAAATCTTTTTTTTATTGTTTTAGCAGGCTGGATCTGAAAAGCTGGATCTGTGTTTGACCTCTCGCTCACAGAAAAGTCATTTCTGCTAAAGGAATCTAGGTCAGAGTGTGTGCAGAGAGGAATATCTCAGTGGGAAACTGTCACAACACATTAGGCAGAGCTGGAGCACTTTCCCTGGTGATGTCACACACCAGCTCAGCCCGTCGCTTCCCCTCTGCAGGTGTTTAGCATCAAGGTTAAAAATAGGATCACACACTGCCACTCAACCAGTGCACTTACCTTCAGCCTTCGCATAACCACAAGCACTACAGATACACAAGGTGCTAGTGGACGCAGCAGATGCATTTACTCATGCCTTCTACTTTGACCTCTGGACACCTGGGTTTGAGCCTGGTGCTCTCAACTTAACCCCTTTATTCTAAAACCATTAAACATTTCTGAACAATCTCTGCTTGAGAGAGGCCCCAGGACTCCCAGGCACAACCAAGGACTAAATGACATCAATTATGTCTGACTGTAGCCAATGGCCCCACACAACCGGAAAACAATTCAAAATAAATAAATGCATGTCTGCAAAGTGAAATATGTACACATTATTTTGTGGAAAGGAAAATCAAACTGGTTCATTTAACCTAAGAAGACTGCTGACAATACAAATAGTGAGGTCTGATAAATGTGTCTGGGGATAATGCCCCAGATGATTAGAGACCCAAAACATATACAGCACTCCCTGGTTATTTCATGATTTAATAACTTGCTTATGCAGTTAATTTGCATAAGGCCATGTTGGTACAAGTACTCTGAGGGCAGTTCGGTAATTCATTTCAAGGTACTTTAAGATTTTGTGATGTGTAAGTCAGCGAAATAAAGAGCTCTGTATGAATATTGGTCATTATTATATTTGAACAGCAAACAAAAAAAATAATAAGCTTTACAATTAAGGATCAACATTCGTTTTCAGAGATAAATCCAATTTTAGATCCAAACACCCACAGTGACGTGCTACTTTAATTAAACAAACGAATAAATAACAACATCTCAAGCAGTGAGTCTTTAATTTTAAGGAACATTTTACAAGACAGACATGTTTCAGTGAATGAGAAAGGCTTTTTAAGGGTACAAGTCAGCATTTTCAAACACAATCAGAACATGTAATATTATTCCTCAGATTTGTGTAAAATTTCCCTGCAGGTCTGCTTGCACTTTAAATGCTACCATTTGCATTTTACACCATAGCATAGACTTTTAAATTGCTCTAAAGAAGTTATACTTCAAAATACAGGTACATTAACTACAGTGCAGCTACACTATACATGCACGTCTGTTGCATTATTTAATACTTGTACATACAAAGTGATCTGATCAGGAAAAAAATAAAACTTAATATATGTTGTCAATGTATGAAGTTCCATACTCAGAATCGAGTGCATGTAGTAAATATTAGGAAATGGTAACTGCACTTAATAATGGGCCTGCATTTTGAAGTGTATCCAAAGCTATGTTTTTTTGTACCAGAAAGAAAAACCTTTTTAAGACAAACTGTGTCAGTTCCAAAGGTGTCCCAAATCCAACAAGCAGTAAAAAGGAGTAAACAGACAGATTTGGCAAGCACACTACGGATGAGCTGTGTTGGGATTACAGCCCCCCTCCCTCCCCGGAGCTCACACCCTGGTACTCACTGGTGCTGGTGCTGAAGGTGCGGACGGTGGAGATGGGCGGGGGCGACTCGGAGCTGATGGAGGTCATGTCATCATCCTGGGAGCAGCCTGCCTGGATGGCGCGGAGGTAGCTGTGGCTCCGGGATCGAAAGCAGGTGGGCAGGGGCAAGTCCAGGGCCTCCACTGCCTGGGAGTCCATTTCACTGAAGACTGACTCGCACATTTCTTCGTACTGACTGTGGACCTCCAGCTCCTGCACCTGCAACACACAATGCAGGGTCAGAGCAGAACTTGGGGACCATCCAACACACAAAGCTTTCTGAACTTTCCTAGACCAGTGTGACTGGATAGGGAGGATTGTACAGCCAATACATACACCACAGGGCCTTCACACACACATGCACAAAACCCTTATTTGAACTGTCATACACATTCACACAAACACTATGTCACCCTTTACTGTATCTTATCTGTAGGTAAATTGAGGACTTGAGTCTCCAGTGCTGTCTGCTTGACACCTCTCGCCCACACTGACCCTCTCCAAGCAAGCCAATACAACTGAATAAAACAGCTTGAGATTGACACACTGAACTGTCATGTGGGTCCTTGAGAAAGTTGTCCCCCTTTTGTCACACCCCAGCTGAATAAACACCCTATTTGAGACCATACAAGGAGGTGCAGAAAGCAGATCTTAAATAAGAAGTGGGTTAAAACTGTAAGAAAGTTAAGTAGGTGAGCGATTCTGCTGCTGAATGTCGCCAGTGTTATCACAAGAGCCACTCAACACAAGAAGCAGCAGACACACAGCACAGCTGAGGGGATTAGCTGGAAAATGCTCGCTTACTGTAATTGAATGCATAATTAAGTAAGCTGGCTGTAATACGTTCTACAGCTTGGGTAGGATACCCTATAATAAAATAACCACTAATATTGAGAACCGTGAGCTTATATAATAAAAGCAATACAGAATATGATATATTTCTGTAGCCACTCCCCGGCAGTACAAGAGCTATGCCCAATTATTTTTTCTCAAGGGCTTTTTATTGCTGAAAGCACCTGTCTACACTACAGCAGAAAGGACAGCTATCGGAAACAAATGTCTGTCTCTGAGTTACCGCAGGGCTTTTACTGCTGGGGGTCACCAACCTCCTCTCTGCGGCAGAAGAGTAGGCTTTAGAAAGAAAGAGGTCATCTCAAGTATATTTACATCATTGTCCTCAGTAGTCGCTTTAGAGTGGTCAGTGGGAAGGTTTGCTCACAGCAATGATATTGATTCACATAAACATCTCCGTGTGAGGAAAACATTGACATGAGCCTTTGCTTCTTTAGATCAGGGTGCTCCGTTATCGCTCCAGTTATCAGGATCACGATGTGCTTTCGTTCTTATGGCAGTGTTGATTGTTTACCAAGCAGGCTGGACGAAGGTGATGAAAGTGGGAGGAATGGTTTATCTGGAACAGAGTGGTTCAGTAAGGGAAGTGTTAAAGCACTCCCTCTAGATTTCATTTCAACGCACCCTTCACAATCTAACTCTTTAGGTCCATCAGAGTGGGAAAGCAGCTAAAGGTTTTGAGGTTCCAACAGGTTCTGATGAACCAACAAAAGTCTTGCCTGATCACAACTTCCAGAAACAATGTATTGGTGTGTACTGAATTGAACTAAACAGCAATAGTTGGCTACTCAATATCCTGCCATTATCAAGTCGTGAAACTTATTAATTAGACCATATTGGCTCCTTATTGGCTCACTGCACTGACCAATGAGAGAACTGAGTAGGTAAAAAAAAACATCTTCAGTAGGAATCCGATCGCACATTGCTGTACAGTATGTGATCAGACACTCAAACAGGCTTCAGTCTCTGTTCGATCAATGTTTAAATGGCACTAAATCACTCATTAAAAATAGATATATTATAGCTCTGAAAAAAACAAAACTCAGCATTTCATCATAACTGCAGAAAATGAGTTCATATGAAGCAGCCGCAATGTACACCAGAGTTCCCAACATGTGCCTACTGAGACTGAAATGTGCTCCTACCAGCTCAGAGCAATACCAGACTATACCTATACCTGATAATGTACGTGCACTTTTCATTTTAAATAACTTTTAAAATGAAAGAATTGGCATTCAAAGGAATAACTCAGCCGCAGTTTTCTGCTCCTCCTACCACTCCTAATCCCAGGAACTCATTCCCTGCAGTATTGATAAAATGCTGGGTTTTGCTTTCTTCAGCGTTATTATATTTCCATATCTATTTTCGGTGAATGATTTAGTGCCAGTAAAACGTTGATACAGCAGAGACTGATTGAAGCCCTGCCTGTGTGTCTCTCTTATTGAGAGGCAGGGTGTAGGGGAGCTGGGAAAGCTTCATTGCTCATTATAGTACTCGGTACATGGCAGCATCCGTGCTCTCTGCGACACACACCTGGCTAATGCAACTCTGGCTGATGCAGCTGTTCTTGCCCAAAGTGTTGCTGGCCTGGCTGAAGTCCTCATCTTCCCAGCACTGGTAGGTGGAACCTGACGGGACCCCGATACAGTCCAGGTTATCCAGGCTGCGATTGTTCGACATCTCCCTCAGAGAAGGGAGACAGCTGCGGGGAGACGGAGAGTGTTAACATTTCATAAGCTTTTGATTTAAAACACATACTGTGCAGACTGGGCCTCTGGAAAGTTAATTGTCGCCATAGAACGGGAAAAACCTTCATGCCACAACTTAACCTGCTGTAACTAACGCTGTCCAACTTCCAGCGTTTGCTGAATCTCCCTCGGACTTGATTGTTTTGCATTTTGCTTCCAAAAAACTATGTTAAGAAATCAAGTACTGTTTTTCAGCTAGTCAAGTGTTTGCTATTACAGTAATGGTAAAAATACTACAGTACGCTAGAAAATACTGTACATATGCTTTATCAAGTGGTAGATCAGCATGAGTTTCAATTATTTCCATTACACTGTGCTCACTGCAATAAAAGTACCTGTAATATAAATATAAAAAACTTGTAATTTAAACACAAAGTGTTACACAGATGGGACTTGGGTTATTTTAATGGTCTAAACAATAGCAGATTATAATACACTGCTCTATCATGAACCTTTTTTCATCGTATTCATATTGTTCAGGGGAGCTGATGAATCAATTGGAATTAATACAGACTTAAATGGTGGCAGCATTAGGATCCACTACAGTTTAGATCATTAAAGATAACCCTTTGATTTTCTTAAACACATGCAATGCACATTTTGCACTAAAAGTGTTTTTTAGGAACTGACATTTTTGGCCAGATTGCACTGTGTGTATTTTTTCAAATATAAAGCACTTTCTATGCAATGTGTGCAGACATAATCTTCTGTAGCACGTTTCACTTAGATAAAAGGATAAACACCAGAAAATAAAACAACACATTTCCAACACTGCAACAACTGATCTTAATGCACAGATCTTTCCAAGAGCATTGGATTGATTCTACATAAAGGGAACCGAATCCTTGATTCCTAGATTCCTTTTACAAGTTCTTAATGTGCATCTATGCGTACGTGTGATCAAGACATATGGCAACATACAAAAACAGCCTAGACTCAATGAAAGCAGGACAGCAACCAAACAATGGAAGAATCGGGTGCCTGAATGTTTGAGCTTTAAGCGAGTGAGAGATTGGTGTAAGCTGACATCCATTTTGTGAAGTGACAGAGCCTTATCAAGCTAAACACCCCACAGTGGCCACTGACCTGCTGTAGAGCGAGAGCCCGCTCTGTTGGGGTGACCACAGCACCTCGATATCCCCTTGTAAGGACATGCTGCCCAGGGATCTGTGGGGACACACGTTTTGTTTTGTGGACAGACACATGTTTGGTTGTGAGACACCACGGAAAGCTTGTTGGGAAGATATACCCAGTTATAGTTCGTGCAAGTTCCTCCCGAGCTGTGGTGAGTCTGGGAGCTGCCAGGTAAGCTCAGTTCTAGAGTAAACACTGCCATCTAGTGAGTGACGAGTGAACTCTCAATATAATTTGAAAGGGCAGCAAAGCCCATCACACTGTCAGTAGCCTACCATGTTATAGAACACATTGATTCCCAGCAATAAAAAGCAGGAGCAAAGAGCGGTGGTCTGATCAGCCCAGGAATTTGGTGTAACTTTGTGAAGAAGCTTACATAACACCAGTGGTCTTCATCCCACTCAGCTTTCATGATCAATAATACCAAAACACCAAAAAGTAAGGAGTCCCCATATAGAGCAGGTGACCACTTTGTGCTGCTTGTGTGGAATAAAAACATTCATGAAATTTAGAAGGGCGAGGCATCGACGAGAAGCAAACATGTGTCTCTGTATTTCTGTTAGGGTGTGAGTGTGTCAGTGTGTGTGGGCTCAAGTCAGTATGCATGGGTATCTGTGAGCGTGTGGATGTCATTAAGCATGTAAAGCAGGGTGTCTTAAACTCAGTCCTGGGGACCCCCTGTGTCTGCTGGTTTCCATCCGAACTGAGCTCTCAATCACTTAACTATACTCTTAATTGAACTGATTATTTGCTTAATTAGACCTTTTTTACTTGTTTTCAGCTCTTAAATACTCACAGATTTCAAGTTAGCTATAACATTTTATAAGCAACTCAAGAGCTCAGTTGGAATGAAAACCAGCAGACACAGGGGGTCCCCAGGACCGGGTTTGAGAACCCCGATATCGGGTACTAGAGAGTGTGGAGGTGTCAGTGTGTGCATCACAGTGTGTGAGGAGGTGAGAATGAGTGCATACCTGCCAGTGTGTGTGCATCACAGTGTGTGTCTCAGTGAGAGTGAGTGCGTGTCTGTGTGTCTCTCATGTGATCAGAATAAAAGGTCGTACTTGCGTGGGGGGAGCTGCTCGCTCAGGGACTGCTGCGTAGCTTTCAGATAGCTCTGTCTGCGGGCAGCTGTTTTTGGGGAGGGCTTGGGGCTCCCCTCAGAGTCCTCACTGTCCTCGTCCGCCATTGCCTTGATATAGCTGCCGCTGCGCATCCGTCGACACGGGATCTGGCTGGAGCCACCAGTCCGGTCCCGCGATAGTGTGCTGTTCCACTCCCCTGCAGGCACCTGTGGGGACACCAGCTAAATCACAGTTACCATGGCTGGTCAATCTCTCAGTACTACAACATGAAACACGAATGTCTTTGATCTGTGTCCATGTTGGTGACAAGCAACACAAAGAGAAATGAAATGATCATCTGTGCTCTGTGCTTGGACATATTCATAGTGTACCTGATGACAGTTTATCTATGCCTAGTCATGAATTCCAACACACACCAGCGAGCTCCACACACAGGTCCTCTGACTTACCTGCAGGTATTGACAGGCCAGGTCTTGATGACAGGACTTGGACTTGAGCATAGCTCTGTCAATGGTGGCCGAGCCCTTTTGGCAGACCTGCTGTGCCTGGCTGAGTGTGAGTGTGGACCACGAGCCACGCTTCACATGCCTGCTGTCCTCCACTCCCCCACCTCCACCTCCTCCAGGCCCCGGCAGGGTAGGGCAGGCTTGGAACTTGAGGTCGTTGCTGCTCTTGGAGGTCTTGAGCGTGTGCTCGCTGATGGTGTTGTAAGCGTGCATGAAGTACTTGGACGGCCCCTGGTGGTCCGGCTGGCACCTGCCAAGAGTCATAGGGGCCGTGGGCTGGCGGTAGCTGCTGGCGTCCCCGTCGAGGTTATCGTCGGAGCTCCAGAAGCCTGATATGTTGGAGCGCACGCGCTGCTTGCTGCTCTCCGTCTTGGCCCGGTCCTTGCTCTTGCTGCGCCGGTTGTGTTTGGGGTCCTCGCTGCCACTGCTGTTGGAGAAGCGCCCGTTGAGGCTGCCCTTGGCGGAGCCTTCCAGGGACTGAGACTTGGCGAACAGCTTTTGGACAGAGTTCACCAGGTAGCGGATGCGGCCCGGGCTGTCGCTGCGCTGCTTGGAAGCCGCTCCACGGTGGAATTGCAGCGTGCTGAAGCCATCCCGGTGGATGGGAAGCTGCTTCTCAAACTGGTCCAGCAGGTTGGGTGGCAGCCGGTTCATCTTGCTGCCGGCCGAGATGGTCGCCGAGCCGCTGGTGATCATGCCTCTCCCGGTCATGCCTCTCCCGGCCATGCCCATAGACATGGAGGTGCCCAGGGTGGTGCCGGTGCTGATGCCTCCGATGCTTCCTCCTCCCGGGGTCAGGTCTGGCTGCCGAGTGTCAAAGTGGGAGTTGTAGTGGATCCGTGGGAAGGTGCTGCTGTTGGAGATCTGGTTGTTGAGAGGCAGCAGGTAGTCGGATGTCAGGGAGTTTGGGGTGGGAGGGGGGAAGTGGTGCGAGGGGTCCAATCCCCCATAGTGGTCCATGTTTGGGCTCAGCAGGTAGGGGCTGCGAGGGTCCGCTGACGAGGGGTACATGAGTTCCTGGTGGCCCGCAGACGGATCGCAGCTGTCGGACAGGTGGCGGCTGCGGTTGGCTCCTAACCCTTTCATGGTCGCCGAGAATCCACTTTTAGAACAGCATGGTCCCAGCCGCGGTAGAGACTAGAGCCGGGGTGGGCTAATCCTGAAAGAGAGGAACAGAGAGGGAATGATAGCACCCACAGCCCTACAGTTATGCAGTAGACAGGAAAAGAAACCTAGCAATTCATTTAAACAAATGTTGTCTTGGTCATGCATTTAAATCATGGAGAGGTCTGGTGTGTTTGTTCCACACTGACCAGGAAGGGAGAGTTATGGTCTCTCTCACTCTGTGGTTGATTGGCATTCTGCACCTCCAGCAGCCTGCAGGGAGTTGATGGTAATATTGATCATGCCTGTCAAAATTTAATATACCCTTAAACAGCAGAGAGGTATCTCCATAATCTTTTCATAAAACACTCTACAATGCAACTTGGCCAGCAGCAATTGCTTTGATCTCAACACAGAACTCTCCCAGTTTAACTATGAAAGCCCCGGGGGCCTCTCCTCTTTTAATAATCTAAAGCAGATAATTGGTATTTTGCCATGTGCATGCATCTGCATCACACAAGTGCATACAATACTAGTGCATACTTATATGTACAATGGACTGATTGTATTACAATATATGAATATGCATATTTGTACATTTTATACATATACTCGGAATATATCATCCTGTAGTGTTTCATTTTTCAGCATAACAAAAATGTTGATTGACACTATATTATGGCAGATCCCTCAAACTAATCAAAATAGGGCTGGTAATCACTCAGGGTAAGTGTGAAATAGAATCACGATATTTATGTAACATACTGTATCTCCATAAATGTTTTCCATCTGTGATGCTTGTATCTTTTCTTTTACAGATTCCAGATGGAATATCCCTTGTAGGGCTTTGATCTGGATAATTCTGAGGACAGTTGTCTCAGGGTTATTGGAGTAGATGAATATCTATTGACACAACAGTGCCATCGCAAACTGCTGTGTTTCTAAGCAGAGTGACTCGACTAATCCGCTCTTTGACAAGCACTGCCTGTTGAGGATATGGGTTCAAGGCTTAGTGGGTTTCCTTCAATAAGATGCACTAGTCTAAACACTCCATTCTCAGCTCTGTTATTAGTCTGTATTTTACAAATGCTCACTAGTCTAAATGCTCCATTCTCAGCTCTATGTTACCGTCACCCTGTACCTTAAAACTCCATTATCAGCTCTGGATGTGTCACCTTGTGCTGTAATAATAATGAGCACTTTCCATTCTCAGCACTGCAGCATCGCCACCTGTACCTTAATAATGAGCCCTAGTTTAAATGCTTCATACTTGGGTCTCCAGCCCATCTACTGGCTATGGCTACCGGCAAAAATGCTGGCTGGAAACAAGCTCAGAACAGGGTACTGTACAATGACCAATGCTGGTTGGAAGCAACCTTGGAGCAGGTGGTACTGTATAATCATCAATAGATCAGATCAGGAGCAGTTGCAGACTCTGAAGCTCTGCAGTGCACCACATAAGCACACACACGCACAACCTGCTTCTCGTTGACTCCTATACCCAGCCGAGGCAGATAATTACTCTTACTTCCAGCTCAGCAACTTGTGCCGAGCCCACCTTAAAGGGAATCTTTCCCTGGCAACCGCTTTCCAAAGGCTCCCATCTGCTGTTGAGGATTTGATTCAAAGTGTCACCAGCGACGGAGAGGCAAAGTGCTGCATCTAGAGGGAGACTTAGATGGATGGATTCAGTGCCAGAAAAGGACAGGAGCAACTAACAGTCTGTCTGTCTCGCCATCCGTCCACAAGGCAGGTGCAGCACAGGGATCAAATCACGAATACCTGGGAAAACTGTGGAACTGACAGCAGTGGAGGACAAGTTATTGCTCTTATTCCCTTGAACTATAAAGTTTAATTTCTGCAATCAGACTGGATCTGGCGACGTAAAAGCATCACTTTGAAATCTACATTTGAGGCAAAGCATAATACTTCAATCAGTGGAGACGAGAGACGGAAATATCACTTCTCTGACTTCCACCCAGATTTGAATGGCTTTTGTGAATTTTGAATCAAATCTCCTGAAGCGATAACAGGTTTCCTTCCTCGAAAAGCCCAATGACTTCTGTATTTAGCGTTTCTGTCTGACGGAGTTAACGTCAGCTGTCACAAACACGGGGCTCAGGCTGTCCGATAGCTGTCTCATTCAGAGCCTCTTGCAGGATAAGCCGAAACACACGCACTTCCCCGGGCAGATCTGCCTAACCCAACCACTTTCTATTCACAGCTACTTTAAAGGCAAGTGTATGAAAGGATTTGCAGTTTCGATTGAGGGGGGCTACAGAATCCAAAGGCTGCACAACTCTCCTAGAAGACCCTACAGTAAACCAAGCAGCGACCCAAATATGTGCTCCTGAACTAATTCATTTTTTTTTATTTAGTGTGCTTAATTATTTTACCCGATTTTCTCCACAAAATAATGTCCAATTATTTCTCCCCTCACTGCAGCAATTCCACACACAGCTCAGGAGAACTGAAGGTTCAGTGGGTGTCTTCCAATCCCACGACCCTAACCCTAACCCTCCGATCCCAGGAACTCAAGACTGGATGTCAGTGAGCTACCAGCCTCTGGAGGACAAAGGCCAGCCCTGCAGGGTCTGCTTGAGCTCACCAGGCGCCCAGCTGGTAGGGTCTGTAGCACGATAAGAAGAAACAATCCCTGCTGGTTTTGCCTCCCTAATCTGTGGAAAGTGCCAGAGCCAATGCAATGCTCCCTGCGCTCCCCTGACATGGCCGTGCTTTTACCAGGTGATCCACTCAGGGACACCCCCCCCCGCCCCCCCCTTATGAATTTGAACTATTGGTTCACATTGCAAATCAGTACGGTTTTAACAATGACCCAGCCTAAACACTAAGCATTGAACTAATTGGTTACCATAGGTTGTATTAAAATTCGGACTTCCAGTTCACTCCTAATCCAGCCATTACTAAAACTTACTCTCCAGCATGTCCTGCTAGATGATAGATTGCAACGACAGACCTTGTGCACGTCTCTGCAATAGATTGAATACATTGTGACTTCCCACTGTTTTCTACACAATCTTGGAAAGAAGAAGCTGTGACAGTTCAATTGTATTTTGATTGTAATAGATTTTAAGAAAAAAATGTCTGAAAAATCTGAGGCGATGTGATATTTATTCATAGCCTGTAGGTCTAGCTGCCTTGCCATCTACCTGACTACCTGCCTCTCTGTATCTCCAGGGCTGTCAGTCATTACTGCAGGTCTGTGTTGTACTGGGGCAATATGTAGTTTAGTGATGAACATCAGCACAGAGTCTCTGGAGCTAATTCATCTGGAGCTAAGTGAAGACTGTCTAAACATAGCACATCAGAAGGAGAAGTATTAACAAGGTGCTCGGTGACAACGCCGGAGAGTTGAGAATGGCGTGTGCAGACTCCAGATCATTATTTCAGGGGACCGTGTCAGAGATCGTTTAGACTAGTGCTCATATTAATATGCAGTGTAACGGAGAGCTGAGAATGGAATATTTAGAACAGTGCTCCTCATTAATCTACACTGTAACAGTGCTGTAGAGCTGAGAATGGGGTGTTTTGATTACATTATTACTGTCCAGGGTACCTGCTGTTGACTGTAAAGTTGCACGTTTTACATCCCACACGAAGGAGATGCACTATTAAAGATATTGATTTGCCATGGTGCACTATGGGTTTATTTTAAGGGTGATTGACTGGTGTGATGTCCTGCATGTGCCATTCAAACAGCAGGTCCACATGGGTGGCACAGAGGAGCCGTCAAGGGCTGACAAGTCCTTGATCTTTTAGAGTGGCCGAGGGAGCGATTCGAACAGGAGGCTGTGACTGACTTCTAGCAGGGGAGGAGAAGGACTGATTGATTTACCCCGGGCTGTTCAAAACTTCACGCCTCGCGGATCTGATCAGCGGGAGAGCTTTGTTTTTATGACCCCATTAAATGGATGTTGCAGCTTTCCAATAAAACCTCTAGTTAGCAGAAAACAAAAACCTGGATGTGTAATACAGCCTGCCTGTTAGTAATGTATTGCTAATATAGAAATAATCTTTATTTATTTGTTCATTTACTTGCAGAAAGCACAATTTACACCAAGGACATACTGTGGCTAAATGCACTATTAAGTATAATTCTGAATATTTTTACTAAGCACGACTTGGTGGCTTATTGTAATTGGACTATCGTTCAATTTTCAGTCGCCGTTTTATTTTTTAGTGGCCCTTTTTAAATGTATTTGTTAGTTTTTTGATAACTTGATAAACTAATAAAAAAGTATAAGAAACCCTGATCTTATTTGCTTTACTAAAGTAACATCTTTAAGCAAGTTTAACCCCAATTCAATGATCGATTTGTATATATCTATATATTAAATAACCATTAACAAAACATGAACAAGCTTTGTTAATATGTTAGTAAGCTAGTTGTTAACAGTTGTTAATAGTGTAAATTAAAAATAGATCCCATTGTGAAATAAGTTGCCAAAGTAGGAAACCTGTGCTCAGCATCATACTACACACAGCCATAGGCAGGTGTACAGGTGTGCAGTGTTTCAGTTTTATTTCAGTGCTACTTGTTTTAGAATGTTGCTTCAGTGTAATCCACAGATGATGTGCGGTTGTTTGAAAGACGATTAACAGAGTCTAAAACAATTCAGTCAAACCCCCCCCAAACAGCATACTGTATGAGTAATGGAGTTAATGACAATTAATTAGCAGCCTAAAAAAATCAGTCAACAGTCATTAATATGCAATGGGCGGACAGCATTTTCAACATGACTTTTTAATTAACAGCCTTCACCTGCATGTTTATTAAATGCAGTTTAATTGCACAGCGATTCATGTTTAATCACCAGTTAAAAGTCATTTGCATTTCTGACACAGTTCTCCATAGGCATCATCATATTAAAACTGATCCCTTAAAACACTTTTAAAGAATGTTGTTTTTCAAAACAATTGAATGTTCCTGACACTAGCTCTAGAATGTTGCTGAGAACAGTGTCACAAATACCAAATTGAATGAATCCAAATAGACTCCTTTAAATAGCGTATGATTAACAGACCTGTGCATAGACTCCCTGTGTTAAATATTAAGCATATCTTAAGATGAATGTCGAATTGATAATAATAATCTTGGTACCTTTGCTTTGAGGATTGCTCTTCAGATTTCCCAAGCGTATCATACAATGACAGAACAGTGTTGTTTTTATTGATGAGATGGATGGTAAGATGGCATGGCCACTTGCTGCTGTGCACTTGCACGTGTGTCCCACCGTGTCCCATCGTTTGCTGTCAAAGCCGAAAAGCAGACCCAAAGAGGACAGTCAATTCCTTCCTGCTGACGCCAATTGTCCTGTTTTTTAGGAGCCTGTCTCAGTCCTCGCTATGGAGCCCCCTGCCTATATCATTCTATGCCTTGCTCTGGGCTGGCTGAAAAAACTGGAATGGATTCACACTACACAGGAATGCACATTATTGCCGGTTTTGATGTACAAAGGCTAGGCTGATGCCTCATTTCTTTTACCAAGAAAAAAATAAAACAGATGATGCTTCAACCAATTTCCCATGATATATTTTCCTGGTAATGATGCTTTTTGTTTTTTTTAAAAAATCATATTCTACCAAATCTCTTTGAGCTTTAGCATGTTTTATACATGATCTACAACATTTTCTTTTTTATCAAGGTCATTTCATAGTTAACACCTTAAAATTGGTCCCCAAGACTCACAGCAGTAGTGCATTTCAAGTTGTGGATTGTGGTACAACACTTCTACTGTAATAAATGATTGAAAACTATCCAGTTATAATAGTGATAATGGCATTGCTGGGGCGTGTTCTTCAGTAATAATAGAACAAATAACGGCCTACGGACTCGTGCTTTATTGACTGAGGGGGATTCATTATTACCATCATAGCAATGTCATTATCCATTAATTAATGGCCTTCAGATTTGAAAACACCACAAATCTTCATTTGAACCCACTTCAATGTTCTCTTTGGGGGTCACAAAATACTAAAAGCTGGGCGAGTATATGAAAGACACCACCACAAGCATTTCCCAGTACTGAATACTTTATCAAACACAAGATTAAAATGAGTAGGTTTCTGCAAGCAGGAAGATTAGCCTTCGATTTTCACAGAAACAGAGGGTCATATTTACTGTAAGCTTTTAAAGTTTCATTCAATGGATCAAACCAAAACTACACACTGAAAAACCCATTTCTAAAACCATTTACACTTTTAAATTAGGATTTTTTTGGGGGTCCTTTTTAGCAGCTATGCGTGTAAGAGTGTCTGAGCAGAGGAAGTGAATGGGAGAGGATATCATTGTACAACACGACAGCCAAGTAAGCTCCTTTAAGGGAAGGATATTGAAATCAATACAAAAAGCCCCAGGCAGCCAGTGCAAAGCATTGGGAGGATTTAGTACAAGTTATTTATTTAGTTATAGAGAATAACATGGGTTTGTGTGCTGGCCTGAATGTATGTGCAACAGACAGGTCAAGCCATGCTATGAGGTTAGGCTAATGCTGATATATGTTATATTAACTGCTAATACTGTAGGTCTGACATGCATCTTAATCACTGTTGAAAAGTCAGGTAAGCTGTGTTGTACAAGCACTTATAGAGTTTATCAACTCACAATGGCATTGCATCTCACATGCATAGTAAATCACTGTGAAGGTCAAATCTACAAGCCCTTCTAAAGTACTGTGAGATATACCCGCTATATAGAGCTTCTTTCTTCTCCTTTAAAGGTATCATTTCCAAACATTCGAAAAGGCAATAGCCTTCTATAACATAGTAAACTGTTCTGATTGATCCTTTGTGTTTTTCTGTCTCCTGATCGATCGATGAAGCAGGTTTGCCTGCTGGGCAGAGTTTATAAGGGAGCTGCCATCTGTCAGTTCAGTGCAGGGGGTGACCTAACCTGGTGTATCTATCTGCCTCAGGGAAGCAGGGAGCAGCAATCCCCAATGCAGCCACCAAGGGGCAGCGTCGACACACAGTAATCCAAAAACAACATTAACCAGGTGCAAAGTTTTCACTGTTATTTTCTAGAAAGAAAGAAAAAAGTTTACATTACAAAACTAGTACCGTAAGAAAGAACTTTGGACTATATAAGAGCCCCTACATTCACACTGATTGAAGATGCATTTACTTATGAAAGCAGTCTTTTTGCATGGATGCAATTCACCACAGAACATTCTTGGGTCAAGTTTGTTTTGTCAACAGAGAAATTAGTTTGGCAGGTATTTATCTTCAGAGCTGGTATATTCTCAGTGTTGATCGCATGGAATGGTTTTAAAACATGCAATATACCAGGAATAATTACATGAATAGGGTCCAAAATCTCAAAATAGATGTATATAAATCACATTTAATACACAATGGTGTTTCTTTTCAAGCTACTGTTGCACGAAAGACTACAGAATGTGCAATGTCCCTTTATTGAACTCTGAGTGGGTGTGTTGATGTTTTTAGAGGACCCACTAAAGAGACCCTAACAAAGTTATTATTAATTAATTATTGAAAGTAATCAATCCTACAGCCTATGAGTTGAGATGATCACTCTTTTAAAAAGCCTGAATTAAAAAAAAAAAGGAATTTCTTGTAAAACTGAGTTACTACTCTCAAGGGGAGTGTGCTGAAAACAGACATGACTAAACATCAGTTATAAATCAACGAGCTAAAAACCTGCAAGTTCTAAAAACTAGTCTCTGGTAACCTGTGTGAGATCATCAGCAGCAACTGAGAGCCATTTTGGGACTGTACCCATCAAGGAGAAATAAGGTTTTACGAGCGGAAACTATAGTAATATCTCCTTCTGTATATCGCTGTAGTTGGAAGCTACAGTATTTTTGGTAGCAGTTCAGACTACAGGACATACATAACCGTGCAAATGATTTCTGCTTATGCTGTATTGAAGAAACTTTTTATCTGAATAAATCTGGTACCATACTAGATTTAAGAAAGCTCCCAGGTCACATACCTTACTTTCAGGTCACCTGCACCTCCGAGGTCATTGTACTACAGCAATGTCAAAGCTTCAGGGTCAAAGCCTGTCACCGGCTTTGTGTGTGTCAGTAACTAGAGCAATGAAGACATCAAACAAGGGTCACAGCATGGTTCTAGGACAGCCACATGGATCGACAAGGGCGATGGAGCGCTCAGCGGGGCTACCTCCATCTAGAAAAAGCTTTATAGATGGAAATAAAAGAAATGTACATTTTTACAGGGACACACAACACTGAATGGCATCCATCAATTCGTTTCTAAAAGTTTTTCCACAGCAGCACCACAGACTAACTGACTTGTGACCATGCATATAATTGCTGTAGTGTCTGTGTCTAACAGGACGGGATGTCTTGCACTAACCTTGTCCTAATTACTCTCTGCAGTCTGCCTCTGCCCTATATTTGCTGCTATAAATTTACTGTGTTTCTGTGGAGATGGATGGCTCCTCCTTTCAGTCAATCTCCAAAGATTTAAAGAAAAAAAAAAAAGCGAAATATAAGTTATTTAACGAAATCGGCAGCTCAGCACTGAGGACACAGGGGGAGAGGAGAACTTTCCATGCTCTCATTTCCTTTGGTGGTGTTATTCTATTGAAGTTAATGTTTGAATAGGGTTCCTGTGCTCATTATAGCACAGGGGGGCAGTGCTGGAGAGCTGAGAATGGATAGATGAGACTTATGCTCATTATTAAGGTGATGGTAATGACAGTGCTAGAGAGCTGAGAATGGAGAAATTTGGTTCACAGACATTGCTGGAAAGTGTCACGGTCACGGTGCTGAGTGACAGTGCTGGAGAGATGAGAATGGAGTGCTTAGACTAATACTCATTATCAGGGTACAGGGTATTGACAGTGCTGGAGAGATGAGAATGGAGTGCTTAGACTAATACTCATTATCAGGGTACAGGGTATTGACAGTGCTGGAGAGATGGGAATGGAGTGTTTAGAATAATACTCATTATCAGGGTACAGGGTATTGACAGTGCTGGAGAGATGGGAATGGAGTGTTTAGAATAATACTCATTATCAGGGTACAGGGTATTGACAGTGCTGGAGAGATGGGAATGGAGTGTTTAGAATAATACTCATTATCAGGTTACAGGGTATTGACAGTGCTGGAGAGATGGGAATGGAGTGTTTAGAATAATACTCATTATCAGGGTACAGGGTATTGACAGTGCTGGAGAGATGTGAATGGGGTGTTTAGACTAGTGCACATTATTATGGTGCTGTGTGATAGTGCTGGAGAGCTGGGAATGGAATATTGTTGTTTTTCAAATACTCAAGCTTTATTTGGAATTCATACAGGCACTCGACAGTTTTAAAAAAGTAATGCTTGATTCATTCATAAATGATCGACGGCAGGACACATATTTCACCAGATGCAGAACGTGTGATAATGGAGACTCTCATAAATACCCATCATATCATTTCATATGTCAAGCCTCGTGTGTGAAAGCTAGGCTAGAGACAGGGGCTCTGAGATCTCTGCATATTTCAAAGCATTCTAGAGGTGTTTGATAACTAGAGGATGCACAGTGATTCTGAATACGTAACCCAAACATGTCTAAACATCGCGTCTCTCCTCGCCAATGCAATACAGTACCATGCTTAAAGTGTTACAGAACAGCCTGCAGTGTTAACAAGAAACGCATTATTTTACCTTTGCTGTATCCCGCGCTGTCCACATCACACAGCATATTTCTTTAACTTAATCCCAATTGTTTTTTATTCACACATAAATCACATGAGGAATACATTTCTCAGCATTCCCCAGGAGAAAGGTTCTCTTAAACACATCAGTGTATACAAATCCTGCAATAATTCTTGTTTTCTATTCCCACAATACGCCACTCATTTCAATCACAGCACCAGCACTGGTGGAGGAGGGAATGTGATCTGGATACAATGCAATCACCAAGAAAAGTTGAGAAATGCATTCCCTAGCTGATTTATGACATGCATCGCTGTGATACAGACCAGCCCAGGATCCAGCAAAGGTCTGCGTTCGTTGTAAACACTGACTACTGCATTGGACTACACTTTTCTAAACCTTTACCTGCAAGAACATGAAATTGATCATGCTAGATTCACTATGCCGTTTCAAACATGAAGCAAAATGCTAATTTCAGGGCTCCTTAATGATTTGTAAACTCAGTATCTACAATCTAAAACAATGCACGCTGATTCGAACAGGTTCCTTTTCCATCTGGATTTTAAAAATTTCACAGTACTTAATACTGGAAGGCAGTGAATGACATATCTTAATAACGAAAGCTCTTTCGCTCTCCATGCTGCACGGTCAGATCCGTGGGCGCAGTCAACATCCATCGAGCGAAAGGCGGGAGTACAAGGAGCAATCAGTTTAGATAATAAAAGGCAAGAGACCCTCTACAGCCTTGTATACCAAGAGCACACCTTTAAAGTGTGCCCTATAGTTCCCTAGCAGCAGCTAAATGAATAGCATGTCTCAAACTGAGCCCGGTTTACCACTTGATTTACTTTTCATTCCAGTCCAAAAGTGTGTTTCCCGTATTCTTCATTCTGTGAACTCAATTTCCTACAGACTCCTGCACTCACTGTAACCTTGACCTACATAAGAGGACGTTCTCTCTCTCACTCTCTCTCTCTCCCTCGCTCCCTCCCTCTGTAACATAGAAAAGTTGACAAGCATTATGTGACATTTCTCAGTGTCTGAAGCGTTTTGTATTCAGCTGTAGTGTGTTGATAATCTATATATTTGTAATGTCACCTAACATGCATATGGCGTTTGCAATCATTCAGGGTGGTGCGTATAGCAATTACTCCAATACTGTGCTAGTTACCTCTTTAGCATCTTTAGATAAGTAAGAACCAGCGCCACCTAGTGAACAGTTACTTTGTGTTTGCTGGTAATACACTGCTGTTCACTAGATGGTGCTAGTGCTTCCTAATTTAAATACACTTTTTTTATTAATCCCAAAGCTGTGTTTTTCCTTGTTGCTCCTTTTTTGTTTGTTCCTGGATTGATTTTGTGAGTTAAAGTGCTGACAATATTGCATGTTTTTATTTTCTAGGCTGACTAAAGCCTGTAATTTGGTCCCAATCATATTTGTGCTGTTTCCCCTGATATACCGCGAGTTTCTCTTTAAACAGCAAATTCACTGTTTAATAATCAAACCCCTCTGCCTTCTTCCCCTCCCTCTCCTCTCTGCTCAGCATCATCTAGAGCCTAGCAGACAACAGTGAGGAGGGGAGAGGGATGGCAGAGGAGGGAAGAGGGGGCGAGGGACTGAAAGGGAATACATTTGTATGCTTCCCTGTTTTGAAGTTGATTCATGCTTTGTGCGTGTGAAGTTCGAACTGTGTGTGCATGGTCAGGATTTTTACTGGAGCAAAACCCTAGAGGAATAAAGCAGTGAGCAGTGGAACACGACTTTAACCCATACAAGGTTACATATAGATATGCTATTGCTAAATACATATTCAGTCGGTTGTCTGTTACCCTTTTTTATGGATTTGCACACTTCTTTGCATTTTAGGGTAACATTTGTATATTTTTGAATATCCTCCGGTTACACAAATGTGGTTCTGTAATACATGAGTTTCCTGTGTACTTGGAAAAAGGGTGAAGGGTGCTGTATCATTTGGAGACTTGGAACTAGATTTATACACTGGCCCAAATATCCATCTTCACTCCAATTCACTTCATCTCCTTTAGAAAACATTTCCTTGAAAAGCATGGCAGAATAATGCAGTGCTCGCTGTATTTAGTTCATATTCCTCACAAGTTTCCTTTCTCACTGTTTTGGTGCTCTAGTAGGATGCACTAGTTTTTGTAACTTGCCATGCCTTCAAACGGTAATGAGACTCCGCCTGTGCTGCTTCCTGGCTAAACTGATATATTAAGAAACAGGCAAAGCTGCACTTTTATTTCAAATTTGGTGTACAGAAATCTCCTGTATCTTTTTCATAGTTATTATTATGAAGCTCAAAAAACAGCAACCAATTTACACACCAACGCAAACTGAATGACGGCCAGCTACAACAGTAACATGCAATCAAACAACTGCTGCTGATAAATGTTTTCAACATGGAACTGCAATTTACACTGCCTACGGGCTGGAGAATAACAGCTTGTACAAAACACAAAATGGGTCCCAGCGACCTGCGTTAGGGGAGATAAGCTATATCCGTATCTAACCAACATTGGTATCCAAGTCTCTCCTTTAAAAACTGCCAAGTGGCCTCATACTCTTTACGTCAAATTAACGGGTGTCCTGCAAACAAAAACAAAAAAGCGATTTAATTCTCTTTAGATAACCCAGATAATGCAATCTTCTGAAACCTGTAATATTATTGAGTAACTGAGTGTATCCACTATACCTGCTTTCATTTTTCTCAAACAGTTTTTGATGGTAATATTAAAAATTGCAGGTCATCAAAGTTTGTTTGTTTTGTCCAGGACCCCCTCAGCCCTAGAAAGGATCATAACTATTAAGAACTTTTCTCCAAATTGCTGGGCCCCCAAATTGACTCAAATAATTGTCATACGTGTATTGTATGGAAGCTGATATCCACTGAAAGTAGGCCAGGTGCTCTCTGCACAGCCCTGACAATCTCCCCCCCCCCATGAGAGGTTTGTCAATGGGATGGCAGTTGCCAAGGCAACCGGATACATGTCTTGATGAGCCTCTTATACAACAGGCCTGCGTCTCCAAGACAGAAGCTGTGATCCCGAACAGGAAAAGATTGGCAGCCACTGAGAAGAGCCAGCCTCGGTTCCAGGGCCTCATTACAGCATACCCAACATCTTTTGGAATTGATACAGAAGCCAAATCAATAGTAAGCCACACTAAATAACAGCTTCTGCATGTCTCCAGTCACTGCCTTTGCTGTCCATCCTTATGACTCAGAGAGTCTCCACAGGACTGTAATGCTGGGGTGCTGGCTGCCTCAATGGGAGGGGGTGGCTATCGAGAATTAGCTATTATATTGGGCTGCTAAATGAACACAGACAGCTAATGACTAGGCCTACCTCTAAGTGTGTCACCTCTAACCACTAGGCCGGCCTGCCAGTCCCAGGTTTAACCGCCAGGCCTGACTGTCTTTAAGTCCCTCATCCACAACCGCTATGTCCCAATTCAATTAAGTTTTAGCTGATGGGGGGAAAATACAATTGTACAAATCAAAAGAACAAATCTGGATCAGTTTTGATCTGTATTCACTGTTGATGACGTGTAATCAGTTGTGTTTATTGCATGATATGCTTTTCCCCCGCATGCAGCTAAAAGCTCTTTGAATTGGGTATTTAGTAGGCCATTAGCAATGCTCTCTTTTAACCACCAACCTGTAAGGGGCGCTCTAAGCCTCATTTATATATATTTTTTTGTATTACTATTTAAAAAAAACTAAATGAATACTGAATTCCAGCACTGCATTGCTAAGGGAGCTCCGGTCTGAACTAACCCAGCAAGCAGAGCTTCAGCAGCAGGCAGGCTCCCTGGCACAGACCCGGTTCCGCTCCCAGCTTCAAAGAAACGCTTCAAGCATGCCTCAAAGCCTTCCTCATCTCCTCTCATTCCTTCCTCACCCCCCCCCCCCGAAATATCTACATAAACAGGCCCTGCAGTCCAAGCCAGCCCCCATGCCCATTTATATTTAAACAGTGTACAGTCATTTTCCAATCTTAAGAACTAACAGTAATGAAGTGTGACAAAGAGAGAGTGAATTCTTGTTTTAGATCTCCCTTCCGACCGGTGAGGGCACTGGGGAGGAGGAGCAGGCAGAGCCGCGGTGCGCAACGTCACAGACCCGGTCGGGAAGCGCAGTGGCAATCACGCATTGGCTGACGGCGGTTGCCCTCGCTGACCAATGGGGACGGGACGGGGCGTACAAAAGGGGGCGTGGCCCGGGGTTCTGTTCCTTCTGACAAGGTACAGTGCGTGTGTGAGAGAGAGAGAGAGAGACAGAGAGAAACTGAAACTAAAACTAACTAATAGAGTAACAGAGGAAGGGAATTAAAGGACGGGACGTTTTGTGGATTGGACTGTCCTGTTAACCCATCTACTCCTTGTCTCTTTAGAGCACTAACGGGACGCTCCGGGATTACGCTAGAGGAGCGACAACCCGGAAGTGCTGAGTTTTGCTACCCCGTGGTTTCCCCGTGCTTGGACTGCACAAAGAAGGCGGACTATTGTTTTGGTGTTGGTTTATTTTGGGACTGCAACCCCCGTTTCTTGTTGTTTTTGTCGGGTTACACATTGTTGTGTATCCCGGCTTCCCTATTGTTTATTTGATTTATTATTATTATTTGTTTGGAGCGTGTTCTGGTAGCTTGGGGCAAAGGGAAATAAAAACCCAAGCGCTTAAATTGTAAAACTGGACTGGAGTCTGTCATTTTACACCACACCATCGGTCAAACCTGTCACACGTGGTGTCAGAAGAGGGATGGACCCAACCACTTTGTCGGCAATCCTGGAGGCGTTGGACAGCCGGAGGGAGGCTGAGGAACGGAGGAGGGAGGAGAGATACACGGCTCTTATCGAGAGGGTCGGGATGGGGATGACGTCAGCGGCGACGGGCCCCGTGCTGGTTGCCCCGAAGGCCCGGGCCCAGAAAATGACGGTGGAGGATGACCCGGAGGCCTACCTTGTAGCCTTTGAACGGTTGGCTACCACTGCAGCATGGCCCCGGGAGTACTGGGCGAGCCAACTTGGTCCCTGCTTGATTGGGGAAGCACAAGCAGCGTACCGGGCCATGACTGACGACGATGCCGCCCAGTATGACCTGGTTAAGCAGGCTATCCTCCGCCGTCTCAATATCACGGGGGAGACTCATCGGGTCAGATTCCGGGAGTTCCGGCGACCCCCCAACACCCGGCCCAGGGTGGTAGCCCAGCAATTATGCGACCACATGGCTCAATGGCTGAACCCCAGTCAGAAAACCGGGATTCAGATGGGGGAGGCCATTGTGATGGAACAATTCTGCCATGTGGTCGGGGCTGAGACGCAGGCATGGGTACGCCGGCATAACCCCACGACGCTGGAGCAGGCCGTGGCGTTAGCTGAAAACTATGAGGACTCCCTGGTGTCTGCCCGAACCACCCTGCTGGACTGCCCCCCTCCCTCCGCTGCCAAAGGACCGCCGTCGAACCCTTTTCCCGGACCCAGGGCCGTCAGATCACCGGCCCCGTCGGGCCACCCGGCCCCCTTACAATGGAGGCAGAGGTTGGCCCCCAGCTGGGGTAGAATGGTTCCCCCTGCCCCGCTGTCATACCAGCAGCGGGACAAATATGTACCGCCTTTACCCTCTGCCCCACCCGTCTGTTTTAGGTGCCAGCAGCCGGGACACATTGCCAGATACTGCCCGGCGGCCATGGAGTGCGACGTGGCTGCGTGTCACCTGGCGTCTGAGACAGGTAGGAAATGGGGAAATGGTCGGGAGGGCCCGTGTATGGTTGATGTTGTATTGGGGAATGTGAACACCCACGCATTAGTGGACACAGGGTGTGAGCAAACTTTAATTCGAACAGCTCTCCTTGGCGGTATGTCGTGGCAGCCACAAGGCCAGGTGGCGATCTCCTGTATCCATGGGGATACGGCGACATACCCCACTCTAAAAGTATATTTATCGGTAGGCCCGATAAAGCGCCACCTAGTAGTGGGGGTGGCCGAAAAGTTGCCACATCCAGTTATTCTGGGTCGAGACTGGCCGCAATATAAAGATTTAGTGAAAATATCGGCAGCCTCGACCACACGTGTAGACACGGCAGACCCCCGGGGAAGGGAAGTAATTGGTACTGTTTTTCCCTTCCATACAGAGCTGTTTTCTCCACTTTTTCGTCCTAGAAAAACACGTAAGGAGAGACGGAAGGAAAAGTGGGAAGGCGCATCGATAAGACACGGTTGGGGTCTGGCGGGAGAAGGTGCTGATGGTCCCAAACGTCAGTCGAAGGGAGTCGGAACGCAGTGTGACCGGGCGGGCGAGGTTACTGGACCCTCGAGGGTAGAGACTGCTCCAGCCCCTGTCAATATCCCGGACGTGTGGGCCTCAAGCGCGGACCTAGTGTGGGAGCAGAACAACGACCCCACACTGGTGCACGCTTGGGAACAGGTCCGGTCTATTGAGGGTAAGGATGTTGACGGCATTGGGACGCTGGTATATCCCCATTTCGTGGTAGAGGGGCACTTGCTTTATAGAGTAAACCCAGCCCCGGGCACAGGACAGCCTGTCAAACAGTTGATGGTTCCCCCGTCCTGTCGACCAGAGGTCATGAGGCTGGCGCATGACGTCCCCTTTGCAGGACATCTTGGCGTGGACAAGACGAGGGACCGAATACTGGCTCGATTTTACTGGGCAGGGCTCTACACCGAAGTGGCGAAATATGTAGCTAGCTGCCCAGAATGTCAGAGAGTAGCACCGGGTCGAGTGCGCCCCGCCCCTCTGGTCCCACTGCCTATTATCTCCACTCCCTTTGAACGCGTTGCAATGGACATAGTTGGGCCAGTGCTGCCTTCTGATTCCGGGTACACGCACATATTAGTGATGGTGGATTATGCAACGCGGTACCCGGAAGCAGTTCCGTTGCGGTCCACTAGTGCCACTGCAATTGCGAAAGAGTTAAGTCAGATTATGGCTAGGGTAGGGATCCCAAAAGAAATATTGACTGATCATGGAACAAACTTCTTGTCGAAAACGCTACAGCAGGTGTACAAAATTCTAAAAATACGTCCCATTAGGACATCCGTTTATCATCCCCAAACGGATGGGCTGGTGGAACGTTTTAACCAAACATTGAAGCAAATGTTGAAACGGTTTGTGAGTCAGGAGCAGAAACATTGGGCTACTCTTCTTCCTTACCTACTCTTCGCAGTGAGAGAGGTGCCTCAGAGCTCAACGGGATTTTCCCCCTTCGAGCTATTATATGGCCGGCAGCCACGGGGCATCCTCGACCTGTTGAGAGAAGGTTGGGAAGAACACAAGGGCTCCTCTAAAAATGTAGTGCAGCATGTGCTCCTACTGCGTGATCGCCTTGATTTAATTGGTCGACTGGCTCAGGACAATCTCAGATCGGCTCAACATCGGCAACAGCGGCATTACAATACCAATGCACGAATTCGAACCTTTCGGCCAGGAGATAAAGTAATGCTGCTTCTTCCATCATTGGAATCGAAACTGTGTGCTAAATGGCAGGGGCCATATGAGGTGATACGGGCCATAGGATTAGTGAATTATGAAATTAGACAACCCGATCGCCGAAACAAAACAGAAATCTATCATGTCAATTTGTTAAAGCCCTGGAAGGCAAGGGAGGTCTTATTCATAGCCCCAGGCGAGATGGAGGATGACTTAGGACCCTGTATAGAGACCCCTAGCCCCAGCCAGATTTCAATGGGGAAACAGTTACTTCCAGATCAGCAAGTAGAATTGCGTAAGTTGATTGGGAAATTTGGGGATGTGTTTTCTGACGTGCCCGGCAGAACTAACCTTACCAAATATGCTGTTATTACTCCGCCAGGGGTCACTGTTCGGGAGAGGCCCTACCGGATCCCAGAAAGCCGGCGGAGTGGCGTCCAGAACGAGGTGAGGGCGATGCTTGAACTTGGGGTCATTGAGCCTTCCAGAAGCGAGTGGTGCAGTCCTATTGTTATAGTGGCCAAGAAGGACGGCACTAATCGCTTCTGTGTCGATTTTCGAAAGGTCAATGCTATCGCCAAGTTCGACGCCTACCCCATGCCTCGGATCGACGAACTTCTCGACCGACTGGGGACGGCCGGGTTTATCTCAACTTTGGACCTGACGAAGGGATATTGGCAGATCCCTTTAACCCGCGATTCATGTGAAAAAACGGCATTTTCAACTCCGGATGGTCTGTTCCATTTTAAAACCATGCCGTTTGGGTTACATGGTGCGCCCGCCGCCTTTCAGAGACTGATGGACGAGGTGTTACATCCCCATCGTGAGTATGCAGCAGCTTATATTGACGATGTGGTGATATATAGCTCCACCTGGAGAGAGCATGTAATTCGACTTACAGCCGTCCTCCAGTCTCTGAGGGCTGCCCGGCTGACAGCCAACCTAAAAAAATGTGCGTTTGCGAAATCTGAAACTCAGTACTTAGGATTTATCATGGGAAACGGACAGGTGAAACCCGTAGCCACCAAAGTCCAGGCTTTGGTGGACGCGGCGGTCCCCAAAACTAAATCCCAGGTGAGATCACTGTTAGGATTGGCCGGTTATTACCGCCGCTTTATCCCCGAGTATGCCACCGTGGTCGATCCTCTGGTGAACCTCACTAAGAAAAGTGCGCCAAATTTAGTCAAGTGGTCAGAACAGTGTCAGGGAGCGTTTGAGACCATTAAGCGCAAACTGTGCCAGGCTCCTGCGCTAATATTACCAGACTTTAGCAAGAGATTCCTCCTCCATACTGACGCGTCAGAGGTTGGTTTGGGGGCGGTCTTGTCCCAGAGGGTTAACGGGGTGGAGCACCCCATTCTTTACATCAGCAAAAAAATGCTTCCTAGGGAGCGCAATTACTCGGTTGTAGAGAAGGAGTGCTTGGCCATTAAATGGGCGACTCACTCTCTCAGATATTACTTACTGGGACATTCATTTGATCTAGTCACAGACCACGCCCCACTCAGATGGTTAAGCACTATGAAGGATAGCAATGCCCGGATAACTCGGTGGTATTTGGCATTGCAGCCTTACATGTATCGTATGGTACATCGTGCAGGGAAAGATCACCAAAATGCGGATTATTTTTCCCGGGAGGGGGGAGTAATGGGGTTGGTAGGTTTGGCCGAGTGTTCCTTCGGCTCCACTCTGAGCGGTGGGATATGTGACAAAGAGAGAGTGAATTCTTGTTTTAGATCTCCCTTCCGACCGGTGAGGGCACTGGGGAGGAGGAGCAGGCAGAGCCGCGGTGCGCAACGTCACAGACCCGGTCGGGAAGCGCAGTGGCAATCACGCATTGGCTGACGGCGGTTGCCCTCGCTGACCAATGGGGACGGGACGGGGCGTACAAAAGGGGGCGTGGCCCGGGGTTCTGTTCCTTCTGACAAGGTACAGTGCGTGTGTGAGAGAGAGAGAGAGAGACAGAGAGAAACTGAAACTAAAACTAACTAATAGAGTAACAGAGGAAGGGAATTAAAGGACGGGACGTTTTGTGGATTGGACTGTCCTGTTAACCCATCTACTCCTTGTCTCTTTAGAGCACTAACGGGACGCTCCGGGATTACGCTAGAGGAGCGACAACCCGGAAGTGCTGAGTTTTGCTACCCCGTGGTTTCCCCGTGCTTGGACTGCACAAAGAAGGCGGACTATTGTTTTGGTGTTGGTTTATTTTGGGACTGCAACCCCCGTTTCTTGTTGTTTTTGTCGGGTTACACATTGTTGTGTATCCCGGCTTCCCTATTGTTTATTTGATTTATTATTATTATTTGTTTGGAGCGTGTTCTGGTAGCTTGGGGCAAAGGGAAATAAAAACCCAAGCGCTTAAATTGTAAAACTGGACTGGAGTCTGTCATTTTACACCACACCATCGGTCAAACCTGTCACATGAAGCAACAGAAAAGGTGCTACAGTTTAATGTGGAATTTGATGTGGAGTTGTCAGGGCAGCAGCGTGAACATGCTACGTGCATTTTTGGACAGAGAGACGGCTTTACATGCAATGTTGATGCACCCACAACAATATGCAAATGCTCTTACCTTGCGTGGGTCAAGGGTAATACTTTAACCTGTAACTAGGTATCCTAGACTGCTGAGGCGGTACACGACCACAGTGATAATACTGTAACAGCAGTGATGTTCACCATAGGCTCTATCTTCTCACTAACTGGTTACTGTTTTGTAAGCGCACTGAATAGAAGAATCGTTAGTATTAATGCTTTACAGCTCCTTCCTAGCCAGTGGACAAGACTGAGTTCTTTCCTGGTTCAAGATTCTGAGCAAACCCTCCAGCGGTGGAAGGGAAAGGGCAGGGGTGACTTCTCTCATTAGAGGTTTCTATCAGGGAGAGTGACGCCACACTGCCCCTTGGCTGTTTGGCAGTCTTATTGCGGCTAACGCACAGAGATGGCAGGCGAGCAGAACTGATTGGATGGCTGGCAGCGGAGCTATAAAAGTCACAGTGCCCTGGCCCGCAGCTTTGAAATAATTTATAGTACAGGGATACTGAGACAGTGAGTAGAGCTGAGCACTCTGGAGTACTTCAAATCCTAGATGGACACACCATGTTTTTTTTTTTTTTTTTTTTACTTCGCTTATGTGTTTTACAATCCTTTTTCTATGCTCTACTACATGTTTCTTAGCCTTTACCATGGAATACCGAGTGCCAAGGTGCCAGAGCGTAATCCTTCAAAAGCACTCTTCCGATTTGTCCACTTGGAAAGAACAGGAACAACCATAGATATCCATGCCAGGTTTCATTACACAAAGAGACACAATTTTTGTAGACATCAGTGCTCACACATAATCCCTGAACAGTGAAGCATGAAGAACAGCACATTGGAACTGTACTGGAGTGTAACAACCCTTAGCAGGGTGGTGTGTGCCTGTGTTCTGCACTTTCAATGCAACTAAATGTGCAAGACAGATAATAGTGGTGCCTCCAGGTCAAGCAAAATGACAATTACAGCTGGAGGGACAAGCTGGAAAGAACAGGGTCACTGACAATAGATTGGCAGCATGTTCTGGTTCATACCCTTGTGTCAGTGGCTTCCTGTGTTCGTACAGTAGCAATGGCTAATACCATTGCCCTTGGATAAATAACCACTGCATTGTCTTTGTAGTGCTACTGCAATGGCACTGTATAGCACTTGTATTTGGAGCTTGATTCCATTGTAACTGCGCTGTACCAACTCAACTACAGGCTCTTAACGAGCCACTGAATTAGATTTAAACAGTCAAATATATTATATGAAGGGAAAAGGTTAACACAATAATGAAATTCAACACTAGAGTTTCTATACAATGGAATAACCAGAGAACTTAATTATGCTGTAAACTGAAAAGTCAGGTTTTTCAAGTGGCATATTAATGCCTAAACTACTTAAAAATGCCCCTCTCCCTGGCTTCAATTCCCATGAGACCCCCTCCCCCATTCATTTTTTTTATCACAACCCACTGCACATGGATCCAGAGACCTAAATGAGTTAGCTCTTTTTTTTAATGACTTCTTGATCAATTTTTAATGTTGTTTTCCAAGATTCTTTTTCCATAGGAAAGGAAAATGAGCAAATATTGCTGGAAAAGTATAGGGAGTTACTGACAGTACTGGAGTTTACAGCCATCTGTCTGTCTGTCTGTCTGTTTACATACAACACATTGGTGACACATTCACGCCATATCATAGGCTCTAAAACAGTCCATCCTCAGCTCTCCTGTGCTGTCACCCTGCACCCCAGCAATGAGCGCTAATCTAAACCGTCCATCCTCAGCTCTCCTGCACTGTCACCCTGCACCCCAACAATGAGCGCTAATCTAAACCGTCCATCCTCAGCTCTCCTGTGCTGTCACCCTGCACCCCAACAATGAGCGCTAATCTAAACCGTCCATCCTCAGCTCTCCTGCGCTGTCACCCTGCACCCCAGCAATGAGCGCTAATCTAAACCGTCCATCCTCAGCTCTCCTGCGCTGTCACCCTGCACCCCAGCAATGAGCGCTAATCTAAACCGTCCATCCTCAGCTCTCCTGCGCTGTCACCCTGCACCCCAGCAATGAGCGCTAATCTAAACCGTCCATCCTCAGCTCTCCTGTGCTGTCACCCTGCACCCCAGCAATGAGCGCTAATCTAAACAGTCCATTCTCAGCTGTTCAGCACTGTCTGTAACTTTAAATGACCACCAGTCCAAACATTCCCTTCTCTCCAGTACCTTAATAAGCAGGTCAATACCTGCCCCTACATACCTTCCCCTTATAAAAGCTTCCCATAGTAAAATCATAGCAAAGTGTAATACAGCATAGTGAAAGCATTGTAGAGCATAGTTAAGCATTGTAAAACCGAGGCAGGCACAGTAAAGCACAATAAAAAAATGGCAAACCATGGTAAACTATAGTATAGCCATGGGAAAAGCATGGGAAAAGTGCAAAAATCCATGCACATTTACAGTGGTAAACTTTTATAAGAGGCATATCTGCACATCCCTGCTGCATTTACAAAGAAACACAACGTATAATAAATGACCTGCACAGGAACCAGAGGCGCAGCGAACAACTCACATTGACAGCACATGTTGTGGTGATGAGCTGCTGAAGAGACCTCTGAGTTACTTGTTCTGCAAAATATAAAGAAAGAAAGAAATCATATGAAAATAATGATCTGCGCACCAATATTATCATACCACAAAAGCCATTGCAAGTCTGTTTTTGTAACCTGTCCAAGGTTTGACATTCATAACATCTCTGGAGCTTGTTCTCCTTATAAAACAGTCTTACCCTTTCATGCATAAAATATTGGAAAGTTGTTTTGGACACATAATAAACATATTTTTCATTTAGCAGTTTTTTTTTCCATGGGGAAAAATTGCATCGTCATGTGCTGTCATGCAAATGCATCTTCATGCATTTGCATCTTCTATATGTCCCAATATAAAGACTAGAAGATTTTATTTATACATTCCAATATGAGGTCAGGATACAAGAAAGGGTTAAACAAAGTGTGAATAGGACCCATTATCTGTTGATTTCTTTCATTCAAGATTTAAGATAGCATGCAGCTGTTTAACATTGTGGAACATTGAAAGCCTTGACTCATTTTACCTTCAAGGCTTTTAACACAGACGTGTCTGTTTTAAACAGCACAGGCCACAGTGGTGTATAATAAATAAGACCTAATTATACACGCTAGTTTAAGAATTTCCTTGGAGGGAGTCCAGGTTTAAGTATATATTATTCAGTTCAGCATGCCTATTGAACCGGGATGACGCACCTTACCGGTACACTGCGTTGCCTTGATTCTAACAGGCTTTGTATGGCAGCTCTCAAATATGCAAACTAAATGCAATTTCATTTTAGAAAACACCACGTACTAAACGGAAGAGTGAATTGTTCAAGGTTACCGGAGCGCCAATTAGACTGTTTTTTGATGAGTAAACTGGACTCTCCTGAGATAGCATTGCTATCATATTGCACACTTGCCAGCTTATCACTCTGGAAACTCTGATGATGTACAATCCAGTTCTCTGGAAAATAACTCTTTACAAAGGAGAAGAATTTTAAAAACCAGAGAAACTGGGATCAGCCAGGGTACATGGCTACATTTGTACAATAATTTAGAAATGAACCATGCTTCCACAGTACTATAACCTTAACAGTGATTGGCTGATGTGTCGTACATGACATATAACCACGGTTAGCCTGTTTTTCTTCACCATGTTTACTACACTGTTTCATGCTTTACCATGTTTACTACACTTTGGTACACTTGTACCATGGTATATGGCAATAAACATGTATATAAGGAAATGAGTTATGCATTTTCACCTCTGGAATCCTAGTGGACAGAAACACCATGAAATTCAGCTCAACCGGCACCTTTTCATTCAGAAAAGAAAGGTCAAGAAGACTGAACAGCTCTTTAAGAGACAGGGTGCAGGGCCCTTTAGGAAAGACTAAGGCATCCTCACATTGACACTGATTGCCCCTGTTATAATTGTTTAACCCTAACAAGGCTCTTCATATTGGTAGCCCTTATTAAAATGGTTTTAAACCCTTGCTGTGATAAATCCCATTATATCCCTCGCCTGGCTCTTAATTAACGTTGTTTGAGCCCATAAACATTCCTTCTGACTGGCGGTGCAGCGCAATGGAGAAAGTATTGATTCTAAAATCTATCCTGATTTAGGAGTGAATACACAGGGGTCAGCCTCAGAGCCGTGGGGGATTTGTTGGAAATATTTTCCAATTAATCTCTCTTGCACAGCCTCGGTTATCTATCGGCTTCATAAAACAAAGCGTTGTCCTCATTTTCTGTCTCTTTTACGGCATATGCTTTATTTCATTTTATGGCAAAAAATAAAAAAATAAAAAAAACTTTGCACAGGGTTAGCCTTGTGATAATGCAATGCGGGTGTGTTTTGTATGGGTAATGTAGCTTGGGCACAAGGAGCTGTTTCTGGCTTTGCTAATACAACCTGGGTTTTTCATCTCCTTGAAGAGATGGCCAGTGTTCCTGTCTTTATTGATCGATCAATATTTATAGGAGCTACTTTAGTTCACTCTACTAATTACTTCCAGTCCTATTACAGATAACTAAGGTTTTAAAACCCATTTACCAACCTTTAATTAACTCCAGTGCCCTTCACTCCATGTCTAGCTCGGCTTGTTGTTTTTAAAACGTTTTTAATCTCACAGCCCTCCCCTCCGTGTTGGTCCGCAGATACAAGTGTCCTCCCATTATCACTTTCTGGACACGTCCCTCTGCAGTCACACAGCTTGTGTGAAAGTGTTACAGAACCCCCTGCAGTGTTTACAAGAACGGTGTCCCATATTGTCCATATCGCAGCAATTATTCTTTTTTGTTTGAACATTTCTATTCATACATCATAGGAATATCAGCTAGGGATTCCTTTTGTTCAAATACTGCAGTGTATCCAGTTCATGCTCCGTCTTGCAACGATGCTGGTGCTCTCACAGATACTGGCGAACGCTCCCGAGTAAATGATGAGAAATGCATTGGCCAGTTGATTTACGACCCACAAAGAGTCAGCAATATATTTAAAAATATGATGCTGCTATACGGACAACACGGGACACAGCACAGGTAACATAATGTGCTTATCGTCAACTTTGCAGGGTGTGGAGTTATAACTGGACAGGGACTTAGTCCTGCAAAGAAAGCATGGAGGAGATTTTGTAACTTTTGTAACATGTTTTGAATACTATAAGAATAAGGGGAACATTGAACCTTTTCAAATCCCAAACAATGGCATGTCTATGTCCAGAAGACAAAAGACCACAAAATATCTTCTAACTGGCCTTTTCATGCTCACATCGCCTTGTATAAACAGTGTATCAAGCGTAGTAGTTCCACAGTGATTTACAGTAAAGCTGGCCAATTATTCATGCATTGATTTTCAGTACAGCCTATTAATGCGTCCACTGATTTAGTGCATTTAGACACTGTTAACAGAAGGCCCTGCTGAGATGAAACATTGCATTCACAGCGTTGTCCTGTTTTGGCAGCAGTGGGGATTACATTTATATAATCATTTAAAAAAAGCTATTATGAGAATTACAAACACCCAGGAACGAAGTTGGGACTTGCTTGGCTCTAAGCACTGAACAGTGAATATCAACTAGCACATTAATACACATGGCAGAGAAAGGCACTAGATGTTTAACTGAAGAAATTTAGATGACTGAAATACAACTCGTTTTCAGTAGTGAAGAAACTCCACCAGAATGATGGAAATAGATAACAGCATAACCAGTAATGGAACCATAGATTGGACCTGCTACTGTGGTTTGAATTCTGCACACCAGAACGAGAATTCTACCACTAAACTAATGGAGCAGCTCTTCCAATTGAGGCCAGCAGAGCTCTTAATTCTCAGTGGACTCTCCACAAAGTATAAAAATAAATACAGCTCACAAAAGACAAAATGAGGCTATATTCCTCTGCCCTACTGGTTGTATGTGTATAACTGTATCACGGCTGTGCCCCAATTTATAACAGACGTGCTCTAGTTTCAGAGAAGAGGCAGTAAGTAAGTATGTTTATTTATTTATATAGAGCCTTTCATACAACAGTATCTCAAAGCGCTTTACAAGTCAATAAAAACTAAAAAAAATGACAATAAAATGAATTAAAACAATAAAAAAACATGAACATGAAAAGGTTAAAGTAAAATAAATCAAAATACCAAAAAAAGCATCAATATTAGCAGAACGATAAAAAGAGAGGCACACTTTCAACATTTTGTTTTGAACCTTGATTTAAAAATATTAAGTGACTATGCATGTCAGATGGCCGTTTATTCCATGATCTGGGAGCACTGTAATTAAAAGCTCTGTCTTCTTTCCTTTTTGTCTTAATCTTTTGGAGGGACAGAAGACCAGAATCAGCCGACCTTAAAGCACGTCTAGGTACGTATAGGGAAAAGTACTCTTTCAGATAATCAGGTGTTTTGTAAGTCAAAAGCAGGATCATATAATCAACTCTATTTCTTACTGGAAGCCAGTGTAGAGAAGCCAGCACAGAAGTTATGTGGTCACTTTTCTTTATTTTTTTTAATAAGCACCAGCGTCGCTGCATTTTGAACAAGCTGTGACCATGAAAAGGCATGGTCTGGTAACCCAGCAAAAAGAGCATTGCAGTAATCTAGATGAGACAAAAGCATGAATTAGCGTCTCAGAATCTGGCAATGAAAGAAAGACTTATCTTAGCAATATTTCGTAGATGATAAAAAGTTTAAGGCGATCCATTAAAATGATATGATCAACAGTATCAAATGCTGCAAGTGAAGGAAAACAACAGAGCAAGTACTGGGGCCTGCTTGAGTTATTTCTGATCTCGGTCCTGGCACAGTGTGTGAGGATCTGTAATATTGATCATTACTGCAGCTGTACAGCACAGCCTTGATCTTTCCCCTGCGATTATCAATCCAGAGCACCAAATCCTTCACCGACACAGGGAAGTCATTCCATTCCATGTTATTTCAATGGCTGGAAAGCCCAGATCATGAAGCAAATATCGCACAAGGACGATTGTATAATAAAATGATTTCCATTACTGGGTGCTACCTCTGGGATCAGTTTCCCAAATATCCCAACATTTATCACAATCGATGAAAATAGAGATGCAACACCATACCCATAGATCATAGATCAAATTATTATTATTTTAAAAGAACAAAGATAAAAACAAAGCAACATTTTGGCCACACTGCTTCTAGCTGAGATTCCTCATATCCTAGCTTGTGATTGCGGGTCTGCTTTTTCATTGTTTGTAAGAGAAACTCTGGATTCCTTTCATCTTCCATTTGGTATAAGTAGGTTCCAAACATAGAGTTTAGTTACAAAGATATGTAACTAGACAGTCTGATTACTTCTGTTGCCCGTGGAAACACGGTTGGAGCTCTGGTGGCATGACATCAATTCCATTTCTTAATTCCTTATACAAGTCATTTTATATGCGCAATAAGGAAGTCATTAGGTTGTCTGACTGTTTGTGTAATATACACTCTTAGGGTATTTATTATATAGTTGGCATGAATCGTTTTAGCAACTCCCCTTTAGCAAGTTTCCCATAGTAAAAACATATATTAAATCCTCTTTATAGAAAAACAACAAACACAGTGAAAACATGACATAAAGACCTTAATAAATCTGGCTCGACGTGTATTTCAGATAGTCCTTTGATTGGTCGGTTGTGTAACATACAGGTTTGACTGTAATATATAGACTCCCTGGCGCTAAGCCCCACAGCTGCAAAAGAACACTGGATTACAGAGTGAGAAATGTATTCAACATCTGGTATAGGCAGCCCAGATGCACAGGACATCTTTTATTTTTTATAAAAAGATTCAAACATTGTCTAAGACGATACCCTGATATCCTGCGAGCAGAATCTGTGCCGACTTGGAAAAAACAGCTGGCAGAGGCAGCAGAGACGCCAGCAGGAGAGCCCGGCTAATGGGGCACAGATTCCAATGCCTGCCTCCGACACGGAGGAGGGACACAAACCATGCCCTGCAACCACTAAAAGCTACAGAGATACAAATACAGCATGCTTGATTATTGCTGTGGGAGAGGGAAAGGGCTCCACAGGACGATGACCACTTTCCATATAGATCTGCCCACACTGATGGGTGAACTGGATGGACACAGTGCACAGGAAACATACAGTCCAAACATACAGGGGGGTCCAGTCTCGGTCCTGGAGGGCCATTCCACTCCAGGTTTAACAGGTACAGTTATATAATGAACTACTTCAGATTGGTTCAATTAAACAATTTAGAACAGGGTGGTAACAAAGACCAGGAGTCGAAGGGACAACTTTAGACAGCCCTGCTGTATTATGTCAAGTAGACACCAGCGAAAACCTTCATTGGTGTTTTGGTAGCTTCCATAACATTCAGGAAGAGAAGTTGCCATGGAAGTACTGAGGTTGCTTTAGAACACAGCAGGCACATGTTTCAAGCTGCAAGTCACAGGGACTGTGCTCCTCCATATGCTTTCCTTGTGAAATGCCTCTGCACACTAATTTTCCTCTTGACTTGGTCTTAACATCGATGGCCGTGTGACCCCCAAAAAGGCACCATGCTGTGTGCTGAATGAAATCACTCTGCTCAATCCTGGATTTACCTATGTTCCAGTAATACTCTAATACTCTAAGCAGACGGTATATGTAGTAGGAAAGCAATAGCGCTCTGGAAAGACCTGTCTGTGACACAGCTGCGCTATCCCGCTCGCTGGATTTTTTGTTCAGAGAACACCAAGACAGGACAAGAGATAGAAAGTCAGGTCCAGCAGACCTTGTCTAATCACCGCCTGCAGCTCAATCCAAGGTTCACCTTCCAACGCGCCTGAGCAGAAAGAAAAGCTGCTGTCCTAACCGACAGGAAGAAAAGCTGCTGTCCTAACTGACTGATAAAACTCCAGCTAACAATGACGCAGAATTAAACAACATTCCTCCTTACCTTTTTACAGTATCTGCCTTCTAAATGAGCTTTACTATCAAAACAGGGTTGATCTGTTAGAATTTCTACTTACCAGGATGCACTGAATAAGCAAAAGTGAGAAAAATACCCATTTATTGAAATACGATGCAAAACATTGCCGTCTGCCTTGAAAATCCTTCCAGTATCTGCCTGTACTGGGACTGCTCCCTTGAAAGTCAGTAGCTTCCTGAGTCACACATTCTCAATATTCAGCAACATACAGGATTCTCCTATTGTAGTTATTCCACCAATAAGGATGGCCGAATAAGCAATGGGTGAATGGGTTGTTTATGGCCATCCTCACTGGTGAAATAACCACAGCACCTCATGTACGCTCATTAAGCTGTATATAACAAGCGCATGGATGAATTCAGGGAATTGCTTTCCTTAAATCAAGCTCTGCGTATGTTTAGCAATGTCATTTAGAACAATGTGATTCTCTAGTCATTCTGTTGTTGGATTTGAATGAATCCAAGGTAAAAAAAAGTTATTCTGTAGCATTGAATATAAACAAAAAGTTATTCAAAGTTTTCAACACGTGATCTATAATTACATTTTATTTTCATGGTGGTCCTTTCAAACTAGCAATCGATTGTTAATACATCATAGTAAAACTAAGTTAGGAATGCAGCCTGAATTCCATTCAATGTATTAGTAAAGTGTACAATAATGCCATTTGAATTAGGATACTTAACTAGGCCGTGTGTCTGATAAAACTACAGCTCCCAGAGTCCTTTGCTATTGAATAAGTAAGTCCCCTGGTGACTTTTTCCTGGGGTCTGGTTGGAGGTGGGTATCCTATGTAGTTATACTTGAAATGTATTTGCTTACGATTGTAAGTCGCCCTGGATAAGGGCGTCTGCTAAGAAATAAATAATAATAATAATAATAATAATAATAATAATAATAATAATAATAATAATAATAATATACGGGGCAAGCTTGCGATTTGTCTTGACCAGAACTTTGCAGTACAATTCGTGGAGATAACAGGTGCTGGAGTGGATACCATTTCCAGTAAGCACAGCCCTAAACATTACTAGTAATAGCAAGGCTTTTACAGATTAGGTTTCAGACAAGACTCAGACAGAGAGTTTTTAAAAAAAAGTTTAAATGCACCGGCAGTTTACTGGGAATAGCTATCACTTGCAGAAACTATGGGCCAAAGGCAATGTTGTTAATGTAAGTGGTACTACACTGGAATTGGCTATCCCTTACACAAACCAGTCCCCAGGCTACAATGCTGCACTGCGATGGTAATTCAACACTGAGAAATGAACAGAGCTAGAACATTACTTCTGCAGTACATCGCCAAAGCATCCCGTAAGAATGAACAACATACAGCCAATCGGCTGGCAACCCGCTGGCCAATAGACAGCGCTCTCCTTGTTATATTGGATTAGCCATACAAGGGGAGGATAAAGTCACATGACGCAAATGTGACCCTGTCAACACCTATATGTACAGCGTTAACACCTTTTGTATCTTATAGGCCATATGTGCCATTGAGAAATTGCTGGTGTCTTTGAAATTGATGGAACTGGTAGCTCCCTAAACCAAAGTTAATTAGGAAGTTATAACAAAAAAATGACATTTTTGAGTCTACTTCTCTGATTGTCCCTCCTTACTGTACATCTTCAGTTTATATATAACGTTTCCATGGAAACTATTTGCAGTTGAGGCTGTAAGAGCTTTATACAAGAAGAGTCCAAGTCCACTGTAAATATCAACTGCATAGTTAAGGACAATGTAATGTATATTACTTAGATTTGGGTGCCATTCAATAAAATCGGTCATGTAAAGACCTGTTAACTGTGCAAAAACAAAAGGTGTGATCTTGAGGTCTGGACCTTCTGATCAGACTGGTTTACTCTGGAAAAGGAGGTCAGAAAAACTACATGGTAAATCATTCTAAACCATTTTAACGGACTTGTTTTTCAGTGTGGAGCAGGTGTGAAATGCACTTAAAATATCTATAAACACCAGGCTCTGTGTATTTAGGGTCAGAAGGTTAGTTGTGTTTGCAGCCCTGTAAAGATGGAGAGGAGCCAGTTTTGCAGTTCAGAGCGTTACATCAACAAAGCATTATTTTTTTAAGTGGCTTCTTGTTGTGCTGCCTTGCGGTGTGCTGTCTGAATCTTACTGCATTTTCTTACTGAAATATTGGATTTTGAGTTGAAAAAAAAACAAGAAGAAACTGTTTCATTTTTTAATCTTTTCTTACTATCAACAGCATTGTACAAAACAATTCTTTAACACAATACATGGGAACCAGAAATCACGCTGATAATACTAATAAGAGGTAAGACTGCTGTGTAGTTACACTGCATATTGATCCTTACAAGCACAAAATTCAACATTACATTATTAGCAACATGTAATAAAACATGACACGCTCAAGTGTAAGATTTCCTAGTACTATTACAATGGGATCGCACTAGGATTTTATATTTGGTCTTAAAGTGTTACAGAATACAGTTTAGTTTAAAAACAAACCTATTACTTAAAACCACTGGCTGTCACTTAACATAACAGAACCACTGAGCAGAGCTACATTATCCAAAGTGCTCACCAGCATCAACTCTGCATGTTACCTTTGCGCAGAATTTCATGTGCTCTTTTTACATTCAGACTAGAGACCTTCTGGCTGTATCAGTAATTGGTCATTTAGACTTCTCTCTCTGTTTGCTATTTGTGTTTTTGCTATCTGCATTGCACTGGTTTTTATCTCTTTTCAAAATGCATGAACACGTGTTTGTGCACCCATCAAATTGAGAGCATTTTTCAGGTATGGTTTTTTTTTTGTAAAAGAACCTTGATCTTTAAAGACGTTTACTAGTCAGCTCCACTGCTCTGTTAAAAACAATACGAGATCCTGAAACAGCCTCATACTTTCTTATCAAAGGAGGATCTCAATGTCTTTGCATAAGCGTTAAACAAAACCTCACCACCTGCTCTCTGTACAAACATCCCTTGCCGTCAAATCATTAGTAAAATCATTCCACCATTCATGATGGCTGGTAAATTGCAGTCCTCTTCAAAAAGATTACAGCTTGCCATGGCTTTTTCAAGCTTGTACTTTATACATGCAGTCACACTGTTTCATTTGGTGCACAGTAACTTTTAACAGTTTTGCAGCGTGCCTACCTATAGTACCTACAATGCTGATGGAAATCTATTTTGTATTATTCATATCCAATAGGTATTTAGACGTCAAACTGAGTTGTATTTTGTGTCGATAGTGGATATTGCTACCTGCTGTCAACTGGGGTGGGGTGATCGAGCATTGATCACTGTCTTATTATTAAACACATTCACTCCTAATTGGCCTTAATTAAAGGGCATTATCATTCTTATGTGGCCTAATTATCATTGCTTATAGATCAATGTAGGAAGATCATGCAATCCAAAAATTACCGGGTCACTGGCCTATATACTGTATATTTGTCTCAAGAACAGTTTGGAACTGAAGTTACTGCAGGAATACAGCAAGAGTATAATGGTGCCTCAGACAATCTGCTGTTGTTTCAGATCATTAGAATATGCTCCAGAGTGTCTTTAGATTTCTACCTAATGAGTACGGCCCAACACAGAAACGCTAAGTGGAGCCCAGATACACTGTGATCTATTTCTATTTATCTTCAGATTGTACAAGTCCCAGGGCCTGCTGCTGCTTCGGCATGAAAGCTCTATTCTTTTGCACATAAACAGCTTTGATCACAGTAATTTTCCTCACTCTCTTCACACTTCTTATCGTCTGTACTGATCCATGACTTGATATATTTCTTTAACCCTCCTTTTATGTAGAATAAAATCACGCTGCCATCCTTGATGGTGTGCAAACTGCAGCCCCCTTTAAAAAGGATGTGCTCTGCAAGGCTGACCGCTATCCTTCACTGTGCTTTCACTGTTTTACACTTTGCTGTGCTTTGTAAATCGGTCTTAAAGCGGCTTTATCTCGAAGTACATCGTAGCAGATCCAGGTTAGAGTTAATAGAATATCACACAGGCTGAGGTATGTGAACAGCTTCTGCAACTCAAGCAATTCGATTTCTGGCAGCTGGCCTTCATCACAATTATGCAACATACACAGTGATTGCATGACACGACTAGCCCCCTGAAGATTTGAATAGATACGCAGATATCTGCGCTAAGTCCGACAGGCCCTGTGGGTTGTAGCAGCCCTTAAATGGATCTGACGGCTTCCCACTGTTGTAGCCTCTTACCTATTGGTGTCAGAGCAAGGCGGCAGTTACTATGTCCTGCGTACTGTGTACTGTGTGTGAAAGAGCTCCTAAATTATGGAATACTCTGTCTTCGTTTGTCAGGGAAGCTGCGATTGTTACAGTTTTCAAGTCAAAACTAAAAACAAACTTTTATATAAAATGGCCTTCTGATCTTAGTGGGTTTTAATGTAACTTTAAAATTGTTGCTTTTGTATTATTATGTGTATACTGTTATTTAAATGGTCTGACTGTGGCAGTTGTATGTGTGACTTGCTATTCAAATGTATTGTGGTTTGTTCTTTTTTTCTGCTATGCACTGTACAGTGCTTTGCGATACTTTTGTATAAAAAGCGCTATATAAATGCAATAAATAAATGGTGCTGCACTATGGAGCATCATTACAGTGAAATACATGGACTTGTGTGTTGTTTTGTTTAAATGAAGAGGCTTTTTCTATGTATACCTGTGTACTTTACTGGTTGCTATTCCATACTGCTTCTGTGGTTGCACTTTTGACTGCTTAAAAACTACACTAAATCTTGGCAATGTACACATTCTACTAACAACACACAGGGGCTAACATACGGTATCTGCCTTAACATTGTCATTATAGTGTGCAATAGAACCCTGATTAGCAGCCAATAATACGTCAGACACACCAGGATTTTCCCAGCTCATTAAAAAGGAATCAAAACCAGCAGAACTCAAGTATCAGTTTGCCAGTACCCTTATAAAAGTGTCCCACAGTAAAAGCATAGCAATGTGTAATAAAGCACAGTGAAAGCATGATAAAGCATAGGAATAGGAAGCAGAGAGATATGGGAAATCATATTACAAAACATGGCAAACCATGATAAACTATATATACAGTTCCCCTCAAAATGTCCAAAATGTCCTTCCAGTTTATGCATTGGACCGTAATGAGTATCAGTTTATGTTGTCTGTTTGTCTTTGACTTGCTCTCTCCCCACAGATGTAACTAATTAAGGCCGATTGTTAAACACAAGAGAGGTTCAAGCTAAAATAACCTTTTTAGAAGACACACTTTAGCAGCCTAAATCAGCATACTAAGTGCAATGACAAGGTTTAAAAGCACATTGCGGCAAAACAAATCTACAAAGCTTTTTACACCAAATAAGCAGCCTTTGAAGACTTGACTAGCTGGCAGCAATTTGCCAGCGTCTTCTGAGCCAATGACAGGCCATGTAAACTGAGGATATCAATCCCAGTGATGTAACTGGGGGCTCAGTAGGCAGTACTTTCCAGCTTCACACAAGAAGCATGTGGATCAAACACTTCCAGAGAATAACCTGGATCTGTTGCAATCTCCAGCCCCCTGCCACGATGCATGGGGGGTAGGGGACTCATTAGTGAAGGGATTACCTGGAAAAGAGCTGATTCATTTTCAACACTTTTCATTGGCAGTTTAAAGCTATTAACACTTGACTACATGACTAGCGTATCCGCTGCTGTGTGTTTGCAGCAATGTCAAAGGAGTATTACTGTCCAATTTGCTGGCACGCTCCCACGTCCTTTCTTGCAAACGATAAGCAAAAGCACACTTATTATTCACTTGAACTCTTTTATCTAAATGAATGTATAACTCACCTTTTGCAAAACCACCTCAGCCTTTTTGATCCCTGTAGTGCTGAGAGGAGGGGGAGTGCTTAGACTGTGTTCTCGTGCAATGTTGAGCCTCGTTTCACTCAAGACTGCCCAACGGTGCCGCAGAAAGACACTCAACGTCTGGTACCTTTTTCAAGTCCTGATTCAAGTCCATGAGATAGAAGAACCAGGTGCAAGTATTGAGGATTTAAAACAAAGTACTGATGATCCCAGGGTCTTAAATATTGATCATTTAATCTCCTCTCTTTCATCTATTTTTTTCTTGACTTTTTCATCTCTTGTTTTCCTTTTCCCCTTCTCCTCCCTTCCTGACTTCTTCAACCTCTCTCCCTCCCTCTCTCCTCTTCTCCTTCCCCTCTCTCAGTCTCTGCTTACTCTTTCTCTTTCCCTTCCCCCTCTATCTCTCCTGTACCCCATCTCTCACATCCTCTGTTCCTCTCCCCTCCCTCTCCTTCCCTCCATCCTCCACTAGACCCCCCCTCTCCTCTCCTTACTCAGAGACGGATGTTGGTTGTCTGTTATTTGAAGCCAGTTAATCAGATGCAGCCAGTGGAGGGAAGCAAAGCAGTAATTTAGGTAGAGGACAAAAAGGTCAGGAGAAAATGATAAGAAAAAGGTGTTAGAGTCGCTCAACAGGCACGACGCAGTCAAAACTCATCTCCAGTGCCATAAAACAACAAGGCAAGGGAAAATCATCTGAATAAGGTGTGTGTGGGGACCCAGAGAAACTAAATGAATGGAATCATTACAGAGCTGGATGGGCTGCAGCATGACAAGAGGGTTCAGCTCAGCTCTCGATAGCCATTAACACAGCCTCCTGATGAAACTAAGGGGTAGCTGTACTAAAGCATTGTGTCTGTCGCAATAGTCGCACACCAGTTGCAAACGAGTTGGAAGTCTAGGGTGAAATGTACTTTTTAGGGAATGCTTTGCGGCAGCAGTTTTTCTTTGAGGTTCAGCCTTAGATGAATATGTAATTATGGGTGTTCCTGCATAAATTCACAAAAATGGGGTGGAGATTATGCAAATTTGTTAAGAACTTTTGAAAGCATGTTTTAAACAGTCGCAATTAGCAACCTTTAAAAGGCAGTATGAAAAACACTAGCCCCTAACCATGGCCGCTGTGATTGCTGCAAGAAGGAGACGTTGTCTTCAGCAAGAATGAGTGATTTGTAGGATGAGAAGAGAAAGAGTATTTCATACCCACATTACCCTCTTTGATTTAAATGAAGACCAAATTAAGCCACAAAATTCTCGAGCTGCTGTCTGATTTAAAAGATGACTGGTCCCTTGAAATTCATATTAACGAGAATTGACCGTCCTCCTGTAAGGATCATAACTTGTCAATGCGGCACCATGATCTATTTTGTGCTAACTGCCTAGTCTAATAAGTAGGCCAAGTTAATAATAATAATAATAATAATAATACTAATAAAAGCTAAAATCATTTAGTTTCAATTTAAAATAATCTTTTATTCGTATTTTACACCGATATGTACAATGTAGCAGCATGATTTATTTTGTGTTGCCAGTAGCCTACAGGCTAAATTGAAATGAAAGTGCACTAGGTATTCATTTGATTTTACTACTGTACTGTATACTGTATAGGCCAACTGTAAAGATTTATATTTTTTACATAATGTAATGTTTAGCCTACCCAAAACACATTAGTGTTATTTCAGCACAATGATTTATGCATTTAAAATACATTGAGCACTATAAATGTATGTGTGTGCGATTTTATTCTATTTTTTATGATTATGAAAAGCTTTTTGATAGAAACATATTTTTTATTTGGGGGTGAAGGTGGGGTCCCCACTATGGAATCTGATGGGATTAAACTGCCTTATTTATTTATTTAAAAAAAGTCCCATGACTCTCGCAATGCTAGAGATCTCACTAAGATGATGCAACAAATATTTAAATTAGTATATTGCGGCTCTCTTCATTAACATATTTTCTCTTAGTACATACAGCAAAATGTATACTTTGCGAATTGTCAGAACGAAAATGCAAACCGCGTTTGTGCTGCGACTGGCTCATCTTAGTTCATCTACGCCTAAGTCTTCAAGATTCAATTGAAAACTATTTCCCATGCACATGAAAGTAGTGTTTGGGGACTTTAGGTAGGCTGAAGTATTTATTCTGTCAATGTCGGGCTTAAAAACACATTTTAAAATCAAATGACTTTTGAAAGGTTTGAATAGAACAACCCTCCCAGACTGCTACTATATTAGAGCATAAGAGTTGAACACACACCTTGATCATGTTGAATACTGTGTGCTTTGCACCCATTCCCAAGCAGCACAACCTGTTTCTATGCTAGATCATTTTCAGGAAAGGGCCTCATGGTGTCTTGGGAGGAGGCTGGACTACAAACAGGCCTCAGGACAGAGCTGCTTTCTGAGGCTCAAACAGATGTCCTTGTGACGTAAATCCAGTCTATTTGAGATTGAAGGACAGCATCTGTGTGAATAAATAAAGCTGTTTAGCCATTCATAGAGGAGACTAACTGAAAGCTGTACACAGAGACTGGTACCACAATTTCTGAACCATAGTTCTCTATAAAAAAAAAAAAAATATATATATATATATATATATATATATATATATATATATATATATATATATATATAAAAAATTCGTGCAAATGGAGGATTATTAATCAAAATGCAGTTGCATTGCCCATATACCGTACAAACCCTTTGGAAAGTCCAGCACAAACATAATTGGTGTAAACAAATAACTGACAAACTAACATTATGATTGACTGGATGGCTTACTGTGTTCTGGATTTGAAGTTCAATTTGAACCCCTAATGACACTCTATAAGTTCTGATTAGAGTCGCACCCAGTCACAGTACAAGGATACAATACTCAAGCCCCATACAGTCAATATTATCGGTGGTGACGTCACTGTAAATACAGCATCTTAAAGCACTGGAAAGTTTAGCAGAGGAATTTGACATCATCAGGCTGTGCTGTGGAGCTCTTTTCTCTGCCCTTGCTGGATGGGATAAGCTTATATATTGGCGTGAAAAGTAAGGGTGATGGACCTAGCGTGAGATGCCAGCCCAGATTAAACAATACAGGAAAAGCGGCCAAACCGGTCAGCAGTTTTGGAAGTGTAGCACTTTTGTGGGTTTCCTGGCTGATCTAGATGCAAATTGACTCCCCAATATGTATTCTGTACTATATTTTGTAATCTTCCTGTTACAGTCAGTCTTATCACAGTATGTAAGCCAGACCTGGGCAGTTAATTGACAGCAGGGGCTCTGTTGGCTTCGATATCCAAAACTGCATGGATTTCTGATGCCTGATTAAGAATAGTCTCAAAAACTAGGATTCAGTGGGTAGATCTTGAAAACCGCTTTCCCTGCAGATTTTATATTTTCACACAAACGTTTCAGAGAGCTGGGTGTGAATTCTGAATGCAAGAGATGTGATGTAAACAAATCTTTAGCGCAGCTGCTGTGGAATAATCTGTTATTGATTTAGTTTTTTGCTTACTTTCTAACACGACACAAAGCTTTATGACCTGTATCATTAATATGTTATTGTACAAATATTTTTGTTGTTGTTGTTGCTGTGTTAATCAAGGTAATCGTGATGATAGATTTGAAGAGCTGATACTGTTTAATTGATTAACTACAATTTACAAACAGTTCTCTAGCTATATCAGTGGATTATAAAAGGCTGTTCTTACTACATATAAACTTTTCACATTAGAGAAAGATCCCCTCATTTTAACTTCTCATTGATCAGGTTAGGTGGATGTCACATTCCTTACAAGATATTGTCTCAGTGCATGTTAACAGAAAACTTCTAAACGTTAATGGTTCTTCTCTACCTAGACACATTCACAATAGAAACTGTAAGAATCGTGTCTTGCTTTCATGGTGAAGACACCAAACAGCCCAGCCGAGTGGAGTGATTTCCTGGTGTGTTTCTGTCAGGCCCTGCCCTATAACTCTGTGTGAGAGTGGCAGCCTCCTAATGAAGTGATTCTTCAGCCTTTATCAGCACGCTGGTCACATCTGCACAGCTAGTTATAGCACAGACACATCTGCCAGCCCTCCGCGGGGCTGACGTCAGCACTGCACTCCACTCCAGAGCGGGAGGGTGGCAATGGAGGAGAGAGGATGAGATATATGAAGGGATGAGATTCAATAAACTTCATGGTATCTTTACAATTTACTGTCAACATAACCTAGCCGTGAATGGAAGTGTATAATAAAAAGAATAGATGCAAATAAATAAGCTTGAATGTATGTCACGGCCTTATCCGAAACCCTGCTCTATTTAAATAAAAGCGAACAACGTTTTCCTTTAAGGAAGCCGTGCTGTGCAGCTTGCTGGTGCCAGTGTCGTTTCCGCTGTGACGTAAGGAGAGGCTCACAACTGACAGAAATGACTTGTTTGGCTTGAAGGGGCCGACAGCTTTACAGACGGTTTGGCCTTTTGTAAATACCATCCTGTCACAACAAAACAAAAAAAAGGGAAGCAACAGATAAAGTAAAGTGACTCGTCAAGTGCTAACGAGGGCGGAAAGGAAAATGTGAGACTGCTGCCTGGTGTTATGGAAATGCCAGACTGCTGCCTGGTGTTATGGAAATGCCAGACTGCTGCCTGGTGTTATGGAAATGCCAGACTGCTGCCTGGTGTTATGGAAATGCCAGACTGCTGCCTGGTTTTCTGGAAATGCGCGCCTGGGGTAATTACGGAAACATTTCAGTGCAAGTCTGTGAAGAACGTCCGAAGGTTCTTTATATATTGCCATATGATGAAGGGGAGGAGACCATGCTTCTCTTATGCTATAAACAAACACATACAATATGTGCTCTGAACAATACAATGCATCTTGGTCACACTGAATTTATAAAGCAGTTATTAACATGGAATAACATTAATTACTCATTACTAGCGCTTAGCGATGTTATACATGCCTTAGTGACATGTTCTTATAACAATGTATTGATAGAACGTGATATATATATATATATATATATATATATATATATATATATATATATATATATATATATATATATAGAAGAAAAGGTTTTTTTAAAAATGTACACAAAAAGTTTAAAAGATTCAGGACATTTTGGGCAAAAGCCCTTCTTCAGCTGTTTAAAAAGAAAAGTAAACACAGTGTTACATCTCTAACTTAATACCAACTTTTTACTTTTTGTTTATTGTTGCAAGGCAGAATAATTACTTGTGAAATGACAAAATGAAAAAAAAGCCCATTTATTGTTTCACAAACAGCTACAAGGTGAACTCATATGAGAGAGCGCCTTCATATAATTCACAGACAATCAGTCTGTTTATTACAAATCAGTTTTCTCAAGAAAAAAAAATCATTTTGAAGATTACTTTTACACATAGCTTTATTGTTTGTATTTCTAATTACACAGTATTATACTGTACAGAAAATGCCTACCAGGCCCATTCTAACAGACAGAGTCTCTTTAAAACAAACTCTTTCTCTCTGTGTCCTGCAGGTCCGTTTCTCTGGCATTTCAAAGGATGTAATGCTGGCCAAGTCTGTTCCTTTTCAAATTATTAGATGTATTTGTCCTAAAGCCATGGAGTGGCTTATGTATTAATTGGAAAGGCTTTAAAATTACAAGCTGTATCTTGCAGTGTCCTGGCTAAGTAATGATTCTAAAGTTGGATCTCTTTAGTTCTACTTGGAGTGGAATGGACCTCCAGGACTGATACAAATTCACTAGCAGCGGTCTTACAGTACAGAGAGCACAGAGTGAACCAAAAAACCAGCAAGCTCTATAATTTCCCAGAAAGGCTGTTTAACAAGGACTGCATCTGCTTAGCAGACATTTGCAGCTTAAAGGACAGTACATATTGTGCAGATGAGACTAAAACAAACAGCATTTGGGGGGGGGGGGGGGGGGGTGGAGGCGGGCACTGAAGCTGTTTCAGAAATCTCTTGCTCAGCTATTTCCTAACCAGGAGAGGCTTAGCTTTGCAATAAAATGCCATCCATGTTTCTTTGTTTTTTTTTTTATTGCAATACTTATTACCATAAACGTTGATAAAGTGGATTTAACCCTCACAGCAAAGAATCAGAATTCAGCCATCACAAAAATGCCTGTTAAGCTCAGACTCTTGAACTCTTGTGGTAACAACGGCTTAGTTTCAAGACTACATAACCCAAGCTGAGACACTCATTGCCACAGCCCTCGGATTGCAACTTCGAGATGCTGAGAAATTAGTTCGCAGAGAGAGAGAGAGAGAGAGAGAGAGAGAGAGAGAGAGAGAAAGAGAGAGAGAGAGAGAGAGAGAGAGAGAGAGAGAGGGAGAGGGAGAGAGAGAGAGGGAGAGACGTGGCCTAAAACAAAGGAAAATCGAATTATCCAAAACCCTGTAATATCCTTTTTATTACAGTAATAGAATTCCTTCAGCATCCACCCTCATAATGTCACTCATTTCTTGAAGGCTGTCCAGCGTAACCACTCTGTTTCAAAGCATTACAATGTTTTCTAGTGAATGTCAGCAGTAATATTCTGTTTTTTTTTATTCTACAGGTTTTATGATTGAGTTTTTACGGATGCCCTTTGGACTCTGTTGGTGTAGTCATGCAGTTCTGCTACAGGGGTTTTGCATGGACCTGCTCTGGAATCATTACTGTACAAGCCTTTCAGAAGAGTTTGTTCAGGAAACCATGGGAACCGGGTGATCACATTATGAAATTAAAGTTTTGGTCTGGCGGTTTCCAAGATCTTACATAATGTAATTAGCTTGTCTTGAATCTGAGATCAGGGGTTGAGGAGGAACATGACAAAATTACCAGACAGATGTAGGCCTTGGTTTTCAGTGGATAAAGACAGCCAGGACTGTACAGTATCACTTGACGTATTTCACTGTGGATTTAGTCATAATACACCCCAGCCAGACTGTCAAATATATTTTCTTAGCTCAGGTTTAATAGGCCTCCTGCTGTCTTGTCCATTGTGACTGAATGTGACAGCGACACATGCTAGGGATTCCGAGGGACACGGCAGTGTGTGCTACATATTACAGGTGCTTCCCTATATAATAATAATAATAGTTATGTAATAAGTTTGTCATTGTTTTGGGTGCACCCAATAATAATCAATGAGTGGCTTAATGCTTGCTCTTTTAATATTGCATGGTGTGGCTTGCATGATATAATGACATTGTGTTTCATGTACAGCTAATTTGGTGAAGGAAGGCAGGATGAAAGGAGAGACTGCTTTGTCAGGGGTCAGGGGTTAGGCTGTGGGGCGGTGACAGGGGCCGTCCCAGCGGTGCAGCTAAATCGACCGTCCTTTACGAATGAGTGGTTACACAGAGCAGAGAACAGCAATGCTGCCTGCAGCCTTGCTTTCCAGTAAGGAAATCCTTTCTAAGCAGCTCCATACGTTCAGGCACACCAAGCTCAGGTCGTCTTCATTTGTGCAGATGTGCCTTGCATGAGGCCCCGCAATACCCACAGAGCGCCAGATGAGGGCGCTCTCCTCGCTGCCCGCAGGCAGCCCAGCTACTGTAGTTCCTGTTCTCAACGGATCTTTTTCTCCACTTAGAAATGCAGTTCTTATGAAGCATGGTGATACTTTGTAATACATCATGTGTGATCTAACGCATATTGATTGCCATGGTTTTACGTTGGGAGCCTCAATTAAACATTTATTGATTTGATTAATCACCTAAACGCTCTGTTTGGAGCGTCACGCCACACTTACACATAATGACTAATACATGGATATTTTCAGTTTTATTTGAAGGCTTTTGTGCATGTTTTAGCTTGTTTTTTTTTTTTAACAGGTTTCTTAATGCATATATTTTCTTATCACGTATTAATAATCTGCACATGCATGGTGGCAGTCGTATTTGAAGGCTTTTGAGTTTCCACTCATTGTTCTGTCTTGATTTTGAATGATGAAGTATTCTCAATGCATTGACTGTTGTTGATTTGTACCAGTCTGATTTTTGAGAGGGGGAATGGGTTGCTGATTGGATCACTATTAGTTTTGAATATGTATTTATTTTTAAATGCCAGCATTTGAGCACGTTTCTATAGGTATTTCCTGTAAAAATACAATTTGGAAAAAAGGCAATAAATATATAGCTTCCTAAGTCTGTCTCTCTCTCTCTCTCTCTCTCTCTCTCTCTCTCTCTCTCTCTCTCTCTCTCTCTCTCTCTCTCTCCTTTACATTAAGTGTCTCTCATTACTGTGTATTTAAATATAAGTTATTTAATAAATACATGTGCTCTTACACATAATTACAATGTTATTATGCATAGTTACAAAATACTTCATGCGTAAATCGTTTTTTGCTCATAACCTAACCCTAACAACCCTAACCCTTAGCCTTACCTTTACCCTAACCCTAACCCCAACTCCCTTGACTCCCAGAGAGAAGTACAGCACTAGCAAGCTGTTTTTAAAGGTGGGTTGAACAGCTTTAACATAATGCAATAGCTTTTATGAACACAGCACCTCAAGGCAATTACTATAAAATACTATATGACACAAAACAAATTTTCCAATTCATGAATGACAATTATAAATTTTATTTCAAGGCAGTTCGAATCACTGTTCATATTCAGTTTTATTTAATGTATTTTCTTTATTTGACAGTGTAAGCTATCTTTGGCCAGGAGAATTTTCATTACCATAATTGTTGTTTACAAGGAAGTCCCGAGGGGTGGCAGAGACATAAACACAGCACTTGAAAAATGATTCATCTAATAAGAAACTGCACACGCTGGATTTGAGTTAAAGCACGCTTTTAGAGGGTTTGTGAATCGGTTTACCTGGTGTAAATACTCCTTAACCTCCCGCTACACCCTGAGGCAAATAAATAAATACATAAATAAAATAAATAAACCAAACAAAACCTGCTTTTGTCAGTTAACAACCAGATGTTGTAGCTAATTAAGAAGCCGGATTAAAACAGCCCCCATTAAGAAACATTGACGCTTACTAAGGTGTTATAGCTCATTATAAAAGGCGGGGAGATTGCACTGGAGAGCATTATTAGTGCTCATTAAAGGGGCACGGTGACAAGTACCATAAAGCCAATCTGTAGCAACACAGCCATAGAACAGTGGATCCTACAGGTCTGTGGGAATTCTGTGTCAGAATCCCTGTTTGGAACTTCCAAAGCTTTTCCCATTCTCTCCCCCCCCCCCCCCCCCCCCCCCCCCCGCCACCCCCACCCCCACCCCCCAATCTGAAAAGTCCATTCATGTGGGTCCCCACACAGCACAGATGTTCTGAGGGCATGTGAGCATCCTCCGATCTCACAAGCCTAAAGCCAGAATCGCTTTTACGCCGAGCAATCTAGAGCAGGGTTGCCGAGCCAGGAAGACAGAGATCAGCCCTGCTTCTTATCCACTCTGAATATGCTCCGTGTCTGGCCAGTAGGGTTCGCTGTTGCACGATGAGGAGAATAAGTCCCTGCCCGTTTCAAGATTGGGTTCTGCCAGCCCGTGATCCTAACCGGGGCAGACAGTCCCAAGTGAAACAGATTGTATCCTGAAATGCTGCTGATGGAAATGGACCAGTCTGATTTCAAATCACTTGCGTGCCAAACCCAGTGGCAGATAGAGATGTAGCAGAAGAGGTTTCAAACCAACTTCATAAAACAGTTAGGCTGGAGGTAGGGAAGCAGGAGAGTTCGTAGAACAATTGATTGAATCGTTGATAGAGAAAGGCAGCATGAGCTAAGCAGAATGACCAAGGGTTCAAATGATTTAATCAACGTGTTTTAGAGAGGGTTGGAAGTTTATCCTCAGAGAGACTGTGGTTTCCAGACATCAGAATCTGCAACACTGTCTGTGATCCTGACACTCTGTATATGATGTCAAGCTGGCAGAAGGAATGAAGGGGTCTAGAGGGTGTATTACTAAGAATTTGTTTGCTGTTGCTAAATCTTAATTTTCTTCATTTTTCAGCCAGTAGGAAGAGATTAAACAGTCTTGTGCAACAGGCAGTGACAATTCGTAACACACAGCAGTCACATGAAGTCACGGGATATAAGCTCCAAAATTAAGAGATTGAGACAAACGTACATTGCATGTTGAAATGAACACAAAAGTAATATATTTCCTTTTAACTTAAACAGCAACTACTTCAGACCTGTTCTTAGTGGTTCTTTAAAGTTATTTACAATCCCCAATGATGTTATAAAGCAGATAGATTGTCCTAGAGAAAGAGAGATTAATGCAACTAATCCTTGGTATGCAGAATACATGTCTGCCCTGCATTGCCTCTCCAGCTGGGTTGTAACTTGTAAAATCACACTGGCTTGTTGGAGGCAATTTTCATCTTGCCCCAGATGCTGGATTACAGCGCTGTGCACAGAGTGGTGTAATCCACACCTGCACTCCCAACATCTGCACAAGACAGCCCTGCAGGCTGCGAGCATGTCTCAGTCTGGGATAAAGAAACATTGTCCCCCTGAACAATAACCACAACAACAGCAACCAATATGACAGAAAGCAGCACAATCAAAGAATAATTAACAAGAAAAAAACAGAACAAATTCGATAAAAACAAAGATCACTGCTGAATCTAGCAAGGCAAGGGACGTCGTGATGAATTCTGTCATTTTGTAGTTTCCCAAGCTGTTCTCATGTTGATACTTTGCATTTAGTCTTTTACCATGGTAACCATTATTGTTACAGTCTTTACTATACAGACAGTACCTGTCATGTAGTTTGCTCTCCTATCCAAGTTACTGGGACCTGTCTGCCCGCATCACCCTGGTGTGGGACATGTATACTGTGGGTCCCTTGATGCCGTTGTTTGCTTAAGCATCGATGCAGATCAAGTCAACCCAACAATGCTGAACCCTAATGGTGCTGGCTACTTTCCACATGATACTGCACACTTCCATTGTGCCAGCAGTATTGTGTGTGAATGATTTGAGAAGCATGGCAGACATCTCTCATGGCATCTGCAATTCCTGGCTCTCAATCCAATCGAGCATGTGTGGGAAGAGCTTGGACGACGTCCTCATAACCCTCTGCCTTCCTCTCGGCACCAATTGAGACAGACAGCACTGGGACCTTGTAATAAAGCAAAAGCCTGGCTCAGTAAACAAATAAAATGTATGAAGATATAAACACTGTTTTTAATGAATTGCTCTCTCCCAGGAGGTATGCAAAGAGCTCCTATTAAAGTAGAAAAAACCAAGCCGGATGAGCAAGCTATAACAAAACAAAATCATATAAATCAAATATAAAACACGTCCAATTAAATTAGGAGCGTACCCAACAGAACAGGGTGAAGGCTGGGTATTAAGCAGCTTAAGCAGAAGACCTCTGGACCGCAGGCAGGGATCTGGGTTCAATTATACAAACCAAAATTAGGTCCTCCCGGAAATATCATTAGTAGACAGGCAATCAGGTGTGACAGACTAATAGAAAAAGCTCATTAAAATAAAAAATAAAAAAAGATAAGAACCAGAAAATCCTTGGCATGCAATGTGGAGTGGCACTGCTGTAGGCTGCCCTTTATGGTTTAAAGGTCAGGAATTCTGGCACCAGCTTTGAACGATGAATTGCTGAAAGGTTAATGTCACTGTCCGGATACAAACCTGGAAATATAGTGTTTTGTAAATGTACTGCTTTGAAACTGCACTGTGATGTCAGCTATAAGCCGGTTTTACTATGGCATGTGCTTTTGATCCTGTGAACCATTAGTCCATTTATTTATGAATATCTCTAGATATCGGCATACTGTATGCATGGGCGGTGCTGTGGAAGCACTGTCGTTACAGATCCTGCCCCCTGTTGGTGAGATGAAGTTAAAAGCTCTGTAACCACGCATGCAGAAGGGCCTGGCTCTTTTGTATAGCGGTTAAGATGTTTATGGTGTACGTGGTCTCCTCTTCATGCCCAGCCTCCACTGTTTATCTAAATCCTGTTTTGGTTAATTATGATTTAATTATACTTTAATAAATCTATCAAGTCCAATAGCTAGCATACATCATTATTGGTGTCTAAACAATTGCTCCTCATTTTGATACATTTTTTAAAAGATCCTCTGTACTATGATGTATGGTTTCCAAGCAACAGATGTTATATAAGTGGGCCCAAATAATTAAAAAAAAAAAGAAGAAGATTTTACACAAGCAAGAGCTTTATAAATACATTTCACGTGTTACTGTGTAATACGAAATCCCAGAGCTCCAAAGGGAAAAGCATGGGGACAGAGCCCCAGCTCCCAGGAGTTACTCTGTGGAAATGTCTTCACATCTGCAGACCTGCTTGGGGGATGGGGCCTCTTTGGAAACGAACATGCATTTTAAAAGGGCAGCACTGTATATACTGTACATGTGCTCAGATTAACAGAATAAAGGTCAGATGCATGCATAATGTAGGATGTAATCTTGTGTTTTTAAATGCATGGATAAACAAATAGAAATTAAAAGAAAGGGGTTAGAGACTGGTTAAGTCTGGAGTTTAGGGTTCATTTTTAAATATTTTACAAGCCTCTCCCCTGTCCTCCCTATTCCACTGGTATTCTCCTCTGCCCTTTCTTGACTCAGCAGTTCACACTGCTCCCCTCTCTCTCATCCTCCCCCCTGCTCTCCTGTTGGCTCGGTGCCAGCTGTCGTTGAGATGTCGGTAATGCCAGTCCAGCCCAGCCCTCCGCCAGGCTCAGCCAGCCGACCAGCAAACTCCTTCCGACAGACTCCCCTCTCAGTGAGAGACTGTGACCTCAGCACTCTCCCTCGCCCTCGCCCTCTCTCTCTCTCTCTCTCTTTCTCTCTCTAATTCTCACACTCTCTCTCCCTCTCTCCCTCAGGCACCCAAAATACATGTTTAGCTGCTGACTAACCCTGGATAAACTCCAAGCAGGGGGGGTGTATGTATTTTTTTCTAACTACGTTGGTTCAGAGACTGAAAGAACATTTCCTTTATAGGACCATTATAAAAGCAAAAAGCTTTCAAGACCACACGCGTAGGGTTATTATATACTGGTGATCAAATTAGACAGGGATTTTTTTATTTGTATATATACATATATATAGTATATAAAGTTTATATATTTACAGCTATAGTCAAAGGTTTTGCATCACTCTATAAAGAATTCACACATTTTACTTCATGAAGTCGAATGAAACCTGAATAATGTCACGTTAACATATTGCACTACATACCGCATTGTAGTTTTCCATATACTGTACTTAACGAAAAACTGACAAACTTTTTTAAATGTGACGATTTTGAAATCTAACAATAAGTAATACAACATATAAGCAACAACGTAATATTATTCAGCAGGTTTCATTTGACTTCATGATGCAAAATTAGTTAATTCTATAGGGTGATGCGGTAGCGCTATTTCCTTCAATGTGGTATACTGAACTGCAGGAGACTTATATAAGGGATAGAGCACGTGAGGCTAGGTTTAATTGAAGATGAAACCCATCGTTAAAACAAAATCCCTTAATTTCCCTTGTTTAATTCTGATCATTAAACACTGCACAACGCTGCTGAGCTGTTGCTAAAGTGGAAAGGAATCTGGTTTCCTAGTAACAGTGTTTATTAGTTCTAAGTCTAATGTAGTGGAGAGTAGGATAGTGAGGCTGAGCATCAATATTCACTTCTTCATTAATCTTTCTATCTGCGTATATCTATACCGAGTCTCTGACACACTTTTAAACCTATCGTATTGTACATACCGGGACAGAATATTCAACTCTTTAACTATTTCTGACATATTGCCTGTTCAAAACCAAGCAGTCAAACTCAGCATTTCACCTGCCAATAGCTTAGATTTTAATGTTCAAGCAACTTTTCTAAAGGTCATACAATAAATTATGAAATGCATGAACAGGGGAGTGAGAGGGAGTCAAAGGGGGAGAGGATGTGGATGAATTGGGAGGAAGAGGAAGAGAGACAGGGAGAGAAGTGGGTGGAGGGGAGTGAAATGACAGCACAGAGCTCCAGTGATTCAATGAGAGCTGCTTTTGCTGGACTTGGAATTCAACATCTCCATGACACATGTGATAGACACTGGAGTGGCACACATTGAGGAAGCGGCATACACACCAACAGCAGTTACACAACAAACCCGTCTGGTGATTACAGCCCTACATCGTCTACCTGCAGATACGATACTGGATGTATTTATTTACACCCCGTCTTACTATTAATATACAGCCAGCTCTCTCTCTCTCTTCCTCAATCTGTCACTCCCTCTATACCAATTTGTCTAATTTCATCTGTGCTGTGGCAGACGTCCAAACATAATAGTTAACTAATATGGAGTGGTCTATTTATCAAATTATTTTTTTTCGTTTTTGAGTTCTCCTTGGCTATAGTGCTGCTTGCTGTTTCTGAATGCTCTCTACTGTAGGAGGCTGTGTGGTTCAGTGGTTAAAGAAAGGGGCTTGTAACCAGGAGGTCCCTGGTTCAAATCCCACCTCAGCCACTGACTCATTGTGTGACCCTGAGCAAGTCACTTAACCTCCTTGTGCTCCGTCTTTCGGGTGAGACGTAGTTGTAAGTGACCCTAGTCTCTGTAAGTCGCCTTGGATAAAGGCGTCTGCTAAATAAACAAATAATAATAATACTGTATAAATCAGATACCTATGGTGTTAACAGTAATTTACAGGTAACTCACGGTACACACAGTGATTGCTTGTTGATTATCCCGCGGCTCCAGAATCAATGAAGCTAAGCAGGTCGTATATTTTAGTGAAATTCTTGTTGCTTTAGCATATTGCTTTCCCGTGGCGTGATTCTCTCATAATCAAGAATTTTAAATAGAGAGAGAACAGCGCTGCATTTACTAAATAAAGGGTAAAATGACAAGGTTTAAGGTCTGATTACAGTCAGGCAAAATTAACTGCCTCAGAAAACAGTTGTCAAATGAGCTAAGGGTTGGCTTGCTGAAAACTCAGCTCATTAAATTCTAATTAAGCAACAGTGACTGGAGTCAAGCCCAGGACACCGCGGTCCAAAGTCAGGTACTCTGTTCTTTCAACATAAAATTTGCGGCTCATGAAGCAGAGAGGAAGGCTGAGAAAGAAATAGAAAGGGGGTATGGTATATAGCCTGAAATCATCTGCGACTCAACCGACACACACACACATGTCTCCAGCACTTAGTCACAAGGCTGTGCACTTAAATTAAAATGAAAGTATGTTCCAGGGACTGCAGTGTGCTAAATTAACAGGCTGTGATTTTCTCCTCATGTTTTCAAGCTGTTTCATGTCATTTAGCAATGCTACCAGAAACAAAGTTTATTTATTTTAAATAAACCTAGGGCTAGTTTCTTTTTTTATTTATGTAACTGAATATTATTTCAATTTAATGGAATGCTGTTTTGCAGCCTGTCTTGTTTTTCATTGAATTCCCATCAGGCTGCCGTTGTTTTTATACTGAGGCCTGATTCGTCGAAGGAGGAAGTGACACGCTTGACTTGATTGTTTGACCTGAAACATGTTGTAAAGGTATGATTCTACAGTGAGGTACAGAGAGGTACATATAGTTTGGAGCTCTGCTGTACTATAGCTACTATTCTACGATACTCAACCTAACACTAGGCAAGCTAAAGGTCTGCAAAGGCAGGAGAAATAAAAATATTAAAATTCATGTTACCTGCGGCTAGCTACAGGGATATGTTTGTCTTTGTGTGTGTGTTTTCCAAAAACCTGAGCTGAAAATGGGCCACTACCTTAGTGATAAAATAGAACTACAGTCCCACTGCATCTCAGCTATCAGATAATTGCATTCTCTGCTATATAGGTTACTGTCTTGAACTAGAGCAGGTCCCTTAGCTCCCAGCTCCCTGGAGCCACACAGACTTCACATACAGTAGAGCCAGCCAGCTACAGCTCTCAACTGTCCCTGATTGAGAGCAATGTTCAGGACCTGAATCAGTGCCACAGTACAAAATACACACGCACACACACGCACATGCACATGCACATGCACACGCACACACATGCACATGCACACGTATACACACACACACACACACACACACGCACGTGCACATGTACAAACACCCACAGACCCACATACCCACACACACACACACACACATGCACGCACACGGTTGCTGTCCTGGGTGCTGAACCAGCTGAGCAATGGATACAGGATAGCGATTTAATCTTCCGGGAAGTAAGATGAATGGATTAAACTCCGTAGCACAGAGTGGTTTAAACCTGCTATTGTGGCAGTACACTTCTGCCTGACACACCCGGGCTTCTTTTCCAGTAGCTCATGTGCTGCATGTAAACACATTCAAACCACCTCATTCTGCAGTGGATCTGAACCCTATCTGTCTGTTCTGTCACATCAGCACACAGCAAGAGTTGCAGTGAAAACATGAACTAGAGTCGTACCCACTGGAACTGGATTCCCTGCACAACTGCGGAAGATTCTTTTTTTAATCTTCAAGGACTCAATACAATCAACTTTTTAGGTGTTCTGGGATATTATTCATTCTGGCAATAAATAGTCATTATGTATAAACAGAATTATGTAGGTGTCATTAAGACACATCTGCAACGTCCCAACAATCAGTGATCAATTTTGCACTAACAAAGGATTTTGTGGAGGCTGTTTACTAGATTTGACTACAGTCAAACTCCACTTCCAGTTTAAAGGTAGCTTGAATTCCAACACCACAGGCTTCCTCTATCCTTGAGCTTTTCTTGTCAGTCTGTCAACTAATGAGACATGTCCCAACAGCTGCCTGGTAATGAATATAATCTGCAGGCCCTGCTCGCTTAGGGGAGCAAACAGCAATGTAAACAGATGGTGTTTTTGTTATGCTTATAACATTTTACATGGAACATCTACAGAACAGATACAGAAACATTTCAAATAAGCCCTGTACACAGACCAGCCTGTTGGTTGAGATCTGCAAAACCTGTACAGGATCTCAGCACATTGGGAATGGATTCACTAGGTGGCCAGCACAGCTACCCTTGTGTCTCTCTGAAGGAGTTGTGGAAAACCAGGACTGGATTTCTCAGTCTACCTCATGGACACACTGAAAGCATTGGCTGGAGCTCACCGAAAGTGCCAAATCAGCTGACACTTAATCTGTTTTAATAGAAAATTAAATATAACAGAAATCCCCTGGCAGATTAGACTAAGCTCCAATTTACCCCAGATCCCCACTCTTCCCACCCTCTGGTCATACAGGCAGCCTCACTGCCTCCCAGCCTGGCACACACAGACAACGTGACGAAATTAAAAGGACAAGACTGAGAGGCTTTAAAAGCTTTGCCTGGGATTTGTTTCCAATCTGCCCTTAGCAGATTAAAGCATGTTAGTGTAATATCTACACAGACTGAGCACAGGCAGGCAGGGCAGCTGGCAGAGTGCCCTCTGTGGCTGATACTTGTACCACATTCTCCCTGTTATTCAATGCGAGTGATTCAGTAGCCCACAAAACAGCAGATTCCAACTCTTTGGGCAACTGCAAACAAACATAGAACTTCAACATGGTGTATATTGTGCTGTGACTTTTTCATTCTTGAAGGTTTGCTTTGCATCCTGCATGCTGGATTTTGCGCTACTGTAGCGTCAGTGGTCATTGTTGATTAGCACAGACAACCAGAGACTACTAACTATTTTGTGTTCACTTTCCCTGGTTTATGGATTGCAATAGTGTTACTGCCCACACTGGGATTCCCATATGTGATGCTATTTGAAATCAGTTGTTCTCATAACACATGGATCCAGAGGATGACTCTTGTAAACCAGAAACAACCGACCGGTTCACTGTTTTTGGGCAATCTACAGAAAAGTCTGAACATTTCTAAGGAATACATAAAATCAGAAGAGTTTGAAGATTATATGGCAACGAACATGAGTTTTTAATTAAGATTTTCAAAAAAATGTTTTTTTTTATAAGCCCTTATTTTAAAACACATCAACACAGTACACAGTGCCCCCATCAATTTTGACACAACAAATCATGTCAACAACGTCACTCCTACTCATCGTGACAAAACAACATTAGGGTTTCCACAAAGCCATGTGTAAACCAATTTTGCCATGCGGTTTACTCAAGGGTGAGATTTGTACCATTGTTTTTTAATAGTCTCACAAACTTGTCCTGTCTGAATGCTCACCAAACCCACATGGGTCTCAACAGCCAGGAGACTGTGTTGCAGGGGGAGCTCTATTCAGCGCAACACAGTCTCCTGGCTCAGCTCAGCAGGCTGTAAACCCCTGTGATGGGTTAAAACGTACTGAGATTAAAATATAAACCATGCAGCAAAAAAACACAGATCAATAAGGAGAACACGGTGACTTAGCACTCTGCAGTTTATGAGATGTGCATTTAGCTCAGCAGAATATCGCTCTTGAATAGCCTTTTTTTATTCAAAGTGCTTTTATGCAGATTCTTTTTTTGTCTTGTAACTGGCTGTAGTGCTGACATGTTTCAAATAGCTCACAAGCATAATAACAGACTGGATATATTTCATCAGTCCTTCAAACGATGAACTTTTGAATGCAGTAGGACAGCTTCACCCAACAGCCTCTGGTAGCACACAAACTGTCTAACAGAAGTGTACCTTCAGGTGCCTCACTATCATATATACAGTGTATATTAGTCTCTGTAAGTCGCTTTGGATAAAAGCGTCTGCTAAATGACTAAATAATAATAATCATATATCATGTACTGTCAGTGTCAAAAATACTATGTTGACAATGCTAAACATATGCATGCACTGGAACCACCAACACAAATTGTGTTTTCTGAACACACTGAAGTCTGAGAATGTAGATAATGGGAACAATAGTTGTCAAACCCGTCACAGTTCCACTGGGCTTAGCTAACCCTGACAAAAGTCTTCTATCAAAAGCTCACATCTCCAGAATCTTAAATCACTGCACAAAGCAGCAACCAAATTCCCAGTGCTTCAAGTGGTATAAAACTTCCAACAGCAATCAAACCACAGATCCCAGGATCCTTTTTTCACAGAGCTCTGATGCTCTTTAAAGGGGAGGGAGCATGTAGACAGGCTGGGAATTGTAGTCTCTGCCACACAGCAAGGAGTACAGCCAAGGTTGGAATGCCCTTGAAGGAGAGAAGCCACTGGCGCACAGCAGAAATGAAGAAAGAGCCAGAACACTTACCCTGCTCTCAGTGTGACAAGGTAATCCGTCTTCAGAAAGAGTGTGCAGTAATCCCTAAACACAGGCTCCCCTGTAACACAAGAAACCAAGGAATTAACACTCTAGAACTGGCATGGATGGGACTCTTTCAAAGCTTGCACCAGGAGAAACCAATGCAAAACTAGGGAAACAAAATTTACCAGGTAATTTTCTCATCTCGCAAAAATAAACAATGCAGCTTATACTTTGGAATAATATATGAGCAGAAATAATAGCACATTGCCAGCCAATATTTATTCACTTTGGCGAGCAAGTGTTTATTTGTTTATTTAATGGTACAGTTTTATCACATGCCTTTCTGGTACATGTGAGCTGGAAAATGATTGTACTAGTTGCTGGGATGCTAGAGGGAGTATGAATACACAGGTACTTGTAGTTAGCCACAGTATAACCCTTCAGCACTACAAGGGTAGGGAGCAGGGGTTGCTGTTTACTGTAGAGCTGTCCTGCTGCTTGGGTGCAGAAATGCAGATATTTAAGCCATAAAAAAAACGTTTTTCATTGAAACTTTTTTTTTTTTTTTTTTTTTTTTTTTTTACATTTGGGGTCAAATCCCTGAGCCAAATGTCGGACGGATATTCCAGTTTTGGGCATCAGGAAATATAAATCCTATTTCTAAATTCCCTTGTGGCTTTATGTATAACATCTCTTCTCTGTTATGCAAGTTTATTTATCTACAGTTGAGTGCTGAATGTAGTGTTGTGAAAGATGCAGAGTCAGAAATCAGATGTTTATCTACAGACAGCAGGGTTAATTAGGAATTAAAGCTGTAACATTTTCTTTTCAAATTGTCACTGCTGGCTTAGGCTAGACACATGTAATTAAATCACGGTGACAATATAAAAGTATCATCCACAAATATTAAACACTCCATAGAGCTCAATTAAGAAATGCTAAAAGCAATTAATTAAAAAAACAATCATCTACAGCTATGGCCAACAGTTTTGCATCACTCTATAGAATTAACAAATTTTGCTTCATAAAGTCGAATGAAACCTGCTGAATAATGTTACATTAACTTATTGAATTACACACCACTTTGTAGTTTTCCATATACTTAACGAAAAACTGACACAAATTAAAAAATGTAACATGAAATACTGAAATACTGATCAATTGGTAATGTGGTTCAGGTCAATCTAGCATAACCAGACAGGCACTTTAAAGAAAAGCAAGGATTTGTCTCAGTATAAGTACAAACTGAATAAACAGTTAATTGAATGGGTGCTGTAATGAGTTCAGTGTCGTCACAAGGACCCAAGAAAGTGAATCTAGACAATAAGGTGACTAAATCAGTTTTATAAAAATACAAGCTTTCAAGACCTCATTGGTCATCGGGTGGATGAGAAGAAACTGTGCTAATGTTCACATGTTGAAATACAAATATCCAGATGCTTAAGGGCAATATTTCTCTAGTCCAGACTGAGCATGGTGATTGTATATGTCCTGTAATGCACACATGTGCTTGCGATACAGTACACGAGATTACAGTACAGGCCTTCAGTATCCAGCGTTGTCAGCTCCTGCAGTCTCACAGTCACTGGTGTTGCTTGCCAAACATACAACCCCACTGCATCGCTACTCTTTCTACTTGAGATGCCTTCACTTAACTTAGCTGTCATGAGCAGAGCTGGGAGTGCTGTAGTGTGCTAGAGATCCGTTCCTGTGGGAGTGTCAACAAGCCTGGCTCCTGGCTCCCTCCATTATTAAACACGTCCTGCTCAGTCCATGCAAAGATGCATGGCTCGGTGTGTGTGTGTGTCTGCGGGATTATGTGTGCACGTGTTCATGTGCAAATGTAGACTAGCCTGCCCACTAAAAATTCTCCCTCCGTCTAGCTAGAGCAAGTCACATATAGTTCTGTGTTGCAGTGTGTGTGCTTGTGCATTTGAGAGCATGCATTTGTATATATGCATGTGTATGTGTTTGTGTACAGAGAATTCAAAACCAGCAAACAGCTCTGTTTCTATATCTCTATATGTATGTGTTAGTGTAGATGGATAGATAGATAGATAGATAGATAGATAGATAGATAGATAGATAGACAGATTTAAATATCCCAGTAAATATGGTACTTTGAATTAAACTGATCATCCCTTTGTCTGTTTTTTATCTACAGTTTTAAGCAGTGTTCATTTTCGCATGGAATATATAAATCATTTCAATTGTGCAGCTTCACACTACATTATTAAGATACAGCGCGGGTTAATATTTTATTCATCATTGTCAGAAAAGGACAAATCAGCATTTTAGCACTAATGTGAGAGCTGACTGGAATACTGTACTTTTAATAAAAGCAATGGCTTTTTCAATTGCTATGCAGGTCTTGTTCTGCAAATATGCACAAAAACCATTAATATCATACCCCATTAGCACACTGAAAAAGTAAATGATACAGAAGTTATGTACTGAGTCTTCACTGTGCAGTAAGAATTACCCATGAATGAGTTGCAGGGATAATGACCTCCCAACATGTCTCATTTTGAAGGGTAATAATTCTCGATACACACACAAACATTGTGAATATGGAAATTCATTTTTTTTCCACTATTAAGATGGTTTTCTTTTAATAAATCAGTATAAGGCAAAATGTGGAGCTCAAAAAAAAAAAAAAAAAAAAAAGAAAACTGGTACCCAGTCTCACCCAAATGACCCTGTCTCTGTCTATCTTCTGAGCTAGGACTCTATGACTGCAGCTATTCTCTGTAATCAGTGTACTCTGCTGTGGACAGAAGGCAGTGCTGATGGGGGCTGGCAACAAAGCAAAAAGCTGCAATGTTTCAAACAAGATTTCTGCTTCACTGAAACGACAGACCTGCATCTCTCAAGGTCACAGAATTTATTCAGTTGTCCAAAAATGGACCTTTTAAGAAATGGTGAGGTTTAGAGACAGGTTTACTATTTTTTTTTTCTTCTCCAATGTGGCTGTAATCTGCAAGGAGCAATGAAGACGAATGTGAGAGCTGCACAATAAACACTCTGAGGTGTGATCACCTTTGTATTTCCTTAACAGAAAATATCTAAAACCTTAGTGGACCTACATTATTCTTACTCTAGGACATTTTTCAGAGAGGACTAAAATAATATACAGTATAAACCCCGAATAAAAACGTTCCTAAGATAACTGTTCCTTCATGCAACACAGTTGTATTTCTTTTTACTGATTCCTTTTTCTTTTGCACTTCCAAAAAAGGCCCGTAGTAACAGTTTGTTCAGATATCAGGATCCAGTAATATAAAGTGCATGCCCACTGAGATACTGAGCTCAATGCTGCACAGTATCTGAGTGTAGTGGAGAGAAGCCTTAGCTTTGCTCATTGAAGAGTTCAGCTGCAGCAGATTAGTTTGGAATGAGGTGTTGCCCCTGGTGCTGAAATCAAATTCCAGCATTCAATCTAGACGCTGAGAGTTCATCTTGGAATTAATCTCTTGTTCAGAAGCGTTCTGCTGTTAATTGCAACGGGACTGTCAGTTACTAGTGGTAATTGATCCCTTTCTACAGATGACAGGTGTATGTGTGTGTTGGTGCTATGAGAATAATACATATTACAGTAACAGATGTATTAAGGTTATTATTGGTCATACACAGGGAAGTAAGATTTACCTCCATTTTGAAAGAATAGTCCTGAAACTATTCTAGATTCTTGTTGATTTAAGTTATATGCATTCAAAATGTTACTTAATTAATCAAACCCACATACAAAAAACCAAACACGTGCTAAGATTTTCACAAATAAATGTGGGTCTAAATGCTTAAACACACATCTCGCTCTCTTGCTATCTGCATGACAATGGGTGGAACAGCACTGAGGCCCTGTAGAATTATTCTAACAGTAATGCCTTTTCTCACTCTACAGTACCTTGAAGACAACAGACAGTAAAGACACAGATCTAGCCCTGTGCAGGTTAACAAAGGAGTCAGTCAGCTGGAAAAAGGGTTTCAAAACAGTGTCTGGAAATCCAGGACCCATTGTCATCTTGTTCCCTGCTGCCAGCTGGATCCCTTCACCCCCCACCCCCCCCTCCCCTCACTCTATGAAATACCCCCTTGCCACCAACTCACACTCCTCCACTTTCCACACGGAGATTAGAAAACTTGCATGAAACAAAAGTAGACACTATCAAAAAGTAGCACTATCACTAGTCGAAACACTCAGCACTGTTACCATGCGCCTTAATGATGAAGTCTAACCAGGCTGAATCACAACACTAAATGTTCTCATTAAAAAGAATGAGCTGTTTGAAAATGCAAAATGTTTAATGACCTGGGATAGATGTGCAGAGTGAAACACTCTACGGGCAGATGGGGGGTGATGAAGAAAATAATTCTCCTAGATGAAAACACACACACAGAGACCCCACACTTCTCTAGTTTATTCATTCGCTGGCAGTATAGACATGTAGCTTATCATTGTTGAAGGAAAACAAAGCATGTTACATATGCACAGATTAAATACTTTGGAAAGAAAACAGTGCAATGCAAATGTGCATGTTTGAGGTTAAACAGCAACGCAGTGCAGAGCTGCCTAACACAGACTTTATTTAATCCTCTAACAGCTGTGGTGCTAAATAATCTTGCCCTCAGCATTGCAAAACATCCAGAGATTCAAAAATAAGGGCTGTGATCAAGAGTCTTAATGAACAATTATCTATACACTCCATCCTCCAAATCAATTTGAAAAAATGAGAACACAAGCTGAATTGATGTAACTTGATACATTATATTTAGACTTAACTTTTAACAAAATTAGAGTAAGTTATGATAACAATATAGTTGAAGAGAAAATGAAAGATAATGGGTAAAAACGCTCCAAAATATTACAAAGTAGCCTGTCACCAGAGCAGAATTGAATTTGAAAATTGGGCCCAATGGTTACTTATCACAGCTGTGCAATGCATCGGCACCATTCTGGTGAAAAGAACATACATGCAGCTCCACCAGGCCTTATTTAATTGCTTTCCACAGGGGAGCTTATGTGTAAAGCGGTTTTCTGATTAACACAAAAAAAAAAAAAAAAAAAAAACTTTGCCTGTTTACAAATCAACAGCATCTCAGAGCTGGCGTGTTATTTATAGAGTGAATTGAGGAGGGCAGTCATTCTAGAGCTGCAGCCCTCGTAAAAATTTATCTGGCACCTGCGATTCTGACAACCTTGAAAATGACAAATGCAAACGGAGCCCCAGCAATATTGCAGAGTGTGTCGTCTCGCTAACAGACTGAACGCCGAGGTTCAGATAAAGGAGACGAAGTGACACTAATACTAATGAGAACATGAAAAGCCATCACCGTGCCCGTCTCGTGGGCTGCGCGAGAAACACAATAAGACGCCTGCTAGAAACAACGGTTACAATAAACTGCATTCCAAGCAGCTCTCAGGGTCCTCTTATCAGAACTCATTAAAAAATAAACAGATTTAAGCAAATGAGAACCCTTAAAAAACATCATCCACCTGAGCCAAAAACAAAGCATTACACTCACGGAAAAATGATGCATTTACTTGTTATTTGAAAGTCAGTATTCACTTGAAAGAACGTTTAAATAAGTGCAATATGAGATAGACGTCTGGTAAGGAAGTCTGTACTACAGCCGTTGTTTTATTGCACTAACAGTAAAGCACTCCATACAGTCGGTAGAGGCTAGGGGGCATGAACCTTAGAAAAGAGACGAATACTGCACACAATGCTTTCAATTACACTCTTCATCTCTCGAGCTACATCTGATGTAATACAGATTATGAGTTTAATACTCGTAATGCATGAAACTATTAGCTGTCCATTTCATCACAGCAGACTAATTCATTGATGCAAGCTCTGCTCCACATCTATATCAAAATACAAATGATCCTGTCATTCTGACTTGTCAATATCGATGATATGCCGTGTGTCATTGTGTCTGCTTTGCGTTTACGTGGTTGATAATTGGAAATGCTGAGTCCTTTTGTCTATTTCTCAATGCCGTGCTAAATATGAATTGAAATCATGGTTCTATCAATAAACTGTTAAAGAACTTGTTCTGACATTCCTTACAAGAAAGCTTGTGATGCTGTTTAAAACAGCAGTCACAATGTAACCCACATTAGCAATCAATTTGTCCATTTATTTATTTTGAAGAGGGAGGGACATTTCAGAAGTAGGTCCTACACAGCTCTGGTCAGTATGGGACACAAAATAAATTGTGACAGGTAAGCAATAAGACCCAGTAGGAGGGTCTTATTGAGCTTACAAAATAGGCAAACTATTAAAGTTTTGTGGTTTAAAACTTAGGTGGCTCAAGGATATCTGTCCAGGTGAAAAGGCACCGGTACTTTTTATTTCCTGGTTAATTATTGAAAGTTAATATACCCCCCTGCCAAGGGTATTAGCCAATGAGAAGCTAGGAAATAAAAAGCCAATTTTCTAAATAACATTAATGTATGGTTAAACATTTTTATAAAAGCAATAGCATATCCGATTATACACAGATGCAATCTAAAGGTCTAAAGGAGGCAATGAGTACATGATAAAAGTCTGGAAAAAATCTGTGAAAATACAAGGCATTTATAGTGTTCACTATGTAGAGAGAGACAAACAGACAGACAGACAGACCTTGGTGTAAAACATACACTGGACTACCTGGTACAGTAGAGAAAAATGTAATAAATACCTAAATAAATAAATAAATGCACAGAGTAATTAAATAAAGAAATAAGTGTGCCTGCTTCACCCTCTAACTCTAAACTGCATGATGAACTCCAGCATTATATCCATTGTGGAACACCCTGCCACCTGAAGCATGTGCAGGTCGGGGTGAGGGGTGCAGGGTGCGCGGTCTCTGCTCTGAACGCTGGTATTAATGAGCTAATTAACGTCAGTGTCTGAAAGCGCACTTGCGCACGCCCACCATTTTAAGGTAATTACGGTCTCCGTGAGGAGGAACTAATTATACCCGACACCCTAATGCAATACAACAGTGCCGGCGGAATGTGCACCCTGCAGCCTCACGTTGGTCTCTCCAGCACTACGGCTTGCTGCTGTCTGTGCGAGAGACACAAGCACACTGCATTGATTATTATTAAAGTGATAACATACAAAGAAGCAGAACTATAGTCTATAGTCTATAGTATATATATATATATATATATAAACATGTATCTAAATCCCTAATTAGCCTGTTTATGTTACAGGAGCTAGCTGAGGCAGCTTGAGGCTCAGCAGTATTGAACAGTTCACAGAGGGCCCATTGAATCAACATCCTTCAAGAACACTTGAGAACTTTTAATAGAATTCATTATACTGGAGACAGATTATTTCAATGTGGGCTGCATCAGGTTGGCAGGTGTTGCAGACACTCCATTAAATAAACTATTTCACATGGAGAGATACAGATAATTAGAGTACTGGATGAAATAGGCATTTAGTTTTTCTTATACTGGCATTTCTTACTGTATCAGATAAACACACAGCCCCTGCAGACCACTGTTTTTGTGTTGTTGTTTTTTTTAATTTTATTTACAGTGCCCAATTATTTTCACCCTGATTTATGATGTCCCATTTCGTTCCCTCAGGAGAACTGAATGTCAGTGGGCGTTATTGTGTCCATCTGTCTGCTTGAAAACTGGCTTCAATTTTTCACAAATATTCTGCAAACATTTATCATCGACCCTTTGACCTTTCTGATTCCATTAAGGTACGATCCGATAAACTGTTTGTTTTTTTTTAAACATTTTTTAAAAATCTATAGATTAACATAATTCGAGATTAGGAGGAACGCTAGTATTTAATGCATATGATTTATTTCTGTTTTTCAAATGACCGCTAAGCCATTTATAAAACATTAGTAGGAGCTAGTGTAACATGGTAATAGATTTTATAATAAACGAATCACATTTATGACTGCCGCCATTAAGCATAGGCATTGGTACGTTATTCCATCACACACAAAACTAAACAAGCACAGTACAGTACATTTAAACAAGCAGCATACTGTACATTGGTATGCTCTTTAAGGAGATTTCAAGTGCTAATATTAAAACAATTAACACAATAAATTATTTCAAATGGTATTCCTTTTGAAACAAATTCATTTTCAATTTATAAAAACATATCCTGCTTTTGAATAAAAATTATTCACCAACACATTTTTCCTTTTATTCAGTTGTGTCTAATCTGGCTGTCAATGCTCATCAGAATGATGCAAATCTAATTATAATTAAGGATGAAACAAGTCTATTTTAAGAGCTTATAAATAACAGCATTTGGATTAGTGACACATTCTTATGGGTATATACACTTGTACCTCAATCTGACGAACATTTCTGAGGGGATAATGTATGGCATTGAAATGAGAGGATGAAGCACTACCTCCAGTAACCTACATACTTAACAAATGCATATGCAAAGTATAATTACATGGTGGTGACTGGTTCCTAAGATATACATTTCCTTAAGATGAGTAAGACCAACTGAAAAAAAAAAATCTCAGTATCAGAAATGGGAAGGAAATTACAAAAGTGTGTAACACATTTCACAGTCCCCTGGGTCATTTCCTCTCATGGAAACTAGCATCGCCCCTCACAGAGACTCCTAAGGTCCCAATCTGAGGAATTATATAAATACATGTATATAAAAAAAAATGTTGTCCTGCCTGTATACTCAGCTTGACAAACATAATTCAGGAGTGAGCGGGTTAGCACCCTTATAAAATGGCATGTGGACAGGGCTGTGGTGTGCAAACACAGCAGAGCGGTCTGAATGTGACCCGCAAGGATGAGTGAAAACCAACAGCATGGATCAGCCGGAGGCCACAGAGCTGACACACAGGAGGCGATGATCAGAGAGGCTGCAGATAGACAGAGAAGAGAAACACCAGGGATTGGCAAAATCAAAAACCTCAGAGTCAGGGAAATTAGGAGTGCTTGTGGAGGAGGGAATTTAAAGTAAAGAACAATGCAACAGTGGTGCAAGATAGAGTTAGATTGACACAAGAAAGCATGTCACCCACAGATCAGTGAAGAAAAAGAAAAATGTTGTGGCCTGACAGCAGTTATGTAATTTTGAATATTTGTATCATCTTATTCCAGTGGGGAATTGTGCAGTAGTAGCACTGAGAATTAATGAACGCAAAAATATTATTATTATTATTATTATTTTGCCTGGCATTGAAACAGTTATGTGTGCTAGGTCTTCCTCTAGCCTCGTGACTCACATGCACTGACTACTAGAACAGCAAGTCAAATCCAAGATGGCTTTGTAGATGTCTGTTTTGTTTTTTTCAATTTGATTTTAAAATGGTTAAAAAAAAATAAAACGAAAACAGCTGGGACATTTCGTCTGTAAGATATCTAGCCCGGGGAAACGTGCTTCCTGGAATTGACTGTGGCAAGAGAACTCAAACTCACACAGAGAAAAAGGCTGCAACAGCCCAGTCCCAAATAAGTGCTATTTATTTTGAGTAGCCTGTCGCAGTGTCCATTCCATCTGAGCGGTTATTACTGAAACCGTTTTTTAAGAGAATGGACCGATTCTGCCTCCCCTTATAAAGGCTACCCATAGTCAAGTGTAATAAAGCACAGTGAATGCATGAAAGGTATAGGGAAGCATTGTAAAGCACAGAAAGGTAGGGTAAAGCACATTAAAAAACATGGCAAACCAGGGCAAGCTATGTATATAAATGCATAGTATAAGCGGAGGACAAGCATGGGGAAAGTGCAACAATACCATGCTTTTATAAGGGTATTACAGTTTAGCAAGATAAACCACATGGATAATTACAGAATGTAAAAGGCTTTCTGATATGGTGACTGCCAATGCCAAGAGAAAAAAAACCAATCAGCATTGGTAGTAATTCATATTCAGGGTAGCGCTGCTTCATCTTCACAGGAATGTACATAGAGACTATCGAGACTCAAGGACAGTGAACAGCTCCTTATAGACACATAACATGCTATCATCACAGCGCTCTGCTCAATATTCACACTCAGAATGCCATTTCCGGGCTGTGCATTTTGAGGGCTCCTGTAGCTTGATCGCTTTCAGATCGGCACCAAGCTTTCCTCATATCAAGACTTCACATTTCAAATGACTTTTTGCATGCATAGTTATCCCAGCTGGAAAGCACTGTAGTCCATATTGAAGATTGTTTATAGCATGTGCATATTCATAATCTTTTGATTCCTACCTGTTTAATACCCTTTTATGTGCCGTCTGTATAGCACACTATGACATACTCTGCTGTGCTTTTTTTAATCTATTATGTTTATTTTGTAATGCAATGCCTGGCACTTCTGTTTGAGATGCAGCCAGATATGAGAGACTGCTGCTGAGACGACTCCTCTTACTGCAATGGTATGCTGCTCCAAGGGGTATGAGCTATTGGAAGGGTGGCACTGTGGGGGTTTAAATCCCCAGTGACTCATCCAGCAAAGGCACTACTGCACTGGGTATAGGGTGAGTTAGAAGAGCAGAAGCTCTCTAGTTTGAATCCTGGCAGTGCTGAGCTGCACTCTTGGCTGCCCACACATGGGCTGGAGTTTAAATGGGCAGGGAAAGAGGGGCTTTGCTTGAAAAGAGGCCATGAGCTTGAAAAGTGGCAAGGTTGCTTGTTGGTCGTCAAGGACTTTTGATCAGCAAATTGGGTTTCAAATTGGACCAAAAAATGATGAAATAAAATATATCCTAAACAAACAAAATCGACAGCACCTGCAAGGCCTGGTATGTGTGCGCTTTGGATTAAAAGCTAATTGTATATAAGCTTGAGTTTTTGTATGTTTGTTTACACATGACTTTATTTGTCTAGATGTTTGATTGAATAGGGTAGTGCCTTAGGGTAGTGCCATACAGTCATAAAAGCATGGCTGTAGCTGTGGCCTGAATTGATCTCATAGAGGGCCCCAACCCAAGTCCTGACCAGGCTTGATCTTGCTTAGCTTCTGAGATGTGACAGGATTGGCATGAAAGGTGCTATTGCTGCAGGCTAACTATATACAATTCCTGCTTGCTGTGGAATGCTGTGAAGCACATATGCTGATCAAATTAATTTGCCAATGCTGTGATTTTTCTTAGCTATCTCTTTTCCTAGCTCGGGTAAAGATAATAAGCCAGATGGCTGAGGAGATTCTGTAGAGCGTTTTACATGGAAATCCATCTTTTTGATGAAAGCCACTTTATTGTCTTTTTAATGTGAAAAATAATTCTGAACCCTTTTTGAATAATTAACTAATTTAAGCCTGTCTCAAATATCTTCCCCCTACAAGGATAATGCTTATGAAATGACAAGAGAATTACATCATAAAAACGCTAGATAATGTGTATAATTGCCATTGCTCACTCCCAGATTCTATGCACAGGTCATTCACAGAGAGAGGCATGCTGATATTTATCAATATGGATTTACCCTATCTGAAGTCTCAGAGGAACTACACTATATTCACTATCATTCATTACCCATATACAACACTCCATCTGTCATCTTCACCAGTTCAGGGTAAGGTGCTTTTGGATACTTTTGTTGTTTGGTGTATGACTCAAGAAATTCACAAACTGCTTGACTGAAAACAGTTCTCATTCTTATAATCTGCCCTCAGTCCCAGGCATGCTTGCTATCTATATACACACACACACACACAAAATATCCAACATCAAATAAAAAATCATAGAAGAACTTTTTCTATGTCTGGTATTCAATTAAACTGTAGAGAGTATTTTAATTTAACAGCTTAATTTGACTAATGCAGTGGTGTGTTTTTTAAGCGTGTCCACCTATCTCTGCAAGTTTGATTGAATTGCATACAAGCAAAACAATTTGGATCATTTGAACAAGACTTACACTGTTTAGATCAATTGGATACTGACTTTCTACCTTTTGTATTTCAAAACCAATTGGATTATCATTGGAATAAGGGGCCAGCAGCAGACAACCTTCAGAAAGAGCAGAGAGGGTGACGATCACTGAGAGCTGAAACACCAAGAGATCAGACTGACACAGCTGAGTACAACAGCAGGGTACTCTGATCTGACAGCTGCCAGCGATCACAGGCACACGACAGGCATCGCTAGCATACGTCTGCATGGATGGTCTCTTAGTTATATCATTGCCATCTGAAGGATGTGGTTTATCCCTTAGTTATCACATTGTCCCCATATCCACAGCTGTGGTCTAAACAGGGGATAGGTCATGGGTCTCAGATCTTAGTGGTGTAAACAAGGGATGATCTACAGGTCTGAGGTCCACAGCAATAATTGTTTCCTTATTTCTTAATTTACTTAGCATGAGAAAATTGCCATGTATAAGTTGTACTAGTCAAGGCAGCCTACCATTACATTACGATTTACAAATGTGAATAGTGGCCTAAAGAGAGTTATGTGACTGGCAATAGCAGGCTGTGAGAACAGCTTGCTGAGTCTGGAGTTCACTGCGGAACATGTGCAATGTGTCATTAATAATTTTTACAGAAATTTACTTTGTAACACACAGTCTACCTAGCCAGGGGGTCAGATATGCTGGGTATCTGTGGGGAGAGATGTCTGTGAATTATACACTCTCTCCAGCCAGGAGGTCTAGATGGCTGTATGGCTTCACCACTTCAAACGTCTGCACAAGGCAATGCTTTTCTCCCTTTACTCCCTACTGTGTTTCATTTGAGCACAGGCCTACCCTGTATTTTCTCATTAATCTGATGGTTTACAGGTAATTGGGACACTCAAACGAGCACTAACCCTAGTGCACGATATGAGCTTCTTCTTCTTCTCTCTGTATAGAACAAATGGGGGATTTCTCATTTACCCCGGCGAAGATGACGTTTGCAAATTGACTTCTCTCTGCAGGAGCTGGGCTGCAAAGCGGAGACAATTAACAGAGACACGTCCAAAAAAAATAAAATAAAAAAATACAGCCTGCACGCCACAGGAAGATTCATGATTACAGTGAAGATTGGGCCATCTTGACCTTATTCGGGGCACTAACTAGACTCATTACTGAAGATTAAGTAGGGCTACAATTACATTTTAATGGGAGTCCTACAGTTTGAGCTACCTTGGCGAGGTTTAGAATTATCCTGGGTAATTTTGAGACTCAAATGATTTCTCTTTTTAGGCTTAAGAAAAAAAGAATAAAAGCTCACGATGGTCAGGAAGACGTATCTACTCTCCAGAGTCTCCTGATAACTGCTAACTGTGACAGTTTAAATGTTCGGCGAAAATATTTTGTGATCAGCCTAAAAAGGATCCAGCATTACTGTCATGGTCTGGATAGATCGTTTAAGCCATGTCTTACAATATCCCTGTGGTTGTTATTGGTACAGGATGTATTTGGTTGTGATTAATGGATGTCCAAATCAGTAATATACTGAACACATCCACAGAGAAACTCGGAAATAACAGCCCTGTAAAATGAATTTGAGTGTTCTCCAAACACTGCTCAATTGTATTGCGATTCCGGTTTTGAAAATTCATGAAGTGCAAACAAGTGTTCAGGTGGGTTTACAGTAATTTAATAAGTCACTGACAGTAATATACACTCTTTTGGATGGCATCCTGCCCTTTAAAAGGCTCTTGAAAGCTCCTGAAAATTTCAACAAGGCCTGTTCAAACTTGTTAAGTGAAAAACAAAAGCTTTGAAAGGGCTTGTTATAACATAGTCCCATTAGAGGCTTTATAAAGTCAGCTAAACTTAGTAAAAATATCTGATATTTATGGATGCTGGTATGATTGCTTTTGCAATTTTCAGATGGAATGTTAGTGTATCACAGATAGTAAATCAGTAATGAGAAATCAACCAATCATACGTCAAGGATCTGTCCAAATTCCAGCCCATCTTATCTAGTGTACAGGAGTAATGCCATGACCCCATGAGTAGTATATACAGCACAGTAGTGTTTAATAGTAGTCAAACTCTTTTTGTGATATATGGGACACTGCAGATCCTGTCCAGTCCAAACTTCAAGTAGTATTCACTGCTTTGCTGAAGGAAGTTGCACTCTGAGCAACACTTTTTCAAAACTCCAAACGCCCACTGCCAACTGCACAGGCCTTCTCTAAAATTCTGTGAAGAACAACTAATTCTGTAAGCAGCAGGAAATCAAAGGCATTTCAGTTATGAGGAAGATGCTTTTCGGTTCCTTTTAGACTTTTTTTTTTAGATTTTTATTTGGCAGCATTGCATCTGTAGCAGAGCATCATTGTTCAAAGGTACTGTACTAAAAGAATGACCTTACACCCTAAATGCTTGTTTACAGATATTAAAAGTATCCTTTTCCAAATCAGTTGTCTTTTCTATTCATTACAGAAAAGTACAAATTGTATAATTGTTATTCCTTTGTGGCAGTAATACCACTGCTTTTCATTCAATTCGGCTGGGTAAATATTCATTTTATAATCTAATTTAATAAAAGGAGCACATTTTCTGTACTAGTAAAGTGAGACATAATTCTCTGTTCTGTTTAACATTTGTATACACCTTTATATCTTTCTCCTGATTTTGAGTGTGTGTTGGGGGGGGGGGGGGGGGGTATTACCTTGCTCAGACTGCTCAAAGATAGATATGGGTTCGGATTAGGGTTAGGGTTAGGGTGTGGGTGTGTGGGGAGGGGATTACCTTGCTCAGAATTCCATATGCCCATGAGTGGTAAAGCTGTCAAAATTATGATTAAGAAACCCTGCTGGAATGTTAAACAGATACAAAAAATATATCTTATATTATGCAAATTCAAAACAGAAAATGTGATGGTTCTTTGTGAGCAAAGACATAGCCATTGTGCATCCTCTCTGAATTCCACAAGGGAGATAACCAGCGTATAACCAGTGTTGTGCTCACTGAAGCTTCTGACAGTATTTATCAGGAAAGTGTAAAACACAATTCATAAGAAATGAAAACTCTGCCGGGTAAAAAAATCAATAAAGACATTCACGAGAGAGAGAGAGAGAGAGAGAGAGAGAGAGAGAGAGAGAGAGAGAGAGAGAGAGAGAGAATATGTTTGGCCCAGCTCGGGGAAACATCTCAGCAAATGAAACAATATCAATGCATACTCATTATTAGGAAAATTAAAAGCCCACTTAATCTCCCTTCAGACTCTACAGAATAGTCGTGTACTAGAGGGAGCAAAGGCACTTGACAGCTTAACCTGGATGAGCTGCCACTGTGGGCTAGATTCTCAAATCTCTTTATTCCAAAATACCCAGAGTGGTAAGTCTGGCTGTTTGTAACAAAATACTTTCAGAAATCTTACCTGTCGTGCCATTTCATTCTCTTAAAAGGTCTCACATGTGCAGTTTTGAAAGAAACACATATCCTGCATTTTCATTTTAAAACATGATATTTGGTACTGCTCTTGTTAAAAAAATAATTTAAGACCTATATAATGAGTGGATGCAATGTAAAATGTGTGGAACTATTTTTTTCAATTTGCAGGGTTCCTCTTCCAGAGGACAGACTGCTACAGTAAAACACCTCGATCAGCCCCGGCTCTCTCTCTCTTGTTGTTTTCGCACACGCTGTACATATAAATCATTTGAAAACTATTTCACACACCATTTGCTACCCGTAAATAATGGATCTGAATCGTTTTCACTTACATCTGGGTTTTGGTATTTGTTAATCGCAAAAAATGGAAATCTTTCTGTTAATGCAGTGTGGGTTGCTGATCTGACGATCTATCTGGAGACAGACATAGACAGATAGATGTGCAGGGAGGCAGACAGACAGAAGCCTGCTCACTGGAAATGGTGGAGAATTATTTTAAAATCCCCATATTGGTTATTTCTTCCCTGCATCAGACATGCCTGTTTTTGGTTTGTTATTTTATATGGGTTCCGTAGTCACGTTCCGTGGTCGTGTTCCGTGGTCATGTTCCATGGTCATGTTCCGTGGTCACGTTCCGTGATCATGTTCCGTAGTCATGTTCCATAGTCATGTTCCGTGGTCGTGTTCCACGGTCATGTTCTGTGGTCATGTTCCGTGGTTGTGTTCCTTGGTCATTTAACTTGAGGTAGTGCCTCTAATGCATCTTAGAAAATCATGTTGCTTCTAATTACATTTCAGAAACAGCAATGTGGTTCTGCACTCAGACACACTGAGCAAGGGCGGTGCCTAGCCAGTGAGATCCCTTGACACATGATGAAGAGAATCACTCGACTTTGACTCCTTATCCCATGGAATGCATGAGACAATAGAATCACCTTCTCAATCCTCAGGGAAGACTGGAAACCTTGCACAGCCAGCATTTAAACCTGCCACCCCTGACTACATGACTCACCCTGCACACCAAGCCCTCATACCTTTACCAGGTGAGCCCCTCGGGGGTAGAAATCTGTTTCAGTTGTGACTATGAGATAGCAGTGGTTTGACAGAAAACAAGAAATTCAATAGAAAGGGTAGACATTGTTCACAGAAAAAAAGCGCCCCAGCTTTGATTTGTGTTTACTACTGCATATGATATTATGAATGGCGACACAGACAAATACCTTTTATGGCCAAGAGCATGCCACTTGGGAGCTTTTGTTGTTTTGAATTCCAAGGGGGAAGAGATCTGAATCAATAACTCATTCCTACACACGGGACTGTATATTCAAACTGAATGAATGGACCAGGGCAAGTCCTTCGGGCATGCATGCCGCTGTATCTGTTTGAAAACCAAGCCCATTGAATTCATGCACTCACTCATAAGGAATTCTAACTCAAAAGCCTTTTGTACAGTAATTGCAGTGGATCATATTAATACACACGATTAAACCAAATAACTTGGACTACACAACTTGGGTTGTGCACACAATAACCTAGATCAGGGACACCAGTTCATTTTCTTGAGATCATTCTGAGACAATTAAAGGGGTTATCATTCTATAAACCCGTGGTCCACTTCCATATATGGTAGGTCTCATATGTACAGTTCTGAAAATGACAAGCATCTATATATATATATATATATATGGTAACATCCTAGGTTAAGGAAACCTCTTAGTTTGCATTGCTTATTTTATTGTGTTCTGTTCCCATCAACAGTGTTTTCATGGCCAGATCCTAATACCTTTTTCCCTGAAAGTATTTGGGGTTAAAGCATGCCACCAGCACTACAGGTAAGATCCGCAGAATTGTTTCATTAGTCTTTTAAAGCAGCTAAAGTTGGATCATTATATTAACCGCACTAACTGCAGCAGAAGACCAAAAAAAAAAGAAATAATGTTTTGCCAATTAACTGGATTTCCCGGACATATACCAGAGCCATTGTAAAGTATGTTCTGCTTAATGAACAGCTAATTGAATTGAGGTTCATTCCATTTGTCTTTCTTTACCAGTCTGTCTCTTTGTGTCTGCCTGTGTCTGCATCTGTTCCCTTCATTACTAATGGTTTGGCAGGTTGGGATAAAAATCATACTGATAGATCTGAACTAATCAAAGATTACACTGACAAGAGCTCTCCCTGTACATTTCTAGTGTTTCAGAGTTCTGTTACACTTCTGTTTCTGTTACTAGAAAATCTAAAAGGCTTGGAGATATCGAGCTCCTTCAGAACTAAACAACACTATGTTTATATAATTGTATATATTTCTGCACATATGCTTATATGTTTGTACATCACATGCACTGTATGTATTGTTGTATGTATGTGCTGGATGTGTTTATTTTTGGAATATTAAGTATTACAAGACATTATGCTGTGCTGTTACACAATTTGGATAAATGTTTTACAGTCAGATGCTACTCAGAATTCGTTACCACACTGTAATAAAGTTTAATAATGATTGCTGTAGAATTGTACTATATAGTAGTTTCTTTTGGTATTATCCCATTGTCCTGTCCATTGTGGCAACACTTGCAACAGCTTTTAAATACAACAAAATTCCTGTCAAGAGTTGAAAAAAATCATGCGAGGGACATCCCGTGCAAAAGTGTGTGCTATAGGTAATTATAATGTTACTAATGCCACTTAAAATATGCATTTTTTTGTTTTGTTTTGTTTTTAATTTACTGCATAACTTGTCATGCTAATGCAAACCACAACTTGTGGTCTGCAAAATATTCAATCTGTATGTTAAACTCAGACACTAAAGGCAGAGGAAAGCAATACCATCCCAGTTCAGCTTCTCATTCAGACACTGTGATGCACAATGTACAGACTTTAGTGGCTTTGCCCTGCAAGCCACAGAATATTACAATTTGAATTAGAGTTGATCCCTGGTATCTGGATTGACTTTTCCCATACTGCTAACAGAGACAAAGCACAGATACCCGGACAGAATGTCTATTCAGCACATTAAGAGGTTTCCATTACCGGACATGCTCTTGTCAGTCCTCCACCAATTTTGACCTAAAAGTAATTTCAGATGTGTTTACTGCATGATAGTATTTTCACAACAGGAACAGTCAGGACACTTTACTGAGGATATGATTTCTCCTCCTACATGAATATATGTTTTATTCTAGTAAAAAACCACTACTCTCCCTCAAGCTGTACCCACAAACCTCACTGTAAAAAAACCACTACTCTCCCTCAATCTGTACCCCTGAACCTCACTGTAAAAAGGTATATACTTTCCCTCAATCTGTGCCCCTCTATACTCTCCCTATACCCCCAACTCTCCCTAAATGTGTAGCTTTTAATACGGTAACGGATCTCTCATTTAATATTCTACTGCTTGTCCAGTCTGAAGGACTGTAGGAGAGTCAACATGAATTATTTAACATCTCAACACTGACACACACCTTGAATTGGCCAGATTACGCTATGACATTCACCAGCTCCTAATATCCACGGGACTGAATCATTAATTCTTCCCACATGTCCTTTGGAACAGTGAGCTACATGTCCGGGAGATTATTCAGAATGAAAGCAGATTTTCAGCAGGGGGTCTGAACCATTGTTTGTTCTAATTTCCCTCAATAGATTAAAGACTTCCTTCCTCAAAGACTGACATCAAGGATCTTGCAAGGGCAAAACCCAGATGAATGGATCTGCATCTGCTTGTGCTTGAAAGAACACGTAGTGCACACGCTACAGTATTGTCCTAGGTCACTAGCAGAATCCGTTTCAAAAGGGTGAAATTATTAACATGTTGTTTATTTCCCCTGTTTCCATGCAGTGATTAAAGCCCTAATTCAGACTGCAAACACATTTTCACAACCTAGTTAAATTGCAAACATCGTCTGCTTGTTATTTTGCTTTGCACATCCGTTATTTCTCAAAAGGTTTTCAGGCAAATCCATCATATTCTAGTTCTGTTTCTGACCTATTCAAGAATAGGTATACTGTACACCCAAATCATTGTATGATACAATAGGCTTGAACCGTTCCAGAGAAAGGCACAGCACTGACTGTGATTCCCATCTGTGATGTTATTTAACACGACTCAGCAACTGTTTATTTATTTATTTATATATAAGCTTTAATTACATAAAATTGGAAACAATTCCAACCGCATTCCTTCTAATGGGTAATAATCTCAATTTCCGCATTATTCGAATTCAAATATATATATATATATATATATATTTATATATATATATATATATATATATATATATATATATATATATATATATATATATATATATATATATATATATATATATATATATATATATTCTTGACTTATAAGAAATGGCAATAGGTCCATTAGGTTGGCATATAGGCAAATTCAGAATCAGGTTTGACACAATATGTTATCGTATCACATGCAGTACGTATATTGCTATCAGTTTACCTCAAGGCTTGAACAGTGATGACAGGGGGAAACGGTATGACGTAAAAGACGAAAAAAACGAATGCATGAATGCTGTGCTGTTGAATGAATGAAAGAATGAATGGATGAGAGGACAGGGAGGGAGGGAGACCGAAAGAAAGAAAGAAAGAAAGAAAGAAAGAAAGAAAGAAAGAAAGAAAGAAAGAAAGAAAGAATCTAATATAACCTTATATTCGTATACAATATGTTCGCTCTATGTTAACTATACAAGCAAGATCAAAAGCGACAGTTTTTTTGATCCCGCTCTTCGCAGGCTATAGCCGACGCCCCCTCCTGGCCTGGCCGTGTTTACTTTGACATCTGTAGGTGCAAGAACCAATGCAGACTGCTTCCCTCTCTCACATCCTCTTCAAGAGCATCATGCAACCGCGGCACTGCAACCACATTAAAAGAATAGCCATCTCCCTCACTAGTGTTATCATATTTTGGTGACATTAATCAAAAACTATACTTATATGTATATCAGTTTTAAAAGAGACCCAAGAATGGGCCAGCAGCGCGAGAAGCGTTTTTGCAATTCTAATTTGGTTGAATTCCAAACCCCCGGCTACCGTCCCCCTTCTCTCGTCATTACAGTGGACTAGTCGAATGTATGGCAATTTTACGCCAATGGATCATTTTCAACTAAGTCGAAACAAAATCCTGACTCAAACGACGAGATCAGTTGCGTTTCAATTACTGCTTCTTCTAATGTAACTGCCTTTGTCGTCTCCCCTCCCTTTTCTAACACGCTGGAGGAATACAAATATATAAGCACATAGATCAATAAATGCACTCCGCGTACAGATTCTCTTTTGCAATTATGCGAGCTGGCTGTTTCTATCGCATTGCTGTTTCCCTTAATCAGTTTCTGTAGAACGTACTGCATTAAGTTGAAGAAGAAAAACATATGTCAAACCACAAACAGCTGAGCATCACCCTTACAGAGAACAGGGTCTGGCTTTATAATCCGAGTAGACCATTGCGTTTCGCAAAAATGTACAAATGCACCAAATACAGAAATATAAACAGGGTTCAATGAAATAACTAAATGCTTACCTTGGTTTCCAAATCAAAGATGCAAATTTAAAGCAGGCGTTTGTTGTTATCCTATAACGGTTACCAGTTGCGTCCCAAATATTGTCAGTTTTTAAAAATAAATAACAATCATAAAAAAAATAATAAAAACAGGCTGGGTTGCTTTTCTCTCTTTCCCTCTCTCTGTCTCTGTCAAACGCGTTGTTGAGAGATGTTTGAGCCCCAGTCCATAGTGATCCCCATTGCTGTGCGGCTCATTCAGATTTGCGGCGACCAGGCAGAGCTATGTGAAGCAGGGAGGCAGGCAGGCTGTGATGCTGCAGCACGCATCGGTCCCCTGGGATCCCGATGGAGCGAGCAGCGTGGAGGAGAGATGCAGGAAAACAGGGCTGCACGCAAAAAACGGGAAGGCATTACACTGGAGGACTGGAGCCGGATCTTTCAGGACCCTGGACAGCGACGAACACACGCACGCTTTTCAAAGCGAGAGAGCAACCACTAAGTCGAAATTTCATTTAATATCTTATTTTCTAATTATGGCCACTTAAGGAATGTTTTTTAAGATCCGAAGTAATCTGTATCTGCACTGTTAATACATTCTGTAAAATTGCATAATGCAGCATTGTAGCTTTAACAGACTGTGTTCCGTACAAAACAAAGTTCCTATTAAAAGAACAGTCTGTTGCGTACTTTTTATTTAAACAGTGCATGTGGCCTAATTCAGACACTGCTATTTCCAAACTGTCCTTTTGAAAATCACTATGATCTTGTATTGTAATATACGTGACTTACCAGAGGTGTAACTGGACTGTAACTTTATGGTGATATATAATGCCAGTCACAATTCAGTTTTAATAAACTGAACAAGCCAGGCAGCTAGCGAGTTAAAGAGGTTAGCGGTTATAATACAGGAGGCAGCTGCCTAACTCACATTATTTATCCATCATTTTTTTCAGTTATAATGAAATCGTATTTGCCTACGGCTGCTTGTGACCAGACCAGAAAACCAGGAGGCACCAGTCTTAATCTCAGTTGGGTAGAATGTATGACATTGTGAGCCTTTTAGTTTGTTTTGTCGTAGCTATTTGATGATATTAACATATGAAACAAATCAATGAATGAATTATATAATAAACACACCCAAGCTGGGGTTTAAACAATACCTGAATGTGCAGATTCAGAAGGTGGCTCACGACTGGAGTGGCCTGCCGGCTTGTTTGCATGCTAATGTCATTGTTTCTGGCTGCGTCTCGATTGGTTTCTGTTGCAGTGCTGGTGGAGTGCCGGCTGCGCTCTTGTAGTCATGCAACTTCTCTGCTGCAGCTGTCTGCAAACTGTGTTTCATTCTAGCAAAGAGCAGAACGCTATTGTTAAGAATTTCCTGTTGTTGCTGCAGGACGACCAAGTGTCAGATTGGAAGCTAACAGCTGGGTGACGTTACTATAACTTACATGCATATACTGTACTGCTGATATAGAGAAGCAAGGTTCTTTTAGACCAGAGATATAATTATCCCCATCCATTTACATGAATGTGATATCCTTAAGGAGGCAGTTCATCTTTATTAATGCTGACAGTACATACTGCAGTAAGAGGTTTCTTTTAATTTTTTTTTTTTTAACGAGGAGAGCCAATGTTTATAATGCTGAAGGTTTAAAATACAGTGGAGGCTCCAGTAGGTCTATCAAAAAACCCGTAAGGAGGGTCTGAAATTAGCACACACACACACATACACACACACACACACACACACACACACACACACACACATATATACACACACACACACACACACAGCACATACAAATAGTGCACCATAGTGCACCATTGGAGACAGGGTCAACTTTGCATCTTAACAGGTACTACATTAAATAGCACAGCTATGCTATTAGCTACCTTGTAATGTAACGTGCAGAGTGGCAGTGAGCAATGTAATTGCCTTACACCATGTGTCAACAGCACTCAAAGAGCAAGGAGGATGGGAATGACATTTTAATGGTTTCGGAACAGCGTGCTCAGAGTCCTGTGATATTTACAAAGGGTTTAGTTGATTTACATTGCTGTTCTCTTTTTAATTGATTTAAACGGCAATATTACATTACCAAATCCAGAGACCAAAACAACACACATTCAGGCACACAACTGTATTTGTGTCCCTGGTACACACTAAAAAGAATAAAAAGGGTTGAACAAGATACCCCTTTTTCAGCATTGGATGGCTCCATAACTAATCAATTACACCCATTAACAAATACAGAACACATCACATACTAAGTGGTTTGAAACTCAGAGTGAAAGAAATCTGTTTAGTCAAAAAAACAATCACAGGGCTTCTTGCTTTCCATTTAATACATGTGTTGACAATATTATAACAAATGAAGGCATATTTTTAACCCCACATCGAGCCCATTTGAAGAACTGTATGAGCTATTGAACCCAATTGACACCTGGGTGCTAGGCTGCCTTTCACAATATTGAGTGCCTTAAGAGAGCTGTCAGAAGTGATTGATGAGTCAAGGCTGGGATCAATAAGCTCTATCCACGCTGATATTCCAGCAGAGAGCAGCACGATCATTAATAGCTTTGGGGCACTAATTGCAGTTATTTTATTATCATCCCACGGGTCTGGCACGATACAAACCAGCTCTGTGAAATAGAATTGAGTTTTCTAGAGCTGGATTTACAGTATAGTGATGGGCCAGAAAGAAAGAAAGAAAGAAAGAAAGAAAGAAAGAAAGAAAGAAAGAAAGAAGTATCAGAATCTAACAGAAACCAACTTGTCAAGTCTTTGGGTTTAAACTGTAAAAACATCTCTCTTTGTCATGTAAGCAGGTTGTCTCAAAAGAGTCCAGCTGTTCAGATGAATGAAAATATGCAGGTGTGTTTTTGACTATAAGCCTGCAGGGAAAGCTTCCGGACTCCACACACATGGCTGTATACCTCTCGCTCTGCTGCAGTGAAAGTGCTTGCAGTTGTGTTGCTGCTGATTTATTTTGAAGCACAGCCATGTTTTCCTTTGATGTTTGCATTTCCATTATTCAAATGGAGCATGCACTATGTGGCATGAAAATATATTATTTCAGTCTTCATAATCAATATTGGCCCATATTGTTGACTGATAAACTGGGAGAACTCTAAGGTCTACTCCCATATCACCTGTTTCTTTGTAATTTGTTTGTCATGAGATAACGTATTCCATGATTCTGTGATGCAACTATATTGTGCGTGTGTAGATAGATAGATAGATAGATAGATAGATAGATAGATAGATAGATAGATAGATAGATAGATAGATAAAACACACACAGTTTTATGTTGATAACTAGCATTTGTGTTTATGTTTCTTAGATATGGGTATAGATATTGCTAAATATAAATATTTAAGCCAATCAAAACATGGAATATATCACAGATCTGTCTAATTGACTGTCCTGCTTGCCACCTCCACCTGGACTGGCTACTAACAATGAACTGAAATCTGTCTCTATTAAACTCTGCACCCCATCGATGTGGAAATCATAGATAAATCCTAGCACTTCTTTCTCATAAACGAAGAGTCTGCATTCACGTTTGTTAATTGCAGGCAATGCTAGTTTGTTAGGCAACATTTTTTCACAACACATCAGACTCCAAGCAGCATCTGCCTAATTAGTTTAGAGCAAACAGCTTCATGAAGTCTGGTAATGAATCTGCACTCAAGTGAAGTCAGGTGCGCTGTGGTTTTGGAAGCCGTGTTTAATATTGATTGGAGCAGGTGGTGCAGAAATGACTGTGGCTGTCTGTGGCAGTGCAGGCATTTGACTGAGGGAGATTTAGTGAACTTCCATGTGTGCTAACGTATCTGCAAGCAAGTACACAGACTGGCTACATGCAGGTACATACTTTTTAATCGTTTAGGGTTAATGAACATTGTCATTGTCATACCAGATCGGGTACTTTTTTGTTGTTTTTTTGCAGAAAATAACTCTATATACATAACATGTGCAATGAAAAATTACTATACAGTACCAGTGTAATAAACTAATATGTGAAATGTGCTCCTCGCACGATGTCCTTTATAAAAGTAGTGGAACTTTTAAAGGGGTATTCACATTGGAAAGCCTGGTACGGTATGAGGGAAAAATAAAATGAAATGTTTGTGGGTTATTGAGTTTTTCCACCACATCATTTTAAATAATAATAATAATAATAATAATAATAATAATAATAATAATAATAATAATAATAATGCAATAAAGACATTGACACTAGTGTTTCTGATGGGGAGTTTGGCCCTGCAGTGGCAGAGGGATTGTAGTTTATTCCAAAACATACTGATACATTAACACCTAGAGCAAAGGGTCAATTGGAATTTCAACGGGGAAATAGAGCTGAAAGATCAAATGAATACAAAACAGGCAGCTGTCAGAAGAGCTCGAAGAAAACAACAGGATACCCATGATCTGCAAGATGACTTAGTTTGAACACTTTCCAACACACTGGTCACAAAATATCCATAGCAACAGCAGTCTGTTGCACATGACTTACTTAAAAAAGGAACTGCCCAAACTCTTATAATGTAATAGCTAGTACTACAGTGCTCATATAGTGTGTCTGAAGACAACAGTCTCGCTCACTCCTACTGTATAACCATGTATCTACTTTGTAGACTGTTATCACCTTGCACACTTGATGCGTCCTCTAGTTACCACGCACTTGAGTTACTGCCTTTTATATTTAAACCCACAATCACAGGGTCGACAGTGCTGTGTATGCTAACGTACTAACACGGCCACAAAGGTCTGAGCTTGTCCCGAGTTATCACCCTGCCCTTGCTCTCCACGGCGTAATGCTCACAAAATCCATGAGTTCATTAAGGTAATAGCAACAATTTCTGGTGCAGATTCTGAGAATGAGTGTAATTGAGGCCGTGCATTAAGCAATTACATAATTTATTTCAGGGAAATTACTCAGATTATGCAAATGAAATCATTCTCAGTGAGCAAGGCAGGGGCTATAGAGCCCCAGGGTAGAACGTGGGTTTGTGCTTGTGTGTGTGTGTGAGTGTGTGTGTGTGTGTGTGTGAGTGTGTGTGTGTGTGTGTGTGCGTGTGTGTTAGTGTGTGTGTGTGTTAGTGTGTGTGTGTGTTAGTGTGTGTGTTAGTGTGTGTTTGTGTGTCTCTCTGTGTAGTTCTTTTGTTCCAGGGACAGCAATCATTTTAGGATATACTGCACAAGATATTATGGATAGTAATAGAGTTAGCTTAAGTTCTTTGGACCAAAAGTTAAATACTGAAACAGGGAATGTGTTTTTACCAAAACGTCTTCCACCTTTTTATAATTATTAGAGAGTTTACAAAAAGAACACACTGATAGAAACATGCTATTTTTAATTAAACAAGCAGAAATACAGTTTCAAAATTCTCCTTGTTTTTTAGGTCCAGAACACATCTTTTTATAACTGAAAATGGGATCAAATAATGAAATGTATCTTTAGGAATAAATAAATCACTGTCTTAGTCCTTTATTACTGACTTCATTACTTTTTTGTTCTGTTGTGAAATAGTCCACTTGCCCTTAGTTTAATTCTGGCAGTTTTATTATAACGCACAGTAAAGCTATGAAAATAGATTCAGTATATTGGAAAGAACCATAGTTTATGTAAATAGCATAGATTCAACCCTTACAAAATATTACATACATACAAATTTCCCTAAAGAACTGGTTAATTCCATTGCCATATAGCTTGCCATTCATTGACTGTAAAGAGGTAAATTACAGTAGCATCCAAAAACCAACTGAAATGCAAGATATAAAGTGAGGTATATTCTAAAATTAAGTTATTAACACAGCTCTCTGAATTATTTAGCGAAAGGAGGCTGACATCATCTTCCTAAGCTCAAGATGCACTCAGTCAATCTTTTAATACAGTACATAAATAAACCAAAATGTAATTATCTAATGCAAAGATAGATTGTGCATGTGCAAACCCAGTACATCTGTACAATACCTAACATTGCAAGCATGGAGTATCCCACAGGCTAAATCAACCTGATTTACTCTTGCACCGAGTGACTGTGGGAGGATCTACCAAGTGTCCAGCATCAGAGGACCCATTAACTCTAGGGCAGATACTTACAAGACCGAAAGTTACAGAGACTTGTGTGTGCTGGTCAGTGAATTATTTTGCAGGAGGTGTGTGTGTACATTTATAGTAATTTATATCTCACTTTGATATTCCTGTTCCAGCCACTGGATTTTATGACTGACTATAAAATAAAACAAATAAAATAATCCATGAGATGGGGCTTGCCTGAATGGTGCCAGACAGTGTATCAGGCCTGGGACACTTTCAGCTCTTTAAAAAATGTGTAAAACCTTTAGGCTGTTGAACAACTTTCACATTGACCACCTGAGCCATGTCCTATGTAAAAAAGCTGCAGTTCCCACTTCAGGAAAAGGCTCCAGACAAATCTTAAAAGGGATTCTGAATAGAAGCAGCTCTCCTGCTTCTACATCACAATGTGGCCCAGAAAGATCATTAAGAAATCCACTCTTCTGCCCCCTGAGATCAGATATGTCTGCTGCTATTACCTTCCTTGCACTCTCTTTGCAAGCCATCCTCTACCACCCTCCAGCCTGCCCCCCTTGCGATCCAGTCTTCCTGACTGTGTAATACACTATATATTCCACTGTTCCTCTTCAGTTCAGGTTCAACGGCTTCTATGTCTCTGTTTGTGATCAGGTCTACCAGCTTCTATAATCCTGCCTATTCTGGTCCTGAAGACCTCCACCTGGTCTCTTCTCTGATCTCATACCCAAACTCTTCCACCCTTTCCCCACAGAGAAGTAAGGTACTGTAAATGCATTGTATACCTGTACATGGTAGCAAAAGCATTTTGAAGTCATGACAAAATGTGTGCGTTCATGGTAAGGAACAGAAAAGTATGGTAAAGTATTGTAAAAGCCTTGGCAAATGCATGGTATAAGCATGGTAAAAAATCATGTTTAACTGTAAAATTCTCTAATGGAAATTAAATGTGGTAAGCTTTGATAAGGGTAAATAACTGACATCTACTAAATCAAAAGTTCTAAAAGGGGAGTGTTTCATTTGCAATGATCCCAGACACTCATCTCTCTTGTCTCTGGGACTGGGTACCAGCAGTGGAAATCTGCGCTCATGTCGGCTGCCAGGCATAGCCTTGAGGTAGATCAAATTGGTCCTTGGTAGACAGGCTGTTCATTTCAAGCCGGATTTAATGCAAGGCATATTCCAGTTTTAATAAGGTCCCTGTCAGAGCTAACATGAACTGGGAAAGAAAAAGCCTGCCTATCCGTAGAGAAGGTATTCAATATTCTGCCTAAATGTCAGAGTTGGATCTTGTAGCAATGTCAAAGCGCAAGCCTTCGTAGAGTTTAAGAAATGAAATTATTATTATCTGCCATTTTTGTCTAGATGATATATGGCAATGCTTGTTATGTTGAATCCTCTTTTTCTTATGAGTAGCTGTATAGCAGAGAGGCATTAGATGCTGGGAGAGAGTGCTGGAGAGCTGTGAATGGAGTGCTTCGCCTAGTGCTTAAAGTTGAGGTTCACAGTGATGAAGATCAGTTGATTTTAGTCTGGGATGCAACAACCTTGAAACGTGTGGCACATCATAAAACCTGGGTGCTGTAATTTAGGGCTGGGGTTGTTTGGTTTGCCACATTGAAGAGCTAAAAATGGACCAGTTTTCCTGTTCTCGTCTCTTTCTCTGTTCATAAAAACTCATTCCCAATCAACGCCTTAGAGAAGCAAGAAAGCATTTGGTTAATTTAGCTAATTATCACTCATTTCTTAGCGCTAAAAGCTGCAATGTTCTATCTTTAGTAGCTGATGTTTTCAGTAACCGTGTGGAAAGAATTCTATTTTCAGTGAGGAAATGTGACAGAAGAGGTGTGAAGGGCACATTGACTTTTTACAAGCACATTTGCAAATTTCACTGCTTTTATGACTTCTGACATAGAAATTGGTTGTCCACAGACCACCACTGATGGGCACTGGGCGATTTGTTATGTGTAGTTTTGTCCTTATATCAGAGCCATCTGCCATTGACCAACTGTAGAAACACAACAATGAAAAAAACGAAATGGTCATGGATATGCAGTATTCATGACAGGGTGGTAGCGATACTGTAAGGGCTCTTGTTCAAAGACAGTTCATTTTTGAGGGCTTAATACAAAGCCCCAGAACAAGAGGCCTAATTCGCTACTCTTTCTGTAGGTCTATCATGTTGCCATATTCAATGGTCCCTATATCCACCCTGATCCAGGGTTTGTGGTAGCCTGAAACACCACCCTCTCAAGCACGCTCGGACAACCAATCCTTACCACCCAAGGCACCCATCCATAATCATAGACCCAAAGCAAGCCTAATAAGAAACTCAAATGGTATTCAATTTAGCAGGGGCCCCTCCCAGATTTGACAAGTGGATGCATTCCTCCTGCTGACCATGTAAGCCTACGCAATGCATCAGGAAAAGTAGTGCCTGATGATGAAGCGACTAGCCCAGCCAAACCACGCTGCTCACCAGCATGTACCAGCGTGAAACTAGCTAGAAACCACTTGCAGTAGATGCAGGTTATATAAGTTAAATTATTCTTTGAAATAGTAAAAATGTGACCTTCTTCAAAAAAATAGCCTGACCTCATAAAATGAATACTAAATAATATTAATTTACTAATTATAAGTCAATATGGACCCAATAAACAGTGCATTGATGGTCATGGTTTGCGGTAATGGAAAAAAAATGAGCATATTGTAAAAATGCAGATGAGACAGACTCATGGTCATGCCTCAGAACAATTAGCTTTGACGTTCTGTAACGTGACTGCTTTTCTTGTTGCTTTTTACTGACTTGCCACTCAGTACATGCGTTGTCTTCATTTATTTGATCTGTTTACTAATTGGGGGTTTATAATGTTGCATTAGGGCAACTATTAGTGAACATTCTGCCTTGAAATTAGATTGCTATCGTATTAGGCAATTAAGTGATAACACTCTGGGTGTTTTAAATGTGGGATTAATTATTTCATTTGTTTATGAAGATTGAATTCAGACTGATCCCTGGGGGAACATACAGGAGCCAGAGATAATACTCTGAATAATACAAATGGAACAAGGGAGCATGCTGAGACAGGGGGTTAGTGCATGTAGAAATGAATACATGTAGAAATTAGCCATGTTTTTTGTTCCCATGCTTGTATGCATTTATTATATCTAACTTTGTTTCCTACATTGCTTTACCATACAGTAAGTTACCCTGCTGTCACTCTGATTTTAGTTAATGCTGGGCTAGATTTAAATAGACTTAGGTCACTTGTGAAATGCATTTGATTGAACTTTGCAATGCTGCTTTGGAAAAATCACACAAGAGCAATTAAACTTGGCAGGTTGAGACACCAAATTATGGGCACCAAAATTCTAGGAACACCAGTGACTCAAAGCTGGCTGTTGAATGTTAATGAACCTGGGGAATTAGGCTGCTTCTCTGCCCACCAACATGTCTTATTATTTTGGTGCTGTGGTGTGTAGAGTGAAATGTTGCTGGGTTGTGAGAGCAAGATATTTCTACAGGCTACCCATGGAGTCTGGGTGAGGAAGTCAATGTATTTATAGCGATGCCCCCTTTTAATAGGCAATCCTTACAGGAATTCTTGGAGTATTCCATTCTTATTTACATGGCATGATTAAAATGTTCCATGCAGAAAGGTCCCGAGTTTGGTTGCACGACTCAAGGCATGTCAGAAAAATGTCCTTGACTAATTTGAAGACACACATTGGGGCCCATGTAGGCACTGCAGCCACATGACATCACTGTCACATGACCCGGATTCCAATGACCTACATATTTTCTAATTGCCAGCAGCACAGTTTTGTCATGGCGTTTTGTTCCGCTAAACATATTTTACCAATGGTTTTCTCGCTGAATCAGATTTCAACTTTTGCATTTGCTTATTTAATTTTGAAAGAATAAATATAGAGTAGAGTGTTTGGGGAAATAAAGAAGTGGTCATGCCCTTGAGACTTGGTGAAAACTCATACTGAGTTAAAATTCCAAACATCTTCAAATAAATATTTGTTTTAAGTAATGTAAACAAATGTTTACTCCAGTCTTTAATGAACTCTTATTTCAATTTATGTTAATTAATGAGAAAACAAACCACTTGAAGATGTTTATATCATCATAAGATTATATGAATATGTCTTGTTTGAAATATGTGTCATATTTTAGAAGAAACAGACAGATTGAGGTGGTCTCAATTAACAAATTCAATAAATACCTTAAATACATTTTATATAACATCATTTGCTGTTATTCAACGGGATTAACCAATGATTGGTATGTTTAAGGGTTAAAATGGTTTAGTGCCATTGTCTTCCCCCTTGCTCTGTAGGGATGCAGTCTAATTAGAAGATTCTGGATACCTCTGAAATACAAGGTATTGAAGAAGGAAGTGTCCACCCCTTCAACTGAACTCGCTCCAATTTCTTTCAAGCAGGATGAAACTGTCGCTGACTTTAAACAAGAGGGGGGGGGAGAGAGAGAAAAGAGAGGGATGCATTTAATAAACCCTGCATTGAATTGCAATTATTTCTTCTTATTAGGGAATGATAGTTTATTATGATATTGTTTTAATAACACATTAAGATTGCAAAGTTTCATATAATAAAGTAATTATCTGATTTCTTATAACTGCCTTAGGTAGATGTTTTCATAACACAGTATTGTTATAGCATGTTGTTATTATCAAGTATGGTCTTATGTATCAGTTATAACACATGTACATATATGTTATATATGTGTTATTGATAGTTTATAGCATATGCATGTAAACCAGGGTTACCCTTACATCTTGGACAAGTAGTGGTTTGATCTTGTAGAATGCTTCAAGAGAACTATGTATGCCAATTTTAAGAGATGGTAAGAGAGATAGGAGAACCATGTTAAACCTTGTCATATTGTCATATATCAATCACATCTTAACTTCAGTAACAGCCCATTTTAAAACCCCAGTCTGGATCTCTCAGTTCGACACTGGTGACACTTCCTTTTAAAAAACTACTTCATCTGTTACGCCTAGGGCCACCTGAATCGTTGCTATAGATGGCTCTCTGAGGCAGGCATGCATGTCCACTGCTCAAATTAATGATAAAAAAAACCATTCACAAATTAGTTGAAATTTGGGACAAAATGTCAACGACAAAAAAATAAATAAATTAAAAGGTTGCACAGTAAAGTCATTATGTAAAGGGCCGCTCTGGCTGGAATGACAACCCAGTCCTTGCCCTGCTCTGACTGTGCTGTTGTAAGCTGGAGAGAAAATGATCAGAAAATTTTAAAATATTTTGAAATTTTATTACAGTAGTGTTTGCCATCATTAATGTCTGAGACTGACACCGGATTAGCTGGGGATAAAGAGAGGATTTGCTGGGGATTTTTGTACAAGACCCATTCTGTGCTCTCCCAGCCCATTAACTAATTGTTATTTAGTAGCTCACATGTGCATCTTAACAGCACACATGTGGGGCTCTAGCTGAACATACCCTAGCATTGGTGAGTGTGTGAGTGTGTCCGTGTGAGTGTGTCCGTGTGTGTGTGTGTGTGTGCATATGTTATATAAATGCAATATGCAATTTGTGCTGGTCATCGTTCAGTATCCGTGCATTTAGATCCAAACAAATGTACTGTATGGATGGAGTCAAACCTGCCCTGCGGGAATGATAGTACAGAATATGGAACCGGTCCAGCTTTTCTGCAGTTAGGAATCAAAGCTTCCGCAGCAGTTCTGCTTCAGACCCGAAATGTGACCTTTTCCAATTCTACAAATGGGTCATTTCCCCTTCACGACTTGCCTTTCAGTAATGCTATATATTATAATTAGAAACAGACAGACGTGTCATTTTGTGACAGGCAATCTTGCTGCAAATCCACTGTGAGATTACCAGGTCACAAGCGCTGGATTAGTATGTTTTGGTTCTCCCTTGGTCTTCACCAGATTTCACGTCTTATTATTGAAACAATGCTAAAAAAAAACAAAAAAACGAGGCGATGCTCCAAATCGGTGACTGGATCAGTTTTTTAGAGATGATCTTCGTTTGCTCCACATTGTTGACTGGGTCACAGTTTTCTAGAGATGATCTTCATTTGCAAGGTCATTCGATTCATTCCTACATAAGGGTTACATAAGTTTTGACATTAGTGTGAAATTAGCTACCTGGGGCAAAAGTACTATCCATCCTCAGCAGCTTAACTGATTCAGCATCACACAACTCTACAGCAAGCTGCTAGTGCAGTCTAGGCCACACCACTCCATTCTACAAAGTAGACCCCCCCCCCCCCCCCCCCCGCTTGGGTAAGCCACTATACAATAGTAGGGTTGCCTTTTTTTTTTTTTTTTTTTACAAAGTTAGCTAGTGCTGGAAGAATTAATAACGAGCTGTAGTCTAAACACCCTCAGCTCTGCAGCATCATCTCCCTCCTTGCCCTTAAAGTCTGACTCAGTGCTTCTCTTGTGTGGCCTGTGTTGACCCTGGACACGACTGTTTTGCATTTACATAGAAATCTCTGAAGAGAGTATGCCTTCAGTATTCAGCAGGCTCTATCTTCCAGCCTTTCAGAATATCAAAGAGTACTTAAGGAACCCTCTCACAGGCATAGATTATCATACCGTGGCAACGTCTGAGCAAGAGAGGGCTGTACAACCCAAACTTGTGTGGGGACTCGCTGAGTTGAGGAGAAAAAAAAACATAGTTGGACATTCCAAATTGGGGGAAAAATAAATAAAAATAATAATTGGCCACTCTAAATTTATAGCTTGGTGATGGCATGGCAACTAAAGAACTGCTCAGTAAAATTAAGGGATCTGATTTCTAATCGAGAGTTATGGAGCTTCACTGAATCCTCTTAAAGACATCAAGTCACCTGCTCTTGAACATCCCCCTACAGTGTGAGCCGAGTTTATCTCTTGTGAAGGTATTATCCCAGACGTTTGTCTGACTGTCTGCTAATTGTGGTGTTTGAAGTTATGGATAACAATGTTTTTTTCTTCCTCAGTTTCCTTTACCTTTTTATTATGACGTTCAAATTATTCGGAGTGGTTCCAAACTCTGTTGTGCCAATATTGATAAGATATACATTTTCGCTATTGTTGTCTATAGCTAACCTTTAGATAAATTCTCTGCTGACACCCAAGTCCTCATGTGTATCCGTGAACTTTCAGCTGTGGGGCTCAACCTGCTCTCTACTATACTCCCCTCGCTGCTCCTAATTACAGCAGCCTAGTCTATTTGCATGGCTAGACTGACAAGCTGTGTGATTCCTTGTCTTGTTGTCTTGTCTCCTGTGTGAGAGCATATCATTTATTGAATCCAATTTTATTCAAAACACTTTCTCAAAACCAGGATACATCGTTGGAGATGTGTTTCCCATTTACAATGATCCCAGAGAGACAGGCGGAACAAGAATCCTTAATAAACCCAATGACTCACAAGCACCCAGAAGAGCACAAGCAGCAAACATGAAGTACAATGTGCAGCCCACTTTACAATAAATCACACTTCATGAGCAAGATTCATAGCACGAATTAAGACAGCAGTGTTTTTCTTCTGGTTTAATCCTTTTTAAATTGGGATGGCATACAGAGAAGATGCTATTACTGTGTAAATTGTCCTAGCTCATATGGCCCTTTATGTGTTTTGTATAGAATTTCTGCCTATGGACGGCTGACTGAGTACAGCTGATTCTGATCTCGTTGATCTTCTACATTTATCTAAGCCTCGCAAAAATCTTTCAATTTAAAAAGCATGTTTTCAATTTTAATCAAATTTTGTATTTCAAAAATGCTTTCAAAGCAGGGTTTTCAAAAGTGGCTTTATAACTTGCTAGCTTAATATGCTTTAAAATAGAATTACATGATTATAAAAGAGGGACAGTTGAGAGGCATGTGAGACACACTGATCCCTCACAATCAGGGACAGTTGAGAGGCATGTGAGACACACTGATCCCTCACAATCAGGGACAGTTGAGAGGCGTGTGAGACACATTGATCCCTCACAATCAGGGACAGTTGAGAGGCTTGTGAGACACACTGATCCCTCACAATCAGGGACAGTTGAGAGGCTTGTGAGACACACTGATCCCTCACAATCAGGGACAGTTGAGAGGCGTGTGAGACACACTGATCCCTCACAATCAGGGACAGTTGAGAGGCTTGTGAGACACACTGATCCCTCACAATCAGGGACAGTTGAGAGGCTTGTGAGACACACTGATCCCTCACAATCAGGGACAGTTGAGAGGCTAGTGAGACAGACTGATCCCTCACAATCAGGGACAGTTGAGAGGCTAGTGAGACACACTGATCCCTCACAATCAGGGACAGTTGACAGGCTAGTGAGACAGACTGATCCCTCACAATCAGGGACAGATGAGAGGCTTGTGAGACACACTGATCCCTCACAATCAGGAGCAGTTGCCACAAATCTTGTGTTTACACAGTGATTAGCCTGTTGTTAGTCGTACAGCAGGGGCAACCTCTGGTCCGGTTGACGGTGGGGATCTCTCCGTGTGCAATATCTTCCCTCAGTGCATCTCTCCGTGTGCAATGCCATCATTACGCACCCCTGCTAGGGCACCCCTGTTGAGAGGATTGAAGCTGTCAGTAGATTTTCAATATTACTTGCTGGCTGTTTCTCATTTCTCTTTTCTTACATGCAGCCCTGCTGTGATGACCCAAATAATGTGGCACCAAGCTCAGCTTCTGCATTTTTGGGTACATACATCTCTGCATTCCTCTGTAAATAGCATACACAATGACACATTTTGAAGCATATACATTGAGAGAAATGTATACAATATAGTACATTTGTAACATAAAAACCTGTCATCACTTGAGACACAAAACAAATTGATTTAAGAAAGAAATCAACAGAAAGCAGTAGTAAGGGAAGTGTGTGAATGTTGTTCTAACAATAGCTATACTTATTTATAAATTGATTTTTTTTTGTTCTTGTTTTAATTTTTGACTTCTAAGTTCCTTTCTTGTATATAAAAGCCCTCTTTCTTATCGAAATGCACACACAGTACCCCAGGAGAACTTCAGACACACACGCCAGGGTGAATTTAAGTCTAGTGGGTACTGTAGCTGGCAACATAGAGAGAAACCAGGGGATTAGATGCCTGGGCTCTACCTGTGCGCTTTTGTATTTGAAAGAAAGAAATGTGTGTTAGAAATTACTCTGTTCACTTTATAACCAACCCCTTGGGGAATAAAATGTTGATGGAAGTGAGGCCTCAATTTCAAGGTAAATGGCTATAGATGTGAACCACTGGGGTCCCTCTGCTCTTTCTCTCTTAGCGCTAATTCAACTGCAGGAGATAGGGTTCTCAAAGTGCTATTTGTTTAAAGAGAAAAATACCTGCTTGTTTGACAATGAATGTGCTTAATGTAGGTATTGAAAAGTATTTTGAGGGATATCTTCCTTTAAAAACAAAATGGAGAACATGGAGGATACACTTTAAAACGATACACTTTAAAATGTAGCCCCACTGTAGTTACCATTTACAATATATGCACTTTGCAATGTGATTGTGTGGATTGAGCTCCATACTTGTGCAACTTGTGCCGGTATTTAATATGTAGGTATTTTTTTTTATTGATCATTTCAATTTGTTGTAAGTAATAAATAATGTAATACAAGTATGCAGATCAGTTTGAATTGAGCCTATAGCGGAGCTTGTGCCAAGGTGAACCAAGTCTTTAAAATTCTACAAAGGTCTTATTAAATGTTTAACATAGTATGGCAGTAAAGCATGCAAGCGGAATATCGTCATTACAGAATGCTATATCATCTGAACTGCTCTGTCACTCACCATTGTTAACCCAGTTTGCAGTGATCTGTATAAACAGACGCTTAGATTTATATGGTGGATCTGCATGAATTTCCCCAGGAAAATGTGTGAGCCCTGGAGAGTTTCTGTGCTGAATGCTAATCACCTGTTCCTTGTGCATCTCAATCGCTACACTTTATTCTGAAGAGCACTGCAGGCAGATGGCATGGTACGAGGCAGAGGCTGTACACAGATGGAGACATTGTTCCATCTTTGCCTGCAATGTTCACTGTGATTGATTTTGAGACAGGGTGATCAAAGCGGTTTTACCTTGGTGACCTTGGTGGCTCATCAGGCACAGGGTGAGCCAAGCAATCGCGGTTCCAGTCCTGTTAGAGTTTCTAGTCTGGGGGTCAACAGGGAGCACTGCATTGGCCTTTGCACTCACATGGGTTAGGGTGAACAATGGCTTGGGGAAAGTTTACCTGTCAGGTGTCCGATGAGGCCAGGTGGGGACTTGCCAGTCTGTGCCTCGCCTCAAGTAGCTTGGCAACATTTGTTGCTTAAGTCAGGCAGGTGAAAAGAGGTGATTGAATGGAGACTTAGAACAGAGGCAACCCATTGATTGTCAGCCATCCTGATCAGATATTTCTGTATAAACTGGATGTTGAATTTAATGTGTCAACCACCAAGGTGAACCAAGTCTTTAAAATTCTACAAAGGTGGTATTCGAATAACTCATGACTGTCCTACTTACACGTCCTCAGCTATGGAAATATTACAAGATAAGTTAAAAGTGGGTTATTGCTGTTCTTAAATGAACTTGGCATGTAAAGCCTCCAGGCAACAGGCAGTATTCATAGTTTAAAAATAATTATTTGGTAGCAGTACTGGTACTGAAATACAGAAGAAAAAAAAACTGGAAAAAAATTTCATTGCAAATGCAGATCCATATAAACCCAAAATGAAGCCTCACACTGCCATCCTGTGGGGTTATATAGGAAGTGCACCATTGAAAGCGGTATTTTTAGACAAAACCAGCCCAAAATAATGACAGAATTTGTTTGCCTACGTGTTTGATTACTTCCATAGGCTGCTGTGTAACTAGTTAAGAACATAAGAACATAAGAACGTTTACAAACGAGAGGAGGTCATTCAGCCCATCTTGCTCGTTTGGTTGTTAGTAGCTTATTGATCCCAGAATCTCATCAAGCAGCTTCTTGAAGGATCCCAGGGTGTCAGCTTCAACAACAGTTAAACTGCTATGCTATGGCTGCCTTATCTGCTACCTTGAACATGTTAATTTCCTTGTAATCCTTGACGAAATCAGGCTTATCGGTGGTTGCCAGATGTTTTTAATATCAATTTGCTTCGTGGGAGATGCTGAACTTGGACAACTTTTTGGAAATTCACTTTTTCCATTTTAAAAATGAATCACCGCTAGTTCTGCTGTGAAATCTTGTCAATATGTTGGCTGTAGAATTTCTTGTGGAAGTGTGGTTGTGTGCTACAAAGGCGAGTCCTTGTCTTTGCCTGATTTAAGGCAGTGGTCAGGCTGTGATGACCACATCTGAAATTCAAAAGTTAATCTTCCTAATTGTTTAGAAACTGTCCATATGCTGTAACTACTGTATACCAGCTCTACGCCCTGTCTAACTGTCCCCTTCTGGCTAACTTTCTCACTACAGCCCCCTCCCACCAGGTGCAGGTTAAATAAACCCTTGAAAGACCCCAGGGGACCTCACTATAGCCCCCAACTGACCCCCAGAAATAACCCAATTCCATTCTGAGGAATCATGGATTCATCATTTTAAATGTGCTTGAGAACATATGTCTGATTAAAAGTATAGTGCCTCTTGGAGTGAAATGAGGGTAATCTCTACTTTAAAAAATATAATAATCCTTTGGTTTTGGAATTCTGCCAAATCTCTGGAAAGCGTTGTCTTTTCATCCTCAGTCACAGTGCCCATCATGCAACGTTATCTTTTGTTTAGTCTAAAATAACCCCCACCCTTGTCTCCTGCTTTTAATTGGCTGTGGAATCTTTTCCGTTTTCCAGTCCAGTGTATTTTCAGACATTACACTGCCCCACATGATGACTGCTAAATCAGTCTACTGGCTCTGTGACTCATTTTACCTGAACACCTGCGTGGGGATGGTAGACATTCCTCGTGGTTTCAAAATCCATTTTCACACCTTTTATTAGTCCTGGCATTATTAGCGCTGGTTGTTGCTTCCTGGTAGCTAGTACTTCCTGTGTTGTAGCTCAGATTCGCCCAAGTGATTAGGAAATGTGATCAACAGCACAGGAAGCGATTATGTACCAGGAAGCAACAGCTTAAACTTTAAAGCTGTAGCATTGTATTTGAAGAAAAAGAACACCAAATGATAATGCATCCAGAACCTTATATATATATATATATATACAGTATATGTTCAATAAAAACATTATCATAAAAATACATTCTTTCCATAAACACATACAAGAGATGTGGTGAACGCCCGATAAATCAACACAATCTAAGGTTAAACTTCAGCAGCTCGAGGGATGTAAGCAGTGACTAGTCAAATATATATATATATATATATATATATATATATATATTTCATAACCTTCATAACCTTCTCTTTTTAATTATTTGAGATAGATAGATAGATAGATCTAGTGTATACTGTAGATCAATGGAATACACATTACGTATTACACATTAAAGAATGCTGGTACTGTTTTAAATCATGTTGAAGATATTAGCTCTGATTGTGTTTCTTGGAAGAATGCTGCTGTGCATTTTGAGTTCCAGCACCTGCTGCAAGGCTGAGCTGGTCTTTTGTCTCCCATAGCGGCGTCACAGCAAGAGGGGTTCAGGGTTAGGAGACTTGTGTCCTGACAGCTAAAAATACACTTGATGTATTTTCAGCTGTCAGCAAGATTCTGGACAGAAGGCTAAACTTCGGGAGATACATTGAATAAATTGTACAGAAAAATATACACTTGATTGTGGGACATTGTAGCTTTCATAATAAATAGTGAGACAGTCATAGTGACCATTATTGTTCACTGGAGGTCTCTTTTTCAGGCCAAGGAGAACAGCCTTCCACTATGAGGTCAAGAGCTGCTTAACCCTGTGATGTCAGAGGGCAATGGTGTGATGCCATCCATCAGCATAACAGAAGATTATCTATGGGTTAAACTGCTATAACCAAAAAACTTTAAAGCAGTGAAACTACAATGCAATGGTACAGTACCAAGAGATAGAAGAGCACCACAGGGATAACAGCGTTAATATTTCCATATCCCAGTGAACCAATAGACACTAGTAATGCATTGCGGTACCACGGTATCAGAACGTTATTTGTGTCATATGTATCTATCTGCATTGTGTTTTTTATACAACTCGTCTTGGTTCAAAATGTCACCTTTGTGTCTAGTATTAAAATACCAGTAAAAAAACCCAAAACAAAACATGTAACTATTTAGTTTAAGTAGGTGCTTTTGCACCACATGCCTAAAATAGTTCCTATTCATTATGGAAACAATTGCCCGTTTTTGCGGTAGGTACCAAAAATGCGGTTATTGGTTTTATAGGTTTTGATTGGCACTTAATTGCCTCTTGATTAAAACGCACCTGAGAATGTATGTGGTACCGCAGTTCATTTGATTAGCTCTGGTCGAATGCACTTGGAAAGAAGGGTGGGGTGGGGGGACTCCTAAAGTTGCGTTTTACATGCACGTGAAACAGTACACCTTCGCTTCACTTGAGTCCCGAAATACGACAGGGGGAGGTTATCGGGGTCTGTCTCTCTGCTTCCAAACCACCCAGTCGTTCAAGTCATCAAAAGAAACAGGATAACTAAACAATGCTGTTTGCAGGAGCTACCCCTTCCCCCTGGTGAAGAAAAGAGGGCTTGTTCTGTCTAAGCTTCCAATACCGCCCACCTGTTTAAGGGCTTGTTTGCCTGTCTGCTTGCTGTCTTCAGGAGACAGGAGTTAATCAAGTGAAGTAGTCCGATCGACAGCAAACTGCAAACGGAATTTTCCCGTGGACTGAAGTGCACGGATTGTATTTACACGGAGTTTTTTTCAGAATACTGCAGGCAGTCAAGTTTGTATTTATTTTTTTATATACCGGTAAGTTTTTTGTATACGTTTTCTCTGTTTATCCTTGTACATTACAGCACATGGTTCATTGCGAATTTGATCTCCTGTCAGCTGTGTAACGGTGTTTCTTGGCTTCTGTTAGTCCTATTGCTTCCTATTCGAGCTGTGCAGGCTCTGATTTGACTGTCAAAATAAGCGCTACTATGTGCACTGCAGACGTGGATTTTAGGTAGTAATCACAATGTGTAGGATATAATATTAGATAATATAATTATAATATTGGGTGTTGTGTTGAGAAATGAACTGAATGTATTCAGTGCATTAGAAAAGTAACGTATGCATGCTGTATTACAATATATATTTTGGTTTCGTTTTTAGTTTGTTCGAGTAGTAATTCAGATTGTTTTTAATGGTGAAGTGGTTTTGATATCTATCTAGTTTTGAAGGAGGACACATCGCTCGTGTTAAAATGAATGTTTATTGATATAAACATACAGCAGTGTTGTTTTCAGAATCAGAACTGCACAAAACCTTCTTTGGACTTGGACCCGATTTAGCCACTTCCTGTGTCTCTCCTATCTGAGAGGTGACAGACAGGTGGCGATAGCCCTGAAGGGCGACTGAAACCCAGCATGCAAAATGCGGCGGAGCCCCACTGTCTCTGACGACCGTCTTTTATATATTTATTTTATTTTACTGGTTTTTTTTTTTTTTGTATTCACACTGGAGCAAAATGATAGTGATTTACTCAATGCAAACCTAGCCAAAGTAAAAGTACTGGCATAAGTAGAGCATGTTTCATTTGTGAGATACATAACTCATCTGTGGTTGTAATTCTACCACAAGAAACTTGATTCACGTCAGTCTAAAAAAATAGCAGTGCATAGGAACAAAAGAAACGCACCCTGGTGTCAGTTACACTCACCTGGGGGTGTTTGCTTTATAATGAATCAGTGTTGCTTTTATTTACCCGCGTCCCGGAGCTTATGTCAATGTTTGAGCATGAGGCGCAGCCCTGCAGAATGGCTCAGTCACTTAGGCTCGTGCTGCATGGATTCTGTGCACATGTGCTTGTGTCCAGAGCATGCAGACAGGGAATCCGGTGGCATGCAGGTGAGACGAGCAACACCGTAGCCATGGGGCAGGCTTTATCCCATCAAGTTACAATAAAGGAATACTATCTGGCAATATTTCATTTTTAGTTACAAAAGAGGGCCCGGCTATACCAATGTGTTACAGAATGGCAAAGTTAATCAAGACAGGGATGAGTTAAATAGTTGTCCAAAAAAAAAAAAAGTTGCACAGGTAACATTCATCTGACTACAGTGGTCCAGATACCAATATTTTGCTCCAGTGCAATGTTTGAGCCATCTTTCTTCATGTTGATTTAAAAGCTGCTTGTGTTTTTAAACTATTAAGAAACACCTTTGGTGCACGTAGAATTAACAGCTAACAAGATCCTGAGTTATACTGAATATATAATAATAATTGTAGTACTGCTGTCCTCGGCACAGTGTACAATACCACCCTATGTACTGTGCAGTTTCACTGCAGTGGTTCATCTGTTGAAGGGGGATGCCATTATACAGTGCCATTAAAGAAAACTGCATTCGGAAGGGGGAAGGGTATATATCACTGTTAAAGCTTTACCAGATTCTGACTTGCATAAGCAAGTAGCTTTATTCACTAATCAAGGTACTTTACTTATTGAGATACTGTATTGGAACTGTAGCTATCATTAACACTTCAGTTAAATTAAAGTGTTCATAGAGATCAGAGGTACCGATATGAACTGAACTAGCACCAGTGAAAGCAATGTTTACTGGTTCTGTTTAAGTTGCGCTTTGTCTTGTGCTAGCCTCTGCTTGGATTCCAGGGTAACAGTGGGAGTGGAGGTAAGGGTTTGCTCTACCTGCAAAGGAAATGAGTCACAGTCCAGACATAATCGTTGCTTCACATTGTGGGCACGCTACAGGAATGAGATAAGAACACTTATCTCATACCCTGTCACAGGTGTTTTGTCTCGACTGGGTTTTTAAAAAAATTTTTATTAGTCTACAGAATTTCGGTGGTAAATACCATGGAAAATCTGACTGCATTTGCAGTGAGAATTATCCTCTCGCTTCAGAGGAATGTGCACGTTCGCCCTTAATGGAAAAAAAAACTTTGTTGCGTTACATTGTAGCGATTCTAACCCTTTGGACAGCAAATGGTTTTCAGATACAGCCCCATGTTAAGTAAACTAAAACACATTGCAGGACACCCATTACAATTGCACACAGCCTACACATGCATCATTTTCTTTATTTCATGATTGCTGTGTAATTATTATTATTATTATTATTATTATTATTATTATTTATTTCTTAGCAGACGCCCTTATCCAGGGCGACTTACAATCGTAAGCAAATACATTTCAAGTGTTACAATTCAAGTAATACAATACTTGGACTCTGTACCTTAAAGCATTGCCAAGCTGATCTTCTGATAACAGGGTGGAAGTGTGGAAGGTTAGGTGGTCATTTATAACCTACAAAGCCATAAAGTTGCATCTGTCATGACCAGCACCCTGGAGAGACGCAGGCACTAGCTTGTGACTCTGAGCTCTACCCTTCAGTGGACTCCAGTTCAACAGAACTCTTTGCAGATTACAATTTGCTACAGCTTTAAAACATTTTAAATGTCCACGGCAGCATTTGAAAATCAGGATTACAGTTTCGGAGATGCTCAGAAAACCCCTCAATGGAAACTTTCTGCTGGGAATGAAGTGTCCAGATGAAATATAATTGCATGTTAGGGTTGGGATAATTCTAGGTCTGAAAAGTTTGACAAGGAATGAACCATTGCGTTCGTACCATAGTCAAATCTACTGCAATTGAGAAAGCTTGACTGTCAGCGCATCATGGCTTTGATTTTAAGTATTTGTTTCATGTTTTTTAAAACATGGCATCCCTTTTTTTTTACAGGTAGTAATCAAGTGTCTCTATGGTTGCTGGTGTTATTGGTGCTTTAGGGCAGGGAAGTTGGTGGTTCAGTCAGCGGCCTGAAATTATCTCACAATGGGATGTAAATTGAAAATGAATTGTCTAATGCAGACTCGTCACCTGTCCAGGTGATAAATGGCTAAATCCGTGTTTCACAGCAGGAATGATCCTGCAATTACCAATGAGTCACCTCTTCAGTCAGTAAAACCAATACAAGTCTGTGCTTTCTCCAGCTACGCTACGAAGCAAGCGATTGAAGAACTTCTAAATTACATGCACAACTGGCATCTGATATAGCTGGACAGCCGCCTGCTGTTTCTTGTCGTCTCCTGTTTACCCTGAAGCAGGGGAAATTCACTACTGCTCGTAATGTTGAAAGTTTTTCCTTATGTCACAAAAAGTAAAGTTCACGAAGGGTCCATGTGACAAGTACACCAGTGGAATTGTTCCATGGTTTAGTGCGAGATAACCAAAGTCTCAGAAACAGTGTTTCCAATCCAGTCTGTGTCCAGTATTCCGAGTTCAGCTCAGGATTCTCAATCTCTCATCCTTGTTACACCGGCGCACAGTGGTGAGCAGCTCAAGTGTAGCTCAGGTCTTTCATGTCTAAATTCGTGCCTCAATACCCAAACTTCATTCTAAACAGAATGGCTTTTTTGTAGTCTCTTAATGTCGTAAATTGCATTTTAAAATAACACTGTGTTAGGTACCATATTAATAACTTGACTTGCTGTATGAAAAGCCAGATCCTGATGACTGAATTTTATTGTGACTGCCCAGCAATGTAGTAGATTCTGACACTGTTCACCAGTATATGTAAATCTATGATAGGATGGGGGTTGGGGGGGCTAGAGGATTCCAAACATACTGAATTCCTTCTACCAGCATCATACATTTCTGAGACAGTATTTATACAACGACCAGGCTCAGTGGGATTGAGAGGAATAGCTGGAGTTGAATAATAATCCAATGTATAATGAGCAATATTGAAAGGTGTCTTATGATGAGTGTGTTAATATGAAAGAAATTCCCCCAGGGCAGCTTACTTCAGATATCATGTCTCTAACCACAAGTGTACACATCTCTTAATGCAGCCTTCCAAGCCTGGAGGCAATATCTTTTACACACTGCGCGGGGTGACTCAATACAGACCCGATACTGAAAACTTTTGGTAATAACCGTAACCTCTTATTCATCGCTGTCATACTCTCTGAGGTTACTGTCCTTAAAGAGCTACATAGACCAAATAGTGTATTGTACGCTGTGTCTTTCTTCAAATAAATACATGACCTAATTGATGATCCTGTCTAAGCAAGCAATAACCTTGGCAATGCCTCCCCATCCCAGTTTATTGTGTGCATTTCTTAGCTTGGCTGAAGGTCCCATTTGGTGGATAATCTCATATGTTCCGATCTGCTCTAATGTATTCCAATGCAGTCCGGTTGTGATGTGATGACTGATTGGGTAAAGTCCATTTGTAATTGTGCAATAATTACAGCTGATCGATTCTTCCATTGTATTATGCAAATCGTGAATTATTTATACAGTACAGTAAACGGATGTTGGAGTCTTGGCAGGCAGCATGTCTGCTGTACGTCAAGGTTAGAAGATAGTGTTTATTTTTTTTTTTTAACGTCAATGTCTCAAAGAGATCGAGAAGGGTGCTCCGGAGCGGCGCATCCAGTAAAGCCGCGCTCCGCGTACAGTGCGCCCAATAGCCTGGAGATTGCAGGTTCGAATCCAGGCTATGTCATTGCCGACAGTGACTGGGGGTTCCCGGGGGCAGCGCACAACTGGCCGCGTGCCGCCCGTGTAGGGAGGGATTAGATCGGCAGGGGAATCCATGGTTCACCACGCACCAGCGATTGGCTGATAGGGCACCTGTGGATCTGCAGTAGAGCCATTCAGATCTGTGTTGTCCTCCGGCACTATAGGTCTGGTGGTTTCGCTGTGGATCCGCAGTGCGAACAATGACGGATTGGCAGGATCACGTTTTGGGAGGACGAGTGTTTACCGGGATAAAAAATAATAATTGGGCATTCCAAATTGGGGAGAAACCCGGGGTAAAAACCATTGGCGATGACTAAATTTAAATAGAGACTGAGAAGCATACATCAGGATACCCAGGTATTTATATTTCTTAATAACACCATGCTATTTAATACAAAACTCTCCATCCTTCTTTGTAGCAAATCTGTACTGCATGTGCTTCCTGTATTGAATTCCTATCAAGGTGTTACAGGTAAAGTCAGGATACATGGTTGTGTGTGATGTTTGATATATAAAATGCATGTATTTCAGGTTTTTTTGTATGTATTTTGTGTTGCAGTATACCCAGTGCTTCAAATCATGTCAGTGATTGGTGGAAGCAGTTGCTTGGTTAAAGTCAGGTGGTCAGTAGAGTTATCTGAACAGTTTATAGCATCCCCTTCCATGTGTTTTTATGGTCTGACACAGACATTCGATGTCTCTGGCAGTGTAGATGTTGTTTAAGTTTCTTCTCAGTGTGAATCTAAAGTGGTCTGGGTTAGTCGCTCTTTCTCCCATTGCTTTACAGCTGGGAACAAAGACAAGTTTACATACAAGACAGTCCTGTGCTTACTTTGCACTGCTGTGTGATTCTTGTTTTATTTAGCGCTGGGACAAATATTTGTTTATAGGAAGTACTTTGAAAGTAAATATGTTCGCCAGAGATATTTCATCCATAGGGTGAAAAAGAACAAAACACATTTATTTATTTTATAGCTTTGAACTTGTCACCCTGAAAGAGCAGAATCATGATTTGAACTTTGATCTTGACTCTGACCCTTGTGTTCTGAAGCTTGTACTGTATACAGTAACACATTCTTGTAAAAATACGAGCGAGCTTACCTTATAAAAGTTTACCACGGTATTTCTGCACAGTTTTTTCACACTTTTGCCACGCTTATCTCCCGGTTGTGTTATAAATTTAACATAGTTTACCCTGGTTTGCCATGTTTTTTTAATATGCTTTACCATGCTTCTCTATGCTTTACCATGCTTTCACTGTGCTTTATTATACTTCGCTGTGCTTTTACTGTGGGACACTTTTAAAAGGGTTTGTTTTATAGTCTCAATTTGATCATTCTCGCAGTAGAGCAAACCAGGGGTTTTATCTCCCAGTGGTTTCTCTCTGCTAAAGGATTTTTTTTTTACACGAATAGAAGACTGAGCACTCGTATCTGATATCTGCCGAAGCTTATCGCATCGAGCTTGTGCAACAATTATTCATTCGCACTTACTGAAGTCTGAAAAAACATTGGCCAGGGTTCAAACCCACAGTCGTCCTATTCAGACTTGTTTTAGCTGACGGTGGTAGCGAGGTATTTTGAGTGTGTACATGATGCATGTTTCATATCATTGGAAATGGTATTGCCAGGTGACTTTTGAATGGCAATGATTGGTTATATACAGTGTGTCACAGGGTGGGGGGCATTTACTGCAGAGTAACGGCAGGGTGGGGCATCAGATAATATGCAACAAGGTCCTAGGACCACCGCTCTGGGTCATAAAAAGGCCCTGTAGATTTACGTTATTGCAGCTACGTTTTGTCTTGGAAAAGGGCTTCATCATTGGGATAATAATATTATAAAAATAAGTATGCAGCGTTTACGTCTATTAGCATGTGACTTCCTTCAAACCAGTTGAGAGATTTGTTTTCCACGGAAGCCCAGCAAGTGGTCCTCTGGTATCTGGAAAGGGAGAAATGATGAGGTCACTCGTCCAAACAGTTCAGTAATTGTCTGTGTGTCATAATATTCCTACTGTAGTTAAGCGACAATAGAGGCCAAGCAGTAAGTACTAAGAGCAAATCACAAAATGCGGAGGGTTAATTCTTAAGAGCTGATTTCAGCAACATGCATCTCCCCCCCCCCCTTGTTTTATTGGTAAAAGCAAACAAATGCAACCAGTTCTATTGTTGTCACAGGCTGGATAGGCCCGTCGTTGTTTGCCTTCAGCGGTTATCCATTTCCACTGGCTTCACCAGATCTATAGTAATAATACAATACAAGCTCATTTTATCTTCGGGCTGATGTATGCGGATGCACAATTGCTTGGGAACCACAAGGTACGCTCTTCGCCTTACGAAAGAAAACCACAGAATACGAACCAATAGAAATAAAAAAAATAGCTGACCAGCACAATGCCAATAGGCCCTCATGTTAAAAAAACAAAAATAACAAACCAGGATTTCCCTAAGCTCCGCTCGGCACGCCTGCAGCTGCACAAGGGTTCCCTTTGTGTTGTGAACCAGTTGCAACTTGCTAGAGATTAACTTCCAAACAGCCCTGTGGGTTGCCAAGGCATAACATGACACCAAGACTGGCTTTTGTGCATTGATATACTGCAGCTGTACTACAGATGGAGTATCGTCTTGTATTGTTTTTACAATGTTAAGGAAACAGTGAAGAAACACTTATAGCAAGTAACATTTTGTAGACGGCATGTCTGGTATCCACAGTTAATGTAAAGTATACAAGTACTGTATTTATCAGCTGCTTTGTATAAACAGTAGATGGTGTTGCAATGACATTTGGTTAGAGCAGATGTATAGATGTGTACTTGGCTGGTCCTTTTTGTGCAAATAAAAAAAGCAGCACTTCAGTTTGACAAGTGAAAAGCCCACTTCAAATGTCAGATCACCGCTGCAGCCCACTTCCGATCAAGGAGCGACCTCCAGTCAGCCAAGCAACAGATTACCAAGCTAGGGAAGGACTGTAATTAACGGACTAGCCACTGTTGACTTAACCACTTAAACAGGGACCGTTACCTTGAAACGAGTTTCTGAGTGTAGAAAACTGTAGCATGTTTCTATAAATCACATGCAGGGCTCAGCAGAAAAGGGCTGTCCGTTCAGGGAAGCTTGGGTGATTAATTGCCAGCAGACATCTGACCTGTCCACTCCCAGGCACTCTTTTTCCAGCCCCTTTCTCCAGCTGTTGCTGTCTGTACCCCATTCCAGGACTTCTCTCGGCAGCAAGCTATAAATACAGGCCTAGAACTTCAGGCAAGTGGGGCTTCAGCGTCCCATTGTTTAGCCAGCTGCAGGCTTGTGTCAGTCCAGTTAGAGGCAGCGGGGAATAAATCAAACTGGGGGTTAGCCTGTAAGGTGGGGAGAGAGGAGCTAGCTTGGTGGTGCTGAAGTGCTAAATTCCAGGGTTTAAATCTGGAGATTTTAGAATGGCAGCATATCGGCTGCAAAGTCTGAAACAAAGTGAATCTTCCACCCCCGTGATAAGGGGTTAGGGGATGGAAAGTTCACCTCCTTACTGTAGCTGTGCTGGATGGCTGTATATAAATAGACCTTCAGACTCTGCTGTCATTTTCAACACAATGAACCTGCACAACATTATTCAAACCTGGCTGCTGCTTTTTTCAAGATATAGTTTGTGTGCGGATGGTGGAACCACTCCTTTTCACCCAGTAAAGATATTGCAGTTGGTCATGAAGTTCCCATAGGACTGAACACAGTTAGGAATACGAACCACATTGCAGATCTATTTAAATAATCTAATCTCACATTCTGTGCAGGGTCTCTGATGACAGCACGCGGTTTGGTTCTATAGGATTCTGATAGGAGAATGCTGCCAACAGGGATAACATGGGCGTCGTCCGTGAATATTGAAGCCAGACTGTAACCCAGAATCCTTCAAGGTAGTTAATCCACTTGGATTAGCAATCTTAAATCAGTGCAGAAGCGTTGCTAGAATCTGAGCTGCGCCCCCTTTCCGTGTTCTTAGCGGTATTGTTGTGTGAGTCGCAAAAAAAGCTCGCAATATCGTGAAACCTGAATTAACTGGTAACCAAAGTGACTGAATAATCGTGGCTGCTGAAGATAAGTGGCTTTTAATTCAAAGTGCACGTGTCATTCTACATCTGCTCTTGAATATGCTGGTTGACTGCTTTTAAAAAAAGAACTGGGGAGATTGTGCCTGGACTCCATGACCTTTCTTCTGCTGCTAGGAACCAGACAAGCTTAGATGGGCTGAATGGCCTCCCCTCGTACATAAATGTTATAATATTGTTCTGTACAGTTTTAACACTGACACTGCTTGGTAAACGCATGTGATTAGTTCTGATTTGGGCCGCTGGTTACTTTTAGAGAAGGACTGTAATGTAGTTTGGGATGCCTTTATCTTTAGAAGGATCTTTGCAACACATCTATGTGGTTTTCCATGGGAAAGATGTGAAATGAGTCCTTGTAACTGGAAACCGAAGGGTTAAATTCTGTAAAGCAAAAACATGCATAGCTGAGCCTTCAATTACAACGGTAGCCACTGAAGCCATTGAGAACACCACTGGACGGTTTTGCACTTGAAATGGATTACTCAAAAGAGAGCGCTACGCTGGGACTAGAAGACTGATCTTTAGACCAGTTTGTACGTGTTGATTCTTAGAAGCAGTTTGAATCTGAAGGAGCGAGAGAAGGGTAGCTACCTTACTACTTTGCTTGTCTCGTCTTCCTTATTGAAATGAAAAGCATCTTTTGAAATTCAGATTCAACAAAGAAAAGGTGTGCCTTTTCCCTACATGTATAAACTGTTTTATTTTTAATTCCTTTATCTAGAAACCCCCAAGGATAGATTCTAGCAGTAGGATGATCACGACCTCGTAAAGGTATGGTTTTTTTTTTTTTGGCTTGGACTGGTTGATGGTTGTGATGTCATTATGATGATGAGTTGGTCGTACCTTTTGACTTGATCCCATTTCTTTTATATTTTATCAATATATGAATCTAATTTAGTTTGTGCTTTTTGGATTGCCAGTACTGTGACAGTTTTCATTTTGAGCAAGAAGCATTTATATTGTAGGGATGTGTGATGATTAATATCATGGCATTATTTAAATAAAATGAATGGAGATTTGGCACCTCCTGGTGCACAGGTGTTACAATTGCAGTTTTTTTTTTTGTTTTTTTTAAATTTATTTTACAATTGAGGCAGTGACCATGATAGACCACTAGAGGGTACCCATTGTACATGCACTGTCTGGAACCATCACAGTGTGCTCTGCTGCAGTTGGTTTGGATTGTGATTTGAAGTTCTTCTTTGTCTTTCACAATGAACACATGTGCTCAGAAGGGATATGTAATCCGAACACAAATGAGGATTCAGATATTCTTGATACAACAAACGTTTTACTCAATGTTGAATTGCCGCTTTCCATTTTGCATTTGATGTAGGCTTTCTAACTTGAGACTGAAGAGAGAAGCAGCTGGATGCTGATTTCATGCTCTGACGTTTAAAACTCCTATCTCTCAGCCAGCTGGGTAAAATATTGTGTTCATTATCTGGGGAGGAACTGGTAAGCAGCTCATAGAAAGGGCTATGTGCAGAGACAGTACAGTATTTTCATCTCTTTAAAAAATAAAGCAGCAGAAACCAGAGAAGTAAAGGCCATGGATAATTGTCATTTCTGGATAGACAATGACAGATGGATCACGGATCAAAGCACAGCTACATGCTGAATCACATTGAGAGTGTTCCTCCGCCAGCTTTTAGATTTGTATTCTCTCAAGGCATGTCTGCTTTGTATGAGCAGTCTCTTCATGGCTTTGAAAGGGGAATCTCACCTCACCTCGCTGGACTTCCAGCATGTGACACTGCAGGACTGCCTCATCTGTCTATGGGATACTGTCCCCTGCCCTGTCTGTTTCACAGGAGAAGTGGGTAGGCTCTCGCCCTGCCTCAATGAAGCCCTTTTTGTTTGTGGTCTGCCTTGTTTTGACTGTAGCTAACCTGCAGTTTCTTTGGCAGAGTTTGCATCCGAAACATCTGCTGTTGACACATTGAATGCATCTCCGCAGAGGATTACTGTTTCCACATGCTTCTACTGGACTGTAAATCACCTGGGATTAGCGTGCTTTCCCATGCCATGGTCCAGCACTCGGTGACCACTTTTACTTCAAGTCGTTTTGTGTTTGTACATATCTGTTTAGGCAATAAAATACAGTGAATCATAGAATTAGTCAGTTACAGGATTTTATATTATATAAAATGCTGTAAAATTTTATACGGACATAGAAAGCAAATAGATTATTGAAAGATGTCACCCGGACAGCTAAGCAGGCATACCAAAGGGAATCTCTGATAGCTGCTCTAGTTCAATTCATTAACTCCCTTAGCTATGTCCTTGCGGTTTCACTAGCCCCTCAATTACCACCTCGAATGTCGATGACGAGTTTGTCAGCAACCGCTCCTAATGTCTTGTAAACAGTCTCTTGGCACTTTGAACACCCAAACAAAACAAAAATCAGAAGGATATGAGACTAAACAACAGAAAAGCCTGGGTAATGGCTTAGAACTGAGCTGAGGCTGGATGCCAGTTCTAGGAGGACAAACATGTGGTGCTGCTGTACAAGTTCACAGATTTCTGTTGTTGCATTTTCCAAAGAAGGGAGTGTTTGCCTGTTTTGCTTTTTTCTTTCTTGGTGCAATAACAATGCTATCAGCTCAATCGGTGGGTTTTATAGTCAGATAAAGTAAAGAGTTTATTTTGGAAGACTTTCACTATACCCTTGCTCTGTTCTCGCCCACATGTATTCATGAAACATATTTAAGAAGTTTAGGTCCCTCAAGTTTCATAGCTGCTGTACGGTAGCTGCTAAGGACCATTTCAAGCAGCCTGAACTCGGTATTCCACATGGGCTGCTTTGCCTCATCAAAGGTTAGAGAGTGAGACTAATATGATTATTGATTTCACCACTGTCTACACCTGCACAAGCTTCCTGGCAATTCTGTCAATTTTCCCCTCACCCGGTGTGCTAACATCTTTACTGGTGTACTGCCTTACCGAGGCTGTAAACTGGCAATGAAAATATGTTGCAGAACTAGCGCAAACCTGACCGGAGCTAACACTGTGGAAACTGGGATATGTATTTCTTTGTCGAGTTTAGAGATTACCCCTTTCCCCAGGACTACAATCCCACATTTCCGTCCTGAGATATTAAACTGATTTTCCATTCATTCGCATGCATTTAGAGAATGCAATGTCCTGAGGGATCGGGATGGGGTGATCACTGGAAGACTGGTTAGTTTAAGAGGCTCCCTGTGTTCTAGAGCTGTAAAAAAACAAGAACATTTTACACTGTTGCATTGGGATTACTTTGGAGAGTGGAGCTGTGTTATGGTTGGATAGCATGTGCCGTTGTGTTTCAGTGAGACCCTCAGTGCAATTCCCCCTCTCCTTGTATCGCTTTGTTTTTTTTTTTCTTGTTCATTTGTGTGATCCTGATGAAAGGCTTTTACAGTCTGAACATGTTATTGTTGCCAAGTGTTTATTTTCCTTCTTTAATCTATAATGGATGGCTAATTACTTCCCCATTTATAGCCGTCTTTGTTCTTCTCAAGCACAGTGCTGCTAGCAGAGACGAGCATTGCTGTAGCTGGCAGGAAACACCATGGACAGAAAGTACCCTGGCAAACTCCCTAACCACCCCTTGAAATTAGGCAATGGAGTTGAGGCATATAGTGGAAAACTGTGGCCCCAAGGGTTGGAAAAGAGACAGACAGAAACTGTTCTATTAAACCTGTGATGCCGGAGGGCAATAGTGTTTTGACTGTTAACTGCTGAGTGACCTCAGAGGGCAGTACTTCTATCACCATTGGCCGTTATAGGGACTTTTTGTTGCTAGTTTTTGGTCATGGGACACTGTATTAAGCGATGGGGATGCAGGTTTCTGTCTGTTCAGATTTGTTTCAGAAATGATAAAGCAATGTATGGTGCCCATGCTTGAACCTGTTTTGCCTCCACGGTTGACTAGATCTCTCTCGCTCTTTCATATTATTGGTTGAATATTTCCTTTTTAAGTCTTGATCAGTTTATAGCGTGTTTGGCAAGCGTCTGACTGTTCAGGTTAAAGGCACTGACTAGAGCACTGTAGTCAAGTAGGTTTGTCATACAGCGCTTTGATGGAAATTAGATTCTTGGACAATGGCTATGACAGCACCGTAGCTAATTGTCTAATTGTATAACTTAAGTTTCTTTCAGTACATTTGTCTGTTTTCAGATTTTACTGTGAGCTTAATTACCCAACTGGGCTTTGCAACCTTTGCATGGCAGCTAAAGGGGCCTTATTTCTGCTTTCACTGCTTAAGAGGGCTTCTGATGCTGAAATAACATTATAACAGCTGAATGAAGCACGTTCTCAGGGACTCGACACTATTTTTGATGGACGGTTTCCTACTGTTACATTTTGAAAGGTTTGCTGCATCAGCACAGAGTGGGTAAGAAATGCACGCACACACACATGTTAACTCGCACATACACAAAGGCTGTTATTAATAGAGAGAACCCCATTAGTTCTGCGTTCCCCTCCCCTGAGCTCATATTCTTTAGCATTTTCTTTTTGTAGTTCCGGCCAAGTAAAACAAAATATATTCAGCATATCTGAGAGTTTCATTAATGCTTCAAAAGAAAATCTTGAAAGCTAGCAGTCAGGCTGTGATGGTCAGCACTGTGTGCTCCCGGGGTCCACTGTGTTTTAAAGAGCTGCAGGGAAGGGGAAGGCAGGAGCATGTGCAAGGAGGGTATTGTTTTATCTGAGCTGAAGACTTTGGCTTTGCTCCCTTCCACCAAACAATGGGCCACTATTCCTTCATAAACACTGTTCTCCACACTGACTTTGGCAGCCGGAAGAGCATTATCGGGGCTGTCCTAGCTGATCGTTTTAATTTACTGGCAAACGTTTATTCTCATGCTACGTTCAAGTAATTAAACCCACTGGTGTGTGTGTGTGTGTGTGTGTGTGTTAGATTACATCCTTGTGATTAGATCCTTCTAATTAAAACACTCCAAACAGTGATGAACAGATTTAATTTATTTGGTGTAAAAAAAAACAAAAAAAAAAAACAAAACCAAAAAAAACACCAAATAAAGTAAATCTTGCATATTTATTTATTTATTTATTTATTTACTCCATGGTCTTGAATCAGCCTTATGGCCTGAAGAAGTAGGAAATCTCATATTGACCTCATACAGTACTGGACTTCAGTATTGTCTCAAAAATGAGACAAATGCATGATAATCAAATCATTCAAGCCCAAATGTTACTTTGATTTAACTCATCGTAGTTTAGAGAACTAACCACAGGAAAGTAACAATGCTAACGTTCTGAAGTTTCTGAAATTCGGTAGTTGTGTAGAACAGTTTTAAGTTGGTGACTCAACAAGGTACACGCGAAACTGTTTTCTGGCAGTACATTTTTTGTTTCGGCTTTATGTATTGAAAACATACTGGGAGGAACTGTCTATAGTTTCTTTAATTGTAATAAATGAGAAAAATACTTGTAAACTTGTATAAATATTTAGGCAGGGCAGGTTACAGCAAACAGACATATTATTTTCTTTGACCTTAAATTTTGTCTGCTCTGGTTGGCCAGCAGCATAATTCATGTCCCATAATTATTAGCTTGAAGGTTTAAGAAGAGGCTGCTCAGCGTAGCCGTGGCAACCATCCAGACCACCACTGTTGTCGGGTTGGGGGGGGAGGTGGAGGGGGTCTGGCTCGTCTGGCTCACCCGGAGTCCTTCTTCCTGAAGGAGGCCTAACTGCTGTATAACGACCTTTTAATGGATTTATCTATTTACAAATTCCTGTCTGGATTTACATACTGTGTCTGTTTGCATATCCGCTGTTCTCCATTCTCAACTCGATTTATAAACATTTCCAGTGCCTTCATTTCTATGAATCGGCACATCTTTAAAAGGGAGGTCTTCACGGCAAGCTTGAAACTCTCTGATCAGAGAGACAAAGGCATTTCTGCAGCAAAGGAGTCCCAGAATGCACAGATCAGCCTGGTCCTCTACTGTCTATTTATAGCAGTTTGAGCCATTCCTGGTTTTACTATGAGCTTAATAAGACACACCTGAGCTTGTTATCCTATACACTGTGGCTAATTGAACTACTAGGAAAACCTGGAATGGGTGAAAGTGCTACACAATAGATAATGAAAGTTATGGGTTTCCCTATCTCACCATTTCATTAAGTGACTGCCGCCATTTCATGTTTGTGTTGTGCCCTGGTTTAAAAACAGGAGAAGTTGATAAATGCAGTTTGCTTGGTGTTGCCATGGTTTGCTTGTAGTTTTTGAGGACTGAATCACACAAAGAGGCTCCCTGTCATGCAAACTTGACACAGTGCACAGGGAGCACCGGAACAGAGAGATCGGGTGGAATTGCCAAGGGATTAGCAAAAGGAGGAGTGAAGTGGTTTACTGAGAACAAGCGGAGCAGGAGAAAGCGCAGATAACAACATGAATCTGTGTTGGTTCCCCAGGCCTGGCTTTGTTCTGACACAGGGCCAGTACTGTTAATGATCCTTAAACCGGTCACGGCCAATCGTGGGGAAGATGAGCTTTAATGTTACACTGCTTGACGTTCCTCCAGCATGTTCACTTTCATTCATTCTCTCATGGAGGTTTCAGGCACAGTCTCATAAATAATGCACAACCAGCATGTGTTGAATACGGGACTATCAAGAAGTTCCTCTGACCTCGCCTTTTTCCCCGTGCAAGTTAAATTGCCTTTGAAGGGAAGTGATTATTGACAGGGTTTTTGTTTAAAGAGCAGAAAAAATACAAAAAAAAATAAATAAATAAATATGAATAATGATGAAAAAATGAAAAATGATTTTGGCATTCATAGTAAAACCAGGAATGACTCAAACTGCTATGCAATGGCAGTCTCTTCTCAATGAAACAGTCATTTTCATTGACTGTGCTCTTGTGAGGGCACATGGTGTTTTTGTGTATGTTGGTGTCATTACAGGATACTGGAAGACAGGAGGTGCTTGTTAACAGTACCAGCCAGGCTTGTATGCTCTATTGCTCTCAAACCGACACAAGTGGCCAATAGCGATCAAGGTAAAGGGCGTGCTCCAATCAGAAATGGGATCTAGTACTGTAATAAATGCCCTGCCAAAAGGCATTCAGATCCGGAGACTCTGTGGTGATTTGTTTAAGGTTACTCAGAAGCTGAAAGCAGTATTAATCAGATGTTGACTTTTACTTGCTCAATAGTTCATTTCTGTTGAGTACTGCAACAGAAGGGCGATTAATAGCATTGCGAGTTTCAGGGAGAACTAGGTTACAAAGGCTAGTAGAGAGATACAATGCAGAGGGGTCTGAGAGAAGAGGAATGCAGAGAAAGTCAAGCTGTTTCCATGCTTCTTATTAGTATCCAATATCTTATCCCTTACTTAATAACTGCCCAGGGGATCTCCGCTCACTAAAGCAGAGTTGTGGAATGGATTTTATAATGACAGTCCCTCCTTTATAATGACAGTTAAAATAAAGTAAAACATAGACAAATATCCAAAGACATAAACACATGAAGATGTTGAGGCAGATAAACAGTAATGCAGGTAATTGAAAACGTATTCCAGCTGTACAGATGGCAGACAAGTTATTTCACAGCGGACGCTTCTGTTTATATTAGGTGCTTTAACCAGGAAATGCCTCTCATGAGCAAATCTAATTTTCAGTTTGCTCCAAGCAGCACCGAAATATGTTTGCCATTTCTCCCACTCCAGTGTTTTGTAAAGCCTCCTTTTTGTCATGTTTTAAAAAAATACATTTGATTTGTATTTTAATGTCTTATTTTGAGACATTTCTTTCCCATTCACGGCAAGGCAGTAAATAGATATTCAAGTGAACTGAACAGCTAGTAACAGTTGTATTACTGTACAAAACTCTTGTTTTGTGCAAGCACATTTGTAAGAATAGTGTAAAACTGCGTAGGAAGTACTGTGTGCGTGCACAGCTGTAGCTTCTCAAATACCCGTTTAGACATTTTGAAACGCCTTTTAAAAAGCAGCCTTTAAAGAAAGTGTCTGTTAACGTGAATCTGGCCCAGATACTGTCGAATTAAGAGGGAGCTTATTGTACCAAAACATCATTGTAAACTAGATAGCATGATTGGTTCAGAGTTGTGGTTTTATTTTAATTTTATTTTATTTATTATTTATTTTTATTGAAAGGTGATTCTGCAGGTTGGTGAATGAATAAGGTGACCATATGGCTCCGTGTTCAGCGGGACAGTTTGGGACAGTTCAGGCTTTTCAACTCGCAACCCAGTGCATTCTGATACGTTTTACCTGTCTCAGGTACTGTTCTTTCCTTTAAGAGAAGCAGGACTGTGTTTACCAGAATGCATTGGGTTGCGAGTTGAAAAGCCTGAACTGTCCTAAACTGTCCCGGTGAACATGGAGCCATATGGTTACCTTTATGAATGAATGAAGAGGCAGTGCGTGAGAGCAAGAAAGAAAGAAAGAAAGATACCACATCCAAGTACCCACTAACGATTTCAAGTCTCTTCAGTGTGGAGAAAGTGACCTAAGGGACCTGTTGTACACACTGCAGAAGAATCACTGGCCTCTCTGGCAATGTTTTGCAATTAGAGAGGCCTGGAGTTGCAGCTGAGAGAAGTCTCAAACCTTTTAGGGGGGTTTCCTCTGAAAGGGAAAGTGCTTCTCTTCCCCCTCCCTTTCCTTCTCTCCTTCCCTCTTCCTCCTTTCAGTACTGGCCATACCTCCTGCAGAAAGAAGCAGGCAGCTGCAGCTCCAGTGCTCGGTGCAGAGAGCTCAGTGTGTGAATGACTAAGAGATCCACAGCTATGGGGGCAGGCCAGGTCAGCTTGCTTTGCACCCTGAGTTGCTGCTCCTTGAGAGCCCTTCGACCGTGTCACAGTGCTGGGCTTTGGTCGGTGGGGGAGTGGAGGCTAAACTAGCCCTGGGGGCAACTTTCAGAGAATTCCTCGGGACAGGATTACCAGCTGCATTGACAAAGAAAGAACGAACGAAAGATGACACTCTTCTCTGGAATTGCTCAGGCACCTTAGGAAAGATGGTAACTGCAGTTTTTTTAAAACTAATTTTATCAGTAACTTGTTAAACTGGACTTGCATATCTACATGGTAAATGGCATTTTTTTTACAGGATATTTAGTACTCTGTGTAAGATGATAACATATATATATATTTTTTTTATACATTTTTATTGTAACTGGACTGTTTTTCCCCTAGAAAATCTGCTCTTTCTGTCTTAACTCTATCTTATGTCAAATATGGTAACAAATTATAGCTGGTTAGTTAGTGCTGAAGGACTATTAAAAAAGTGGTTATTTTGTTTTGCTTTGCTTTTATTTTTAAATGACCATGATAAGCCAAACTAGTCTGCCTGTCTGTCTCTTGGGGGTATCCATTCAAACACTGATAGGAAGACATTTGAAAGATTTGCGAGACAGCTTTCTAATTTAATTTAAAGTTCCACATTAGTAACAGGCGTTTTTAAAGTTTTAATTATCTGTGTGAATGCAAGGTGGCACCTGCTCTTAAACACATATCGCTGTTTTAGAGGGAGTGGCTGGTGCACGATCGATCTGTCTGGCAAATATTAAAAGAGCTACTACTGATGAAATGATTACATTTTTTTTTTTTTGGTATTAGTTATGAGTTATGTTTCATCAAGTCACTGATGTCAATTGTTAGTTTTTATGTGCCATGCAGCTTGGACTTTATCACCTTCCACAGAAGATGCTATTGATTTTTTTCCTCCTTGTATTTCCTGAATTAATACCTAAAGAAACTAAGTTAAAGTAGATTTTAATTTTGTTGTATATTATACCATGGAGTGCTTTTTTTACAGTGTTTTTAATTACTGTAGAACTACTTTTAATGTGTCTTTCCACTCTCCGCTGTTGAAGTCTGTCTTGCACTGCTAAAGGGAGTTAGCGATTTTAAAGTGGCAATCTAGGGCACCTAAGATAAGAGGGTAATAATTGTTTTGTTGTCATTAATTGCACGCTGTAGTGGATCTGTAGAGATGACTCACCTGTTGAAGTAGTTTGAAAATATTTTTCATGTGGTTCAGGTGCAAAGATTGCAGCTTATTCTAGAACAGGAAGAGGCATGGTTCTATCGTTTTTTGCTTTTAATTTTTGTACAGGGCATCCACATACCTGTCGTCCTTCCATATACTTACACCCTATCCACACTCCCTAAACAAACGCATGATCAGCACATGTTGAAACCACATTTGCATTGTTCTTGTGCCGTGACAAACATTTGAATATCCAGACCAACACTGCTTGCAAAAGCAACCATGTTTGTATTCGCTCATAAACAGAATTTCTGAAAGACTGTATGAAAAGGATATCCTGCAAGGAAACCAATGCAAAAATGGCGTCTGAAATACACACATGTTCTTTCTTTGGAAGGTAATTTGATCGGGCAATGGGTAGGTTTTCTTTACTGTAAATATGGTAGCAATTATACTTCAATTTTCCAACTCATTGAAAACTGAATATCTAAGAATAATCATTGAAGTTTTGAAAGAATGTTCAAACATGAAAACAGTTTGTCAGCATTGCTTCATTAACAATCATCTTTTCATAAAGCATGTTATTTGGGTAGATGTTTTACTGATTATGCAGTGAGGTTCGTACTGGATTTGTAAACTGAACTAGAGTTGAATAACCAGTGGTAGCCACTGCTTTAACACTTTGTCCCCTTTTCAAAACAAGTGAACAGCCGTGATCCCTGTAACAAAGAAAGATGAATAAGTAATATGTACAAGTAATCTTGCTTGAAAGCCTGAGACAGAGTGAGTGCAATAATTATATTTTCTATATGTTTTATTTGAAATATGTATGTAATACATGTGCTGAACCTATATATTAAATACAGGAATATGAACTGGTATATTTGACCTTCCATGTAGGTGACAATGTTCACACCATTCTTTAACATTGATATTGCTGTGTTAGATTAGTCTTTATGCCAGATGTGATTATCACTAAATGCTGTTTATGTACTTAATAATAAACTAACTTCCAGCGTGTGACAAGGCAGTTAAAGATATACTGATAATGTTCAGCCCTATTTACTGTTGCATGCTGAATATGACCTTTACTCGCTGAGTTTGCCATTGAATCCCATTGATGAAGACATTCAAGGAAACGTTTGGATTATGCATTTAAGAATATACTGGAGACGTGCTGACCAAGAGGAAAAGCTCAGACTGAAATACTAGGAAATCGAGGGAATCTGCTCTGTGTCTGTGAAAAGCTGTTTTTATTTAGGAGAGTGTGTTGAAACGTGTGCATCAGTTCATTCAGATAGCAGTTGTTGCTGTTTAATGCCTGGAAGGCATACTAGACTCTCCCCTAAAGGCTTTGAAACTCATGCCTGGACTGTACTGAGGAGGTGCTTGTCCTGCCATTATAAATGGCGCTGTAGTTACCATTGTACAAGTTTAGTCTATTAGGATATTGCACAACCCTTCAGAGCAGTATGCAGTGCAACAAGTGTTTATACATGGTTTAAATCCCATGATTGATACAATGCAATTGTATGTTGTCGTGAGAATCTATATCTAACAATATTACAGTTAAAGCTGTAATATTGTTAACCTTTTGTACTAAGGCAGACAGCATTGGTTTGGAGCCAACCAGTTACAGTAAGAGCCAGTAATCCATTGCTCTGGTAACACACAGCTGTTTTGCACAGCATTCAGTCCAAGTTGGAAACTTGGCTCCCTTATCATTGACAACTGACCAGCACGGTAAATGCCACAGCTTAGCTGAACAATACTGCTTCTTGTCCCTCCTTCATAATTCATGAAATTGAATAAGACATTTGGCGTTTCCTAAAAAAAAAAAAAAAAAAAAGTGTCTAAGCTACAGACAGCAAATGCTGTCCTGTCAAAAAATGAAGATCTTTAGTTACTTATCCTCACAAAAACCCTGTGGACATTGTATTTCATGATATCAAAGTAAACATAAAACAATTAAATCATACCACACTGGTAATTAAATGCTTTATGGGTGTCATTGCCTCAGTATTAGCCCATGTGTGTTTGCCAGCATTACTATGGTAAGATATACTATAGCACACACTGCTGTTTTGATATTTTCAGAGGGGTTGACTGGTCTTTGGATCATGTGAGTGTTTGCTTTGCAACGTTGTGGTCGGCATGATGCAAATCCTACTGCAGGAGTGCACAAGCTGCGTTTTGGGCCAGTGGCATCAAAAACTGCAGGCGTGAGCTGCTCTGTTTCCCTTGGAAAGAGTTGCTGATTTGTAGATGCCTAATATACAAGGAGATCTGTTAGACGTTTACATGCTTATTAAGGCTGAGCCAAAGGGCGTAAACACCTACCATCACTGAAGTACTGTTCATAACCTGCACCACAAACCAGGAGCTGAAACATACAGATTGAACGGCAGAAACAGATCGAGAAAAGTAGTGATGAGGCATGTCTTCTTTTTTAGGAACACAATATAATCGTAAACTAAATTGGGTGTGCTGCTTCTGCAAGCCCATGATTTGTATTGCTGTGTTGATATACAGTATGCAATGCAGATATAGTCATTAAGGTACATTATTGCTTTTTCCCCCTTGAATCCAGTTCCATCTTCTTTATGCTGCTGATTATGTGTGTGTTTGTTTGTTTTTTGGGGTCTCTGGTAATCTTCACACTTTATCCATCTTGGGTCACTTACCGTTTCCAGTTTTGTATTTCCTATATAAATGGATGATTAAGAAAAACTGCGACAGGAACTTATCTGTGGTGACAATCCAACAGAGTTCTCACAGAGGTGGTGTGTATTAATAATAACCGACTTGATGCTAAACCCAAGACTTTGACTCATTTGCAAATGCAAGTGTGCCACAGTTGAACACCTGCCAAAACACTATCAATGAAGGTGACGCCACCATGGGGAGCAAGGACGACACTGATTGGTTGTTTGAAAAGATGTCAAAACTGTTCTGATGGGATACCCGACCATTCCTTAATTTGGGCAGTTGGTATTACTTTTTGATTTTTTTATATATATGTATAGGGAGAGATTAGATTAGTAATTATTTGCCAGATTTCATGCAAGTGTGGTGTAGCTTAGCCTTGCTAGAGAGCAGTATAACCTTTGACACAAACCAGTTTCTGTCCTTTTTCAATAGGAATCTGGCCTTCTATAGCCTTTCCTTTCAAGCAAATCAGAACATCATTTAGCTTTCTGCATGATGTTTATTGACACGGAAGACATTGCCAGACATCATAGAGATGAAACAGTTAATAAAATCTTTCAAAAAAAAAGAGAGAGAGCCCCCTTTTATTTTCCTCAGTAAGCCATATTCAGAGTGGAGAGGGCTTTTGAATCGGTGGCTGAATTGTATGATTGAATTGTGTGTGTTCTGCCAAGTCTCAGAGCTTGAAAGACAAAGACCACAGTGTCCCTGGGATAAGTGCGACCCCCCCCCCCCCCCCCCCGACAAATAAGAAAGGAAGTGGATGCCTTGCCAACAGCAGAGGGGTGTTTTATTCTCACACTGCAAATTGGGAACATGGTGGTGGTTTTCAGTAGACTAATTGGGCCATATATTCAAAGCATTTACACCAGTCTTTAACTCCTGCTTTTTGAAAAATGAAAATCCGACAGTAGTGTACAAAACTGAGAAACGAACAACCCGAGAGAGGTGAAGATACCTGCGATTACATGACTTGGGTGTTCTATACTAGTTTAGTAAAGCCAACAAATATTTTTCTCCTTTCAAGAAATAGGAGTTCATTAAAGACTGGAGTAAACTCTTGGGAAAATACAACCCATTGTCTTTTATAATAATCTAACTTGGAAACAGAATTCGAGATTCTCTTATGTGTTAAACCCAGTGACCTCCTATTTGCTTCGAAATTACTGGGGGGGGGGGGGGGGTGCTCCTCTGAATGTAATTGATTGTCTTTTAATTCCATAGTTTATAATACACACGGTTACTGTGCTGTATACTGAGGAGTATTCATGTGGTTGGTTTTCGGTCAGGTAGGGAGTTGAGGAGAGATTGTGTGCCCCCTCAGTTCTTCTGATATGGAAACGTGCCCCATCCTTTTGTGAGCATACACCCTGCTAGGAAGAGCAACTTAATTTATATCCATACAGATTAATGTACAAACTAGTACAGTATAGGAAATATTCATTAACTCGGTATCAAAGTTCTGGTTCAGACAAAAAGTGAGGAGCCCAAGGGAGCTGGTTTTAAAGGTGAAGCTTCACTGAAAATGCCAGCTGTTTCAGTTCCCTGTCGTTGTGGGAGGCGTTTCGCTGTGCAGGTATCTCTAACTGAACAGGGGCTCTGTGTGATACCTGTCGGCCCATTCTGTGCCTGCCTGCCTGCCCTACCAGACATTACAAGAGCCCTGACTCACAGCCTGAATCACCTACCCACCTCTCCCCCTTCACAAGGCTGAATTCTTTTAAAGGCTGTTTAATGGGCCAGGATTATCTCCAGTCGATTTCATGCAGATCTGTGCTCACTGTCTCTGCCTAAGTTAACCTTGTTTTGTGTTCTCGAACGGTAACAACACCACAGCATGGTGTGATGGGGGTGGCTGAGGGCTTGTTTTGCACAAGAAGATCTATTCAATTGATCTAAACTGAGATGGATCTAAATACCAATACAGTTTTAATAAATTTAAATAAGACCCTCCTTAAAATGCTGTGACTTCACAGAATAGTTGCAGGGCATTAAAACAAGTGGCTACATGAAGAAATCTGTCATTCTGGTGAATATCCTTCCAGCTACTTGTCTGGGTGATATATATATTTTTTTTTTTTACTTTGCTCCTACACTGAAACTGTACGTACACCCAGGGATATTAAGGCTATCTTTTTTTTTTTTTTTGTTTGTTTGTTTTTTTTAAACCGGGCTCCCAATGTGTTTGTTTTCCTTGGCGTTCCAGATGTGGCTCATTTAGGTGTCTTCAGTGTTCTGTAAAGTGCTCGGGGATACCTGCTGTGAAGGACAGAAGCCTGTGCTGTTGTTTTAGGGGGCCCTGGCCTCAGGCTCTGGTTTGAAGTGTGGAATGTTGACAGTTCAAATCCAGGTCTCCGCACTTTGACCTGGTGTTAATTACTGGTCAAATCTGAGAGCCGCATGCAGTCGGGCGTGATGCTGGCCACATCGGCTTACCAAGGCCTCTGCAATGAGCAGCTTCAATGAAGCTTGTCCGGTGAGCCTGAAGGCTTTGGAAAGGACTTCAAAGTTTGGGTAATTGCCTTAATTAAAGCAACTCATTATGGTACCCAAGCGTACTGCTTATCTTCTGGGATAGGGCATTACCAAATGGGTGGAATTGTAATCTAATGCCATTAAGTGCAGTTTTTGTGGCCTTGGATAATGAGTTTTTTTTTGTTAATATAGATCGGTTTCAACAGTGCTAAACTTTGTTTACCATTAGATGCTTATTGCATCTTAAAAGCAGCTCCTTTAATAAAGACTGTTGGCAGTTGTTGTAAGGGCTAATTTCTGTACAAACACCACCATTGAGGTCAGATCAGTAACTCTGAACTGTGAGCTGTATCTTTTTCTATTGTTTATATTCCAGGGGATTTTAGTTCTCAAAGTCAGATGGTGATGTGTTTGAAAAACAACTTCATTAAAATGATTCCTTGGGGTCCCACTTTTTAAATGAATTTTTTAAATGAGCCGATTAATTCCTGTCCCCATTGATTCAGAAAGATCTAAGAAAGAGTTTTCATCTTGCACGTAGCATCTGTTTACTCTGAACAACAGCAAAGAGACTTCAAAAGCTGTCGCAGCTGCTCGCTTGGTAGGCCAACTGATTAAAAAAAATGGGTTAGATTACTTGGCATTAAATATATACTAGTCAAAAATCAATACGAAACCTCCAGTAATTTTATGGAAAGTTAAAAACAAATTGTACAGTCTTAAAGCATGCAAGGACCACATTTTTAAATTAGGCACCCAAGTTGTTGTGTGTGTGTGTGTGTGTGTGTTTGTTTTTTTTTTTTTTTTTTTTTTTAAAAGATCATTAACAATTAACATGTAGTTTTTCCAATTTGATAGAGCACTGCAGTGCATGTTTCGTTATGCTAACCTTTTAACTCTGGTGCACCACATTATGAAAGGTGTGTGTTTTTGTAATGTAGGCGTGTGTTCCGTTTACTATGCATAAAATGCATGCAGAGTTCTATAAGGGGATACGAAGACGTGCCAGACTGTTCAGAGAGGTTCCCTCTGTTGTAACAATCCCTTCAGCAAGGGCAGAAGTATTCCCATCTGGACCCTTTGATTCACTGGAATTAATCGGCACTAATTACTTGCAGCACACAGCTTGATTCAATTTTTTGTCAGTGATTCCTGATTGTAAGTGAACTGAACGAACGAATGATGCATGGTGTGTCCAAGCACAGATGCCTAATTCAGCTCATGTCAACTGCTGTGCAATGCTTTAATGATGCCATCACATTTACCCTCTGCTCCCTCTTGCTCTAAAAGCATTGCACTGCTTATTCAGTTAAGAAAAATAATCTCTTTATTGAGGGTGCAGTCTGGTATTTAAAGAAAAGATAAGCAGTCTTACCCAGACTTTGTAACAGATAGCCCTTCACATGAGATTGAAGAGTATGTCAATCTCCTACTGGTACCTCAATGCTTTGAGTGGCTGTGACTGTGAATGACCCCCAGATTAAAATCAAGTGTTTACAGTCTCATTGTAAGAGTGACTTCATTCTCATTTTAGATAGTGTTTATACAGGCTAGGCCAGTGGAGGTGCGCCTTCTCATGGAGCTCTGCTTGCTTCACAGCTGTCAAAATAAATCATTGCAGGATTTTAAAGATTGCATTTTAAGGACTGCAGAATCGATCAATAGATCGATGGCAATCAATCGATTACACTGTCCTATATCTGTGTGTTACATATGAGTAAAATACAGTATTTTCCCAAAATCCTTTGTAAGAAAGTTCATTTATTGCTGATCTTTACTGTACATGGAAATATGTGGGTCTAAGAATCTGTTTTTTCTGGCCCTGTTCCCTCTGTGGACTTTGCAGAGGCACTGAGAATGGAGAGGGGGGGTCTGGTACCTCCAACGGTCCCTCTAAATCAGGAATGGCTAAATTTGGAGTCTAGTTGCCCCAAAGACGGGTCACAGGGTCAGATCTGGACTGGAATTCTGTTCATAACTCTCCCTGTTCCTGACAACTACTCAAGTAGCAGTCTGTAGTAACGTTACAGAAGTCTAATTTACTCTGTATATAGATACAGTACACAGTGGCATAGTATGCTGCCAGTTTATAAATTCAGCTTGTTTTTGCCTCTCCCTGATGTGGAATCTGCACTACTGTAAACTAACTGTATCACGTGTGCTTCATCAGCATTGGAAAGAGCATCCTTGGCATTTTTAAACTGAGTAACTTTGTATGTGACCATGTATCCGATTCAGCGGTGGAGGTTATTGGAATGCCTTGGGTTTAACATCAGTATGCTGCTTATATTTGTTTAGCCTCTTTCAGATTGAAAGATATGTTGGCAATACAGAAGGTCACTGGATCCAACAAGCTAATCATGTTTTGGTTGGTCTCATCTTTAGCAACCAAAAGAGCATTGTTCCTCATTACATTTCTGAATAAGCACCAGGCAGGATCCCTCTCTGCTTTCCTGACGCTGCATTCTGTTCTCTGCAGAACCCAGCTTCGTTGGACACCTCCATCCAGAGTGTGCTCTCGGCCCTCTACCCGCCGTTTGACACCACTGCGCCCACCGTCCTGAGCCAGCTCTTCCGGGTGATAGAGGGTCGTTACCAAGGAGATGCTCTGCGCTGCCTGCTGGACTTCCTCATTCCCGTCAAGCACATCCTGGAGAGTGTGCAGCAGGCTGCCTGCGTGAGTAACTCGCACACCAGCTCCCTGCCTCTGCCACTGCACCCCTTCTCTAAACACTCCACATCTCTCTAGGGGTGCTCTGTTTATTAGGAATTGAGCTACAGTATTCAAGTCATGGGAACTTCCTATTCTGAGAGAGTCCAGACTGTTTGTTTATTCACGTAACTAAAGACTCAAATGATTATTCAAAGAATAATATTTTGTTTGACATCCCATTGTGAGATTTTTTTTTCTTTTTTACTTTACATTTCTCCTGTAACATTTTAACATAAATATGCCTTTGTGGTTTTTCCCTTAATATTTCAACATTATCACATTCCTGATCAAATAATATCATAATGCCAATAGGGGAGGCATTATTGAACAACATTAAATATATTTCTGTATTATTTGGAGCGAAAGATCTCTTTTTGCTGTATGATTAAGATTGTTCTTCTCTACTTGCAATCATATGACCTACTGTATTAAATTGAAATATGCATACATAAAAACCCATGCACATCTGACAAAGATTGATATCCTGGTGTACAGCCATCTGAAATTTAACGTTATTTGATACAGCATTTGAACAAAGGTCTTCTTTAAAAGACGCTGTATACAGACAAAAGAATAAAACTATTGTTTGCACTTCTGAGATCTCTCTGGTTTTGAATGTTGAGAAAATGTTCAGCTGAGGGCAGGCAGACAGCTGTAGAAAAGGCCTGTGGTCTGGCAGAGTGGCTTGTTTATTCTCAAGGATATGAATCTGAAAGCGGAGCAGCATTCCATGCATTCCCCTCTTGTAGTGGTAGCTTGGGGATAATTGCAGGTGGGATTGAAGTCTAGTTCAACTCAGCCTTTATCACAGATAGATCCATCTTCTGGGTGGTAATAGTAACTAGCTTGGGCACCAGCCACAAAGCATTGGCACAGTCATCAAGGGTATACACTTGTCATATGCTTTAATTATGTTCCTTTACAGAATAACTCGGAGTTTCAGTTCCTTTTGTTTCATTGTTTCAGATTAATAAAACCACAGATGCCAATTCTGTAGACTATTTTTCAAAAGGTTTTATGAGGATATTGTAACATATACCTGGCCAAAACCATTGTCTTCTCCACTAAAGTTTCTTCATTGACATTTATTTGGCTAATGAAACACCAACGCCACCAGAAGTTCTATTTTTCATTTTTTTCCCCCAAATCTTTTTGGATGCTTTTGAGCTGCTGGGGCCCTAACCAAGTGCTTCTAGCTAGGGCCAGTTATACATCAGCAGCCACCAGAAGGAGTGAGAAATACCCACAGATAGTGGCTTTGAATCTGAATGAATGGGCACCTTATTTATCCATGAGTGGGGAAATGTGTTTTTTGTGGCATTCTGGGCCACGTTTTCAAAAGAGATCTCAAATGTTTATTCACCCCACACATACTTTAGTGTGTCACTACAGCATTTATTAAAGTATTTCCATCTATTTTCAGAATAGCACCATTTGTAGTAAATAGTCAGCATGCCCCTCTTCAAAAACCATTGCCTAAAAGTAAGACCTGCCTGGAGAAACCAGCTTGAAGCAGCTGCAGGCCCCCCAGTGCAATCTTGCTTCCCTCCTCCTACCACCATCAAGGAGGAAAAGAGACAGTTGACATAACAGTAGCTCTGATTCCAACCAAGCAGCAAGAACCGGTATCCAAACAGAAACACTTGGGCATGTCCAATGCCCTGGCACCTGCTGTTAATTTGCGGGGTTCTTGGAGTGGAACCTTAGAATATTTGTTTAATTGGGGATGTTGGAATGTCTGTCCCCTTCCCCAAGGTTCTAGGGTTTAAACCTGGAATCCTAGTGTACAGTATAGGAAATATACCATCACCAGTTCAGTCAGATCCTCATAGGCAGCCTGCAAGAACAAAGCATCACTTTATACCTTCTGGTCCCAGCATGGATTGATTTAACCATTACTAGAAACGTTTTTAGTGTTTGACCCTTGCCTTGTGTACTGACCTTATGAAAAATGGGCTGAAGGGCTGTCTGGCTGTTGAAGAATACAGAAGTAAGACCTGGTTATGGCCCCCACATCTCCCTTTTCCCCATTGTAAATTCAAATGTGTTCTTGATTGAGTTACTAGGAAGGTATTTCATTGAAGTAATGTTTGTCCCACTCCTGTATAACCACAGGCTCCATACTCTGATGTGCTGTTCCGCTGTGAGGGCTGGCCCTTGTGTCTTCACGATAGAGTGGTGATCCAGATAGCCTCTGTGAACACCCTCCTCCTGCGCCCAGGAGACTTCTACCTGCAGGTGAAGCCCTTCGGGGAGCAGTCGGCTCGCATTGTCCTCAAGAGCCTTCTAGAGGACCTGCAGGAGGTGGAGGAAACGCCCATCCCTGAGACTTCCTATCCCAGCATCTTCACCAGGGACTGGCTGGACGAGATCAACCAGGGGCGCCATGGGCCTCCACTGCATACCTGCCTTCTGTCCACGGATCAGGGAATTGTGAAAGTGCCGTGGGCTCAAGTAGCCACGCCAGAGTTTATTGATAAGCCTAAAGTCATGGCCAGCTCTCCGGCCACCCCAGAGCGGTCTGAGGCCCCTCAAGTCCCAGCCCGTTTGCCTTCAAAAAAAGAGACGTCTGGGTTCTCTGTGGAAACCCGGATTCTTCCAGCCAAGGATGGCATAGCGGTCTCTTTGAGACTGATCGACGGTAACTGTGGGAGATTAATCAAGGTGGACCAGACAAGGGCGACTAACAAGCCCATAGGTTGGGTATCGCCAAACACGTGGGACAGCCGGAACCAAGACTTGGAAGGGGATTACGTGGACCTGGTAGAGTTTTCTAAAGGTGGCCACCACCCTTCAGATAAAGCATTGCCCAAAACTAATAGGACAGTACAGGCTCCTCAGTGGACTAAGCAAGAGCCACCTCACTTCGAGCCAGTCCAGTCCCCTCCAGCAGTCTGTGGAGATCCTATACCATGTGGCAGATCAATTAAGTTTTCTGCGGAGCCCTGCACCCCATGTTTAAGGAGGAAGATGGGCCAGGACTTGGAACTCCAGGAACTGAGATGTAGGTATCGGGAGTCCTACATGGCTGCACTTCAGAATCCAGTGAACTTTGAATCTGGAACCATGAAGGTCACAGTGGAGGAGTCTGGCCACCTGAGTGGAAGTTCTGCTTCCATATGTGACGGGGGTCCCCAGCCAGAGCCTTCCCCCTGCTGCAAGGTGGTTCATGAACATCGGTCCCCCTGTGCCTCAGACAGTGTTGCTTCTGTTAGCTGGAGGGAGCCAGGGGAACGACAGTCCAAGAGCAGTGCTCACCCCTCTCCTCCTGCTTCTGACAGGAATTTGCACACAGGATCAGGGACACCTAGTGCCTCCATAAAGTGTTCGAGTGGACAAAAAACATTGACGAATATAAGTGACAGGGTTTCAGTGGTTCCAGCCCTCCATGTAGCACCGTGTAAGAAAACAACATTTGGATTATTATCTCCAAAGGTGGACAGACATAAAATGGCCAAAAGAGGTAATGCACAATTTGCTTTCTTGATTTTAAAGGCTGAGCAGAACTTAGAATGTGAATCAGCAATTCTTTCTCCAAATGTGATAGAATGATTATCTGTAGTACTTCCTATAGCCAGTGGTAAAATGGACAGAATTAAATGCAGATCCTGATGTTCTCAATTGAATTGAAAACATAAGGTAAAGTTTTATAAGGACCTAAGCTGAGTGGACGGCTGTCTACTTGAATTTAGGATTTGATTTGGTCAGCCTGTACCCCTCGGGGATAATCCAGGGCAGACATTTTTTTAGAGCATTTCACAGCACCATGCAATGGACCCGAATTGCATCAACCACTTATGTTTAGAGATTATCCATGGTTATTGCAATCCTAGGTGGATTTACTGGTTCTTCAAAATTATCTAATAAAATCCATCCCGGTGGGGTTAGATTGATCAAATCAAGAGAACCTGATATTAAAAAAAAAAAAAAAAAAAAAAAAAAAATCATTTAAGAGACCTGAAACGTCCACCCTTTTACCATAAAAAAAAATAAAAATCCACCACCTCCCACACTGCTGTCTGCACCAGAATCACAGCGCTGGACCCTTCCCCTTTTATATACACAAAGTGGAATCTCAATAGCATGGCCCTGTGAAATGTAGGAGCGATTTAAACGCCCCCTCAAAGAGCACACTTAGAAAGACCCCTCTGTGATCCTGCCGACTTTAAAAAGAAAGGCTGATTGTTCAAGAGGTTCTAGAAGCCTCTTTGGCCTTCTTTACCCAACCTCCAGCAGGAAAGGCTGCATTCAGTTCCAATAGACACTGAGCACTGGCAGGGCCAAAATAGAATTTACTGAGTCTATTGCCTGTTCACTCTGCATTCCTTTACTTTAGAGACCGTGCTGTTACTAGCGGTCCTGTGGGACAGCAAAGACCCAGACAATCATAGCACTTAGCAGCCCATTCTCAGTGCCTTTTTATATATAGAAAGGGGCATTCCACACCAAAGAAAAACAACACTCCCACCAAAATATCTGGGGTTACTCTACATTGGAGTATCTGGTATGTGAAGTGGAGTCACCAAATAGCACTTCCGGTAGCAGCATGTGAAAAATGTAAGTGAACAGACGGGGCTGATCCAATGTGTTCTGGGAATCGGATGTTCTGATGGCACGTGAAAGGGTCACTGTAGGGATGGGACCACTTGCCCTGCAGGCTTGTTGTACCTTGTGGTGTTCAGGTTTAACCAATAATTAGTCTTGCCCGAGTCTTGAGCGATTTACTGCTAGGTGAGATCAGGGTAAACGAGTGGTGGGGTGGGGAGGGGGGGAAGACACAGTGGACAGTTTGCCTTAAACAGCTAAGCAGCTGCTTCAGCATGGGCAATCAAGACACTAGGCAGGGCCCATGAATGTCTCCAAATAAACTACACAGTATTATTTAAAGTTAGTCCAAGTGGGCTATATATATATATATATATATATATATTGAATTTGTGGGGTGTAGCGCTACCTGCTGGTTGTTGCTGGGATTGATGAGCTGCAGTGTATGTTTCCTGCCAACTTTTAATCTTAATTATTTTTATTGACTATTTAAAGAATAAAATACTGCGGAAAATGAGAATGACATTACATTGATACGTACATAATAATTAGGAAATGATAACCAAATGTATTTAACGCAATGCTAAATATCTCCCTGTACCATTTGCTGTGGAACAACATAATCCTACATCACCTGTTACCCACTGTAAAAGATGACAGGATTGGTCAGTAATCAAACTGTCTTGCTATTGTACATTATTATTATTATTGTCCTTGCAGAATGCTTGTAGAGGCTTCCGATTCCCTCTGTAATGTGACCTCACCCCCATGCCCTTTCATGTCCCGCCCCCACCCCCTGTGTTACATGCCTCAGGGACACTGGTGGGCTTCTTGCTCGGAGCTGCATGCATCCCTCTGTAATAATAACTTTTTACAGAGCCTCATAAAAAGCCCTGAAGCATGGCAAGCCTGTGAGGTTTATATTTAGATGAATTGGTCACCTGGTGGGTGGGGGGGGGGGGGTAAAACAATCCATCACTTTACCAGGGCATGTCACAGCTTCAGAGGGGACAACAAAAGGGAAGCTGGCACTGTGGGAGGATGCATTTTCCTGTGGCTCCCTGTGTGTGTTTGTGTGTGCCATACCCCCCTGTATTAGATCATGACTGAGTGGGCAACCTTTTCCCTGCTTGCGCTACTTGTAGCTGCAGTAGGGTTAGTTGTGACTTCACCTTTTGCGCGTGTGATTTCTCCTTCTGCAGTTTTATTCGATCACAATATGTGTTTTCTGTCAGGTTCAACAGTTTTATACTGAAGGCATAGAACCTACAACTGCTAATCCATGACAAAAAAGGGTTTTTTTTGTACAGTTTTCTCACAATTATTCGTTTCACATAGGCTGGATTCTCAGACAGGAAAATGATGTCATACCTTCATTCAAAAACTTGCCCCTAAGACAGCTTTGATCAAATTGTCAGCCTACATTTGGTAACTGATGAAACACAATACCTGTGGCTTCTTTCTTTCTTTCTTTCTTTCAAAGATGCCAGTCCCACCTGTACGGCACAAGCAGACGCCTCCCTTGCCGGGGCAGGCAGTGAGAAAGGCCCACAGGACTTGTCTGTAGACAGGCCGCGGACCACAGTGACCAGGAGGGCGGCGCCAGCCACTTCTCAGGGGCCGTGCAGCCAGCTTCTTCACTCGGGCATCATGTGTCTACCAGGTGCGGGAGAACTGGAGATTAAGCGGTGTCACAGGTTTTATTGTGAAGTTTGTTATTACACTTGCATATTTACGAACCAGTTTAATTACATCCAAAGGGCCCCAAATTTGGAGATTTTGCCAAAAATAAGCGACGGCCAAAAAATACATATTTATTTTCCTTTAAGGAACTACCATTGTGTATTTTTTCTCATGTGTATTACATCTTATGCAGGCCCACTTGTGCATGTTTGGTGATTTTCATTTTTCCTGCATCTATTTCTTAACGTGAGCAACATCATTAACAACTTCAGCCTTCGGTGTGTCGTTCAGCATTACGAGACGCGGTACTTTATTAAAAGATATTGTTTAAAGATGGGGCTGACATTAAAACATGGATGCAAAGTAGGAAACATGGCTTTAAAAGTATTCTACTTTGGGCTTTATTTGGAGTTGCACTGTTTATAAGATGTTGCGATGCTGTATGAATCCAGCCAGTCTTACCTGCCACGGCTGAGGCTGGTTACCCCCCAGCAGAGTGAATCCCTGTTCTGAGAAAGCAGTAATGGAGTCCTCCCCATGCAGGCAGCAGAGACAAGGCAGGGAGGGCAGTGGTTCAGGTGTGTAGCGATCACACAGCCTGGAGATCAGCAGCCACCACCAGCACCGAGCTCTCCAAACTCCTCCTCTACTTCCACTCCATTCCCAGGTATGACTCATAGCAGTTACACTCTGTGTCGTGTGTGTACTGGATCAATCCACTGCGCTGCAGTTGTTTTAGTTATATCTCTATGCCACAAGGTGGCAGTATAGCCCATGGAATTGAAAGGCTCTGTCCAAGGGGTATTGTAATTGCAAGTTCAAAGGGGGAGCAAAGGGCAGCACACCTTGTCTGTGAAACAAATTACACTATTTTTTTTTTAATCTCTGCAGTAGGTTGTGTTCAATAATGTAACGAGTGTGATGAAGCTGGTTATTTCAAAGAAAAATAATCCTTTTGCTCATTGCCTGCCTGGTCTTTGCTTGTTAAGCATTCTCATTTTAATTCTCAAGGTGGTCATGTTCTGCATGCACAGCATGTGTAACTTTGTTTTCTGTGCATTTCCAGGAAAGACGTCAGAGAGCGTGGAATGACCATTGTCGTAGATGCAAGGAAGCAGCCCCCTCCTCCAGCCCTGTATAAAGCCTTGTCAATGGCACAGGTATGCAGGGCTTACCTCCTTCAAACCACAGCCAGGGACATGGAGCCACTGGGAACTGTATGCATGCCATTCCAACAGGGCTAACACTGTTATCACGCTCTAAAACAAAAGGACTAAATAGAATAATTAGCGAACTACCCTTTCTGACCACAGGGGGGCAGTATTGAAGCACATTGGTGAGGGAAGGGTATATAAAGAAGATTGATACAGCTCCTAGAGCCAAACACTGTTAGTCTATTGTAATATTTATGAAGCTCTTTAATTTTTTATATCATAAATTGGTACTAGACGAAAAGAAAAAAAAGCAGCTGGTGAGCTTTTATCCAATTTCAGCCAATTCCTAATCTTCAATTGTGGGCAAATGACATGACAAATGAGCTGGATCAACAGTAGATAAATCACTTGTGTGACAATGATGTGTAAGTATGTGGACTGCATGTTAAGTACTGTATTGTCTTGTCACAGGAGCAGGTCCCTCGCATGCTTCACTGTGTCCTGGTGCTGGTGGACAAGGAGACCGGCACTCGACTGGAGAGACAACCAGGCCTCCCCGTGAGTACATCCACAACAATATTTTCAAAGTTTTTAAAATATCACAATTTAGTACTTTAACTTATACAGTGCTCGCCCGTTATAACGCACCCTGTTATAGTGCGGAATCGGTTATAACACGGTAGGGTCGTGGCTCCCATTTGCTCCATAATGCCATTACAGTAGCCCTTTTATACTCGTTATAAGGTGGAACACAAATAGCACGGTCTTGTAGCTATGGCTCCCCACTATAGCGTTATAAAGGGTGAGTACTGTAATTTATATTCACTCTGGACGAGCGCTTAGACAAAATGCACACAGTGGTGGCTGTTTAATTGATCTAAACAGAGACTGATCTCAATCCTTGGCGTTTTCTAATATCATAGCAGACTCCTCAGTCAGCAACACAAGACTGTCATGTCTTCTATGCACTTCTATCAGGTGGAGGTGCTGACCTCGCTGAAGGCTCTACACAAGTTCATTGATGGGAGCCAGCTGACGGCAGATCTGGATGGGTCTCTTCCATACAGCCACAGCGACTGGCTCCAGCTCCCGCAGGTCTGTATCCCTTCAGCGGTTCACTGGGACAGCGCAGACTACTCGCCACTGGAGGGCAGGATTGGGAGCATTGGTGGGGACTGTGTACGAGGAGGCTAGGCTGGAGAGAGAGGTGGTAGGACCTTTTAGAAAAAGATTACTATGCAGCAATCGTTACTAGGATAACTAAAGGGGCCCACTGGAGTCATGAAAAATAGAACCTTTTCTCACTTAAACTGGGAAAATCTCCCTCCGAAATACCAATTTACACCCTCGATTAGACAGTCATAAACATAGGGTTTCAATAATAGTCTCATGATGGAGGAGATACCTCAGTCTTTACAATACCTGTAAGGAAATTGCACTTTTAAATCACATAAGCTCTTGCACCTACAGCAGTTGAACCACTGAGTCTGCTGTTAATATATCCTGCACATGTTTGCATTTCAGAAGTTGGATCCCTTCTTCTCAGACCTACGAGAGGCCTCCAGCTTGCTGCACAAAGCCATCCGAACGTTTGAGAGCAACAAACGCCTTGACACTGTTCAGGTGTGTGGATTCTGACTTTATTACTTCTTGCTAAAATGGTTTTAATAATACATTAGGGATCATAATGTGTTTTGGGTGGGAAAAAACTAAACAAATTCCTCTTTCTGATTTTCGTATGGATCCAGAACTGATAACTCAAGACAGCAGCAATATCATACACTGTATTATGCAGATTAGGATGTTCTCTGTTAAATTGACAGCCACACCTTGGTGACTATCTGAATGATCTGAATTCATTCCACTTTGCTTAAAGGCAATTTACACCTGAAAAAAAAAACGAGGAACAACCAATCTTCCCAGTGATGCCTGACTTACTAACACATTCTGTGGATATTAGCGTTGCATTGCTGAGTGCAAGCACTGGATAAAAAGTACTACCCAGGAATATATTGTCTTAAACACCTTTCTTCTATATGCAACCTTTGTATTTGCTCACTGACTCCAATGTTAATTGTCAAAAGGAAGTGCAGCAGTGCATTCAGGAGCAGAAGACCATGATGATGTCAGTCCTGCAGGATGCACGATTGGTTGGCCTGCAGCGGGAGGGTGGAGCTATACTTGCCAGGCTGAAGAAGGAGGAGTCTCGATTAGTTTACTCCGAGGATTACCGGTGAGAGAGACTGGATCAGAATGCTTATAGGGCTGGGAATCTTGGGCTAAAGGACAAGTATTATTCTACTTCCACTATTCCATCATGGGAGGAAGTCAAGTAGGGATCTAACTAGAAATGGGGCTTCCTCTGTCCAATACAGAAAGCATGATGTACGTGAATAGGAGTGGTGCGGCATAGACGAGATGGCTGTCCTACAGTTTTGTACCTTCAGAAACTCCTCAGTGAATATATTCTAAAAATATAAATTTCAACTGAGCAACCTTAGGGCATGGATGGGCAACTCGGGCCCTTCCAGCATAGGTTTTTAGTTTTGTTATTTAAGGAAGAGTTTTCTGGTATCCCAATTAAGGATTATACAATTGGCCTGTCCCTAGGGATGCGATGGACGCGGTGACCATGCTGTATAACCAGCTGGAGGAGAGGGTTCACATGCTGGTGATGAAATCCAACAAGGGCCTGCAGCACCTCGACTTTCTGCTCAAACTCCGGGAGCTGGAGGGAAGATTTAAAAAGGTAACACCTGTTCTGTTACCAACGACAACAGGTTGTACACGCTTTTTTCTACATTAGCATTACGCACTGACTGTTGACGTGCTGTCCGTGTTCTCTTGCCTGCAGATCAGAGAGTGGTTCGATGCGGAGGGGGAGAAGCGGTTGCTGGAGGCCGATTCGGTGGAGGATTCCCTGGACAGAGTGGAGCAGACATTGCACCACTTTAACCAGTTCCTCGACCAGGCCACAGTAAGTTGTGAGGGGCCCCTGTGACTGTGGAGTCTGAATCAGTGGTGGCCCTGTGTTTCTGATGGCGATGTACGTACAAGATGGTGTCTGTACTCCAGCCACAGAGTTAAGCCACTACTGGTTGGGTAGAGATGGTTGTATTTACCTAGGCTTCCATAGATTTACATATGAACTTAGTCTGTGATGGTAAACTTTCAAAAAAGGATGAATTACCACTGAGCTACCAAGAGATGGTGCATATTGACGTTTTTAAACGCTGACCCATTTTAACGTTGGGTTTTGATCTTGTTAAGGAGCAGCAACACAAGGCTATGGCACTGGTGACCGAGGCAGAGAAGGTTCAAGGCTCTTCCTATCCCGAGGCCGAAGTCTTCAGGATGATGGTGTACACCTTCAAATCAGGGCTGGCAGACTTTCTGACGAGGGCGCAGGAGTGCCGGGCTCAGCTTGAGACCATGGTGAACCTGTACCGCTTCTGTGAGAAGGTGGGTGAATTCGACAGAACGGCTTTTAAACACCAGAGTTCATATTTTTTTCTAATTTTACTGAACTGCTAAGAATTGGATACTAGAGTGAAAGTTGTGTTGCCAATTCCTGATGGACGTTTTGGATTATTTTTATATTGCAGCAGATGTTTAATAAAACAAACATCTTAAAGCTGATTTGGTATACTTGTCTCTTTGTTTTTCCAGGCTACACAGCTTGCCAAAGACTGTAGACAGTTCCTGGAAAAAGTCAATCCATGCAACGGCTCAGCAACCAGCCTAGAAAGCTTAAAGACCCTTGAAAAGTACAGACTGGACTTCACTGCCTTCTCAGCAGAGCAGTTCCAACAAGTGAAGGTTCAGGCCTACACCCTTAAAGGTTCCAGGGGGATGCGGATTTGGAATGTTGCCTGGCTCAAGTGCCAGGAAGTCAGGCAGCAACTTGAGGAGAGGCTGCAGGACATACAGAAGGCCCAGCAGTCTAGGGTAGCTTCACCCGAGGCTAAGAGGCCAGTTCCTGCAGGCCCGGCACCATTAGCACCCACTACCAGTGAAGGCCCTGAGAACTTAAGACTTGTACACCAACAGCACCCAGTCAAAACTCCCAAATCTCTGCCTGAAAGAAGAAAATACCAACACAGTGAAAACGATTACGCAAATGTAACTTGCTTCAAGTTAAAATTCAAGCCAGACAGTAAAGATTCAAAGGGCCCTAACCTGAAAAAAGAGGCTGCCCACCAAGTATCCAACAAGACTGAAGTGGCAACTCCAAAGAGCTCCGGGGAAGCCAGCAAAGGCCTGGATTTCGCACGTGTGGCCTCCCCGACCTGCGAGTGGTTTTCATGGCAGCAGGGCCTGGTTAGGTCCCTCAGTGAGAAGTCCAGTGAGTCTTGCTCCCTGTCCTCCCATTCGGACCCCCTGGCCTCTCCTTCCACTCGAATACGAGGTCATCCCTCGAGGAAGATCCTAGAGGCTGCTCAGCAGTTCCAGATATCTCGACACGGCAGCTTCTGCTCTGAAGACTCGTGTTCCAGGCCCACGGGCGACTGCACGGATGACCTGACCAGAGTGTGCTCACTGCCAGCTGCCAGTCCCAGGATTCCCCAGACACTGGGAACATCAGGGGATCCAGAGCCTAGTGAAGAACCAGGGGAGCACTCTGGGAACTATTGGTTAGTATCCTTACTATGTGCACCAAAGTTAAAGAGCATTTATAAATAATACTGTGCCATTCAGCAGTGACACAAAGTAATTAACCATCTAGCAATTGAAAGTCATTACCCCTAACTATATTGCTTGTGTTACCATAGCCATGATTGGAATCTGTGGATTAAATTGCTTTCATGTTTCTGATGAATGTATTGAATAAGCCTGTATGGTGGCATTAGCAGAAAGATCTTAGATTTTCAAGAATTCTGATGGCATGTTTTGTATTAAATACCTGAAATACAACCGCTACAACAATTTTCAACTAAATTCTTTATATTCACCACAGGTTTTTAATGCCGATGTATTCATTTTCCTAAGATCTGTGCCTGTGTTTCAAACTCATAATCTCTTCCTCTCTTTGTTTTTTTACAAAGCCTACAAGGAAGCTTCACAGGTACAGGGCAGTAACTGCCTCCCTATTGTTGTGCTCATTTGGGTGGGTTGGTTCCTCACTGGGATTTTCTTCTGTATTGCTCAGAAAGGGGGTGGCGGTCACACAATGGCTTGTTTAGTAGATCTTGTGGAACCAGCAACAAACATTGTGCTGTCAAATTATCTTGCCAGTGTGTCGGTCCCACAACAGACCAAGAAACATTGGTCTGTGACCTGCCTCCGAGGTTAATGATGGCCATGGGCAGTGCATTCTCCAGGATTTGCAATCTTCACAAGTTCTCCACCATGCTTTGAGATCCAGGAATTCACCTTTAGTCCCGGTGACATTAATCCAAAGGTTTCAGTTGCTATACTCCATGTTTTGTGGAGCTAGGCATTAGAAACGGTAAAACTCTTACATATTTTATATCCAACGCCTACTTGTTTTGAAGTGTTTTTGTTTACATCTAGCCCCAGCCTTAGACTTTTAAATTTAAAAATGACATAATGATGCTATAATTCATAGATTTCACAGTGAATCCAGTGACGGAGCTGGGATTTCAATTCAGGAACCCGTGGCTCGTGTTCCTTGTCTCTAACCTCTAGTCCACAGTGGCTGACTGGGGCTCGCTCTGTGCGTTTGCAGGAAGCTGCAGTGCATTATGGAGGAGCTGCTGCTGACGGAGAGGGACTATGTGCGCTCGCTGGGGTACATCATCACACACTACTTCCCAGAGATGGAGCGCCTGGACCTGCCGCAGGATCTGCGGGGCCAGCGAGGACTCATCTTCGGCAACCTGGAGAAGCTGTACGACTTCCACCGGCATTTCTTCCTCAAGGAGTTGGAGGGCAGCCTCAAAGAGCCGCTGCGGGTGGGCCGAAGCTTCCTCCGACATGTAAGCAATACACACGATAGAGTACGCTCTCATCGAAGCTTTATTACCCTCGCTTGCTGTAGTCCTACCAGGTTTTACACTGGTTCATTTTCATGTTCTACCGGTGGCACAGCTGAAACATTATTCAACTGTTTTTTCACATTGAATTTTCTTTTACTTTTCAGAAAGAAAGCTTTGGTCTTTATGCTTTGTACAGCAAAAACAAACCCCGGTCTGATGCTCTGCTGATAAACTATGCTCAGGACTTCTTTAAGGTAATCCGAATTATAAGGTGTAAAGTATTTTTCTAGATATTTGTTTGTCTACATGCTGTTTACAGACACGCAAATAATCTTTATTCAGAATACTACTACTTCAATTTTACTTGATTATTCTGCATTTACATAGCTAGACCAAGTTCAACTGGCATATAAGCAGATAAACAAAACATTTGGAATTCTGACATACAATTGAACCTGTCTCAACACTGCAGAACTGCGTGTGCAATACTGGAAAAAATAACTAAAAACAACTGGCCAGCTAATGGGTCACAGTCTCGGGAATGCCATTTAGAATGCTTGTATAAATGATTTCCATGCAAGATACTGAAACTTTAGAACTCTTTTGCCATGTAAAATGAAGTGTGTGACCTGTGGTGTGCTTGTCTTTCTCCCTTACTGAGTGCAGAACAAGCAGCTGGAGCTGGGAGATAAGATGGACCTGCTGTCGTACCTGCTGAAGCCAGTGCAGAGAATCAGCAAGTACAACCTGCTGCTGCAGGACATGGTGAAGAAGTGCGGGCCGGAGCGGGGCCGGGAGAGAGCCGAGCTGCAGGCTGCCCTCGAGGTCGTGCGCTTCCAGCTGCGCCATGGAAACGACCTGCTTGCCATGGACGACATCCACGACTGCGACGTAAGAGCAGCTTGTAACCAGCTGGGGGGGGGGGCCCAGATGTGTCCACATGTGTCCACAGAAACTTTCCTCAGCCTTCACGAGGAAGCTTGTCACACTTCAGCCATCAGTTATTGTTATCCTGTTATCATACAGCTGCTCCTTGTAACTGGCTTGGTATTAATACTAGCTTGCTTAGGGGGAACCACATGTACCAGTTAATTAGGACCACACTGCTGGCTTCTCCACCTTTTGTCTGTGCAGTATTGCCCACACCATCTATTAACCACTAACTATCTGGTCACTCAGTTTGTTAAAGATCATCCTCAATTGGGACCAGCTCTCTATTTTCGACATTCTGGAATTTCTAACAGAAGATTCCAATTGCACTGATTTAAAAAGGCACAAGCTGAAACATTTGTCTATGACTTTTTTTTCTTAGATTTGATTATTTTTAAAAAATGGTAGAAATGTGTTTGTGGGATCCCTCCACGGTACTGAACGTTGCCCTGTATCTCTCTGCAGGTGAACATGAAGGAGCAGGGCCAGCTCATCCGACAGGACGAATTCCTTGTGTCCTACAGGAAGAGGAAGTGTTTCCGTCACATCTTCCTGTTCCAGGATCTAATCCTCTTCAGCAAAACCAAAAAGACAGAAGTGGGGAACGATGTATACCTCTACAAACAGTCCTTCAAGGTACAGCTGAATGATGTCTCGCATTCTAACACACGGTATATACAGTAATCCTTGATCTTACCATCGGTGGACAGTGCCAGGGCATTGCTGTCACAGGTCTGGAAGTAAGACTCCATTTGAATATCCGTTTTGAGCCAGAAAAGGTTTTATAAAATACAAACTCCCATACAAAAGTTTTCAAGTTCAAAATATGACTGAGATGTGATAAGCGTATCCAGTTCAATTTCCTGTGGGTGGATTACAATTCTCTATATGGTTCCATTTCCATATGTATACATTTATAGATGAGGACTTGCATGGTATATGCTGGTGCAGATTTAATATTGATAATTTACCGTAATCAATTAAGGAAACCTATTTCCCCCCCCCCCCCCCAGACCTCTGATATCGGGATGACCCACAACGCTGGAGACAGCGGGCTGTGCTTCGAGATCTGGTTCCGGCGGAGGAAATCCCAGGACACCTACACCTTTCAGGCAGCCTCAGCAGAGGTGAAGGACGCCTGGACCAAGGATCTGGAGAGGATCCTTTGGGAACAAGCCCTCCGCAACAGAGGTGAGTGCTCTAGCCTAGATCTGCCATGAAATAGCACAAAGCCTGTCTACAATAATGAAGTGTTAGTCACAATCTGGTTTGGATTTAATGCCCACGAGCTACACATCTGGGTTAGATTTGAAAAATATTTTCTGTATGTTATAACATTATTTATTTTAATGCTACTTTCTAGATAATGTTTGACAATAATTCACATAACAGGGTATTATGCTACTGATGCCATATAATTACCAAAAATATGCCAAGAATGCCAAGCCTCTCTGCCCTGTAAACAGTGCCAAGTAAGCACAGTTAGCATTGTGAAACCTGATTGGAAAGGTTAACCTTTTAGAAATGCAGACTGGAGTTTTATTATGTTGTTGTTTCCTATCCACCTTTCTCCTATAGAAATCCGAATGCAAGAGAGGGTGTTCATGGGAATCGGCAGCAAACCCTTTATGGACATCAAACACAGCGAGGCGGCCATCAGTGACAGGGCTATCAACTGCGTCCCGGCAGGAAAAGGTACAGCGCCATCCACTGGCCTGGATGACTACCCTAGTTATTCCAATGAAAAGCAAATGCTAAAGTAAACAAAATACATTGTCTGTACCTCGCTAGAGATGGCACTTTCAATGACGGGATGTGATCATGTAATGTTGCTCTTGCATGATACCAAGTGTGTAATTGTAATGGCCTCCTCCATGCTCTTATCATTTAAGTGACAAAATGTTGTTCAAGGCTACTTCAGTGTAATTGCACAGTAGTTACCATGTTATAGCAGGAATCGCTGGTAATTACCTAGTTAATAGAATTGCAATGACAACTGTTTATGCCTTGTAATATCTTTTAACCAAGCATTTGATCTTTTAGTTGATTCATTGTATGATTCAACCGATAACTCTGAACTGGTTAAAGAAACATTTTGTAAATAAAAACCACCTACTTACAAATTCCATGATAAATGTCAGATAATTATAAATCCATCTATTTTGTAAGTGTCACATTGTTTAAAGGAACTGGGCGATGCTGAAACAAAACTAGTTTTGACGACGTTCTCGTTGCACTTTCTTTCCAGAATGTAAAACACTGCCTCCTGCCATTCTCCCCACCTCCTATGAACACCTCTCTCAGAGACCAAACTCGATTGGCTCAGGAAGCAGCGCGTCATCTTCTGGCAGCCACTCCTCATCCTCCTCGGGGCGGGGGTCCCTCCCTCCCCACGGTTATCACTACAGCCAATCAAGGCGAGGCAAGGTGAGCTGGAGCTGCTACAGAGCGCCGGGCGGATTGGAGGAGGATGAGCTGGACAATGAGGCTGAGCCCCTCCACCTCTTGTGTAAGCACGATCCTTACCTGTACCTGCCCTTACCACAGTTCTGTGCCGGCATTACTTATAATCTTTCACATTAAAACTTGGCTCCCTTGAGGAAACAGCTTGTAGTCATTTAGTTCAAGACTAAAAGCCATCGTTGATTAATTAAATTAAGCTTGCAGTTTTGGGAATCTGTGGGTTTTAGTGTTTATTCTCAAGGTTTAAACTTACTCAATGTTTAAGAGAATGTTTAAAATGTCTAAAATAACAGTTCCTTTTTAAAAAGCCCTTAATGTTCTCTGAATAGGATCCACTGTTTATTATGTTGGTCACAAGGCTAAAGCAGATATCCAAACCCCAATGAAAGGCGGAATCCAGGCTCCTGTACTGTGACCCCCCTCTTTTGGTTTGCAGTGGACAGCTCTGAGTCCTCTGGCGAGAGCATCAGTGGGTTCAGCAGCTCGGATCACAGCTGCCTCTCTGTGGTTGGAGGAGAGGCTGAAGAGACATCCTCCGTCTCCTCCCTGTGCTCCAAACCAAGCCCTTCCCCTGAGCCCCAGCATGACTTCATCAGACGAGCCCCTCACCTGCACTACAAACCCAGGTCCTCCTCCGCCACAACTTCAGAGACAAAGACAGCAGCACAGCACGCTGGGACGGTGAGCTACTGCAGCAGCAACATTGCTTGTATCTGAATAGTCCATGCATGCATGCATGCATGCATGCATGCATCCATCGATCTGAATGTTCACTTCTCCTATTGAATTGGCAACCATTTCAATGGCGTGAGAAAGTCTTGTTATTTGCTCTTTTTTTTTTTTTATTTAGTCGTTGCCAATCAGTTTTTTAAAAAATTTTTTTTTATTATTTTCTCCCCAATTTTAAATGCCCTATTATTTTTAGGCTCAGCTCACCGCTACCACCCCTGCACTGACTCGGGAGGGGCGAAGATGAACACACGCTGTCCTCCGAAGCGTGTGCCGTCAGCCGCCCGCTTCTTTACACTCTGCAGACTCACCGTGCAGCCGCCTCAGAGCTGCAGCGTCGGAGGACAACGCAGCTCTGGGCAGCTTACAGGCAAGCCCGCAGGCGCCCAGCCAGACTACAGGGGTCGCTGGTGCGCGGTGAGCCGAGGAAACCCTGGCCGACCGAAGGGACAACGCTTGGCCAATTGAGCGCCGCCCCCTCGACGCTCCCGTCTGGTTGGCTGTGGAATAGTCTGGACTCGAACCGGCGACGTCCAGGCTATAGAGCGCATCCTGCACTCTAGCGAGTGCTTTTACTGGATGCGCCACTCGGGAGCCCCTATTTGCTTTTTTTTTAAAAAATATGATGAATAGCAGAAAAGCTCAGGGTTGAAATTTTTTCAATTCGGACCTCTGATCAGTTTTAATGTTAGACTGCAGAGGACATTAAAGATACTGATTGAAAACCCAGCTGCCGATTCTTGTACCAGCAAAGAGAGCGCACATCTGTTTTAAAAGACAGACACAGCTTCCACTTGGCTAGAGCCCAGTCCATTCTGACATGCAGAATTTAAATGGCTTGTTCTACTGCCAGATCCCTCCTCCTCTTCAGTGAAAGCGAGTTGTACACTTTCGTGCCTATAACTTATTAAATGCGTAGTATTGGAAGGATTGTAAAAACCAAAAGACATTTCTCTTTCTCTCCTGCTTTTTGCATCCAAAATGTCACCAAGCTAAAGGGAATGGAAAAAATGAAAGCTTGGATGAAAGTGGCATGATCTCAACATTCAGTTCTGAATGTCCTCGCTGCAATATTGAAGCAGCATGTGTAATCTAATACAGAATTCTGATTTTGAAGTGAAATAAATTCAAAATCCACTTCATTACCTCTTAATTTCAGCTATGTTTGCCGAACCCATAATTTTATTTGCTTTTGATTTTGCACTGAACCAATAAAAAAAATGACAAAACGTTTTGAACCGTACTTGAAAATTCAGTGTCTCTGTTCACATTCTCATGCACTTAAATGTTGAATGCCTTGTTCTCAAAAGAAATGCATGCTCACAACAGCTCTCGAAAGCATGGCATGTTAGTGTGGTACAGGTTACAATCAGCAATCCAAACAAATCACTAATATAAACAGGGTTCCGTCCCAAATGTTTCGGATTAACGAGAAAGCTTACCGTACTAGAAAATCACCTCAGTTATGCATTGCCAGTGTAAAGTCTCAGGAAGCCATTTGCCATGGTGCATTACTGCTGTCTGTTAACCTTCCCAATGGTGGTGTTTTTATTTGAATTGCAGAATAAGCCTGACGGTGCACTGAGTGGCTGCTCCACAGAGGTCTGATGGGAGCAGTGCAAAGAGGTACTGAATCTGAAGCTGTGGAAGAACACAGAGCTGGTTGTACTGCCAATAAATATGCCAAATTCATGTTTTTTTTTTAAACGTAGTTTAGAGAGAGGCAGTTTGTAGTTGTTTACAGATGTAGTTTACATATCTACAACCTAAAGTAAACATTCTCTGTCCGAAAGACCTGTCTTAGGCAATAATACCAAACAGTGTTTTACAGCTGCTTCTATTAATGTATTGATTTATTATCTTATTTGATAATAAGTTGATATTAGAATACCTGAAACCCTATTCTGTTAAACTAAGTTTTTAAAAACCTTCTGTTTTCTACACCCAATAGGCTCTCTTCACCTCGCACCCTTTTGCCTTGGGATTAGTTAAGTGTGTCCCATGGTCCTGGCCTGTTTTAATTATTTTGTGAAGCTGAACCTTGCTTGCTGTGCTTCCTAACAGTTTGCCCTTCTAACCCTAGGGCAGAACTGCAGACAGCAACACTGGGCGGAGAATGTGGAGGGGAAGACACAGAAAACAAGAGGCTACATTTCTGCAGTACCCTGACATACAGGCATACTGTACACACGTACCTGCAAAAGAGTTCCTTAATTTGCACTGAGTCTCACTGTACTGTGTGCTGCATTTGTTTTCATTTGCAGTGGTGCTTGTTTGGAATTATTTGGATGGCATCTGGTTGGGTGAGTGAGTAGAGCAGCTAAATCCACAATCAGATTAAACCACGCTCGTGGTCAAAGGCTCTGGTGCAAAACTTACTCAACTTTTCAGAGTCAGGTATTACGATAACCTTAAAACGAATACTTCATCTGGACCATACTATTACATTCAAATACATCATGGAAATAGTGTTCATTTCCTTTTGGAAAAGTGGAACTATTGCATGGTAAAAATAAATAATCTCTTACACATCTTTAACAGCGTTTCTTTGTATATAGAGTGTTGGGCGTAGTTGCATACATTTTAGCTATAGGAATTATTAGAATTAGGAACCAATACTATATCTCAGTGTTTTGTGGGATACCACTACAAGTCATGACAGTAAGTACCTGGTTACAGTAGATACAGTATACAGACTTGAACCCTATTGCTGTGGGCAAACCAAACCCAATCTTGAGCCACTGTTTTTGTGTAAGAAATTCCACTGTGTCTAAACTTTGGTCAATCATTTCAAAAGAGCTGTGTTTTTTTGGATGGTATCTCCATAGTAATGGATTTACTATTCTAGCTTTGTTTGTTTTTAATTTATTGTTACTAAGAGTCTGTATTTCTGAAACCGAATTTCTGATTCATAGTACAGTTTCTGAAGTTATTGTTTTTCTTTTTTTTATCATTACATTTGTACTTTTATCAAATATCCAAGACTATGAAAACACTGCTTTTGATTTAAACAGAAATACATTTAAGTTTTTAGTGGATCAATTGCTTCTTGAGGCAGATTTTATTGATATGTTTTTATTAAATCCAAACCCACTCATTTATATTGATTACAAAAGGGTCGTCCAAACACTGCTGTTCTTAAATACAAAATGTAAAAAAGCATGGACTGAAACAATTAAAACAGCATTTCAAAGTAAAACATTTTTTCAACCCCCCTCTCTTATAATACTAGTCTCTTCCATTGAAGGGAACCACTGAAGTTGACCACTATTTACAACATGGCTGAAAGGAATTACTAATAGATACCTTTCCTAACTCTTGGGGTGATGCACGCACAAGAGATGCTTTTGTTCCTGGGTTATTCAAAGCTAATGTGATTACTTGAGACTCTATAGTGACATTGTGTTTTTGCGTTTTAAAGTAGACCAACATGAACACTAAGGCAATCTGAAAAACATACTTTATAGCAAATTGCTGATCAGCAGGTCGAAGAACTTTATAACATACTTGCTGCAATACTGTCAAAGAAAAAAAAACTGCAAGTGAATGACTAAGGAAAAGGAAGTAATAAGCCACCAGTTCTTCAGCAATGTCACCACATCGTAACCGACTTCAGTCGGGTAACAAAGTTCTTCTGGGCCCAATTTTTGTTTTGTATATCCCAATATAACATTTTAAATAAATTAGATTACAGGCTACACCCAGACAAATGATGGCAGATTTATTTTATTTTTTTAAGCAACTCCTTTTTGTGTGCAATTGGAAGGTATGCAGATTTTATATGCATAATTTAGGATTTGATTACAACAAAACCTTGCCCTGGACAGGACTGCTGTACTACTATCGAACCACAGTGTGATAAACTGCTTTCCGAAAACTACAGAACACTGAGTAAAGAAGATACTGTCTTCACAATAGGGGGGTTATGTCACAGTCCCTTAATGTTCTGAAATGATACTGTTCCGCATTTAAAGGAGTGCCTGTATTTTCTCATTCACTATAATTTAATGTATGTTTAGGTTCAGTGATCCTAAAAGGTTGTATTACATGTATGTGGTGCCGATTTGTTCTGTGTGTGTCTCTTCCTCTTTGAGTGGTAGAGTTGTTGTACATTAGTACCGTATGTTTTCCTCATCTCGTTTCTCAACCCCACAACTTATGTATTTATTGAAATTGTTTTCTGGCTGGTTGTGTGGAGATCGGGCAGCTTCTGGTTCGGTTTCCCCTCACAATAAAAATGGGTTTATGCAAACGCTTGAAATACAAAATAAAAATGAAAAGGTAAAACAAAATAAATCTTGTTTGTTTTTTTAAATGGTATTATATATTCTCTATAAATATTTGTTTTTGTTTAGCAGCACAAAGTTTACAGTGTGACTAGTTTCACAATTCTCATCCACCTGTAAGAGTGCGTGATTTCGATTAAGCGTGTGTCCACTCTTACTCAGGCGCGGCTGCATAAGTAACAATAGCGGCTGGTTTAATTGTTTTCAGTGTTTGATAGAGTACATCCAGATTCACCTGCGTAGTGTTTCTCAAGTTAAAAAAAACCCGATACATTTATGCTTGCAAAAGAAAATCGAAGGAAGAAAACGCACAAAAAGAGTCTACAGGAACTGCAAAGCGACAAAGTTATCCTTGGGATCATTTTTATTTTGCCTTCAATAAAACGTTTTCTAGTTTTACAAGCCCTTTTCTTTAACCACTGGACCACACAGCAAATAATACCTTTTGATTTTGTGCAGCCAATTAAAAGTTTTAAGACACTGGTATTCTGTCCGAAACCAGCAGTTTGTCAGTCCATAACGATTGTGACTAATTATATATTAAAGTAAAATTATACTTGAGCTGAAAGCTTCAGACACAAGGGGTAAAGTTTAAAAAAAAAAAAAAAAACACACTGCCATATATCATTGTTCCCAGTTCACCACTGTCGCAACAATAATGGAGAAGTGGCTTGTTACCACTACTTCTGTCTGGTGGTCATTTCATAAGAACTTCTCAGTAAAGAACGCACACACTGAGCAGCAGCAGCAATCGTTTTTGATATATAGATATAATGAAGATGTTTCAATCCCTTATCGCTCTTCTGGGGCTCCTTTGCTACCCATCACTGGACCATTTGCTTAATGCGTTTCCGAAAGTACACTTTGCCAAACCACAACTTGTGACGCTTTTGCAGCAAAGCGTAGCCCGTAGCCAGAGCCAAATTCATTTCTGGCTGAAAGCAACACACTGTGCCTTGGTGTGTTTTACAGACAGCAGATATTATTATTATTATTTATTTCTTAGCAGACGCCCTTATCCAGGGCGACTTACAATCGTAAGCAAATACAAGTAATACAATAAGAGCAAGAAATACAATAACTTTTGTTGAAGCAAAGTACAAATGTGACAAACCACAATTCAATAATACAGCAGATAATAGTGATAGTTACATCAGGATATGATTAAATAGTGATAGTTACATCAGGATGTGATTAAATACAAAGTACTACAGGTTAAACACTTGGCAGATTACAGTATTCTGAAGTACAGGATTAAATGCAGTAAAATAGGGGGCAGATAAGAGCAAAATAAAGCACTTTTTTGTAGTTAATCATATCCTGATGTAACTGTCACTGTTATCTGCTGTATTATTGAATTGTATTTTGTCACACTTGTACTTGCTTGAACCAAAGTCATTGTATTTCTTGCTCTTATTGTATTATTACTTGTACTGTAACACTTAATGTATTTGCTTACGATTGTAAATCGCCCTGGATAAGAGCGTCTGCTAAGAAATAAATAATAATAATAATTTGTATGTATCTGACAGCACGGTGACATGATTGACTTAAGATATAAATGAATGGGAACAACAGCACATCAAACACATTGTCCTACAAGGTACAGAAGCAGTAGCCTACTGTAGTTCTTATTTAACGCAGCCCGATAGATAGAGATAGATACCCACCCACCTAAGTCACTGTGAATGCCACGTTGGGGTCCGAGTGGCGTGACCGCTACCACCATCGTTGTTATCCGGTAAGATCCCCGGCGTTGCGCGATTTCAACTCCAGCGGAGATCGTCTTTCTAGACTTCCTTGCGTTACAACCACACAACTTCAGTCCCCTCAAACGCAATATTCCGTGGTTTCATAAAGTTCAGACATCAGTTCTTTCACTACACGAATAGCACATATACAGCACCCGTCCTACCGCTCTCCTCAACCATTGTCAGTCCCTTTTAATCTACCCCCCACAGTGCATTAACAGTTATTAGCAGCAGGTACTGTTAATCAAATGAAAGGGTGCAATTGACAGCATCCATTAACAAAGTAATTATACAGACGGGAGATGAAGGTGGTCAATTGATACGCCAATTGATGCGCCCATTAGTAAAGTCACTACAATAGGCCTATATAATGTGTACACCTTTATTTCTTCATTTTTTTTTTAAATGGCAGACACGTTGCCGCTATATGCCTTCATAGGTGTGTATTCAAACAAAAGTTAAATGCATTTTATGTAAATCAATTGGTCATTATTACAATACCTTCGTTTGTTCTTATGTGTTTGTAATTATTTAAATATAGGCCTATCGAACAATTTAGCGTTTTTCCTGATTGGTTACAAAGATTCCTTACAGGGATAACGTTTTTAAACAGTGTTTAAATCCTAAAGTTTAAACATTAAGGATATTAAAAAGAAATTAACATTCCTAGGAAAAACAAAGGCTTTAATTTATTTCTCGAAAAATTAAATCAAAAAGATGTTTTACGTTTCTTCCCAGATGTATTGCAACACATTGGCCAAGTATGCCAGATGCCATTCAAGAATGCCTTGAAATCAGTTATATTTTAGTCAAATTCTTAATTCAGAGAGTGTGTGATTTCATTGTGCAAACATCACCTCCCACAAAATCTGCCAAAACAGAATTATGAAATATCTCGCATTCTAAAATGAATCAAGTCGCTGCTATAATGGAACCACATGCTAGTTTGTGTTGCATTGCATTTTTGTTATGAGAGCAATACTCCTAATGCAGATAATATACAAGTTGCGGGCAGTAGCCGAGAGTTAACTTTCAAACCTGACTACATTTCTTTCCTTTTTGCTTTCCCCATTTAGCAAAAAAAAAAAAAAAAAAAAAAAGAAAAAAACACAAAACAAAAAAAAAACACACCTAAAGCAAAGTCAGTTTTATTCATCGATACAGTCCATAGAATAAGCTACTGTAATTCACAAATCCTAAATATTACTGAGAAGTGACAATTGTCAAGTCTATTCACTAGAGGCCACTGTTACTATTTTGGATAACTGTAAAAGTAGGCGAATAAACAACATTTTTTAAAAAAAAAAAAAGTAATTTTCTAGGAAACACGAGTGGGCTGTGGGACGGAAGTGGGAGAGATGGACAGGTGTTCTTGGAAGAAGTTGGTTAATGCATTTCTCGGATTTCAATGGGCTGCATACATCTGGCAGCACTGTGACGTGTTTGAAACTATAAATGAATGGAACCAACAGCACAGCAACCACACTGTCCTGCAAGGTACAGAAGCAGTAGCCTACTGTAGTTCAGAACAAACAGTTAAATCACCCTCGGATAACAACAATGGCAGGTGAGTAAACTAAAGACTTGCTTATTTCTGAAAACGTATCAAATCATTTTTAAATGGTAATACACTATTTTTTTATGTTATACAAAGTTTGTGCATGTTACACAGTAATAATATGTTTGCAGCTGTTAAAATATTTAACTAAGTTATAAAAAACGATCTTTGGATATGAGAGAAGCAGGGATTCATTGTGGAGAGGAATACACACTAACACTGATGCCACCAATACACCATATACCAGACGATACTAAAAGATACTAAGTTCATTTGGTTAAATGGGGTACTCAACTATTTTAGTCACCGTTATATTTACTCATTTTCTAAATAAATAAATAAATAAATAAATATAATAATAATAATAATAATAATAATAATAATAATAATCTTTAATTGTACAACAAGCATGTTTGGTATTATAGAAAAGTGTTTCAAAATATGTAAACTTCACTTTTGTTTGTATGTCAGATTTCTAATTAGGAAACGTTTCTTTTTTCAATACAATGTAAACTATTATGCAGTTTACAATTTGGTCTGGAAACGCATATACTGTAAGACAAATACTTGCTAAAATTACTGCAAAGCAATTCTCGAAAAATAGTTTAGCTCACAGAAAAGTGACATTTAAAATAATAAGGAAAGCTGTCTAATGTAAATGCAATTTTAAATGTAAGATGCAGCGTTTTGAATTTAAATTGTTGTTTAGCATCTCTCCCAACTTTTACCCCGGTTTGCCATGTTTATTAATACCATGCCTCGTTATTCTTTACAAAGCTTACCTATACTTTATTATGCTTTCACTATGATAAACGCATATAAGGGTTAATCGGTCCCTGTGCAATCTGCTTTGCGTTGCAGTGCTGCAAGCCCAGCCGCCACAGTGCCTGCAGCTTCTATTACCTACAATTAAACCCCACTGATTAGGTACCCTAAAAACGTCAGCTGCAACTCCAATCAATAACTTGTTTTCTTCCCCAACAGCAGCACAGTAATGCTGAGCAGCTGTTCATTAATCCCCTTGCACATTCCTGTGGCTGATTTCATGACAGGCACCTCAAGGTGTTTTAGAGGAGATAGATATTATTGGTAAATCCTGGCCAAGTTAGACTGTCTAGAATGACTCCCTATGATGCCCGATACAGATGCCCATAACCGACGCTCTATTTTCTTCTCTGGTTCACAGCTCTGGACATTGAGAGGTGCGAGTTGGAATGCGAGATAAACAACTTCGGTCACCGAACGTACCTGAACGGCAGAGATCGGCTGATTGTGAGGAGGGGCCAGCCTTTCACCATCACCCTGCATCTCCGCTCTGGGCAATTCCAGCCTGGCATGACCACCTTCAGCTTTGTCGCCGAGACAGGTAACCTTTCACAATACTGCGGAAGCTCAAATTAAAAGGAGACCTTTTTTAAAAAATAAGCTTTTCAGTTTTATGTAGCATTTTTAAATGCAGCACACATGTTGTAGCAGCATTTTAACTGTAAACATATCTCCACCTTCTTAAAACCTAGAATATGAAGATTGGAATGAACTAAACAATTAATTTTAAAAAAGGCTCTTTAATCCAGGGGGTTTAAAAGGCAGGTCAGCAATTAGAAAGAGGGAGGTAATTGTGAAAGGTACTTGTTGTATAGCAGCAGTTTTGAAAGACCGAGTGGTGTTGTCGGTTCGTTTCATTAGCTGGGTACAGACTGTACAGCAACTGTTCTAAGTGGTGTGGAACAGAGACAAGAGCAGCGTGCTTCGTTGTGCAGAAGTACGGGAACAGAGATTCAAAAAAAGGCGACAGTGTTGGTGACCAGAAAGGATTACTTTATTCCAGAACCGAAGGTACCTGTGTGGAGTGACTGCAAAATAAAAAGCGAGTAGGGCTTATATTTTGGTCTGGCCGGAGGAAGCTGCAACGCGTCTGCAGCCTGGAATGAAGTGAAGCTGGTGCACTCGCCAAACAGATCTCTCCAGTGAGTAACCGAGACCGCAGACTTGCGGGATCCATTTGTGCTTGGTTTCTTTGAAAAGAAAGACAGCGTTCTGTGTGTACCTGTTTTAAAAGAAAGTCACCATATGAAATGGACTGTTACTCACCTGCTTATGTGCCTGCTGTATGCAGCGTTCAACCCGTTTTCTACAGCTGTATTAATTGTTGCCAAACTGAATAAGTTTAAACAGGCAAAGTTTTATACCAGCGCTATAGTGTGCACGCGCTGAGTTAATAAAAGCCTGTGCTTTGTGGACTGTTAGTCTACGTGTTCTTTTAAGCAACTACATTCTTTTCATGGACTGTGTTTTATTTGAGTGAGGCTGGTTGCTTAATCCCAGGAAGGAAACAAACCACACGGACGGTGGTAGTTGTGTTTTATTTGTTTGTTTTAGTTCGTCAGGATCCGGCCAAGCAGCAGGCTGTCAATGTCAGTGTTCACCAGCAGAGGGCGACCAAGGGTCCGATTACTTGGAAGACTTACCTGTTCCCTGGAAAAGGATTACAAACTACATTTCCCAACAGCCCTTGTGGATTATAAAGAAAGTGAACCATTGACACTTACCTGGCAAGACTTTTGTTCCGAGACCAGGTTTACTGTTACCAGCAGCGTCGGGATGGAACTTGGACTGGTCTCTATGCTAAAGCAACATGTTTTTCCTTGCAATGAGGACAGCTCGTGCAAGCAGTAGAGAGGGTTGAAGAAGTGAGATCAGTGGGCAGGGTTTCTTTTGTTTTGTTTATTTTCATAAACGTTCTGTTGAGACTTTGAACTTTTGTTTAAGAAAATAATAAAAATGCCTATTCTTCAACCCTACCAAGTGCCTCGGTGTCACCTCTCATGCTGCCAGTTGGCTACCACACTAAAATACAGAACAGATTGTTCACTATATATATATATATATATATATATATATATATTATTGGCATCCCCACTGATACTCCAGTGGAAAATAAGTATAAACACATACATGCTTTGAGAGCTTCCACCGGAAAGGCGTGAACTGTGAACTTCAAGACCCAGTGAGAAAATAGCCCATCAGTTTATCATAACATCAATAACAAAAGCTGGACTGGGTCCAAGTGCTTTTTATTCTGATCAAAAAGCTTTAACTCATAAGTTACTGTTCAGGAAACACATCAGGAAGTGGCTGTGACCGTGGCTTATCAAGCTCGTAGTAAAACCTGGAATGGGTGAAACTGCTATGCAACAGGAGTCTTATTTCCAGACCTGCATATGTTGGCTTCTTTAATACATTTAGGTGTTCTTCACATTTGTCGGCTGTTCATGCCATAAAACAAAAAAAGTGATTTGTGAACGGGGCACTAGAGAAGCCATGAAGCAGTAACAAGTACCATGCCATGAGAATGGAACACAATGGTGAAATGGTTACCAACGTTTCTCCGGTCAGAAAGCTTGGTGACTTCATAGAAAGTGAAGTGTATGCCGGCTCCACTTGCAGATAAACAAGGCAGTATACTGTAAGCGATCACAAATGTAACATGACATTGCTGCTCATCTGAGAAAGTTGTAAACTCACTGATTAGCCTTAAATCACTATAGCCCTGGAATGCAGTTGTTCAGCTAGTAATAGTTAATGTCATCTTTGTTTAACTATTTAGGGCAGCAGTGTGGAGTAGTGGTTAGGGCTCTGGACTCTTGACCAGAGGGTCGTGGGTTCAATCCCAGGTGGGGGACACTGTTGCTGTACCTTTGAGCAAGGTACTTTTCCTAGATTGCTCCAGTAAAACCCAACTGTATAAATGGGTAATTGTATGTAAAAATAATGTAATTGTATGTAAAAAAAATAAATAATGTGATATCTTGTAACAATTGTAAGTCGCCCTGGATAAGGGCATCTGCTAAGAAATAAATAAAAAGAACTACTCATGAAGGTTATGATTTAACAGTTCTCTGCTACATTTTTCTATCCCACCCTATAAAACAGTCACATCATTTCCTGTGTTTCTTTCCCAGTACTACAATGTTCAAATTCAGCCAGTAACTCTCAAATTCACTTGACTGACTTGTTGGTTCTCTGTTAATTAAAACGACATTTTCTGAAGCAGCCTGGCTAGTCTAGACTGCTAACATAAATAACCAATGCTGCCAGCCTCAATATACAGCACTGTGTCCAACATTAGAAAAAGACTGGAAAAGTATTATTGTGTAGGTGGCGGGTCTTGATAGATTTTCCTTAGATCTGATCACCCAGTGTCTGTGCTGGAATATCGGTATTGTAGATGCTTTGAGCATGGATTTTACATAATTTGATTTTGTACAGCAAGTCTCCAGACCCTGGAGGAAACATTTAGGAAATGCATGTGCAAAACCACTATTACAAATAGATTAGATATTTTCACGGGTTCTCTTACTTTTACTGGAATATTATTAGAAACAGTAATTCATTCTTTTTTTTCTGCCTCTACTCTGCAGGCCCCAGCCTGTGCGAGTCAGCCGGCACCAAGGCAGAGTTCTCCCTCTCGGGTGCGGTCGATCTGAACCAGTGGAGTGCGGCGGTGTCCTGCCACTCGGGCAACACCGTGTCCCTGTCCATCTGCTCTCCGCCCGACGCCAGGATTGGCCGCTACTCGCTGACAATGACGCAGGGCGGCAGCACCCGGCTCGGAGACTTCATCCTGCTCTTTAACCCCTGGTGTCCAGGTAACATTCTTTTCTCGTTAGTTCATTCAATGTGAAAGCAGGTTTACCACCAGCTTATGCTGCTGGCAAAGGTGAATTAACAGACCGCAGAGCATTTATAGAGTGGAGCGTCATCAGCTACTGAAGACTACTGTGGAGTGAGCCAAGAATGTTCTGATAACTTAACACCGACACCTCAGAATTATACTGGAAGCCAGTGGAAATTTGGTGGACTGGATATGTGGGCAGTGTATAGTTAAAGAGCTGAAGTTTCAATAGGGCCGATTTCAGCAGGCCAGCCAGAAGAGCATTACTGTACATTAATCAATACGGCACACATGTACATGGAGGACGAGGCAGAGCTCAAAGAGTATGTGTTGACTCAGGAAGATCTGCCTTTCCTCACTAATTTATTTCGCTTTCTGACCTCAGAAATCAATACATGGGATTAAACAGGTGTGGTTAGGCCAAATATACTAGTTGGTGCACTGGAATGTGTTTGACTTGCCTACTGAAACATAAAATGTATTACTAAAGTTTTTATTACTCACAAGGTGGCCATTAATTTATGAAAAATATTTTTTAAAAATCATGCAACTAGTCTCTTTTTCAAATATGACCGTGCCAAGAACACATCTTTAGGGTGAATGTAGGTCTTTCTGTGACTTACGTTCACTGGGATCTGCGTTTCTGTTTCCTCCTCGTCTAGTTTGAACCTGGCATCCTGGATGCTTGCCTGCAGCTGTTGGACATGAACCCTAAATACTTAAGTAACTCAGACCAGGACTGCTCCAAAAGAAACGACCCGATCTATGTGAGCAGGGTGGTGAGCGCGATGGTGAGTAACACATTGAACACACGTGATGGTGAATAACATATCAATGATCTGGGACCATCACAATAAGACAGTAAAACAAACCCAAAGCAGCGTGGTACAAGTGGCAGGTGTTTCTATCAGTGCCACATTCTACTGGATCTTGGGAGATGGAAGCCAGTGGAATGCAGGTGTGATTTCTCGTTTCCAGATAAACTGCAATGATGATAAGGGGGTGCTGGCTGGCAACTGGGGTGACTGCTCTGACGGGGTGAGCCCGATGAGCTGGAATGGCAGTGTGGAGATTCTCCGGAACTGGTGTGGGTTGGCCTGCCAGCCAGCCAGTATGCCAATGTCACATTTTATATAAGCAGCACACAAAAAGTCTATTGCAGTCTTCATTTTACATTGTATAGCGGTACACTGTTACTTTCAATACAGTCTATCAGCCGCTGCAAATCCTGTTCTCTCTCTCTAGGAGTTTTCTGCTGTGGGACCATCTCAGTAAAAGCAATAAAGGAAGGAGAGCTGACCTTCAAGTATGACGCCCCCTTTGTGTTTGCAGAGGTCAATGCAGACGTGGTGTACTGGGTGAAGCACAAAGACGGCAGCCAGAAGAAGATGAGTTACTGTGATGAGGTGGGCCAGCACATCAGCACCAAGAGTGTGGGCAAAGACACCAGAGAGGACATCACACATTTATACAAGTACCCTGAGGGTAAGGGGCAGCACAAACTAATAGGGCAATATCGTCGCGAAATTTCCTCCAAATTCATCCTCAAAAATGCTAATGCTAAGCACTTTATAATGGTTTAATATTAATGTTATATTTACACAGTTGTCGTCATCTTATAATTATAATACAATTTAGTTATTCAGCTGTGACTCCATTCAGGTGCAACCAACCAGAAACTACTCTCTTTTACAGGGTTACTGTGGCTGATTGTTTACCATGTCTTCTACTTCCTCATTCATTCCTGCACATGCCTTATCATTCTATCATTCCAATCCGAAGGCAAAGTGGACAACTCTACTTATGCCAGTGTCAGCTCCAGCAAACTGGTTTAGCATTACCAACACATTTTCTTTCATACGATTACCTATACATTTCACTCTACACCAGGCTCTGAGGAGGAGAGGCATGTGTTTGAGAAAGCCAACCACCAGAACATGCTGCTGAAACCAAAGCCCGCACCAGGCCTAGGCATCAAGATCAAGGTGACAGAGGGCATGAAGAAAGGGTGTGACTTTAATGTCTACGCAGTTGTCACCAACAACACGCCCAAGCCCAAGGAGTGCCACCTGACGTTCTGTGCCCGTGCTACCCGCTACAACAGCACCGTGGGGGAAGAGTGTGGCATGAAGGACCTAGGTATGCAGATCCCACCTAACGAAGGTGAGGTCCACTGCAATACACTCTCCCCAATGTCATACTGAGACTTCCCAGACTTCAGCAAAGAAGAAATTAGACTATTTTGAAACCTCCAGCTCCCCCACTAACTTTTTGTATTTTAGATTACATATACATAAACAACATCTCATGTTTGTTGTACGTTCTGTAAAGATCTTGCCTGTGAAAATGAACTGATTTTCTTTGATTTCAGGGAAGCAGATCCCCCTAAGACTAAATTACAGCAAGTACTGTGAAGCCATAAAAGAGGACAACCTCATAAAGCTGGTAGCTCTTCTCATCAACAATGAAACCATAGATTCTGTGTTGGCAGTGAGGGACATTTATCTGGAGAACCCCGAGATTAAAATCAAGGTAGATGTGTTGTAAATACCCATACCCAGATTCAACTTGAAGTATGAACATTTTGAGATTCTTGGATATTTTCAAATTTCATAGAGGTTTGGAGGTTTATTAAAATTATTTAAAAACAGCAGGTAATACAAGAAAACATTTAGAACAACTTCATTAAAACCCATTTACTCTAATGTTCTTAGAAAATAATCAATGTGACCTTTTTTACATTGGAAAAAAGTCATCAGTATGAAGCTATTAGCAAGCCCAAGACTGCTTGATGATATTAATGAGTGCAGTATCAGTGCAATGATCGTATCACTCTCATGATGTGGCCTGTCTTCAAGTCTCATGACACTGAATAAGGTCCTTCTCATTTGCTATGTTATTAAAATGTCTACTTTGCTGGTCCTTCAAGGTAGGAAACTGTAGTTTGTTTGTTTCTTTTCAGATACTGGGTGAACCAAAACAAAACCGCAAGCTGGCTGCCGAGATCACATTGAAGAACCCCCTGTCTGAACCACTGCATGGCTGTTTGTTCTGTGTGGAGGGGGGAAACCTCACTGATGGAAAGGCAATCCAAGAACCGTAAGTTACCTCCAATACAGAAATGCAGGACTGTGCCATGCAGTGAGATATCTCTAAATGACCATTTGGCTTGCCAAAGTAGATCAGGTAATATTTTTATTTTTCTCTCTTTTTAGCATTGCATCGGTCAGCCCTGGCCAGGAGGCCAAGGTGAAGGTGTACTTCACCCCAAAGCAATCAGGGCTCAGGAAGCTGGTTGTGGATTTCAACAGCAACAAGCTGCGTGATGTCAAGGGTTACAGGAACATCATCATCGGCAAATAGGCTGTCAGCTGCAAGACATGAAGAAGAGAGGGGGCGCTAAACTCTGAACCAAATCACAAGACTCCCTAACCTTTCAGAAACAAGAAGGGTGGCATTTGTATGTTTTGTTCTGAAGCAAATTTGTGATATTTACAACCAGGGTAGAAAATGTTAAGAAACTAGTGTTGATTTGATCAACCAATACCCCACCGGGTTATGTATGTAAAATTGCAGCCAGGCTATCATGTAACAGTAACAATGCTCACACTGTGAATCTCAGCAAGCTCTAAAACTGTTTCAACAGTGTGTGTGTGTGTGTGTGTGTGTGTGTGTGTGTGTGTTGCCCAACCCATATCTAGTGCTGATAACTCATCTGGAATTAATATCACCATTATACCTTGTGTTTTCGATTCTGGGTGTGTGTTTTATTTCATTATTATTCTTGTGCCAGAAATGTTTCATGCAATTAATAGTACTTAAACATTGTCAATTTTGGTGGTTAATTTTCAAAATATGTTAGTGAATATTGTGTACATTTATTACATTTTACAAATTTCACTAGTATTAAATCTACTTTTTAAAAATGTAATCTTAAATGCATGTTCTGTTTTTCTCAGTTAATTGTTGTTCTAAGAAGTAAACATGCTCAAAATGTGATTTGCATTTCAGTTTCAGCTGCAATTTTTTTTTTGTTTTGTTTTGTTTACACAACTTTTTTTTTTTTAGCTTCATGTGAAGAGTCTTCTTTAGACTCTGTGACAGGAGTGCTCTAGCACTCGCCTTAAGAATTTATGCCAATAAGGATACGTTTGTATATTTTATATCCCCCGCTGTAGATCTCTATTGTGAACGAACTACAAGAAACAACAAAATAAGAAAGAAAGAAAGAAAGAATTTCAAATGGAAGCATAACAAATCCAGAATGATGACCTTTGATTTTTATGAACTTTTAACTTTTTTAAATGTTAGATAATGAAGTACCTTTGAAAGATATAGTTCTGTTTTTGCTGTAATCTTTAGAGTATAAAAACCTAAAGTTTATTTTCATGTCTACTTAGGTCAATCATGAAGAAACTTTTGCTGGTACATTTCAATCTGTACTGATTCAGCCTGTCTTAAATGTTTATGCTATAAGAAATCGATCAAGTAACCAAGCAATAAAACACTTGTATACTGTATAAAAATGAAAAGGTAGTCTGTTACTGTGACTGTCAAAGCCCTGGTCAGAATCATTACAACACAAACTCAATCTTGTTCGTCACAAGTGTTGTTAATCGTTGACCCAAAACTGTAATAATATTAATTCCTTGCATGCATTTTATTGAGGTGTTCCAATTCATGCGCCCATCAGTAAAGTCACTAATTTTATATATATATTATATAGTGTCCTCCGCCTGGGATTGAACCCACGACCCTCCGGTCAAGTCCAGAACCCTAACCACTACTCCAAACTGCTATATATAATAAGTACAACTTGATTTATTTCTTCATTTTAATTTTTTTTTTTTAAATGGCAGACACGTTGCCGCTAGACGCCTTCATAGGTGTGTATTCAAACAAAGTTAAATGCATTTTATGTAAATTAATTGGTCATTATTACAATCCGTTACTTCGTCTGTTCTTATGTGTTTGTATTTATTTAAATATAGGCCTATCGAACAATTTAGCGTTTTCCTGATTGGTTACAAAGATTCCTTACAGGGATAACGTTTTTAAACAGTGCTTAAATCCTAAAGTTTAAACATTAAGGATATTAAAAAGAAATTAACATTCCTAGGAAAAACAAAGGCTTTAATTTATTTCTCGAAAAATTAAATCAAAATATGTTTTTCGTTTATTCCCAGATGTATTGCAACACACTGGCCATGTATGCCAGATGCCTTTCAAGAATGCCTTGAAATCAGTTATATTTAGTCAAATTCTTAATTCAGAGAGTGTGTGATTTCATTGTGCAAAAATCCGGGTTCCAGAGTAACACCGCTGGTAGTCCCTGAACAATTAAATTAAAGGATGTACTTATTCCTACACCTCCCACAAAATCTGCCAAAACACAGAATTATGAAATATCTCGCATTCTAAAATGAATCAAGTCGCTGCTATAATGGAACCACATGCTAGTTTGTGTTGCATTGTATTTTTGTTATGAGAACAATACTCCTAATGCAGATAATATACAAGTTGCGGGCAGTAGCCGAGAGTTAACTTTCAAACCTGACTACTATTTTTTTTTTTGCTTCCCCAATTTGGCAAAAAAAAAAAAAAAAAGCCTAAAGCCAAGTCAGTTTTATTCATCGATACAGTCCATAGGATAAGCTACTGTAATTCACAAATCCTAAATATTACCGAGAAGTGACAATTGTCAAGTCTATTCACTAGAGGTCACTGTTACTATTTTGGATAACTGTAAAAGTAGGCGAATAAACAACATATTTTTTTTTAAAAGTCATTTTCTAGGAAACACGAGTGGGCTGTGGGACGGAAGTGGGAGAGCTGGACAGGTGTTCTTGGAAGAAGTTGGTTAATGCATTTCTCGGATTTCAATGGGCTGTATACATCTGGCAGCACTGTGACGTGTTTGACTCAAGCTATAAATGAATGGAACCAACAGCACAGCAACCACACTGTCCTGCAAGGTACAGAAGCAGCAGCCTACTGTAGTTCAGAACAAACAGTTAAATCACCCTCGGATAACGACAATGGCAGGTGAGTAAACTAAAGACTTGCTTATTTCTGAAAACGTATCAAATCAGTTTTAAATGGGAATAGACTAATTTTAAGGTTATACAAATTTTGTGCATGTTACACAGTAATAATCTGTTTGCAGCTGTTGGAAAATATTTAACTAAGTTATATAAATAGCGATCTTTGGATCCACGTTTATTTAGGAGGGACAGCTTGCATCGTAATAATGCTGGCACTGTTTATTTGAAGACTTTTTTTCAGCTCGGATATGTAGTTAATACAGCTTTTGCAATGAACTAAAGAATATAATTCAAACGCGTGGTTAAAAGATTTATTTTGTTTTGAGTGTATTAAAAACAAGAAAACGTGATCGTTTCGTTGTGGATATGATTATTTGCGCGTTAAAAATACCTTTTAAGGCAACGATTTGAAATTGAAAATAAGCAATATCTGAAGAATGTTTGAAGAGCCAAAGGGTTGTGGGAAGCGTGTTGTTTCCGAATTCCCTGGGGTCTAAAAACGGGTATTTTGTATACATGTTAATTATGAAGATGGAAGCATTTATAATGCAGCCTAGGACTGTGCGTTGCTATGAGAGAAGCAGGGATTCATTGTGGAGAGGAATACACACTAACACTGATGCCACCAATATAGCATATACCAGAAGACACGAAAAAAAACTAAGTTCATAAGTTAATTTGACTAAATGGGGTACTCAACTATTTTAGTCACCGTTTCATTTACTCATTTTCTAACCAATAATAATAATAATAATAATAATAATAATAATAATAATAATAATAATTTATTATTATTATTATTATTATTATTATAATCTTTAATTGTGCAACAAGCATGTTTGGTATTATAGAAAAGTGTTTCAAAATATGTAAACTTCACTTTTGTTTGTATGTCAGTTATTTCTAATTAGGAAACGTTTCTTTTTTCAATGCAATGTAAAACTCTACATGGAAAATTAATGTATTAATTCTGCACTATTATGCAGTTTACAGTTTGGTCTGGAAACGCATATACTGTAAGACAAATACTCGCTAAAATTACTGCAAAGCAATTCTCGAAAAATAGTTTAGCTCACAGAAGTGACATTTAAAATAATAAGGAAAGCTGTCTGTAATGACAGCCGCCACATCTTTAAAAACTGGGGGTAATGTGTTAATATGTTATTGAAAGGCAAACTACAACTATCTAAAATGGGTTGCTAGGCAAGTGTCTCGAACAGTATAGTATAGTATAGATCACTCTACGCTGAATTTAATTTAAAAATGCTTTGAGAGTGAGACCGCTAAAGGAAAATCATACAGACTCGATACAGAGGCAACAGAACTGAATTGTAAAAGTAAAACAAAACAAATCGATTTTAAGATTTTTTTCGGTAACTTCCAATACAGACAAATGTATACAATCTAGATTATTTATTGCCAGTTAGCAAGAAATACTATGTACTGTGCATCTGTAGATTATAAACTTTGTCACTGTGTATAATTCTTTGCTAAAGTGTAAACAGTTGAATGTGAGCTGCCTGCAGCTGGGTTTGGTGTTATCTTAATATTTACTTAAAACTAGCCCTGCCAAAAAAAAAAAAAAAAAAAAAAAAAAAAAAGTTATCAATTTTAAATGCAAGCTGCAGCGTTTTGAATTTAAATTGTTGTTTAGCATTTCTCTCCCAACTTTTACCCTGGTTTGCCATGTTTATTAATACCATGCCTCGTTATTCTTTACAAAGCTTACCTATACTTTATTATGCTTTCACTGTGCTTTATTACTGTGTGTTTTCACTATGATAAACGTATATAAGGGTTAATCGGTCCCTGTGCAATCTGCTTTGCGTTGCAGTGCTGCAAGCCCAGCCGCCACAGTGCCTGCAGCTTCTATTACCTACAATTAAACCCCACTGATTAGGTACCCTAAAAACGTCAGCTGCAACTCCAATCAGTAACTTTCCAAGGGCTAGCAGATTACAAACCTAATGAACCCCAGGGGAGTTGCATTCCCAGCCCCAGGATTAAAGCATTCAATCAATACAGATTCCTCTGCTCTTTCCAGCACCACAGTAGATCTCCCCTGAGCCTTCATTTTCTTGCTAAAATTCGACCTTAAAGCCCAACCTTATCAGGCAGTGTGAAATGTGAGCCTTCATAATTTATGTCCTTGAACTGAAAGATGTTATAACAGCAGAACTAAAAAAAAAAAAAAGCTGAGAATTTCAAAAACCCAAAGTAAAGTTTAGGGTATTTTTTCTCTTTCAAGCTTCTTTGAGCTTCACAGATACAGTATTTACAGCTTTACAAACTGCAGTGTTCTAGTGGCACAACAAGGAATAACTTCACTATCACCCCCCCCGTCCCCCGTCCCCCCCCGTCCCCCCGTCCCGACTGTTTTACAATGATTTTATTTAATGAAAGTGTGCTGTATACAGTCCGAGTACAACATAGTGTAAATGGACTGACTTTCTGATAACAAAAAAAACAAAAAGGTGCTGGCTGGATATTGATAGAAAAGGCTACTTAGCCGTGTTGTTGATCCTGTATCATCGGGATCCTTTGTTCTGCATTGGATTTACAGACTTTTGGGAGGACAAATGGAAACAACAGCTTTTCAAAGTTGGAGTGCAAGCTCAAATTTAGCAATTCAAATAAATGAGAACTACCTTGTTCCAAAAATGAGGTACCTTGACATTAGGCCACTATGGTATATTAGTTAGCCTAGAGCATTCACCTGCATTTGTATTTATTTGTTCATTTTCCATCAACTACTGCAATGCCAGAGGCGCCAATCCTATTTAGACAACAGTGTGATGTTATCATGGTCTGCTGTGCACTTTGGCGAAAGTCTTCATCCATCACGCTACCTGTGGTGCTGACAGGGTGATTGATCATCGCCACACCAGAGACTCAAAGAGAGTATCTTTTCTATTTTTGGTTACACTCTCAAACAATTACTGAGACGATGACTACGACTACTGCTACTACCACAGCTCCAAATGCACAGTTTCTTTTGGTTCATTAACATAACACTATTTTGACATGCTCAACACTGAAATGCAATTGTGTATCAAAGGGTTGCACATCATTTCAAACAGGTTCTGTTGAACCATTCAAGTCTTTGCATATAGTCTTTAAATAACAAACATTCTGTTTATATACCTAGCACTCGTTGCCAGCACTGGCAGGAGCATGGGGCTTGGAAACTGTTTGACTAACATATAAAAGCCCTTCTATTAAGCAAGAGTTTTCCAGACTTTACAGCTTTAGAATGCCTGCTTTTCACTAGCACGTTTATGCAAAGCTTCAGGAGACAGGATTCAAAATAGTGTAAATATTGTGCAGAGTGGACACGGTCACTATTTTATTTCTGAATATAAACCACTTCTGTGCCTGTTTAATGATGCACTTTCTGTGGGGCACACAGCACCTCCTGATGATTAGCTTCCTCACAATCACTTAGGAATGTTTTCTTCCCCAACAGCAGCACAGTAATGCTGAACAGCTGTTTATTAATCCCCTTGCACATTCCTGTGGCTGATTTCATGACAAGCACCTCAAGGTGTTTTAGATGAGATAGATATTATTGGTAAATCCTGGACAATGCCCGATACAGATGCCCATAACCGACGCTCTATTTTCTTCTCTGGTTCACAGCTCTGGACATTGAGAGGTGCGAGTTGGAATGCGAGATAAACAACTTTGGTCACCGAACGTACCTGAACGGCAGAGATCGGCTGATTGTGAGGAGGGGCCAGCCTTTCACCATCACCCTGCATCTCCGCTCTGGGCAATTCCAGCCTGGCGTGACCACCTTCAGCTTTGTCGCCGAGACAGGTAACCTTTCACAATACTGCGGAAGCTCAAATTAAAAGGAGACCTTTTAGGATCTTAAAACCTAGAATATGAAGGTCAGAATGAACTAAAAACTTTAAAAACACTTTATATAATTTTTTTTTTTTTTTTTTAAATTTATTTATTTATTTATTTATATATATATATATATATATATATATATATATATATATATATATATATATAGCTCAAAGAGCCAGCTGCCCTACGTATATATATATATATATATATATATATATATATATATATATATATATATATATATATATATATATATATATATAGGCAGAATGTTTGCACTCAGGAAACAATATGCATCCCGACTGATATTCCAGTCTCAGTGGAAAATAAGTATAAACACATACATGCTTTGAGAGCTTCCACCGGAAAGGCTTGAACTGTGAACTTCAAGACCCAGTGAGAAAATAGCCCTTCAGTTTATCATAACATCAATAACAAAAGCTGGACTGGGTCCAAGTGCTTTTTATTCTGGAGAGCTTCAAAGAATAAGGTGAACACAGTGGAACACTGCTTGCCCTCCTGATTTTGTCTTAGAAAAAAAAAAAAAAACAATTTGATCAAAAAGCTTTAACTCATAAGTTACTGTTCAGGAAACACATCAGGAAGTGGCTGTGACCGTGGCTTATCAAGCTCGTAGTAAAACCTGGAATGGGTGAAACTGCTATGCAACCTGTTATTTCCATCCCTGTATATGATGGCTTCTTTAATACATTTAGGTATTCTTGACATTTGTCGACTGTTAATGCCATAAAACAAAAAAAAGTGATTTGTGAACGGGGCACTAGAGAAGCCATGAAGCAGTAACAAGTGCACACATGTTGTAGCAGAATTTTAACTGTAAACATATCTCCACCTTCTTAAAACCTAGAATATGAAGATTGGAATGAACTAAACAATTAATTTTAAAAAAGGCTCTTTAAAAAAAGAATATTATATTATTTATATATATATATATATATATATATATATATATATATATATATATATATATATATATATATATATATATATATATATATATATATATATATATATATATATATAATTATTGGCATCCCCACTGATACTCCAGTGGAAAATAAGTATAAACACATACATGCTTTGAGAGCTTCCACCGGAAAGGCATGAACTGTGAACTTCAAGACCCAGTGAGAAAATAGCCCATCAGTTTATCATAACATCAATAACAAAAGCTGGACTGGGTCCAGGTGCTTTTTATTCTGATCAAAAAGCTTTAACTCATAAGTTACTGTTCAGGAAACACATCAGGAAGTGGCTGTGGCTTATCAAGCTCGTAGTAAAACCTGGAATGGGTGAAACTGCTATGCAACTGGAGTCTTATTTCCAGACCTGCATATGTTGGCTTCTTTAATACATTTAGGTGTTCTTCACATTTGTCGGCTGTTCATGCCATAAAACAAAAAAAGTGATTTGTGAACGGGGCACTAGAGAAGCCATGAAGCAGTAACAAGTACCATGCCATGAGAATGGAACACAATGGTGAAATGGTTACCAACGTTTCTCCGGTCAGAAAGCTTGGTGACTTCATAGAAAGTGAAGTGTATGCCGGCTCCACTTGCAGATAAACAAGGCAGTATACTGTAAGCGATCACAAATGTAACATGACATTGCTGCTCATCTGAGAAAGTTGTAGACTTACTGATTAGCCTTAAATGGTTATTACTATAGCCCTGGAATGCATTTGTTCAACTAGTAATAGTTAATGTCATCTTTGTTTAACTGTTTTTTGACATTAAATATTATAAGATCTCATCAAAACAGTCACATCATTTCCTGTGTTTCTTTCCAGTACTGCAATGTTCAAATTCAGCCAGTAACTCTCAAATTCACTTGACTGACGTGTCGGTTCTCTGTTAAAATTACGACATTTTCTGAAGCAGTCTGGCTAGTCTAGACTGCCAACATAAATAACCAATGCTGCCAGCCTCAATACACAGCACTGTATCCAACATTAGAAAGAGACTGGAAAAAAGTATTATTGTGTAGGTGGCGGGTCTTGATAGATTTTCCTTAGATCTGATCACCCAATGTCAGTGCTGGAATATCGGTATTGTAGATGCTTTGAGCATGGATTTTACATAATTCGATTTTGTACAGCAAGTCTCCAGATCCTGGAGGAAACATTTAGGAAATGCATGTGCAAAACCACTATTACAAACAGATTAGATATTTTCACGGGTTCTCTTACTTTTACTGGAATATTATTAGAAACAGTGATTCATTCTTTTTTTCTGCCTCTACTCTGCAGGCCCCTGCCCGTGCGAGTCAGCCGGCACCAAGGCAGAGTTCTCCCTCTCGGGCGCGGTCGATCTGAACCAGTGGAGTGCGGCGGTGTCCTGCCACTCAGGCAACACCGTGTCCCTGTCCATCTGCTCTCCGCCCGACGCCAGGATTGGCCGCTACTCGCTGACAATGACGCAGGGCGGCAGCACCCGGCTCGGAGACTTCATCCTGCTCTTTAACCCCTGGTGTCCAGGTAACATTCTTTTCTAGTTTGGTAGAGGTGCAGCCTTTAAATTAGACAGTACGTCTAGTTCATTCAATGTGAAAGCAGGTTTGCCACCAGCTTATGCTGCTGGCAAAGGTGAATTAACAGACCGCAGAGCATTTATAGAGTGGAGCGACATCAGCTACTGAAGACTACTGTGGAGTGAGCCAAGAATGTTCCGATAACTTAACACAGACACCTCAGAATTATACTGGAAGCCAGTGGAAATTTGGTGGACTGGATATGTGGGCAGTGTATTGTTAAAGAGCTGAAGTTTCAATAGGGCCGATTTCAGCAGGCCAGCCAGAAGAGCATTACTGTACATTAATCAATACGGCACACACAATACAAGCACAAAGCTTTCAACAGAAACGTCACATGTTGTCTACTACCTTGCTTTCTGCTGTTTTTATCTACAGGTGATTCCGTGTACATGGAGGACGAGGAAGAGCTCAAAGAGTATGTGTTGACTCAGGATGGACTGATCTTCCGCGGAACTGAAAAACACATTACACACTGTGCCTGGAACTTCGGACAGGTATCAGGGTTCGAGTACAGGGTGTAGGCACACCACCAACTTGCTTTGTTATTGATCATTCTGGTGACGCTTCTTTTCAAGTCATAATAAACCTAATTAAAAATATCACCCAAAGGAAGAGATGCCTTTCCTAACTAATTTATTTCGCTTTCTGACCTCAGAAATCAATACATGGGTTTAAAAAAACCAGTCTCGTTTTCAAATATGACCGTGCCAAGAACACATCTTTAGGGTGAATGTAGGTCTTTCTGTGACTTTCGTTCACTGGGATGTGTATTTCTGTTTCCTCCTCGTCTAGTTTGAACCCGGCATCCTGGATGCTTGCCTGCAGCTGTTGGACATGAACCCTAAATACTTAAGTAACGCAGACCAGGACTGCTCCAAAAGAAACGACCCGATCTATGTGAGCAGGGTGGTGAGCGCAATGGTGAGTAACACATTGAACACACGTGATGGTGAGTAACATATCAACGATCTGGGACCATCACAATAAGACAGTAAAACAAACCCAAAACAGCGTGGTACAAGTGGCAGGTGTTTCTATCAGTGCCACTTTCTACTGGATCTTGGGAGATGGAAGCCAGTGGAATGCAGGTGTGATTTCTCGTTTCCAGATAAACTGCAATGATGATAAGGGGGTGCTGGCTGGCAACTGGGGTGACTGCTCTGACGGGGTGAGCCCGATGAGCTGGAATGGCAGTGTGGAGATTCTCCGGAACTGGTCTGGGTTGGCCTGCCAGCCAGTCAAGTACGGCCAGTGCTGGGTGTTCGCTGCAGTCGGTTGTACAGGTACAATGTTTTCATTACCGGTGCTCTGCATCAGATTCTTGAAGCAGAACCGTGATAAGATGACCATTTCTAACCGACGGTGATATTTTTAAATGCCATTTTCCAATCTGATTCTCACAGTTCTGCGAGCTCTGGGGATCCCCAGTCGTGTTGTCACAAACTTCCTGTCTGCCCACGACAGCAACAGCAACTTGATCATTGAGCGCTACTATGATGAAAACGGGACCATAATCAAAAAAACTCGAGATTCTATATGGTAAGAAACCCTAAAGTTTTACTACATTAAAAATTGAAGACTGCTTTTGTTTTCCTTCAAGAAATAATGATGTAAAGAGCTTTGGGAATGAAGCACACAGTTCTGTATTTATAAAACGTTTTGCTGAATGTTTAGCCGCTTTCTATTTCATGTAGCTTCCAACTTGCTAATTACTGTCGATGTAATTCCTTCTGAATGCTCATCCTTCTCACTCAGTGCTTACATTGCATGTGGAACGCACTATCAAAATATTTACGTTAAAGTTCAACACAGGTCGCAATTAATTGTATACATAGCCACAGACATAGTCTACACTGATATAGAAGCAGGAAAGATCCAGGAGGGCTGTCCTGGAAGAACTTGAAGACCCATATTTTAATTTATTTTTAGCCTATACATGTTTCATATTAGCAACCAAATACACTTTTTGTTAACTGATATGTTTGTGGGTTATCAAGTTTATCCACCACATGTTTTTTAGGTCCCCTACTGAACCATCGAAGCCACTAGTGTACCCGCCCCCACTTTTTAGTATAGGAGACCCTACAATACAGTGAACGTTGTTTACCACCCCCTGCAGGAACTTCCACTGCTGGGTAGAGTCCTGGATGACCCGCCCAGACCTCAAACCAGGGTTTGATGGATGGCAGGCGAGTGACCCGACCCCCCAGGAGAGAAGTGAAGGTAATGTTTTAGCTCCACTTGATCCAATCAGGACAGGTTCAGTTTCCTTGAACGTCCCAGAAAAAAAGACGGCAAGACCGATTTTATCGTTCGAATTACAAGGCTTACAGAGTTTTCTGAATAGCTGGTTTAAGAATTAATGCTGCAGTCCTAACTATGCTCCCGGGTAATTTCCTGATCAGTTTGTCTGCAACGTATTTGTAAAAAAAAAGTATGCCACATTTTATGTAAAAGTCTTTGATACAGTCTTCATTTTAGATTGTATAGCGGTTACTTTCAATACAGTCTATCAGCCGCAAATCCTGTTCTCTCTCCCTCTCTTTAGGAGTTTTCTGCTGTGGGCCTATCTCAGTAAAAGCAATAAAGGAAGGAGAGCTGACCTTCAAGTACGACGCCCCCTTTGTGTTTGCAGAGGTCAATGCAGACGTGGTGTGCTGGATGCAGCGCAAAGACGGCAGCCAGGAGAAGTTGAGTTTCTTTAATCGGGTAGGCCAGAGCATCAGCACCAAGAGCGTGGGCAAAGACGGCAGAGAGGACATCACACATTTATACAAGTACCCTGAAGGTAAGGGGCAGTTCCTCCAAATGCATCCTCAAAAGTGCTAATGCTAAGCACTTTAGAATGGTTTCATATTAATTTTATATTTACACAGTTGTCGTTCTCTTAATTATAATAATTAGTTATTCAGCTGTGACTCCATTCAGGTGCAACCAACCACAAACTACTCTCTTTTACAGGGTTACTGTGGCTGATTGTTTACCATGTCTTCTACTTCCTCATTCATTCCTGCACATGCCTTATCAATCTATCATTCCAATCCGAAGGCAAAGTGGACAACTCTACTTATGCCAGTGTCAGCTCCAGCAAACTGGTTTAGCATAACCAACACATTTTCTTTCATACGATTACCTATACATTTCACTCTACACCAGGCTCTGAGGAGGAGAGGCATGTGTTTGAGAAAGCCAACCACCAGAACATGCTGCTGAAACCAAAGCCCGCACCAGGCCTGCACCTCAAGATCAAGGTGACAGAGGGCATGAGGAATGGGTGTGACTTCGATGTCTACGCAGTTGTCACCAACAACACGCCCAAGCCCAAGCTGTGCCGCCTGATGTTCTGTGCCCGTGCTGCCCGCTACAACAGCACTGTGGGGGAAGAGTGTGGCATGAAGGACCTGCTCAATATGCAGATCCCACCTAACGAAGGTGAGGTCCACTGCAATACACTCTCCCCAATGTCATACTGAGACTTCCCAGACTTCAGCAAAAAAGAAATGAGAGACTATTTTGAAACCTCCAGCTCCCCCACTAACTTTTTGTATTTTTGATTACATATACATTTTTATTTAAAGGTTTGAACCTTTTGTTTTACTATACGAGTGGGATAGATTGGTACCAAACAACATCTCATGTTTGTTGTACATGCTGTAAAGATCTTGCCTGTGAAAATGAACTGATTTTCTTTGATTTCAGAGAAGCAGATCTCCCTAAGACTAAATTACAGCAAGTACTGTGAAGCCATAACAGAGGACAACCTCATCAAGCTGGTAGCTCTTCTCATCGACTATGAAACCAAGGATGCTACGTTGGCAGTGAGGGACATTTATCTGGAGAACCCCGAGATTAAAATTAAGGTAGATGCATTGTTAATACCCACACCCAGATTCAACTTGAAGTATGAACATTTTGAGATTCCTGGATAAACATCACTATTCACAAAACCTTACTGTTTTAAAGAATGTTGTTCATTTCCAACAAATTTCACAGAGGTTTGGAGGTTTATTAAAATAGACTGCTTGGTGATATTAATGAGTGCAGTATCAGTGCAATGATCGTATCACTCTCATGATGTGGCCTGTCTTCAAGTCTCATGACACTGAATAAGGTCCTTCTCATTCGCTATGTTATTAAAATGTCTACTTTGCTGGTCCTTCAAGGTAGGAAACTGTAGTTTGTTTGTTTCTTTTCAGATACTGGGTGAACCGAAACAGAACCGCAAGCTGGCTGCCGAGATCACATTGAAGAACCCCCTGTCTGAGCCGCTGCAAGGCTGTTTGTTCTGTGTGGAGGGGGCCAACCTCACTGATGGAAAGGCAATCCAAGAACCGTAAGTTACCTCCAATACAGAAATGCAGGACTGTGCCATGCAGTGAGATCTCTAAATGACCATTTGGCTTGCCAAAGTAGATCAGGTAATATTTTTATTTTTCTCTCTTTTTAGCATTGCATCGGTCAGCCCTGGCCAGGAGGCCAAGGTGAAGGTGTACTTCACCCCAAAGCAGTCAGGGCTCAGGAAGCTGGTTGTGGATTTCAACAGCAACAAGCTGCGTGATGTCAAGGGTTACAAGAACATCATCATCGGCAAATAGGCTGTCAGCTGCAAGACATGAAGAAGAGAGGGGGCGCTAAACTGTGAACCAAATCACAAGACTCCCTAACCTTTCAGAAACAAGAAGGGTGGCATTTGTATGTTTTGTTCTGAAGCAAATTTGTGATATTTACAACCAGGGTAGAAAATGTTAAGAAACTAAAGTGTTGATTTGATCAACCAATACCCCACCGGCCTATGTATGTAAAATTGCAGCCAGGCTATCATGTAACAGTAACAATGCTCACACTGTGAATCTCAGCAAGCTCTAAAACTGTTTCAACAGTGTGTGTGTGTGTGTTGCCCAACCCATATCTAAAGTGCTGATAACTCATCTGGAATCAATATCACCATTATACCTTGTGTTTGATTCTGGGTGTGTGTTTTATGTCATTATTATTATTGTGCCAGAAATGTTTCATGCAATTAATAATAATTAGTGTGTCAATTTTGGTGGTTATTTTCAAAATATGTTAAGTGAATATTGTGTACATTTATTACATTTTACAAATTTCACTAATATTAAATCTGCTTTTTTAAAAAATGTAATCTTAAATGCATGTTCTGTTTTTCTCAGTGAAGTGTTTTTCTAAGGAGTAAGCATGCTCAAAATGTGATTTGCATTTCAGTTTCAGTGCTTGTGGTTTCAGTTGCAAGTTTTTTAGTTTTGTTTAGACAATTTTTTTTTTTAGCTTCATGTGAAGAGTCTTCTTTAGACTCTTTCTGACAGGAGTGCTCTAGCACTCGCCTTAAGAATTTATGCCAATAAGGATACGTTTGTATATTTTATATCCCCCGCTGTAGCTCTCTATTGTGAATGAACTACAAGAAACAACAAAATGTGAAAGAAAGAATGAATGAATTTCAAATGGAAGCATACCAAATCCAGAATGATGACTTTTAGCTCTGTGTTAGATAATGAAGTGCCTTTGAAAGATACATAGTTCTGTTTTTGTTGTAATCTTTAGAGTATAAAAACCAAAAGTTTATTTTCATGTTTACTTAGGTCAATCATGAAGAAACCTTTGCTGGTACATTTCAATCTGTACTGATTCAGTGTGTCTTAAATGTTTATACTATAAGAAATCGATCAAGTAACCAAGTAATAAAACACTTGTATACTGTATAAAATTGAAAAGGTAATCTGTCTGTCAAAGCCCTGGTCTGAGAATCATTACAACACAAACGCAATCTTGTCCATCACAAGTGTTATTAAATCATTGATCCAAAACTGTAATATTAATTCCTTAGCATGCATTTTATTGAGGTGTTCCAGAAAAAAAAGGTAAATGGGCTAAAATGTCTGACTCTGCATATATTTTTATATTCATATATATATTGCATTATATTACAGCCTTAAAATATATCAAATACAAATAAACATCTGCACTTCAGAAGCTTGTTTGTCTTTTCATCATTGACCGAAAACACTGTAAGTGGGTAGCTAATGGGAGAGGGTAGCTAATGTGAGAGGGTAGATCATCTAAGAGGGTAGCTAATGGGAGAGGGTAGATAATGGGAGAGGGTAGCCTAATTGGCTGGTGGAGATTTGGTTTTTCATTTTCTTGATTACAATAGTCACAATCAAAACGATGAATTAAAACACGGATGCACGATATAAAAATGATGGATTTTACAGTAAATGAGTAACACCAGAATATGGACAGTCCCTCCTTAATTACACAACAATCATTGCTGAGCGATCATGTTACCCTATACTAAAGTTCATTTTAGTGACACAGCGCCACACACTGCACAGTATGTTTCATATTTGAAAGCTGCAGCACAAAATGAAGCTAAGAGTTTGGAGATAAAAACAAGCAGTTGTTGGCTAAAGCTTCCATCAGAGATATTCAATCTTGTTAAATAATATTTTTGCTTTTTTAGATTTACAAATTCTTCATAATAAATCAACTCTAGGGTTGGGGGTAATAATGAACTTTCTGCATAGCTTATCTTTATACCACAACTACTGGATACATTTAAACACACAGGTACAATAATTACAATGTATTTAAAAGTGTTGTATCATTATTCAATTAATGTACTTACAACAAAAGTGTTTGATAGGAAACCCTTTAATCCCACCCGCATGTGTGTCAAGAGCATGTACAGTAGGAACTACATGCAGTTAATGCACACGCATTTTGAAGAGTAACCCATAGCCACTTAATCCAGCTGCATTCTCTCAAGCTCAGTGACCCAGATCATTTTTCATAAAAAATCAGGTAACCTGCTGGAATTTACAAAATAAACTCCGGAGACTCAGTAAGATAACTTGGCAGGACACAGGCAACGTTTGTATCTAGGTTTTCCATTTTTGGAATTCTCTGGGGAAGAATCTAGAATGAGGATGTTTGACAACTCAGCATAGGCTTTGATCATTTGGAGCTGGACCAGCTGGCAATGCCAGATCATGTGTGTACATGAGGTGTGCTTGAAAAGCTACAGGGAGAGCTCCCGTGGCACGCTTCAGCACAGTGCCAGGCTGTACAAGTGCCATGGTGCCTCACTTTTTATGCACACTAAATTTTCGAGCACCAAAATGTTAGTAAGGGTAATAATGTGGAATGTTAACAGCTAACCGGTGGTATTTCTTTTGCAACTTTCCTGCAATGGGCAACCCACAGCTTAACGCCTAGATGTTAGTTGGTCATTGTGCATATCTGGTTTTTTTTGTTTAATATTTATTTATTGGAAACCTTATCCAGTTCCTAATAAAAGGTGGCAAGAGGATCACCTTTTCCCTTCGAAGGAACACTATGTTATTTAAATTCTTGACTGTACTTGCATGACAGGACTAGAATGATCTTTCGTTAGAATCAAAACAACTCTGGTCAACAGTTTTACAGTAATACTGATGAATGCATTCACTTTGACAAGTCTGAGCTTTCACAAATAATGTTCCACACTTAAATCAACACTTTATCTTGACACAGTATGGCTGGAATGCTTGCACAGAGGGAATACAGATTGGTTGCAACAAGAGTTGTACTGTTTAAAAAAACTCTCAGTTGCATCATAGCAATGGATCCAAGAACCTTGGATTTCACACACAACCTTGTGGATCGAACCATTAGCAGAATTTAAAAGTGGTACCGTTACTGATACAATTCTAATCAAGGTCACAGGAAAAGTACTCCATCCCCAATACAATAGAAGGTGTTTAGAATACATTTATGCTATTAGACTTCCAATCCACACTAACAATGCAATGATGACTGGCATTATAAAAGCACACCCTGTCGTATCCACCACAAAAGCATTCCTGGTAAACACTCATATAGGTTGCGGTTGTTGGGAAATTCCTTTATGAGGCAGTCGTGTCATTTTTTTATTATTATTATTATTATTATTATTATTATTATTATTATTATTATTAATTTCTTAACAGATGCCCATATCCAGGGCGACTTACAATCGTAAGCAAATACATTTCAAGTATCACAGTACAAGTAATAATACAATCATCTGTTCAATTTGCTACAGGCCATCTGTGGTGTTGTGGCCAGTAAGAAGCTCACATACCATTGGCAATTATACACCCATTTACTGACTACCCTAAACAATAAGCAACAGCAAATTGGTTGTTTTCCTTTCTGAAAGTCAGCATTAAACTTGTTAATACTAACGTGGTTAAATTGAAAATTGGAGGTGGAACATCAATGCCATTTGGCAATCCCATTTTGAATTATTAGTTGAATTGGAGTCATTTTAAGTAGGCTAAGCTACACAAAGTGGTGAATCAATTATTGTGCCAAACAGCTTCTTTATCCCTTATGCCATAATGCTAAAAAAATAAATGTGTTAACCTGATTTATTGGTATTGATTTTTTCTAAACGAAAACAGCAAAATATTGTGCAACTTTACAGTCGTTTAAAGAACATAAGTAGAACTTGAGATCTGAGAGAAACAAACATTTGGGGATTAAAACTACTGCTTGGAAAAAAGTATGAGTTAACTCCATAGTAATACTTAATAAAACTAACACTAATATTATCTTCCAGTGATTAATGCACACTGCCAGTAACATTGCATATCCCGGTTTAGTGGGTAGGCAAGTGGAATGGAGTTTAGCTCATCTGGTTAAGTCAAGGAATGTACCAATTCCAAACACTTATTAACATACAGCTGAAGCAATATGTTAATAATTATGTAATGTCAAGAGCATTTCTTCAGCTCTGTAGTGTTCCAGTCAGTACATCTATCACAAACCTCAGATCATGGATTTTATCCAATATTAAATGACAAAGAAAAATTTGTGCCATATTGTCACATTAGCAGATAAACCAGGGAAAAAACTAATGCCAGATTTCATCCATCACTCATCAGAAAAGTTTAGCCAACGTGGAACGCTCTGGTTTTGTTACTTAACCTGGTAGTTTGACATGCTTTGTAAAGAGGAGTCATAAATAAGGACTGTGCGATTTGGGGTCTAGTTCTGCCCAGTGCTGGAGCATTACTGCTTTCAGAATGAGGAAACCATTTCCGTGAAAACAGATACAATAAAATTTAAAATGAAATAGGTGCTGCTGTAATCAGTAGCTTTATGGCAGTGAGAACGATGGTTGTGTTTGAGTGGTCCTGGTCTATACATTTGTAATCTGCTTGCTTGCTATACTTATTCATGATAAAGTCAAATGGTTTTACTGGGCGTCACTGTCAGACTGAATGACAAGCCAAGTGTATACATAGAAACAAAGATCACATTCTCATGGAGTGTGCCTGTTGATGCTGTGCAATATCCAGGAAGGCAAGAAGTTGCTTCAATATATTTTATGTCATTTGAAATTCTAAATGAAGAATTAAAAAGATAGATAAAAAAATCGCAAATGGTTCTGTTCTCATATTCCTGAACTATGCACGACAGTATCCATAGGAAGAGTTATCATGAAGATCAAAAGCATAACTGGGATGCCCATACCGTATAGAACTACATCCACTGTATCCAGTAAAACACAAGCAAGCTGACAAGTGTTACATGCAGTACATATATAAGACACTGAACGATATTCGTAGTATACGGTTTATGCAAGAACGTATACCATGCATGATCATGCAATATTCTCTTTATACCACAAGTCATTTTTTCTAAATAAATAGAAATAAAATGTGTACTTTTTAAAATATTAAATTAATGAATAGAGGGATTATTTTACCTGGCGGATCTTTACTTTAATTTTTAAGCAGGAGTATGGTTCTGCGTGTATTCATTTCTACCCCTGTTGATGGCCTCTTTGCAAGTGTGTTTTTAAATGGAACCTTGAGCTCAGTCTGTCGGTTTCAGCAGCACCCCAATGGATTGGAATGTAAGCAAAGACACATTCGAAACTAGTCCCGGTAAACATGTTGTTCCACTTTGGTGGAATAATAATAATGTATCCCATGCTAGTGGTATACATTTAAATATTTGCTAGAATTAGTCCTATTTCTACAAGACCCACACAAAAATAAGACATGCCCTCAATGTGATCGATAAGTTCATACTGTATAGTACCATGTCCCTGTTCTTGTGTAAATTAGACACTTTTTCTAAGTTGCAGTTGTTTTTCATGAAACTAATCTTAAAACCTACCATATGTATCCATGTTTAGATCCTACATAATCAGTAAAGAATGTTTCTGTGGAAGTCTTACACTGTAATGAATTTGGATTGGTGGACTGAATCTCCCAAATCCCACACAATTGGAAGAAACAAATAACCTCTCAAACCCTTCATTAATCATACAAAACAAAAAAAACCTGTATATTTGGTCCTTTCTAAAAACACACAAATACATGTGATCAGGGCTCATAAAACATGTTTTGTTGCCGTGTCTGTTTGCTATTTGAAATCTAAACTTTAAAGTGTTTAATTTTGTGCCACCTCAAATAAAACATTTCATTGTTGTTAATCTTGCAATGGTTATGACAATTAGAGCCACCACATGACATATGGTTTGTTGAAATTGGATGGAACGAAGTCCTTGAGGGAATGCCAGAATAGTTTGTTTCATTTGGTTGACTTCGTCTGCCTTGTTATAGCAACAACAAACCAATTGAAGCTGTGGCCTCAAAGTGAGGGTCAAAAGGTGAAAGGTCACATATCTACTGCACAATGTTACTTGCTGACGTTGGCTGGAAAAAAAAAAAAAAAAGAAGTGAAACTGGTGGGAAGAAGAGTGTGGTCTGGTGGTTGGAGAACTAAGGATCGTAGGTTCCTGATTCACAGACAGAATACTTGGGTCAAAGCTAGACCACAAAAAAAATAAGAGGTTTTAGGTCAGTTTCGAGATGTTTCCAATGCAAAAAAGCACGTATGGTAATAAACTCTTTCGAACACAGAGATGTCGCTTCACCTATGCCACCACTGTACAAGGTAGTTGAGGAACTTCTGTCTGTTCGAAAATCAGAAACATTGGGTTGTGCATTTTGAACCAAACACTGGCTGTTGGAGGTGCCATGCTGTTGTCCTGCTTGTGTCTTGTACAGATCCTTGGAGTGTTTGAAATAATATATACGCATCTAAATTAGTTTGTGGGAAAAGTCAAGTACAGTAGATAAGAAGGGGTCCACTTTAAGACCCAACTGCTACCGATCTTAATAAGGCTGCCCTGAAATGTTTAAGTTCATCCCACGCTATTGCCTTCGTTATCTTTTGTCATGATTGATCTCAGAAATGATGATTAAGTGTTTGAAAGTTATGCAAGATTAGACATTTCTTACTGTTCAAAGAGTTCAAATCGTGTGCATGGACACTGCTTTATTAATACAATATATCATTTTTACAAGCTGCATAAAGTAACTTTAGTGCAGCTAAAATAACATACTTGAAGCTTAACATAACTGTGTAAGTGTTTGGAGCATATTGTATTCATACCAGGATAGTTGGGTGTCAGTGTTTTTTGACAAATGTCAAACGTTTCAATTAGTGTTACTACATATTGTACCATTGAGTGGTTTATAGTTATGGATGAACAAGAAGACCTTTTGCAATAGTCATTAAAAATAAATGCGAGTGCCCTAACTAAATGAACTACTGTACTGGAAGTTATTTGCTTGTTTGGGGCACAAGCTTTTTGCTTATGTTTGCATCAAATTCAAATGAGGTCACATTTCAGCATGCAAGTTTTCTTGTTGGCTCCTTGTTGGGAATGCGGTTTACTGTTGAACAGTACACAGAATGGACTTGCCACAAGCCACAAGACCAAACATTTAAAGACTCATTAACATGGATGCTTGCTGCTTGCCTCAGCCCAGAGATTTAAGCATAATCCTTGCTTTGTCCACGGGTTCTTAACATGGGTCTTTATTATGGGTCCATTGGTGGAAAATATAAACAGATGCCTGGTGCCAACCCTAAAAGATGGGTTAGTGATTGTTCATGGGAGAACCAAAAAACTATAAATTTCAATTGAATCATATTAGAAAACCATTTGCAATTCTCATAAGATTAGAAACAGGCATTACAAGAACACTAACTCACCAATCAGCTTCAAATTGACCTCCAATGCATCATTAACAAAAACAGCCAACAAGGAAAAATATAAACTGAAGGGAAGTGCGCAAAAACGAAAAGTCAGAAATGATGTGCGACACCAAAACATTTAACAAAGAGCACCTACAGCAGCAAATAAGAGCAATGCAACCCTTTCAACAAACACATTTAAACCACATAGCAGAGGTATTACATATAATACATCTGTAGAAATCTAGACAATAAAAAGGACACTTACCCAAGCCACATCCCAAGTGGACACCATAGGAATATTCTGAGAAAAGAAAAATAAAGAAACAAACAACTAAATCACCAGGAAAAGCACGTAGTGAACCATCAGGAACCCAGAACAAAGAGGATCCTTTCCAAAATAAAAAGTGTTCTTTAAATCAAAATGATTTGCACCTTTGTAGAGCTTGATTAAAACTGTTTGTTACCAGGATTTGAAAATAACTCTAGAGCTTGAGAAACTGAGCAAACTAGAATTTATTCTAGTTTTATTAACACGCTGCGTTAGTCAATTATCATTATTATTATTATTATTATTATTAATCTGCCGTGCTTTGACCATCCACCACAACCTCAGGTAACCAGGGTTGGTTCCCAGTTCTCCCACAGCGATTGGATATTGCACAGAGGAACCAAGGAGTTCACACTTTTGATTGGTTCATCTCTCGTCTTGAAAGGCTTCTCTTAAAAAAAACGGACGTCATTGCTTTGCACATGTGCTTTATCTGGTTGTTGAAAAAGATGGCAATTACAGAATCAAAGCACAGTGCGCTTACAAGATCATTTACCAGAATACATGACTGCACGTGTGCAAGAGGAGCTCGACTCTGACCTCAGGATTTGGATCCGCGCACCCCTGGCCAAAGTAACTGAACAGGAAAATGTGGGATAAAGTTGTAATAAATAGGAGTTTGAACTTTATTTCAGATAGCCCTGACAGCTTTAGCCAATAATCAATATCTGTTTCTAATTTACAAAGGAAGTATTCTGCTATCCTTGGCGATCTTAGTAGTGTCTACTGACCTCAAGACAAGCAACCAGCCTGTTCCAGACAACTGCTATTAAACTTCTTCATTCTGACTGGCAATTTTCAAAGTGCCAGATAAAAATCCATCAAGGAATTACAGCAAGTCAGACCCCAAGTGAAATGAGACATGTCTGGTATTTCGTTATTATTATTATTGCTGCTGGCTGGTCTAGAAAGAAGTCTTACAGATTATTCTGGGGGAATGTTGGTTAACTGTTGTATTCATCTGGTTTTTATTCAGCATACTACCAGTGTTGAATCTAAACCGGGAATTGTAGAGGAACGGCATATTCCATGTATAAAGAATGCTAAGCGCATGTAAACTTATTGACTACTCCTGTAGCTCTGTTCTGGATATTTCACAATACCATGTATATAATCCATATCATTAAAAAAGCCTTCAAACAGGCATTGTAGTTCCTTTTTCTAGAGGGGGAAACACGTATGGTGCACATTGTTACGGCAAAGGGATATTAATACTTTTGCGCAATTATGACAAACACTTTTACACTACAGTACGTCACAAGAATTGGTTTTTTGCTGTAGGTGCCCTCCTATCTGGTTTTGAGTCAAGGCATCATTGTGCAATTCAGTGAAGTCTTCCTATTATGTGAAATAACCACAAAATACAGACAAGAAGTTACACTGCTTTGTCATCTTTTTATAGGCTCTACAATTCTCATTATAGTTCAGTGCAGTAATATGGAGCCAGGACTTTAACTACTCAGCCAGCAAGCACTCCCTTCCATATGGAGCAGTGGAGAGGCATATTGGAAACTTTTGCTGATAATTTCAGGACAATGAAATAGAAGGGATGAAATGGTTGGTTTTCAATTGTAGCCACTTTTATAAAACACCAGAGTGCCGACTTCAATAGCTTTCTTGTTTTTGTGTGTACTACAGTACGTGAATCATATAATAATGTTTCTTTTCGTAGTGGTACCTGCATGAATTTAAGCCTTTGTCAGCTCTACAGCAGTGTATGTAAATCCAACTCTTACATATCATTTCCACAGAATAGGACAACAGATATTATTTCAAGCTGGGGTTTGTTTTTACTCGCAGTGAAGGGTTGAATCAAGGAGAAATCGCCCAGTGGCAGAGCTTGGATTGAAAACATCTGGAAAAACTAATTTAAAAAGAGCAGGCAAACAAAATGAAAAAAACACAAATATTTCAGCTAATGACTTGTGTTACAAAGACTAAAACAAATGGGAGATCGAACACCCCCACTCAGTATAAGAAAATAAATCTGTAATTTAGCTGTGATGTAGCTTTCAGTCTGACGAGCATCAGCTGAGTTTTTGTAAAACATCAATCGCAATGTTTTTGTTTGTTTTTTTACGTGAGAGGGGCAAGATAAGGTTTTAGGTCAGCTCAGTTTAATCCAATGGGCTTTGCCCATGTTTGGCCCACTCTTTCCAGGGTGGTCCAGGGAAGCATGTGCAGTGAGGGTGGGTGCAAGACTGGATGTGCCAGCACTGTACTAGCTAGGGCCTTTGTACAGAGGTTAAGGCACTGGGCCGGGCAGTTGCTGGGCACCGCACTCACGCTGCCTCATTGTACACATTCAGTAGACACACAAGCAGACAGAACATACATGCACAAAAAGAAGAAAAAGCATTGCTTAGTTTTGTATTTCAGTGCCACTCAACTGGGTCCTAGAGGCGAACGGTAACTCATTTCCACTGTGCCTCCCTCAGTACATGCTTTACCATCGTGTACGCTCCCAATGAACAAAAACATTTTATTGCACGTGTGTGAAACTATAACTGACTGGAGTGCTAGATACGGTCAGTAATGCCATGCATGGTTGAAGCTGACATTAACAGTCGTGCGTGTAGGTCCGTTCTTTTCATCTAGTTTCAAGCAGTGCCTGCTTTCATCACATTCCTGTGCAAGAACAAAGCCTCCAAGATAAACACAGTTCAGCACTGACTGTGAATACATCAGAGAGCTGGAATCCACCCTAACCTACACCCTTTATCAAGGGTGCCATTGATCAGTCAGCAGGTCTACCCTTCACTCTCAACCAATACAAAGATACACATGGAACAGTCTCTATTGACCCAGTCATGAGGAATGTCTCTTTTTTTTATTGGTTGTTAACTGCAGGTGAAAATATGTACAAACATGTAACCTGTAAAAATGAAATTTTATGTATCACTGAACTGAAGGAGCAGCTCCTCTAAGTGGACTACTAAAGTACTAAAAGGGTAAACAGTCAGAGAGTTACAGTAGCTACTCAGTACAGTGTTGACACTCTGTTGTATATTTGCTTATTGGAAAGCTGCACCTGAAACCTGACACCCATGAGAAATGCAAGGGTCTTTCACAAGTCAAGCAACAAGACTTGAGAAAACAAGACCAGCTCTGGGATCTTCAGAGTAAGCCCTATCCTCGTTTAGGATGGTCACGCCTAGCCCCAGGACAATTAATCAGACTTACATTAGTTCTGCCCTTGTTTTTGGGACTCCAACCCAGTCCCTAGATATTATACTGAGTGGGCCCCATTCTGGTGTTCAGCGATCACATACAGAGTAGCAACCCAATTGCAATACAGTACAGTTACAGTAGAAGATGCTTCCAGTCCTCCAGGAAAGTTTATGAAATGGGCGAGGCCTAATTTGTATTTTTTTTTCACGTTTCATAGATTCTTGGAGACTCTGAGCTTCCGATGACAGAGGCTTCTGTGTGATGCAACTATTTCCTGTCCCTGCTTGTAGAGTACTGGGTACCACGGCTAAAAGATATACTCATTATTCATATATGGGATCAAAACATGGCTATAAATTAACAAAAGTAGGTGATGAGTAACATTGTGGGATACCTTTAAGTACTAAAAGGAAATATAGACAAGCGGCACAAGATGGGCGAGTGCAACTGTGGAGCTTCAGAAATTTGTTAAAAGCAGGCTTATTTCTTGCACATTTGTTAGAAGAGATGCACACAAAAGTGTATCCAGTAAAGCGACTTCTCTATTTCAAACACAAACTTCCTAATGATTTCCTAATCACAGCACGCTCTCCATGCCGTCACATCCATGTCAGAGCTATTCAAATTACTTTGCTTTACAGCCAGAAAGGGGCAGATAGAAAAAACAGGATACGTTTCACTGTGGATACTGTATTTCAGAATCACAAAACCAGCTGGTGGCCTTTAAAATTAAGACAATAGTAAATCACACATAGACTGAAGTCTTTCCATTATTACGAGAAACTAAATCCGCACATACTGCAGACACACCTAGCCTTCCTGCAGCAGTAATTTGTTCCAGCCGTACTGACTGTGACCTGTTTCTTCAAGCTCAATAACATCCCCACCCTGCCACGGCCAGCACAAAGCTCCCACTAATGGGCCTTCAAGCAGCAAAGCTACTGTGGGACAAACAAGACCTTTTAAAGGAAACATGATGAAGGATAAGCAGAAGGACGACAGAGTCCAATAGCCCAGTTACTAACACTCTTGTCCAGTTGCTGGTTCAAACATGGACTTACAGGGATGGAAATAAGACTCCTATTCCATAGCAGTGTCAAGTATTCCAGGTTTTATTAAGAGCTTGATTAGCCACAGCGTATAGGTAACACTCAGGTGTGTTATATTAAACTCATAGTAAAACCAGGAATGGATCAAACTGCTATGCAATGGGAGTCGTATTTCCATCCCTGACTTGTACTGGAGTACTGTGTTGTTAAAAAGAGCAATTTTTCTAAATGTAATATCTAGGTATCATTTTTTGTGGATCAAGGTATGTCCTTTTAGGTAATATGCCTAGTTAACCATTGGGTCAATGCTTCCTTGTATCCTTAAGCACATAAAAAAAGCCACACTGAAATAAATAGCTGCAATAAACGAACACACACTATATTTGTTTGTCCATTTTATAAAGCTTTTTCAGTTCAGCCAGACTGCTTTTTCCAGCATCTTTTATATGCTGAAAGGCGTGCATTGAGAAACTCAAAACAGGCTTTTTCCTTTATGGATGAAACCTGGATGCCTTGCCAACCATGCAAGACCTCACAGTGTTATTTAACTGGGTATCGCAACAGCTCTTTGCAAAGAATTAAAGCTGCAGTGCCCCACAACCATGTTCAGAGTTACTGTCACATGTGTTTTACTCTCTGCTGCATCCTTTTGTATTTCAGCCCTTACTGCACTCTACTTTGCATTAATGCAAACTTTGTTCGAGACAATTGGCTTCCCCCCACTATGTCAACTAGCCAGCCTCCTGCTTTTACTTATTATTATTATTATTATTATTATTTATTTCTTAGCAGACGCCCTTATCCAGGGCGACTTACAATTGTTACAAGATATCACATTATACATTATTTCACATTATACAGATATCACATTATTTTACATACAATTACCCATTTTTACAGTTGGGTTTTTACTGGAGCAATCTAGGTAAAGTACCTTGCTCAAGGGTACAACAGCAGTGTCCCCCACTGGGGATTGAACCCACAACCCTCCGGTCAAGAGTCCAGAGCCCTAACCACTACTTGCAGCAGTAGGAGGTTTAAAAGTCCTTTTCACCTTTAAGAGAAATGTCTTCACAGCAGAAAGAAAAAAAAGTTACCCAAAGCTGCCACAAAAGAATGTTTAAAATGAAATCAGCACCATTTAGTGCACAGCTGTGTGTTGCCAGCAAACCAAATGAACAATGGAACCACAATAGCTGGTGTTTAGAAGGATTAGAAGAACATTTGACCTGGTCCAGCCTATGCTACAAATATCAATGGAACTTGAATTCATGAATTGTAGTTATGATTGCAAACACCATAAAAAAGACAAACCCAGTCACTGAGCACTTGCATATTATGGAGGAGTATAACGTTATCAAAAACTGGCTGCAATTTACAACTTTGGATTTTTAAACATGCTTCCCTTTAGCACACAGCCTGCAAGAAGACAGCAGTTCATACTGTGCTGCTCACAGCAATAACTGTGTGGTAAAGTTTTAGAAGGGTAAGTTTACAATGCAAGTGTTAAATCACTGATAACCAAGGCTTTTAAAACCCAGTTTAAAGGGCAGTTATTAATAGGAGGGAACAGGTGCGTTCTACAATTGCATTGCACTGCCAGGCTGTGAAAGGCTCACAGATGCAGCCCTAAATATTTAATTTAGCTTTGATGAATTGTATGTATATATATATATATATATATATATATATATATATATATATATATATATATATATATATATATATATATATATATATATATATGGTAAAGAAAACAGATGAAAGCAATGCACAAATAATCTGGCACTAACCATGCAGCGAGACATTTGACAGGAATTAACCCCTTAACCTCTGCACATTTTATACATTGTTTCTGCAACTACCTCACTAAGCTTCAAATAGAACAAAGGTAAGAATTAGTTACAGACAATGATGTTTACTATCAGAAACAGATGATACTTTATGTAAAATTGCAAATGTCAGATTCCAGATGCAGAGGAGCAGTATGGGGTGACTTATTATAAAGATTGGAATGATTTCCCTGCAGTACTCTGAAGTTTCTTTGAAACCGACATGCAGCAGGGAGACGCAGTCTGCATGTACTGCAGATGATTTCCACTGAATAACAAACCAGTCAAGTGAGGGACAGCAGATGTACTTGAAAACATATGCAGTGGCAGGTATTTTAAATACCTGAATTAACGAGAATTAGTTTGGGCAAGGATCCAGCAGAACAGAGCAGTGGGTCACAAAAGACAGCATGCAAGCAATGAAGTCTTCACCTTGTGGAGGTCAACAAAAGAAATAGTTTGAGTGACTTAAATGGAAATAGAATCATCCAAAAATAAAGACCAGGCCCAGTTAACTGGTCTGCTGTTTTGAATTGTGTTGCTCATGTGACCGAACCTTTAGTTCGTTATTATTCATCCAAGTGAGATTACACTGCACAAGATCAAAAACATTCTAAAGTTCACATTGATTGATTGATTCCGAGCGCAATGTAATGCAAGAATGGGAGTTATTTTTCATAGGAGCTCTTTACAAGTCTTCAGTGTTTAAAGTTATAGAATTCCTTAGAATTGTGCAAAATGCCAGTAAACACATTATTGCAAGGACATGCTTATGAGCAATCTTGAGTTCAGCAACCAGAGTCAACGGTTTAATATTACAAAACCATTCAAACATTAATCTTAAACTTTTCAAACATTACAGATAAGCAATTGTGTGATCCAGTGCCAGTTTGAGACACATGTGGCAGATTAACAGTACAGGACATGACCAGAAAACACAGTAAATGGAAATGGTTCTGTACAAACTTTCACTAAATGCATCATTATAGTAAAAGCTCCTACAATTTATATTCATATTACTGCTTCACGACGGGATAACCCTCTTCTATGTGCAAACTGATTTTTGTCAGTCACTTGCTGACGGCTACAACCGCCAAACTCCACACATTTGAACTACAGTAGACCAAGTTTCAGTCTCTGAATAACCCAGTACATATAGAGGTGCACTCACATGGAAAACTATCAAGTTAAGCTTCTGCTGATGCTAGTGTCTCACTAGTAAATTCACAAACAGGGAGCAAGATTTCTAAGTATGTTTCTTAGTATATGAACAATGTAGAGGAGGTGGGGCTGGCAGGGATAACAGGTCACAGTGTCAAGTGATTTGAATGAAATGAAGAAGGCTGTTCAGTGTCAATACTTTATCGAGACATACTCAAAGCAGCTCAAAGCCAGGCCTAGAGAAAAAATGACAACAATTTCATGTAACACAACCCAGAACCACTCTGTTTGCAAACACAAAGGCGAGAGAAATGGAATGTACTTCAAGCTGAAAAAAAGGCCACACACATTAAATGAATTAGAAATGCATGACCTGGACAGAAAGGCTGTAATTGCACGTATTGTGTAACTTACTATGGTAATGCAAACATCTGCCACACAGAACTTGTATAATCATTGATGGTATTTTAGTGCATTTTCTGCTGTGTCACACCCCCATATACATATATATCTATATGTACAATGTAGTTAAAGAAGATAACATTCACAGCACACCCATGACATTCAGGCAACCCCTTTCAAGGAATTTATTGTGCACATCTATTAAAAGGAGTAACTATAACCGCAGGGACAACGATAAACAGCCCAATCATGCATGGGCGTAAAATTGCATATGTACAATAAATGAACTACTGTGTGTTCCAGTTTATCATACGGGAAACATCTTCACTGTTGCAAAGTCATTATCGGGTATGTATTGCAATCGCATATTAACATGACGCTCAAGAATGACAGAACAGTCCATTGTGCACATTCTAGAATATCACGATATAGCCAGCATAATGTGCTAGCCATTGGGTGCGTTAAGTAACTGAGCGGCTCAGAACTAGATTTTTCCGCTCTCTCGGATCTCTGATAAAATCTGCTCTGCACCGCGCTGAGCTGCTCAGGGGGAGAGGAACTGAGCATGTAATGTACAAACAAACTTAGGGGCAAATAAGGTAGCTGTACTTACGTTTGAATGACAGAATTGTCCCTTCACAAAATCAATTAATTCCTAATCCATCAATCGTTTTACCCCGTCGTGTTTTGTAAAGATATCATTTCACGAGTTAACATCAGAGAAATGGTTCCTCAATACACTTCACTCCTCCGTGCAAACGGCGACTGTTTAATTGGATAGGAAACCTGGGGTCAGCTGCAATCAATATTCGATTGATACGTTTAATCCTAAAAAAATGTTTAACTCTCAAGTTTTTCCAGAAATGTAAATGTATTAAACTTTTCAGCCTTTGTCTGGTATTTTATAAAAATTTAAAAATGTGTTTAAATATACAGTAGGCCTACTTGGTCTGTTAAACACTGATTTTCACAGATAAAACACGAAGTAATTTATTGTAATTAATATCTAAGATTTTTAGAACAGCAGTAATGAAATTGCGTAATGAAATAACATATGCATATTGAGTAGTTTTTAAAATATATTGCTGTTCACCTGTATTTGATCACAATACCTGTTGGAGTGGTGTTATTGTAATTATACATTCGAGTCTGCCCAGCTCTAATACCTCCAATGGAATTATTGTTGGCATAATGCCAGGTCCATTAAGACTTGCACGGCACAGGATGTTCTGTTGCCCATTTTGCGCATTCCTATGTCTTTCTGTGCGCATTGATTGTTATGTGCTATGCCACGCACATTTGCACTGGCTGAATTGTTACCAGCCCTCCCTCTGCTGGACGTGACTAATCAATGTAAGTGATGACGTTTGTATAATACATTACCATGTACAATAAGCTCACTAAATCTATGCAGTTTAGTGTTTTGAAAGGTAACTTCACACTTTTATTCCTCTCCAGGCACTCCCAGTTGCATGTACAAACTCGGTGTTGATAGCGCCTCAAGAGCTTATTCATTTGAGTATAGATCACATACCATAACAATGCAGCAGCTCATTTGTCTTCTGTAGATACTGTCCTTGGAGAGGCTGCAAGGACTTAATCCCATAGAATATAGACTCAATAATTGTCTTTAGTATTTAAAACAAGAGAACACGCCATATTTCTCAGTTACCTCCTGCGTGGTGATACTGTAACTGTTTTTTTTTTTTTTTTTTTTTTTTTTTTTGCTAAGCTATTAAATTAGAGTTCAGTCAATGTGTTGGCATTAGTTGAGCAATAAAACAGATCAATTGCACCCTTATGCCTTAAACCTTCATTATTCAGCGGACCCAAATAATAATAATAATAATAATAATAATTATTATTATTATTATTATTATTATTATTATTATTATTATTATTATTATTAATTGTGCCAAATTGTGTGGTGGGTTTGTGATGTAGACTTATGTCCACTGGAGGAATAAACTGAGTTCTGAGTTGACCCTAGGCCTCTAGAAATGACACATGAAATACAAGTGAATCAGCCAACTGTGTCAATAGCGACCTATATTTTATACAGCTATTTACAAGCCGTGCAGGATCCAAGACTGCGGTTAATTGCTTCTACAGCATAGCTTGTATACATGTCTGTACGTTGACTTACAGCAAGCAGAGACAAACCCTTGTTGTAATGGAGAAGTTGGCGCTGGGCCCAGCTCAAATGCTGGAATTGCATGAATGTGTTTTGTGCCATGCTTAGCTACATGAGCCCATTTGGTCTGTTACAGGCATTCAGTCAGGGAGCAGAATTTACAAAATCTGAAGTACCTGTTGTTATTCCAGCCATACTCTTCTCATGTGCACCCAATTCACTCGTACTTGACATCCTAACAGAACAAAATCATCAAACACTGGTGTGCTTTAAAACAAAGCCAATTTGTCTGCAGCTGTTCACAAAGTTGTACCTATTGCAGATCATACTGCTCTCCTACTGTCTCGTATACAGTATATATATATGGTAGTTGTAAAGGTGAAACAACGTCCATAGTATAAAATGGCATTGACATGAGTAAAAATGACCATCTTTAAGCAAACCTAACTGTGACCCAAATAACAATGAATATTGAACACTACTGTCCCTGTCTTGATCATGTACTTGTTTGATCAGTGACACAATGTCCTGGCATTTGAACGAACAAACGTGAACAATGAAAAATAAGCAAAAACAAAACACGCAAACACATGTTTACTATAAATACTAAATATATGTATTTTTTGTTCTTTCCTACAGAATAGAAAACTCCAAATATATTCACATTCCAGTTACAAGTTGATTGCAAAAACAGATGTCTCGAAGCTTGATGTGACCTACATTGTAACCCAATTAAAAAAAAGACCTGCAACACTTTGTACATGTGTTTTGAGAATACAGCTTTTGTTTTTCATAATAGATCATCAACATTAAAACTAGATCTGGTTACAGACATATCAGAGCAAATATCCCAACCATTTTTCAACAGTAGTACTTTTAAAAGCACAGTAAAGAATGTTCTGACTTTACCTTCCCTTTAAGATCCTTGCTGAAGAAGAGGACTCTTAACAATGTGTGCAAGTTTCTTTAGTGTGTTTTGTCTTTAAAAAGAAGTAAAATGCATTATTTTATGCCACCATTCACGTCAATTGAATCCTAAAGGGAAAATACATATGTTAAAAAGGAATAAGCATTAACTATAATATTTTTTTGGCACATTTAGTTAAGTCTTATGTTTTTTGGATTAAGACCATATCTAAAGTGTTAGACACCATGACACCTGTGCAATAGTCATGTATAGTCTTATTTTTTCTTGCAAGACCAAATAAATAATGTTGTTCAGGGAAGGGATTTTTTTTTAAGCCTTGGTTATAACCTACTTCAAATGCATTCTAGTGTCTTCCTGTGCTGTTGCTCAGTTCAACACAAGCACGATTGTGTCTTTATCTGATTCGAGAACAGTTAGATGCTTGTGGGGAAATTACCTGAAAGTACGGGTTTTCTTGCAGTCCCTGGTTTGAAGCGAGACATGGCCTGTGTCATGTCTGGATTGCTTGTACAGCATGTGTCATACCTGCTTACTCTAGTAGTCAGACCCCATGCCAGAGACGCTTTGCAGGTAAAAACCCATTTTTTTTTTTTTTTTTTTTTTTAAAACAGAACCTCCTTGTCCAGTAACCTGAGAACTGGTGCCAGTGTTTTCTGGATGTGGAAAGCAAGTACAAACTGAATGAATAAATGAATGAAAAAATGCGTAAGCAAATGAATTTAGGAAAAGGACAGAATAAGTTAGGCAATTTTCTAAAATCACATGGCCTGTAGAAAAACATTGGTATGGAATGCAAAAATACATTAAATCAGAAACCTCCAGACCAGACCCATCTCTCTTGCTGGACAACAGACAGTGGAATGCTGTGTCCGCAGCTGACAGCACAACATGATGAATATCATTGGAATCAAACTGCACTGTCAATGCCATAAACACCAACTGTCTTCAGAATTTGGGTTTGCATAATGCAACAAACAATGGGTGCATGTACATGTTAAATTCAAATTATGTATCTGTAATAAAGCCAGAGGATTCTGACAAAACACAACCTTCCTGCTTTTAAAGAACGTAACTGATGGTCTGAAACTATTTCTGTAACTGCTTGTAACAATGGTGCACCCCACCACTGGAAAAAACGTACACCCAAACCCGGATAGCACTTTATAATAAAAACACAACAGAGTTAAAGTACCTAACTTAAATAGTGCATAAGAAGTATATGCTGTCTGCCTTTATTTTCTCAAAACTGTGAAAAACACTCAATATTTGCAGGAGCTATCCTTTCATGTAAAAACATGACTTGTTTTTCTATTACGCATTCCACTCGGATGTTTCACCTTTGGGCAGTCTCAAGCTTATACAAACCCCGCCCCCCCCCAAAAAAATGACAAAGTCGCCTATCCTCTAGTGGTGATGTTTCTGCACTGACACTGCATACCAGAATGAATGTGTTTTTATATGTGGTTGTTTATTTATTTATTTTAAGTTACTGTTTTGACAGCCTTTGTTCAGCATACAAATAGATATTTAGTTCCCTCAAATATGGATGGGACTAGAAACAGATTTTAGTTTTAAATCACCTGACACATCAATTTATTTTTGCAAAGTAGAGTAAGAGAGTTTTGTTTGTAGGCACACAAGTTTAAAACCTGATGCAATCTTACATTAAATCAAACAAATGTGAGTGGTAGGCATTCAACTACTGTCATAAACTACTGAGAAGGAAACAATTTGAACTGGGTCTTTTTTTTCTCTAAAATTTAAAACTAGAAGTTCACTTTGGAAGTGTATCTCCTATACAGCAGTATTAATACATTCCATCTTTAAAAGCATTTGTTCTTTCCTAAACTCTGTAAATGATAAAGCTACAGTTGCCTGCTTTTAGCTCACAGACACAGAGAGCTAATTGTATAGACATTGACAATCTCATATCCAGCCTGGCTTTAATATCTTTCAATGTTGATCCACGGTAAACGATAACAAAACCACATGCCCTAAAGAAATCTGGTTACGCACTCAGCATGTTCATAAGCAACCATGATTGCAAAACATAAACCAAGTATGACCAAGATCATGGACCACGTGTGGTCAGAAGAGCATGTGAACTGTTGGTGTCGACAGATGCACACAGTTCCACAATTTAAAGAGGTAAGTCAAATATCAAGCCAAATAAAAGCAACACTAAAGAATGCTGACAGATAGCCGGATGCAAAGCTTGTTAAGCAGTCTTTCCTCTGCTCGAAGAGGTCTGGTATTGCTACGGCACCAGACTGAAATGTTTACACATTAACTGTGTAATCTGATTTGGGATCATACCTTGGGGACAAAAGTATCGAGACAGGTTCAGGTTATCTTTAAAACAGACAGGGTGGACAAGATCAGACCCCAAGGGCCATTATTTTCTATGTTTACCTGCATCAGGACCAAGCCCCCACCGCACACCCATTGGACCGTGAGCTAATGATGTTTTAGGATTATCTAAAGCAAAAGCCTCTTAAAGGTGTAGTTTTAAAAGCAGTATATTTTATATATATATATATATATATATATATATATATATATATATATATATATATATATATATATATATAGATATAATTAGAAGGATGTCATCTATTGTTGAGAATATAAAACAAATACGAAGATCCCCTTTCATCATTAGTTGTGTATTTCTGTGTCGCTTCCAAGTTGCATCAGAGCTCACATTTCTAATGCAGGTAGTAGCTGCAGGTAGTAGCAGAAGCAGCTCTCTTCAATGCAGAGTGGAAAACAGACTTCAAGGAGAGAAGGACGCTTTAGTGCTTGCAGCTGGAGCTACTTTTTTGCTATAAACAGAACGACTGCTTTCTGATTAAGTTCAGTGTAAAGTGCACTATTGAAAGCGTCACAAAGGAATCATACTGGAAGGGTGGGCATGACTGGGACACACAGAGTGATTTAAACTGTATTAGTACACATGTAGAAACGGAGGTAACAGAAATTTCAATTTGAACCCTCTGCCAGTTAGAAGCACAGGCAGCTCTCCCCTCTCCAGCACCGGGCACCTCTAGAAAAAGTAACAGCGTATCAGTTCAGCGACAGCTCGCCCTCCATTTGAACTGGAGAGCTGTCATACTTTATTACTCAACCAAGAAAAAGAAAAAAAAATACTTAAGTGGATGACAAACTTTACTACCCTTTATGTGAACAAATATCATGGGCTCAGCTGCCTGCTGACATTTCATTAAAAAAAAAATAAAAAAAAAAAAGATAAAATAATTATTCCCCCGCCCCAAGTTAGGTCTTGTTTTTTTTTTTGTTTCCACTTTTCTGGCTGGTGATGCAGGAATCTTTGTTTTTTTTTTTTTGGTGGGGGAGGGGGGGTGGGTTGGGGTAATTGGTAATTGACCCTTTCCCTCTCAGAAACAAGTCATTACATTCTCCAAGCTACTGTCTTTCGTGAGCCATCTTCGCAGTTTGCCTTCTAGCTGGATGTGTGAGCCGCTGTAAGCCATCGGCGAGGGCTGCTGCCTGGCGATCTCCGAGGGGGAAAGGGCTGGAAGAAGAGTTGGAGAAGTGGGCTGTTCTCAATCAGTTGAAGAGGTCTCCTGCGGAGGGCAGAGGTGCCAGACCTCCTGTGACGTTGGGCAGTAGAGAGAGGTCCGGGAGGCTCTGGATGTGGGATTTCAGCTCCTTGCGGACTTGCGTTACCCGGGCTAGCTTCTGCTTGTACTCCTGGAAGAGAACAAACACCCTGTAAACACCAGTGAATTAGCTCAGCACAGCATGTACTGTGCGGGGGAAATCGGAATGCTAAAGACTAAAGTACTCATGTCAGGTGGTATTCTGACACATAAGAGCTCAAACAGTTATGCTGAAGCAATCGCAATCCCATAGTATAGGACACTGGCATAAGGCAAAAATCTGTGATTTCACAGAACACAGACAAAATGAATCTTCTTAAATGGCTGATTTCTCTGTGCTTGCAACATATAGGACTATGAAAGCAGGCATACATAATCTGATGGCAAAGCATGTGCTCACGTGCAGCTGAGAGCTTGTGTGTTTGGGATTTGCAAAGCAACTCATAATATTGTGGGTAAAAATTCCTTCCCTTTTAGGCCTTACTGTTAAGGTTTTTATTTTATTACAATAGGATTTTTACTTCAATATTGTAATTACGCCATTATTTAAACAGTTGTCTCTTCAAGGGAAAAAAACATCTGAAATTTGAATTTGTTTTATGCCATTTAAATTTGCTAAATAGGGCTCTTATACTCGAAATCTAGTGGTTAGGGCTCTGGACTCTTGACCGGAGGGTCGTGGGTTCAATCCCAGGTGGGGGGACACTGCTGCTGTACCCTTGAGCAAGGTACTTTACCTAGATTGCTCCAGTAAAAACCCAACTGTATAAATGGGTAATTGAATGTAAAAATAATGTGTAAAAAATAATGTAATTGTATGTAAAAATAATGTGATAACAATTGTAAGTCGCCCTGGATAAGGGTGTCTGCTAAGAAATAAATAATAATAACAAATCTAGAGCTTTCTTGGTATCTTGCTGCATAAAGCCAATTTTCTGCATGCAGATCAGAATCAGAGTGATTTAACAGAGCAAATATAAACAGTTTGAAAGCACTTGGCTGTCTCTAGCAGGGCTTGAGAAACTTCAGACCGTTTGTAAAAACAACGTCTAGATGAACAAGACTGCAGTAATGAACATTTCTCTCTCAAGCAAGCAGATCCTGGGTTCAGCCAAATGTCTGCTAGTTACTGGCTTTGAGACATTCCTGGTCGACCCTGTTCGGTCTCAGTTATGATGTGCTGTCATACTAATCAGAGGTTTGAAGTGATTACGTATTGTAAAATGCTTTATAGAAACCTTTATAGAGGACGTAGCTTCCCATATCAGTTTAATGGCTTCTTTTATATTTGTCTTACTACTGCGTTTGTACTCACTGAGTGCGCTCGGTTATCATTTTTCTTCATTCGTTTTGCTGAATCCGTCCCCAGTGTTACTCTAGCTTTAGAACCCTGCTGAGGGACACAGGGTCAGAGCCCAACTCACGTCCAGTTTCTTCTCCCGGTCAGCCAGGACCTCCTTCTCGTTCTGGATGTACTCGGTCAGCATGCGAGACAGCTGCCTCCGGTCCTCCAGCTCGGCCGCCAGCCGTCCGTTGTACTCAGCCAGGAGAAGACAAGCCTCGTCCACCGTCTTCGAGAGCTGGTCCGCAGCCTCCTTATCTGGAGAGGGGAGCACAAGACGACACGCGTTAAATACTGTATTGCACTATCCCAGTCCGGGAGGGCAATTCCACTCCAGGTTTAACAGGTAACATGATAATGAACTACTTCAGGGTCTGGATGGATGTTTAATTGGTTCAACAGGGTTCGAACAAAGACCAGGAGCAGAAGGGCACTGGACACTGCGAACACTGTGATGCCTGTGAGGGGCTCTGCAGCTGGCTGGACAGGCTCACCTGTGATTTTCTCCAGCAGGGACACGTCCTGCACCTCCTGGGGCAGCGAGGCAATCTTCTGTCGGACAGCTGCGTCCCCCGAGGCAGCATTCTCCAGGTCCTGCAGCGCCTTGATCAGCTCCTCCGTCTGTACCAGGGAGGGGAAGCGATGGCATTGAGAGAACAGGGTTGGAAGGCTGCTCATATAGTACATGGCACTGTACGGACATAGCCCACCTATGAATTATCAAATGTATTGGCACAAGGTGGATTTGTTTTGGTTGGTGCATTCACAAATGTTTTCCATTCTCCGGTTTTCCATGATAATACACTAAAAACAATAATAGCAAGACTACCGGCTTTCTCCGGCACTGTGTAAACAGACCAGGAGTTGAACGAACGGTTGCTGACACCTAGTGGTAACAATTCTACAGTGCAGTGCAAATCCATATTTATTTAAAAAAAAACAAAAAAAAAACCTTCCAAGTCTCACTAACTGCTAACAATTGGGGACATTTCCAAAACAGTTAAATATCTTGCATTGCAAACAAAGAGACCATTTCCAATGTCTAAATATTAAAAATAAGTTTTGTAATTCATGCTGTGCCAGTGCTATGGTTCTTTTTGCAAGAAGGAGGTGGTAGATTATTGCTCCGAGTAGTTTCTTACTATTTCATATGAGATAATGGTACAGTATCTACTACATGGATCCTAATATAAACCCAAACTTGACTGAGGTAGGTCATGAACCAATCCATACTGCATGTAACTTCGTAGCATACTATATAACGACGCTCGCGTTTCTGTTTCTAAGCAAGTGATTGAGTAACTGAGCAAGAAAAAGCCACCAAGAAAAGTGAAGAGCAGCAGCAATACCAGAAGGGGTGCGGTGGTGTCATTGTCCCGTGGAGAGTAGTGACCCCGGTAATCATCGTCTTCCTCCTCCTCCTCCTCCTCTACCTCCTGGATCTTTTGGTAGGTGCGCTTGAGGGCTTTCTTCTCCTCCACTGCTGGGAAAGTGAACATTAGCGCCAGAGAAGTCAGGTTATTGTGTGGTGGGAGTGCAGCTCCCTCGCCAGATGACATGCCTACCTGACATGATTCCTTGTTTAAAAAAAAATCGAATTTAGATTACAGTATAAACTAGAGCTTTACAGGAAAAAAAAAAAAGACTGCACCGGATTAAACCATTAGCTAAATGTAATCGAACCTCTATCCGCTTTACTGCTTCTGACACTGGTTCATTGCTACACTTCCAGCACGCCTGTGCATTCCTCTTGAAGACGTTGCGTTAAATGACATGCAGTCATAAAAAACATGGGAATGACAGAAAAGCAGTTTTCTCTTTTAAAGCTTCCAGGAGGCATGTCAGAAATGTAGCAGTACAGACATCTTCAAGGAGAAACCTGTACATTTTGTTCATTAATAGCCCATAAGAAAATGCTTTTAAGCCTTGCCCTTTAGCAACATCAGTGGAAAGGTAGCTTTGACACAGCTGTCAGCCAATTACAAAAATAATACTAAAAGTCCACAAATATTTTCCAATGAGGCAATATTGTTTTCGGCACTTAATGTATTGATTTAAGAAAATACTAAGCACTTCCTCCAATTCAGGAGTATATGCATATTCATAATTAATATATAGGGCAATATGACTTCCCTGTAGTTATGAACCATATAAATCTGCAACAATAACAGATTATAGTCTTTATTCAAATGAATTAAAATGAATACAGACACAGTAAGCATGCAATTTGTATTTATTGGGTGGATCCTTCTCATGTTCCTGCACAAGTCTGGTTGCTTTAACCCCTCATCTCCCAGCCTGTGTTTAGGACACTGATGGTGGTGTTCTGTGTAAATCCAGGGAACTTTGTCATGTCAATACTATTAACACACTGTACAAACACAGAACTAATACTGTCTCACATTGTATTGAAATACAGGGTAGCATTTAAGAACATATTGTGCATGAGATTTATCTTTTTGTGGAGGGGGATCTACAGCAATTGCCAGTACTGTTCTCAACAATAAAGTAATTACCCTGTATTTTAATTGAAGATTTCTGTGCAAAAATTGCGATTTCCATTTTTTGCTACCAGATCAATACTGACCACAATAACTTTTCAAAATCTAATACATTACACACATATACACTAGACACATGCAAATGTTTACTGATCATATTGCACCAAGCAAACCAGTCCTGGGACCAAGGGGTTAAAGTGTGACCAACCTTCAATGCGCTTTTCCCGGGTGTGTTTGGTTCGTCGAGCTCCGGGCTGCTTACCCTTGGGCTTCTGCTTGGGGCTGCTGGAGTCCTCAATGGCCAGCTTGAGCTGCTGGATGAAGTCAGCCCCATACACACTCCTCTCCTGCCAGATAGTCAACAGCCGCTCCAGGTGCTTCTTGCACCCACCGTCTGCTTCTCTGAGGGACAAGAGGACTGCAGGGTCAGGGTCTCACATTCCTGCAAACCAGCCTCGCAGCAGCACACAATAAAACCACAGCTGTCACCCCACACTCAGCTGGAAGAAGACGGGGTTGCTACAACAAAAACGGCCAAGTTGCAAATGGCCAACACGCAATATAAAAACTGGCATGTTAAAAAAAGACAGAAAAAACACACACGATCTTTATTAGATTAACCAATTTTTTTGCAACTTCGTAGAGGTCAAATCTATATCTCAGTAGGTATTAATGCCCTGATCTCCATAACGCGTTTCATAAACCACAACCAGAGGAAAAACCTCCCATAATTTGGTCCAACCTTGAGCTGGACCGACTCCGTTAAGAAAATTGTTAAGAACACCATTACAGGAATGTGTATCTCAGTGCATTTTCTGAAGGTCAGACCCTTCTGTTAAATGGCCAAGGCTGTCAAGTGAAGTAAAACTATTACCCCAGTACAGCCCTGTACCTGGACACATGGGAGCAAGCATCCACAAGGACCGTCTCAAAATCCCGGGTGAACTCGGGTCCTTTCCTCTTGCTGTTCTGGATCACGTCATTGGCCAGGTAGAGGAAGGTCAGCTTCCGGCCGCTTTTTGCTGAAATAGGGAAAGGGATCATCAGCCTGGTTTAGTTCAGGCACTACAAATAAAACTGACAAGGCATGTGTGAATTCGACAGCTGGGGTAGCTGGGGAAAGCTTGTGGAAGCTTAAAATCTAAAACCAGCATATACAGAAAACTAAGACAAGACACTCATAACTGAAATTAAAATGAAAACACCACCACAAAATAAAGAATTACTACCATGACTGCAGACCAATCCGAGAGTAGCGTTATACAATTATGAAGTAACTTAGGCTACCTGATTAGCAAGTAATATCTGCAAGTATTAGCAAGAAATTGCTTGACATGACGTTACTCAAATAGACGTGTTACGGAACTACATGCAGCAGGGGTAGGGTATAAGTGACGTATCCTCAATGTGCACAACTCAGAACCATACACGTTTTTATTTAAACATAGGGCCCACATAAAGCTTTCAATACCTGCTTACTGAGAAAGAGCTTACATTAAATAGGTTAAAAAAAGACTTTTAAAACTTGTACTTAAACGTTAACCTTTTTATCAGCAGGAAGCAGCTGGAACTACAAGTCTGCCATGACAGCTGCTAAAGACTCGTGGTTGTGGTGGCCTCCAGCTAACTGGTGACAATAAATCACTCACACTACCGATTAAAAAAACAAAAAAAGAATGTACTGTCACACTAGGGCATTAGAGCATAGTAAACAAACCAGCCACACAACTAAACAAAAATGCTGACTGACGCGTATCCATACCGATTGTAACGAAAATCGACAACACATGTCTAAGCGTGACTGACTAATCGGACTAGTATGCACCACTCATGCAACTAAAACATGGGCATGTTTTTTTTAATCAACTCACCTTTCTTCATTTCTCTGTGCCACACGTTGACGATAGGTGACGAGTGCTTGCGGTGATGGATAATCCATAGCGAGAGGGTCTGCACGCTCTGCTGCGAGTTACTGAGTTCTGATAACTTCTTTTCCAGGGCCGATTCCGAGAACGAAGACATTTTTGTCTCCCTTTACGTTACTGAAGACTGTCGCCTCTCGATTTACTGATATTATCAATTGGATTAAGATCTCACACTATAAACTAGTGTGTGGTTATCATCAGTGATCAACTCGCCCTGCCAGCGCTGACTCCCCTCCAATGCCCTATCTCAAATCCTTAGCTGGGGTACAATTCCTAAATAATTCGAGTTATTAGCTGTTAACCGCAGATACGGTTTCACCACTGTATATAATTACAACGACGACACAAATAAAGAGCACCCCGCTTTTGCACGATACAAACTGTAAACATATGAATATATAAAAGTTACGGAAATCATAAATATTTTGCGAATCTCAATTTTTTTCTTAAAGCATCCCTATTTAAGCTTATCTCTTATTCTACGATCTTATTCCGTGTGCCAAGGAAACTCACAACAAGACAACAAACACCTAGGCTGCAGAGTGCAGTACTACTGTCGACTCAAAACTCTTCAAACAAACGCCAACAAATATGATGTGCTAAGCATGCCGTTCCTCGCCGAGTTTACCAAAATCCTGTTACCCCGCAACCCAGATCTTTTGGTTTTTGCGTTTTGTCCCCGACTTTTCTGCTACTGTAATAATTTTGTAGTGAAAACAAACACCTGCATCTGTTGCCAAGATGGCCGAGTGACCTTTTACCTAGGGTTCAAAGAGCAAATGAACACACGTGGTCGGGAAGAGTCAGAATTTTAAATGATCATTATTCTTTTTTTTATTGTTTATTTAAAGCAATATACATATAGCCATAAAACAATATACGTTTTAATTAATTTTGAACTTGTGTGAATACTTTACACACACATATAATATCAAATCCCTGGCTAGTACAAATATAATTTACTTCAACGAGTGAATAATTAAAATACCTTTTAAGAAGGAATTTACTGTACCTAAGTTAACTATAAGTTGTTAAACCAAATATATTGCACTAGGAAACGCTGCATTCTGCATGTATGCTTTTTTAAAAAACAAAAAAAAACAAAACAAAAAACCGAACAGTTGAATGCTGTGTGTGATATGAATTCGGCCAGTGGTAGTACCTGTCGCTTCGAGATGACGTAAACAGGCTCTCTGGCAGAGGTCTATCTTCCTATAGGCAACTGTACTCGCAGTGTGGAGAGAATCAAGACATGCCACCAATAAAGGTAATTGGTTTTTCAAGCTTGTGTTGATCGGGTCGCATTAATATATGTAACGACAGACAAGGCAGAATATACTGAATATTTAGGATGTTTTAACCCTAACATACAGCGTATTTTTAGTTTCGATTACTGGCAAGGCTTTGGGTTTGCAGCTTCATCTTCTGAGACGAAGTTAAAATACAACTAGCCTACAGTGTCCTCTAATTTCTCGTTTACTATGTTTGTCAGTCTATTGACAATTCACATTGTACTGAAATAAGTCATTCCAGTAATTATCACGTCAGTGAGGTGTGAATGGATTCTTTATATTAATTGATAACGTATTGGCTGTATTACTTAATTAATTAATGTATTATAATATTTGTAATATGTTGTATGTTGTGAAACCTTTAAGTTGATAAAATAAGACTATATCGATTACCGGTGTGCCCATAGAGTATAGTAGAGTAAAGCATAATAATTATAGTGTTGGTAATTCTGATTTTAGTATTATTATTACTTTTTAAACATAGTCAATCGTTAGAGCCTGTGTTATAAAATGAATAAGTTAGTGGTTGTTGTTGAAGTGACGCCCCATTGACTGTCTCTACAGGAGGCTCATCCTGACCTGGAGCAGCATGCTGAACATGGCAGTGATTGATGACCCCAGGAAGGCTTTCGGCTCCCTGCGGCCGGTGTGCGTGCTTCTGACGCGAGAGCCCACGGTGCACAATGTGGAGCGCCTGCGCACCCAGCTGCAGGGGCTCAGCGACTCTGCCCTGCAGCAGCTGCAGGAGTACATCATCTTCCCTCTGCGCTTTGCCCTCAAGACACCTGGCCCCAAAAAGGACAGCCAGGTCCTGGCCGTGGTGGAATGCGTTGCCTACGTCCTCACCAGCACCTGCGTGCAGAGCTGGGAACTGCTCCGGGACCTCTTCTCTGAGCTCTGTGTCTGCCTGTGCTCCCCCTCGAACCCTGGCAAGCCAGCCCCGGTGTCGGAGGAATTGAAGACAGCCGTCGTGCAGGCTCTCGATGCGCTGCTGCACGCAGCCTATGGTGACATCGTTCTCCATTTGTATGAGCCCCCCATGATGCCTGCGTTAGGACTTGCCATTTCTTTGTTGTTAGAACTAGGCGAGCATGAAAAGTCAAGGAAGCTGCAGACGGCAGCCTTGAAGTGTCTCCAGGTTTTTCTTCTGCAGTGTGACTGCTCGCAGCTTCACAGGTCAATGAACGAGGAGGAGGAAAGGATGCTTGGAAGGACCTTTGCCTCCTTTTTACCAGGGATCACTCAAGGCCTGTCTAGGGTTGTCACTGGGGATGTTAAACAAGGCCATGCAGTGACAGTAAGTGCTATGAGAGTTTGGTTCAAAACTGTAGGCCTGGTAATGGATGAAAAGCAGCTTTCAAAGGACAAGGAGAAGCCTGTGGTCGAGCTTGGTCGAGTTGGGGAGCTCATGGTACAGAGGACCAAGGAATGGGTGAAAGACACTGGAGGCAAGCTGGCTGTTCTTTTAAAGAAGATGCTTGCTTGTTCTTCAGGCCACCAGCATTGGAAAGTTAGAATGGAGGTGGTTGAACTCTCAAGCCATCTCCTATCCAGGTGCCATGGGACCCTGGTGGACTCTATCAGCCCCCTCCTGGAGGCTTTAGTTGGTCTGGTGAATGACGAGAGCTCAGAGGTCAGGGCTAGATGTGATGAGGTGTTGAAGTCCATGGCTGAACAGAACCTGATTGGTGGAAACCAGGCATTTATCAATATTTTGTCAGAAAATCTGCACTCCTTAACCACCTCCTTGCCGCGACTGATGAGGAGCGCAGACGACCAGGACAAACTGTCCACGCTGAACCTCTTCTTGGGCTATCTGAAGATTCTGGGGCCAAGAGTGTCAGCTGTTTTGAATTCAGCCGCCCACCTCCAGCGCATCTCTAAAGCACTGATGCAGGTTTTAGAGATGGACGTGACCGATGTCAGGATAGTGGAAGAACGTCGTTTTCACAATGAAACCCCCGGAGAGCAACATACTGAACTTCTAGAAAGGGCGACTCAGAAAAAGTACTTCCGATACTTTACAGACGAGAGGATATTTGCATTGCTCCGACAACTCTGCAGGGTGCTTGGCTACTATGGAGACCTCTACCTGTTGGTGGACCACTTCATGGACCTCTATCGCGAGTCAGTGGTCTATAGAAAACAGGCTGCGTTGGTCCTCAACGAACTCATTGCAGGTGCTGCTGGGATGAATTTGGAGACGTCGGTGGGACAAAAGGATCTAGTAAGCCAAGAGAACTTGAAGGCAGCAGTTATGTCTGTTACTGAAGAATACACAAGCCTGGTCAACTGGCATTTAGTCACCACTAGTGTGGAATCAGAGCAGGGAGATAGCACTGCCTTTAGCCAGTCGAGGTTGCTCTCAATCACCACGAGTGCAAACACCGATTATCTGAAATCTTCAGCAGGCTTGAACCCAACAATCGGTCTGATGAATAGCAATATCTGGCAGATTTGTATCCAGCTGGAAGGGATCGGCTGTTTCGCACTTGCCCTTGGGCCGCAGTTCCGGCTGCTCTTGATCACAGCCTTGTACCCCGTGCTGGAAAAGGCAGGGGATGAAACCCTGCTGATTAGCCAGGCAGCTCTGGGAGCCATGAGGGACATCTGCAAAGGCTGTGGCTATAACTCTCTGAAAGACCTCATCAACCAGAACTCGGACTATCTGGTGAATGATATATCCTTGAACCTGCAGAGGCTGAGCCAGCACCCCCACACTCCCAGGGTTCTCGGTGTGATGATCAGCAACTCGGATGCCAGCCTGCTTCCGCTGGTGGTGGATATCATTCAAGACGTGCTGATGGCCTTGGACCACTGTTATGACAAGAGGGCACCCGTATTCTGTGTGGTTTTACATTCACTTGTAGGGGCATTCGGTAAGTGTTTTTTTTTCCAGTAAAAAAGCATATTGTTAAGGATAAAAATATCTTAATAAGATAAGGATCTTATTAAGCCAAACCATCAGGTTAAGCCAAAGTGCAATGTAAAGCCCTTTCTAGTCGTTGCTTCTATACTAAATAAACCTGCTTGTTTTTCTGCTGTGACTTCTCCGGACCTGTCTTCTGAGAGCAGTACGGTGGTTCCCAGCTGAGACGAGCAGCAGGAATGAATGCAGGAACCCGGATGGAGAGAGGGACTTGCCAGAGGAGATGATGAGGTTTCTCCTGGACTATCACAGGCAGAGGCAGCTAGCAGAGGGCAACGCTGCAGAGGAGGCAGAGCTGGAGGACACAGGTTGGTGCTGCATCAGTAAACTTCATAAGGAATTATAACCAAGGCTTGAAAAATGAACAGCTTTGACAGCTCAGAACATCCTCACAAGTCCTTAAATCATTTTTCCAGACTGTGTTTGCAGTTTGACAAAGGTGAAGACTATATCCTGCCACCAAACTGTAAATGCCTTTCCTGTGTAGCAGGTGCAGGACTGACTCTGGTTCCAGCACACAGTCTTAGACAGCGTGTGCAAGGGCCAGTTGAATTTCTGAGACTGTTGTTAGTGAGTAAGCCTTGCCTATTACCCCTTTTAAACTTCTTAATCAGGGTTGAAGTTGTCATACTGTACGTTTAATCATGCTTCTACTAATTGGATCTTGTTTGGTAGAAATGCCACCCCCGGCTCCGGAGCCTGATGATAGTGAGGAAGGTCCTGCCGTGAAACCTGAACTGCCCCCTCACATCAGCATTGCCAAGGAGGTGATGGAGAGGTGCATCCACCTCCTGTCAGACAAGAGTCTGCGTCTCCGGCTCAAGGTAATATAGCAGCACTAAACGGTACAAGAAAGGAATCAAACCTGCTACCAAACTGAGATGTTTAAATAAGGAGTTGTAATTACACTGCAGAATTACACATAAAAAAGAACTATTAAAATCAGTGCATTTGAAACGTCATACACTCTCACCATCATATCATCCGATCTCATGCTTTCCAGCGTGCCACTGTGCTTAAATGGTGGTCTATCCAGTGAGCACTAGATAAGCTGGTTAGGACCACAGTGGCAGTTTCAGTACTGTGTGGGTCTTGCAGGTTCTGGACGTGCTGGAGCTGTGTGTGACAGTGCTGCAGAGCCACGAGAATGAACTGCTCCCTATGGCTCACCGCGCATGGCCCCCGCTTGTGCAGAGACTGACTAACGATGATCCACTGGCGGTGCTCAGAGCTTTCAAGGTACATTGGGTTTACAGCTGGTAAACACTTCAGAATCATAGTAAAGGGTCTTTTACTAACACATTTTACTTGTTACTTTTTTAAAAAAAAATAACAACCATGGTGTTTCACAAAAGCTTAAATTGTGATAGTCTATTTTCCATTCTGTCACCTGTGTGCGTTTGTGCCCTAGGTGATGTGTACGCTTGGGGAGATGTGTGGGGATTTCCTCAGAAGGAGGGTGTCTAAAGACGTGCTCCCCAGACTGACGGGCTCCCTGGTAAAGCAGGCTCCGGTGAGCGCCAGGGCTGGGCCCGTCTACACCCACACCCTGGCCTACAAGATGCAGCTGGCAGTCCTGCAGGGACTGGGGGCTCTGTGCTGCCGACTGGACTTGGGTAAGCAAGCGGCTGAACTGCACTGTGCACTGTGGGGTGCTCTACTGAATCCCATTGTGAATCAGTATTGCCTGTTCAAACCCGTCAGCACTGAGCATTTAATGAGACTTCACACCATGTGCTATTTTAACAACCCAAGAATAAACTCGCAGATGGGATTAATCAGACTGCCGCACCACACCATGTGGTTGTGAACTTTATTTTTTCTTTATTTATGTATGGTATTGGAAAATCTCACTGAACAGATTTTTATTTAAGGTTCTTGCCACCAGGTGGCAGCCTTAGCTAAAGTTATAATATTGAATATAAATCGACATGTTCCTAACATTTAATTTATTTTTATCAATATTTGTTATGCTTCCTACAGGGAAGCATAACAATTTACAGGGATGGAAACAATTACATCAGTGTATACTTACTGTACTGCAAAGGGGCTTTTAGTGTCTTTATACTATTGCAGGGATGGTAATAAGACCCCTATTGCATAGCAGTTTCACCCATTTCAGGTTTTACTATGGCTGGATTAGCCACAGTGTACATGAAACAAGCTCAGGTGTGTCTTATTAAACTCATAGTAAAACCAGGAATGGATGAAACTGCTATGCAGTGGGAGTCTTATTTCCATTTCTGAATTTACACTGAAATAGTAAGCATAGCAAATTATGATCAAAGCAGAAGTACCAACAGAGAGATACAGAACGACATTATAATAGGATGCATGTGAAGAAAGTAGATGATATAAAGTATCCCTTTAACTGTAAACCTGGATTTGGACTGTGGTGTTCTCTCTGCTCTTTCAGCGGATGCTGAATTTGATGTCGTCTCAGACGCCTGCCTGCACTATCTGAGCTGCAGGCAGCCTCCTAAACTGCAAGAGGCCTGTGTCAGGTAACACACTTTGAGATGAACCTGACTGTGAACCCCTTGTGCATCAGCTAGGATTTCATAGTGATGTGGAAACCTACACTTCCTAGACAGGCTTGTCCGATCATGGTACCTAATTCTGTATTTTTTCAATTTATTCTACAGTGTTTTCCAGCATCTAATCCAGGTTGACCCGGACTCAGTCTGGCTCACCCTGAACGAACTTTACTGCCCAAACTCGTATGAACCAAAGCACTCAAGTCTGCATGCGGTCCAGCTGAGCGGCATGGGAAAACAGAGGAACGAGTTCACCGAGAACATCCTGAAGCTACTGCAGGAGATGCAGTGAAGTATCTGCAGGGCTCCTACAGCCCAGGACAGGGAATAGGGGCCAGGCAGGGGATCAGAACTCAGGAAGCAGGGCCCAGGGATTGGTTTATGGATGCTGTTGGGGAGTCACTTGCCTACTAGTGGGAATTAGGCACTAAACCCTCTTACCGTCAGTCATCCAGAGAGCTGCAAAACAGCAGCAATCTCCATTGTGCAGTACTGGGAGGGGTTAGGCTATTACATCCTCCAATACTTCATATGGATTTTGGTATTCCATATGAAATGTTAGAATCTTTAATATCTTTAGTTCAGGTAAACAAAGGACTTTTAAATAAATTAAAAAAGTCAAATATTTGTTATGACAGGTATGAACTGTTTTTAGAGGAGTTTTGTACCCTTTACAGGTTATTTTATTGCAGCTATGATCCCCTTTCATTTCTCACTGCATCCAATCAAAACCATACAGGATGCCCCAAACAAACTGAGAAGCCTCTGCACCCCTACAAAAATGAGCCCTTTCTGCACTGGCCCACGGATATAAAATCACATCTTGATCCAGCTTCTATCAAACAAGGCACCATTTGTAGGTGGGAGTCTCAATTGTAATGTTCTACGGTATTTAATAATCACAATTAAAAAAATAAATAATAAAATGAATAAACCCTTGTTAAGCCGTCCTGATACCATGTATTTGTTTCTAGTAAGAAAGCCTGCTTAGCTCCAGCGGTAGACTGCTCTTGCTTTCGTTCTTAAAACACAGAAGCAAAGTTAATTTACTTGCTTTGCTGATTACATATCTTTCAATCAGCCTCCTCCTGTAAATCCACAGCATTGAATTCAGCTGTTCACGCAGGCCCTACAGATGAGCAGCGATTCTACAGGAACATTCTTCTGCAGCAGAAGACCTTTCAGAAGGGAAGAGGCTTCGTTTTTGCTCTCCGTTAAAGGATAAATAATAAAACCCTCAAACATTTTACCAAGTGTAATGATGCATCCCCCTTTAAGCTGTTATTGTCAGGTGCAGCATTTTCCTTGGGTGAAATAAAGTTTGATAAACCACACTAGGAGTAGTGTGGAACAGGAGTTCAGGCTTTGTGAATGTCTCTGTTTTCTCAGGTGGGTTTTGAGGGATTGCAATTGGATTGTAGGTTCTCAGGCCATTAAAACGGGGTTAACCCTAAAGCCTATCTTATAATAGAATTGTTCATGAATCACAGTATACATACATAATTGTACCATTATCGTAAAGAAATTGATTGACACGTTTTCTTTTTAATATTAGGATAAAGATTACATAAGATTACATACTGTACTGTACATTTACATAAATAAACAGTATTGAAGAAAGAAAACCCCTGTCTCCCGAAATAGAACGGGGGAAGTTTTATTAGTTTTATCATTATTATTATTATTCTTGTGAGGGATCAGTGATTTAAGTTGAATAAATAATGTTTTTATATCATACTGACACATAAAATGTTACTATAACCTTTTAGAATGATGGGTGTTTTTCATTTATTAAAAATTTTGCAGTTGTCTCTGATTATTAACTTCATAGCTGGGACATCTACTGTACCAACAGGGATTGTCCATACACAGCCTTGGTTTGAAAGGTGGATGGTCTTTTGATGATCCCTTTAATAATTATCTTCAGTAAGTGCCCATGTCCACAGTGGTCCTGCATAACCTAAACCAATGTAATTCTGTTAATAGTTATCGTACAGTGCTGGGTGTTCATTGACAACCTGGTTGGGTGTTCAGTCGTGATTATGGTCCCAGAGGTATGCAGTGCCCTGGTTTATTTATGTATGACAATGGTTTGTCTGCGGTCAAACAGCTGTTTTTAGAAGATGCAACTGTGCTTAACAAGTCTTCGGGGCTAGGATGCATACCTTTCCATATCTAAGCCATCAATTGTCAATAGAAATCCTTTTTTTCAAGGTATTTTTTATAAATGTATGTTTGACCTCTCCTACCACCTCTCTTTAGTGTCGTTTTGCAAAAAGAAAGAAAAACTCAAAAGTTTCTAAAAAAAAAAAAAAAAAAAAAAACTTGCTCAAACCAGATGAAACTAACTGTGATGAATGTTAACACACTGGCACTTATCAAAGACAGCATGCCAATCAGGGACTTAGTGCTTTCTTTAACATTTTTTATTTTTAGTTTTGTAAAATAATTATAATCAATTTTTTTTTGTGATGCAATGCCCCACATTATGTTATCTGATCGCATTAAGGTTTTTAATTCAGGTAGGATTTATTTAATGTGATAAGCGGTTATGGGTGAGACCAAAATTCTGTAAAAAACGAATTCTTCCACAAACAAGACATGCGTCCATTTGTAAAAGCAAAACAAATATTAAAAATCCTTTGTTATCATTTTTGTTGTTAACAAATTGAAATTGTGCCCCTGAAATTATAGGCCTTTCATTTTTATAATATCAAATATTTCCCCTTTTGGCTTCACCCTTTGGACATGTTTGATCTTTGAAGTAAATAATGAGGAATATCGAGTGATTTAATCAGAAACCATCATGCCTATTCCTGTAGCTGTCTTCAAAAACCGTCCCAGAATCCCAATGTACAGTTGTCTTGACTTTCCACTAATAAACAACAAACATTCGTTATAAAGATGTTTAACATGCACTCCTTTATACAATTTACAAGAAGCGGTTCACGTCGTAGCTGCAGTCTGGGCTGGCTGCCCGGCTGCCTTGGCTCTACAGCACACAGCTGTCAGTGCAGTCATTAGCATTCTCCGCCGAGTGTTTCTTCAGCTCCCTGCCTCCTTTGTGATGGCTGTGTGTGGGTGCGTGCTTGCCGTGGTTGGATTGGAGGCTCCCTGCCTTGGTCTCCTGTGGGCGGTGGCCGGTGCCGTGGTGCTGCGGTTCCGAGTTCTGGTTTGATTCCACCTGCAGGTAAGCCCGAACCTTGTGGTGTCTGGCCTTGCCGTCGCTGAAGTCAATCACCCGACACTCATAGGTCCCCTCGTCTGAGGGCTTCACGCTAGACAGGCGCAGCTTGTGAGAGATGTTACTCCCAGCAACTTTCACGACCTGTCAAGAGAAACAGCAGAACAAATGGTGTGAATTTCTCAGTTCAAACAGGACCCAAGCTAGACTGAAACTGCAAAGGTCTGCCCAACGCACCTGTATGCCTACACATATCATAAGTCTCTACCTCTAAAAAAGCTAACTATGGACATGTAGTTTGTAGGTGGGGCTGATTGGTTCCTACCAGGACACAACTGATGTCCATCTTGATAGAAGATAGTAGGCAAACTGGGAGCGTATACAGTGCTGTGGATACAAGAGGGCACTAGTGTTTTTAATAGCACAGTCTTGGATGTGAAGTCCTTTGTGAAGGACGCAGTGAGTCGACCTCCTTGTGGATGAGTTAGGATGCACCGCTGTTTTGTTTCATCATAACAAGCGCATTAGCATGTGACATATGAGGGGTTTGCTGCTCTTATAATAGGAAGCTGTTCACATAGGAGGTCTTGATTACTGCAGGAATGAATTTCAAAATACCATGCAATCAGTAAGGCAATTCAGTGCTCTAAAAACTATTTAGCGTGGGTAAAGCAGAGTCATTACAAATTGCAAAATCAATACAGTATATTCCCTTCAGGATACAATATAATACCAGCTTATTACCCCGAAGGAACCATTAACAGACAACAGCAATGCAACAAATTTGGAACAAATACTGCAAAGTGGTCCTACCACAATGGTAACATGGAACTGCAACCGGTATTTGTTTATACCACGTTAATACCATTGGTATATTAAAATATTAAAGTCTCATACAATTGTACAATTTTGCATATAGTGCCACTGTAGGGCCACTGGTAAGGCTTCATGACTGTATTCTAGTGCAAAACAGAGTGACAAAAAGAATGGATTTGACCTTAAAAATGCAAATACAACAAAATGCCAATTTCATTTATTACATAGAGCAGTGTTTGCATAGCGCCTGTAATTGTATCTTGCGTATTATCGTAAGTAATAAAGAAAGACAAGATGTCACGCTCAATTTTACAGACAGTACCACTTCGCACCAGTAACAGAATGTCTCTTTCTTATCTTACTGTGATCGACTCAATGGCAGCGCAAATCTAATTCAGCAGCAGCCTACCCAGGCTCTCTGAAATCAACAGCAGACCAATGGAACACTACCAAGGGTCATTCTGCATTGTTTTCTCTGCTAAAAGACCTGGGTCCTCTTTGCATGGAAAAAGTGCTTTTTAAAACACAGAAGGACTAGGCGTCGAGGACAAATGATCAGCTGTAAACAGCCAGACAGCAACAAGATATCGCAGAGCAAGATAACCTATTATTAGTGGAACTTGCACAGCGATAAACATGCCTTCTTTCTACAGCTAAATTGCTTTTCCCCCCCACACCTAAACAGCCTTATCTCTCTAAAGCACGGGGAACCTATATAGATATATATATATATTCATGCATTATACAACCATGAGCAATCTTCTGTGATTAGTTTACATAAATATATTAGGTATGGGTTGCCCACTGGTAGGTTTATATCATTAATAAAAGGTGTTAATAGATTTATTGGTAACTTTCATTATTAATTATAAGCTGAATGCTATCTACTATCAATGATAATCAGTTAAGCCAAATTGATGTACGCTTGTTGCTTTGTATACTCTCTATTTCGTTAGCATAACTTGCCTGTAAAGTAAGTGCAGAGACTGAACCAAACCCCCAGCTCCACTAAACCGTGAGTCGCTGACTGAATCAATCCTTTGCGACTGGGTGGTTCTTTCCTATTAAACACCCTGGCAATGCATTTTAAATTCTAGAATTGGATCCAATTTGATTGACTTGGACCCAAGTGTAACCACCACTGGGAATAGCTGTTGTAATAATGTAAATGCCTTGATGGCAGCTTGCTAGCAGCTCTCAATCAGTTTGACAATATAAGGACCTTTGTTTTTAAGCTGTTTCTTCATTAAGAAGATAGAACTGTGCCAAGCTTACCTACGTCAATACTGCATTTAATAGAAGTGTACTAAGCATATCTACGTCAATACTCCATTTGCACAGCCTTTCTAATTGAGCAGCTACCTCCTTGTCTGTTTCAAAGGATATTTCTTTGTAAGAGAGAACACAAGTCTCTCTTTATGATATCCCCAATCTGATATTTTAACAGACAGACCCATATCTGTCACTATACACTATTCCAAGCAGGCAAGGCATTCTAGAGGCACATAAACAAACTCACGCTAATTTTGGTAGCATCCTTCAAATTCTGTTCTTGGGGCATTATCTGTGAGATAGCAAAGAGAAAAAAAACACACCACTGGGTTAGAAAGGAGGATCAAACCAATCGTGATTGTGTAAGAAATTAGCAACAAGGGAATTTATTGCTGCTGAAACAGATTAGGAGTTCCTGAAAAAGAATACATTGTTTGTGCTACCCACGATATAATAGTTAAAGTGACTTGATTTTGTACAGTACAAGTGGATAGGACAAAAAAAAATATATAGAAACCTCTTCCTTATCTCTGTCAATAAAGTCATTAGCCACTGTGGACAACCAGGACAGCACGTACTCACCATCTGCAAAGTTTTTAAACTGTTCTGGAGCTATTCACCAATGAAAGCATGACTGCTGCAGTTCGTTTGTAGTTTAACCTCATTAAACGGCTGTGTATTTACCTTTAGAATCGGTTGTATAAATAACAGAACAACTTGTCCCCACCACAGTCCCTGGTTCTGAGCGATGGTGCTCCAGTTCTTAAACCCCCTATGGCACTGCCACAGCTCCTAATACATTTCAAGTCAATGAAATACAGTGCTGATGAACTGCGGTTCCTTTCATCTTTTTCCTTCATCTAATTACAGTGCCACAGCAGGAGGTGGGCAGCCCGCTACCCCCCACCACGTCCTTACCCTCTTAACTGTGTTTTTACAGCTTTCTATGCACCTGGGGACTGGTGCCACTTATAGAAGCATGATGAAAGTAAGAGAAGGAGAAGAAGGGTAGGGGAAAATATTACTCAAATTCAAATGGTTTAATAAACAGTAAAAGAAAAAAAGTTCTTCGTGCATTGGCCCACAGCCACAATGTATTAAACTCAACGCTCTATATGAGTAGGGTTGACTATAAAACTTATGACACTCCAACAAGTCCCCAACGTGTGAGGCTAGTGGATTAAATGTAAGGCTAGTGTTTGAATTGTGAGCTACCTTTAAAATAAAGTAGCTCAGTGTTTGCTAACATAATTAGGTCAGTAATGCTAGCTTTATCCCTAGAATGCTGCCCAGGTTTTACTCTTTCAAAAAGGTGGCTGCTCAGTGCGTGATGACCCCTGATCCCATTCTGTGTAGACCTCACCTGGTTGGAGGTCCATGCCTGTTTGTCCATCCAGTCTTTGTGGTTTCTGATGTACCACCACTGGATCTCCAGGGAGTAGGAGGGTGAGCCGCTGCCACGGAAGGAGCAGGCCATCTCCACATCCTGACCCGGCTGCGTTGTGATGTCATGGGGCACTTCTGTGAACAGGGCTGAAACTAAACAGAGGCAAATTGAGAACCTGCTGCACCACATCTTCATCGCACCATTGTTAACTCAAGGGCTTACGCGAATACAACAGATGCCGTTTTTCCGCACTGCCAACCTTTACCTGAAGACCGAGTTCCTTTCCCTGGTAGAGATTTCAGCATGACCAGCCCTGATCTTCATTCAACTGGTAATTCTTCTTCAAGAGACAAAAACTGCCAAAATATATCTTACAAGCAGTTGCTGTGATTTTCAGCAGGTTTAAAAAACAAATACGAGTGCTTTGCACATACTACAGAAAAGGTGGTGCCGCTGTGTTATTACACTTTCCAGGCATTCTGGTATGTGAGCACAATACACAACCCAACCACATAACCCTAGAACCCGTTTTCATTTAGGAGGGCATTATACAGAACAGATCCGATTAAAACAATACACTCAGTCTGAGCAAGGAAACAGTAACTCTAACACCAGGCTAAACAGCTATACAGCCTACCGTATGCTTTGAGTCCAGACTTTAGTCAGGATTTCAGATTTTAGGAATTACATTTTAAAAGGGAACTGCAAAGCGTTGGCGTAAAGCGAGAGTATGCATTGGTGACAGCTGACATTAGCTGAACAGATGGGAGCTTGAGGAAACTGGCAGCCATAGATCAGAAGGCACAGCCAAGAAAATACTTAGGAGACGCTGAGAGACACAGGTGCATAGGAATCTGAATGCTACTAAATGCTCAGGGCTGCTGTGAGCCCCATCTGATTAAAAAAAGCAATGCCTTCCCTGAAATAATCTAATAAAATGATGCATTTGATCCAATGACAATAGCAACGGCACTCCATTTACTGGTCATGTTCATTTCAAGATTATGTTCTTTAATCCTTCGCTGTGAAAACCTGTGAAGGCCTTTGCAAATGAAGGCGTCAGTGCAGCTGCTCCCCTGTATACCTATCAAACGTGGTGCAGATGGTGCAGAAATCCTCTAAACTGCTTCCTTTTACAGATTTTTAATTTACTGCTAACCTCTTTTCTGAGGAAGCCACCGAAGAGCGAGCCTCTCCCTGAACAACAACACACCGCTCAAGGATTTCTTCATCTACTGAAGCACGACACTGGACAGGGTTCAGAACCAAATGTCTGTGCTGCTTTAGGATTCATGAATTCAATCATTGTGTTCATGAAAAAAACTACAAACTTGTTATTGAAAATGATTATATTTATAAAACGTCTGGCATACCATCACGGGGTCTGTTTGAACCCTGTCATGTATGAATTTCCATGAACCACAGGAAACAAATATTATGTGTTTTAAGACTTATTTTTATTACTTGTATGAGATCACGATGTAGGACAGCCATTCCTGCATAATTACCTCACATGAGGAGCCAATACAAGGTCATTGCACTAAACTCCAAATTACATCAAAAAGAGAGGCATGCATGGGCAAAGTCAGGCTATACTGGCTGAAAGATTTATTATCATCTGTCCTCGTATGAGGTTACCTTGCATTTGAGTGAAAGAAATCTTTAACCCTAAAGCAACTGCAAGCCTTTTGTAGCGTCCTTATTTGAGCTCATTCATGACCTAAACAGCCTCGAATTTCAATTCTTTAACTGCTACATTAATATACTTGTTGTGCTGTTTCATTATCACACAATACCATTATTAAACTACCAGGTACTTATCCCCAGAAAGTCATTTATTAAAAGGATGTTTATCCTTAGGCGGTAATTATTCACTGTACCAGGAATCTTTCATCCAGGTATAGACAAAGTACATTTTGAATTAATGCTTCTGGAATAGCAATATCCCTTATTGGTGAGGGGAAGCCCCAGCCTCTTATTGCCACAGACACTAACCTCGAGTATGGGGAAAGAGGAATACATACATAATGACTGAGGGTGGGGTATCTGCTTCATTTCAGCTTACCTGCTTGTTTAATATCTTGCTATCCCTGAAGAGACTGCTGTCACTTCTAATAGACACAAGCAGTCTCTGCCCAGACTGCCATGATATTCAGTAGTCTTAACAAGCAGTCACCAGCATCATTCCTCACAATTTAACAATTTTGTCAGATATTTTATCTAGCTTTTTCTAAAGGGAGAACAGGTTTTGGTTTTCTGTAAAATCTAAGAACATGTTGCATCTCCATATAGGCCTTGGGACACAATCATTCTCATGAGTTTTCACTTTCATGTAGAAGGAAATTCAGCATGTTGCTCTACAGCTGTAATGTTATGCCAGTCCCACTAATAAGAGGTTATCTTGCAGGCTCCAGGGTTTCTTGTTGCTGTCTGGCTGCTTACAGCTGATCATTTGTCCTTGGCATCTACTCCCTCTCTATTTAAACAGCACTTTAAAATGCAATCCGTGTCCAGGCCTAAGCAACCAGGGCTAATTAATCATGTTATTTGCATGTCTATTATCTGCAGCTTTGTGTACAGTATGAAACAGACATAGGCAGGATGGAAACTGGCTATCTACCAGTCCCCAACAAACAAGCATTTTATATGTGGACGTGGATAATGGCTGGAATGAATTTTTGTTTGGTATCTGTTTTACTGTGCTGTAGGGACCAGCAACACTTTGTTAACTCTGTCTTGACATGTAGCTACATTTCCTGTTTAAATAAATAACTAAGAAAGCTACCTAAACATGTAGCCTACAGAAATATTCTTGTCTCTCACAGCTACAAACTTCAATGACTCAATGTTGAAGAGAAGAAGAGGTGAAAAGGGTATTACAGGATGGACCTATTCACAAAACTTTTAGGACTATTTTAAGGAACGTTTTACTAAGGGCTGATTATTAAATCTTAAAGAATGTTTAAAAACATTCATAAACGGTCCTTTAAAAACATTCTTTAAAATAGTCATTGTGAATAAGGCCCTAAACCAAAAAAAACTCACTGGCCAAAATTCTCAAAGCTATTTACTCCCAATCGGCATGAGCAAAATGTTTTTCAGAAAGGAGAAACCACCCAAATAAAAACCAGGTGTAAACAAATCAGACTTTTAAGTTATGAACTTGAAAGTGATCTTGAGTTGTTTCTCTTTTTAGAATTGTAATGGTGTTTTTTTTTCCTTTCAGATAAAAACGGTGACGATCTAAGGTAAATGCTTTGAGAAGCTAGCCCCTTGTGTTCTGCTTCCTTTTCAGTGATAAAACATCAAGTTATTTAGAATTCCTCCTTCTGTCCTCTAACCAGTCATTTCTCATTCAGCCTAAATGGTGCCAATTAAACAGAGAATACATTGAATCAAATTTTGTAATATAGACTAAAAAGTTTATTAAGTTACCAATGCTCAATACTCTATTAGAAGTTCATGATTAGGGAGACGCTTTTCCATTTAATCTCATAAATATGTGACTGGCATATTTATAACAGAGGACTTTAATAGCAGGATTTATTTCCCTTCTGGGATCTAAAACATAATTATTTTTTTAAATGTTGTCTTTTCTTTCAGTATGTTTTTAAGAGGACTTACACAAAGCTTTAGCTTGGCAACTTGGACCTACCCCCCCCCCCCCCCCCCCACTGGAAATTGACAGGTACCTCCTAATATCTACAGTGACCTGTGCTAAGAATGACCTTATCACAGTTGTATATATTTGAAAAAATGTACTGGTAACACATGAACAGACAGACAGGTGTGGAGAACAAGCTATAGGGCTCAGATCTGCTGCATTTGAGAGCCCTGATTCTCAGATGATATCTGTGTTTTATTTCTGTGCTGTAATCACTGGGCACTAGCATTATGGCAAAAACATCTCCTTATTGCATTTTTTTTAAATCAATGCCCTTTTCATTTTCTTGCCACTTAAATGAAGCTTTCAAGATGAATGTTAAGCGTTCCATTTGTGTGTTTTGAATTCATTATTCGTTTTGACACTTTTCATTTAGAGCTGGCAAAACAGTGACTGTACAGACAGAGCTGGGAGCAATGCCTTTTACATTGATTTGAATACAGTTTATTCTACCTTGCTTGGTAATTGACATAAATAAAACATGTACAGTTTTAATATCCATGTATTGCCATTTATTCAATAACATGAAATGACGGCTAAAAGGTAATGTCAATCTTTTCACGTGACGATTGAAAGGGCGATGTGTTATTGCACACAGTTGAAATGTATAGTCATAGGAAGTACAAATGAAAATACATTTAATATCGTATAGCATTAACGGAAAGATTCTTTTAGACAACGTAAAGATGCAAAGGCTTCGCTCTTGTGGTTTATCATGGCTCCAGGTTCCCTTGATAGAATTACAGCTTTATACTGTATAGAATTTGGGAGGTTTGATAGAACTCCACGTATTTCTTTATTGCCACCTACTTCTCTCTGATGAAATATCATACACATTTAATGTTAATTTTTAAGTCTACTAGCAGATTTTTTCCATCAGATTCTGAAAACCGAAGCCATTATAGTGAAGTCTTTGAGGGCGCCTTTGTTTTACATTTAAATGAACTACAGTGTTACGTCAGTACTGAAATTATTTGACTGTTAAACACTGAGGTATATGGTAAAATAAAAGCTTGGCATGTAATATAGTAATAATAATCTTCACTGGGAGGTTGACCAGCATTTTCTTTGTCACCTCCTAGAAGCACAATCCCTCTGACTGCCCTTGACTGCACTCTCTTCATAGGCTCAGGCCTCTGGGGGCTGAAGCTGCAGGAGTGCAAAAGAGCCCTTAAGCTGTAATTATCCTTTTGACTATTAAAATGCTATTAGGCTTGCAACAATGGTAACCACATTACAGGAATATTACAAACCTTAAAAGAGCCTGTCTACAGATTTGCAAATTAAAACTAACTTTCAAGCCTTTTCAAATTTACATGGATGATCCATTTCATAATGAGCTCTAAAAATAATTAAATAAATTACATTTTGAGGTAAATTTAACTGAGAAAAGCACTTGTCATTTAAACAAAGGGGCGCTTTGGTAAAATGGAAGAACATAGACATTTATTTCAAACTCTATGTTAAAGATGGGTATGCTATAGCAAAGTGCAATAAAACGAAGTGAAATCCTGGTAAAGCTGACACAAGCACCAGATGATGGTGGTATTAAGATCTGTCTGTTTAAATAGACTGCCAGGTCCCTAAAGAATGATATAAGGTATGTCATTGAAACTGACAAACATGTTTTTGTTAAAATCATTTAGTAGCTTTTAGCAACTTATTTATTCATTAATGGTCAAATGCTTCTAAAGTTAGGTTAGCAAGACCTGCAAAGCAGAAAAATGCTTACGCTTCATAGAAAATGTAATAAAGATAAATCAATCATCTCCAAACAGAATCTATATGGGAGTTTTTATGCACAGAGCCCCCTCTGCTGGTTCTCTCCCTGCTGCCTGCTGTGGTATTTCAACCATGCAGGGGAAATCTGTTTACTGTGGAAAAGCAGTCTGAAGCTCAATGGGAGACAGGTTTGGCATCTCTGTTTGTATCCCCTAGCCAGCTCTCTTAAGTGCTCTAGGAATAGACCTCCGTTTACTGTAAGAACACATTTTAGTCTGTCTAGCCCCAGGGTAGTCTGTACCTTAGAGACAGAAACTTGTTCTGCCTGACACGGCCGCTGTGTAACTTTCAGTTCGTAAACACCCTGTAGGAATACTAGAATTTAATCTTCAAGGAATGCTGAAGTAATCTTAGAGAAATGCCATGCATAAAATGTGAATACTGCAGTAATCCTTTAAGAATGATGTATGGATAACATGGAGAATCATGTTAGGATTCCTGTAATAATAAATACCAGAATACTGCTGGTAATCAAACTGGCATAACATACCGATCACATGCCGTAGTTATCTTGATTACGCTGCTGCTCTGCTCATCTTGCAAAAACCTCACTACCATGCCTGCACCAACCAAGCAATAAAAAAATAAAAAAATTAAAAAATGCACGCCTCAAGACAGTTCATAAGCCTCCAGCAGTGAAAGACAGTGCATGCCCATCAAAACAGCTAAATAGAAATTAGCTGAGAAATGGGAGCAGAGTAACCCTAACCCATGCACTGACAAGCCCTGCTCATTTGCATCAGTGCACTCATCCAACCCCAGAAAATCTGGGACTACTTTAATGATCTAAATGAGCGCCACCCTTAAACTCTGTATTAACAACATTTAAATACAATACAAGTATGAAGGAAAAAGGTTGAGCAAAGTATTAAGAAGTGCAATACTTTAGATGCTTGAAATAGACCGCCACCATTTATTGAACTACGGCCCTCCCTGCAGTTTTAAAAACATACACTGTTACTGTTAGATTGCAGTGCCTTGGTGCACAAAGTGACCTGTTTTATTGATTTTTATTGAGATCAAATTTTAGTCCCAATTACATGTGTGTTAATTAATGAATGAATTAGTTATTACGTTATTACATAAACATATTATTAAAAAAGTTATGCAAAAATCTGCTGGATATTCAAAGCCAACCTGCAGATATTCAAAGCCAACAGAAACTAAACCTTGCCCAAGCCGGCTCAGCACCAGCAGTGGCTGCTGTTTAATATTTCGGGAAGCAAGGCAAAGCGTTTCAACCCCCACCCTGGAGGGGTCTAAAGCTGGTATAAACCTAACTGAAAGAGATCACCTTTCCCACTGTAACGTTTGATTAAGTGAAGTCTGGCGGGCTGTTTTGCCAAGGCAAATAAAAACCGATTGGCACTTTGAAGACATATAAGAGACAGTTCATAAAGAAAAGGCAGAATGAAAGAAACCCAGATGAAAGGGAGTGAAAGGCTGCTGAGAGGCAGGCTGATACCAGGGGCGCACCTGATTTAATCACCCAGCTGCTGTGAAGAACGAAGACATGATTGTTAACCAGGAAGAGTCTAGCTTGCACAGCCTGGTTCATCTGCTGTATTTATCTTACTGGGCTGCATCCTTCCTAAAGTGGTGCATCAACAAGCCTGTTTAAAATAAGGATCTAAGATCTAAGGCAGAACTATTTCACACAAACGGGAATGAACAGACGAGGAGGCTAGAATCCAAGTTGCCCATCTTATTGTTTTGTTCTATTGGTGAAACCCATTGCAATGTAAGGCAATACATGAGTGTTTGCGCTGTATGCACTGGCATTAAAGTCTACATTTGTTGAAGATAACCCATTTTGATTCCAGCTTACGAAAGAAGTTACAAAAGGTATGGCTATTCGAACAATGGGTAGTACACAGGCTGCAGATACTGTATGATATTTTAAAAAAAGGGGGTAGGGCAGGGATGATAGAGGGAGAAAATGGGAAACTAGCCAAAGGGCAGATATGAAAGAAAAAGAAAATAATGAAATTATAATGTCAGCCGTGCCTGTAATTCTGCAGATCCTGGAGTTCTGCACTAATTCTGCACTAAAATCACCCTGTTAATGTCTGTCATCCTCATAATCTAGAAGAAAATCAAGAGATCCTCTGAATCGTTCTCAAGTTAAGTGATACCCAGCATGAAGGGATTTACTTATCTGCTGCCTTTGTACTCCCTGGAGCTGTCATTGGATTAGTATGAATATCTGCAGCTGAGCGTACGTCATAAAAATAACTGCAGGCTTAAAAACACAACACAAATGAGGCTGATTCGATAGATCATAAGACACACAGATGTTACCACCAGATTAAGCCTTGGAACTCCTAGACTGCTGAGAGAGCGATACGCAGCAATAAAAGCGGGTTCAATGATAATGTTATTAAATAATAAGGAGGTAGGGAAATTGATTCTGGTAAATGTTTAAAGAGTATACCATTTAGGTAACCCAATTAAACAGACATTAAAACCCATTCTTTGTGAATAGAGCCCAATAGAGGCCCATTCTTCCCATGACCCATGTGGCCTGTCCCTCTGGAATACCTGACGTGAACACTGTGACAGGTTTGTACAATCATATCCTACCGTTTGTGTCTTTTGATTGCACTTTGAAGTTTAATATTGTTGTTTCAATAAAAGCCTAAGGGCATCCCAGCCACTGTTGTCTTTCTCTGGAGAGCTTGTGCTTGTTTTGATCTTTCTTTGTAGACATATTTATACAGCCCTTTTTTCCACTGAGGTATTTCAAAGTGCTTTGCAGTGGAATGACAGTGGAAAAGGGGGCTACAGTAGCTGTTATGTACTCAGAAACAGTCCTACAGCATGATTATAATCTTAAATGGTTTATGGTATTGTAATATCATATTGTAATTACAAGACAAAACATTGGCCATTGTTTGGTCGAAACATGTTCGTTTTTTGTGTTTTTAACCTCGAAAATAAGAATAACATGAACTAATAATTATTTGAACTTGCTTCTTTTCTGAGTGCGGACATCCAATGTGAGGGAGATGTAGTTTATTGTTGTGAAGTCAACGCACCGGCTTTTGGATTTTATGAAGAAACTTGCTGTGAATTGAGCGCAAGGGGTAAAGAACAAACACTCACATTTGGTTATGAAAGAACCACATTACAAAGGAACTGCTTTCCAATCACTGTGTCTCTCATTAGTCATGTGCGCATAACAACACCTACTCGTATGCTCTTTGAGTTTTGAAACTGTCCTGCCATGTATAGGACTAGTGCTGAAGGAATTAAAAGCCTCATTTCAGTTTGTCCATTGCTGTGTCTGGGATTCCCCATTCGATGATGTGCAGCTGTTATTGTCAAGGACACTATTAAAGAGTTCCAGGGATTCTCAGCAGATTCTGTACCAGGCTGTACAAGTATTACATGCTTTTAGATCTGCTCTAGATTGCCTCCGACCTTGTACAATTGCTACTCCGCAGGACCCTGGCTGCAACATTGTGGTTTAAGGTATAACAGTGTTATTTTATCCTGAATGTCTCCTGTTCACAAGAGAACTAAATATAAAGCTAGAAAAATATCATCATATAGTTAAGGAGTTGCTATAAGAAAAAGCTTAAGGATATCAAACCTTATCTAATGCACCAAAACAGACTTGTGCATTGAAACAGAAAACAAATGTTAAAAAGGTATATGATGCTGAAAGAGCATGTGAATAATTCACTTATAGGACGGCCACCCTCCTTAGTGAGGCTTCCTTGTTGGTTTCCCATGAAGGACACATTCCACATTGTCATAGTTACCTGGTTTTCCTTACTTTTTTGCTGTATGAGTAAATCATGTAAATAGCCTGCTATAAAGTGGGTTTGTTGTCTCATCTCAACATTTTAACAGTGGGGCTAAAACAGAGGCTTGGGAGTGGGCCGACGAATATCGAAGATGACAGAGGCTGAAATTGGACTTCTGGTGAGATCACAAAACTCAAAATAACATCCAGATTGTCTTCCCAATCCCAGAGAGATTGTGCTCATCACGGAGAGAAAGATCAGCCTTGGCTGTGCACACGCAGACATTGAGTGCCGAGGATTTAGAGGCATTACTCTCCAGCCATCTTTTTTTTTTGTTTCTTCTTTGCTTTGAAACTGATCACACCACCTTTCTCATGTTTATTGTTGTGTGTTGCAGAGGAGGACTGACAGGAGCTGAGGCCGCACAGCCAGCACACACCCCTGGAGCACTTATCCCTGCACACAACCATGACCCACAACGCCACTATTTCTGCACTACAGGGACGAGGAGTCTAAAGTGGACATATTGGGTGACTGGCAGTAAATAAAGCTGGACCATTTGGAATTTATTACTTGTTTGGACTGGTTATTTTCCCAACACCACTCACCTTCCTGACAGCATTGCTTTATCTTATCAGTCCAAGAACGGTTAGTATTAGTTCATGTCTCAAAGCTCAGGAACAAAATGGAGCTTTTTATCAGCTGTGGCTGTTTAACAGCTGTCTAAGTCTGTTTCACTGACACATGTAAAAAGTTATGAATAAACATTTTGACTAATTCTGACTTCCCTGCCTGTTCCAAGTCATTAACTTTCAGACAGTCGAATGTCGACAGCTGATCTGATATGCAGCAATTAAAACTTTTTCTCTGTTTTACAGAATGTTGTCTGAATATTTTACCAACAGTACAGGTTTTTGAGCTACCGCAGTGCACACTGTAATATCGCACTGCTTTCATATTTCTACACTCGTTTTAAGGCTCAAACAACAATATTTTGCCCTGTCAAATGTTTTAGTTTCTTTTTTTTTTTTAATAGTTGCAAGGAATGCCATAATCAGGGAGAATATTAACTAGGCTATTTAAATCATACCCTCTTGAATTGTATGGATCCAGCAGCCACTGTTTTCTAAATTGTTCCCAGGGTATGATAAACACCTATATTGCTTCAACCACTTATTTTTAAGGGTAATGAAAAGATAGATGATGCAATCCAGGGTGAGTCCTCAGTGCTGTAAAATGCTGTAAAAGGATTGTTATATCAGGTTATCTTTAATTAACAGCTAAGTTGAGACTTATCCCAGTGGCACATAGGTTGATCAATTCAACCCCTAAGTTTATTTTAGAACCATTATAAATGATATTAATTGGGTATTGTGTCCAGTTTACAGATGCACTTGGCCACTCTTGCAGGCAAAGTTTGAAGAACAGCTTTGAAGTCATGACACACTTCATGCCATTCCAGAGTACTGCTGATAAGGGGACACAACAGAGGTCTTCTTATCCCAGCAGGATTGTAACCCAGGTCCTGCCTGTTCAACAGCGATTGTGTTATCCACTGAAGCACAGAGGATTGCACAGCACATGTTTGCTTGACAGAGATTAGGAAGCCAGTCAGATTTCAACTGGCAACAGAGTCTCCGACCAGAAGAACAGCAAAGAATACTGAGGCAGTTCAGTTTTGTCTTTGGACAAATGAATGCTGAGATTTCGGTATCAGCAAAATTAAGAATAAAAAAACACCTCAGGACAGCAGTATGGACATCTTACAACTATAAAACAGAGCCCAGTAGTCACTAGTTCCAATGCAATGTTTTCAGCATCTTTTGAATATTATAAATCAAAAAGAGATGTTTATTAAAGATAAAGTACAACTTACTGTATGGTGTGCCTATCCTTATAGTGGCATTTATGCAGCATTATGCTAATTGCACACAGTTAGCACAGTTTTTGGTTGCTTGGTATTTGTTAAAAGATGCTATAAGAAAAGCAAAACCACAACTAACATGCAATCCTATGGTTACTTATTTCTTCAGTTAAAACATATATGAGGTAAAACTCAATAATACTTAGAGGGTCAGATATTTGATATGACAATAGTGGCGATAGAGAGCCTGCAAACTTAACTTAGCCGCTGCACAGCATGATCTCAAGCCCAGCAGTTAATATAGAGAAATCAGCAGAGGGACCTGGGAGACAGTAAATCAATGAAGAGGAACCTCTGAGTGAACTAATCCAATTTGGAAAGCCTGGGTCCTGCAGCCAGTGTATCCAATAAAGTGAGCTCAGTATAGGGACCTCAGAGCAAGCAAATTAATACAAAATACAGGCAGCTCAACTCACAGTGTTGCACACACTGCGACCATAGAACCAACAACCTATGAAAATTCTGCAATGGGAAATTTCACACGTGTCATTTCAAGCAAGGTTCACTCATTGTAGGCATCAATCTTAGCAGTCTCACTTCTAACAGAAAGAAAATGAAAATGCTTTTTTTAATGAAGTATTTCCAAATCTCACTCCTAACTTTTTCAAATCTTACTCATTTGGATGTTCACATCTCTAGAATTTACACACAGTAATATAAATGATATCTTGTTATAAAACCAGAATTTCAATACCGATCAAAAAACGTGTCTTGGTGGCACACGCTTCGGAGGACAGCGTGTGTTCATCTTCGCCCCTCCCGAGTCAGCGCAGGGGTGGTAGCGGTGAGCTGAGCGAAACAAAATAATTGGACACTACTAAATTGGGGGAGAAAATAATAAAAATGAATTGGTGACTACTATAGTGTAGTGGGATTTTGACTTGAGCATTTTCAATTTGAGGATTTTAGTAATTAGAACTCAAGAGTCAACAAATAAAACACAGAGGAACTACTATCCTATTTTGCTGTTTCAACACTGCAGGCTTTTATCACTTGAGCACAGACAATTCTGCTCTAAATTTCAGACCAGGAGACTAGTCTTGCTTATGCCTACATAAATATTGCTGAAGAAAAAAGGGCTCAGACTATTGCAGAAATATCCCCATGGACACTAAAGCTAAACCAAGCATATGCGCAGTCTAGTAAGCTTCATTAGCATAGACAGTGCAGCATTATTAAAAGATAAGAGTCACCACAGTATTGCTCTTATCTGCAAGCCTAATACGGAGTGTTGTAGAGGCCTCACAGCTAGACCAGTGTCTCAGAACAGAGCTGGAAATGAAAGAGACACACAGTAAAGGGTTACATAATGACCTCCACCAACAATGGAATACTTACTCTGGTCCAATGCAGCTTGCCTGTCTCTCCAGAGACCAAGACTAATAATCCAATAATGAATATGCCTGATAACAGGCAATCAGATACAAATGGGCTGAGGTCAAATTGTTAAAAGCACTCAAGCAATTTTTGATTGACTTGACCCATGCTGTCGATTGACCCCCGTGAGTCCAGCAGCATAGAAACTGGCAATTATACTGTTTGTATTTAATGCTGTTGATCACTTAGATGAGATCCTAATGAGTTCTTCTCCATGGCCAAGTCAATATGAACATTATCAGTTCCTCTAAAATACTTTATCCTGATCTTAAGGAAATCCACTTTTTTCTTCATGTGAACGGTTACCCACAACAGAGAGAATGACCAGAATATTTACTGTTGAAGCGCAAAAGCAAAGGCCTGCAAAGATAGTAATACATTCAACAGAAGAACAAAAGAAAAATGCACGAATGAGAGGAAGGCCATTCGGCTCATCTAAGTTTGTCCGGTTCCAAGTAGCCGACTGATCTCAAAACTTTGCCAAGTAAAGGATCCAAATGATTCTGCCTCAATAAAATGACGAGGTATCCCATCCCATACCCTCAAGCACAAAAATCAGTTCTCAGAGTGCTCAGTGAGGAAAGCCAAGGACTGCACGAGCTGGAAGGTTGCGGAAGAAAAATGGCACAGATACTATATGATATATAGGTAAAGGTCAATTAAGACATAACTTGTTCATGCACAATGACCATCTGCAATTAAATCCTAACAACCGTGTGGGTGAATAAATCACATCAAACGAAGAGAAGGTCTACCCCACTGACTAAAGGAAACTTGAGGTTATCAAGAAACAGCAAGAATTTCTACCAGACTATGCTTCCCCAAAGTGCTTCTGATCTGGGCTCCTTGGTTAATATTCCTCAAGTTCTGGCCTATTTCCAATGGTTTCTAGTCAAGCAGAGAATTGATTTTTAAATGCCTGCTCCTGATCTACAAAGCTCTAAAGGGTTTATAGCAGTGCTGGCAAGTTCTGATAGTGTGCTTTGAATTAAAATACTATTTAAATCAATCTGTTTTATCTTGATCTGAAAATCGATATCCCCAGTCGGTAGGGTAAGGGACATCTACAACACGTGAGATATGATTATTAATATTTGAGATGCTGTTTCTCATCACAGATGACAGATTTTCTTGCTCTCTGTTTGTAGAGATTATAGTTTAAGGTCATATGACTGATTATCCCAAGTGATCAGGTGTTTTGGATTGGTTTGCAGTTTTTAGCCTGTGTGCCCTAAAAAATTGTTTTGTGTATCAAGGCCAGTAGCTGACTTTAGAGTAAAACTGAATTCTCCTGTTCAGTGAAGCACAATCTCCAGTGTTAAATATGTCATTCTCACCCAAGAGTCCCCAAGGCAAACCTGCTAACACTATACACACACTCTGGGCCATTCCCCGGGGAGGTTTGAAACCTCATTAATAACTAGTATATGTCATCTGATGAAAATAAAGCTCAAGCACACTGCTGACATGATCCTTTAAGATGTGTCCTTTGTTCCTCATGAATACCTAGCAAATCAGATCAAAACGGTGCCAGCAGCTCACCCAGAAAATACCCATCTGTGTCGGGGCACTGCTGCATCCCACCACTGCTACTGAACTAGCACAGTGTGCCGTGCTTCAACAGAGCTGGTACAGAGTGGACAGCAATGCTTTCCATTGGAATGAGAAATGCAGTGTTTAAATAGGTGCTAAGGATGGCACAGTGGTTAATGAACTAGACATCCACCTCTCGAGATGCCTGCGCTGAGGTACGTCGGTGTACAGTACATTGTAGGGAGGCTGACATAGCCCTGTCTACACTGTGTCTGACTGTAGCCAGTGTCATTGTACCTGGACCATTAAAATACACTGAAATATTGTAGAGTTAATTAGAAACTGTAGCACTTTAGATTACACGGCACGGTCTGTCTAATTACATTGTAATAACTAGGTAACTACCTCTTACACAGTAACTACTGTTAAAAACATCTTGTTACCTGATGTCATTACACGGTAATACCACCTTACAGAACATTCCCATGTAACCACACACATATTGCACCACCAGTTACCATGTGCAATCAGGCACTATTGGTCGTTACCCAGTTATTACCATGTTATTACACTGTTACATACACCCTGTCCTCAGGTGCTACCAAAGAAACTTAAAGTTTAACCTTTAGTTTAACTACATACTCTACTACTTTATAGTTTTGGATGAATCACTGGACTATGAAAGATGAAAACAATATATCTATGCAATGCGGTTTTCCATGTGTTACTATCTTGAATCACTGTCCCTGGATTTTAATTTAGGAGACGGCAGTCTGGAATGGAGCTGCCCATTGAGTTATAAAGAATAAATAGGATTAGATGAGAAGGCATGCTGCCAGCGCTCTTGTGGTACTGATGCCAGCTTGTACCAAACAGCACCTACAATTCACAGCATATAAAACACAAGAGGGTAAAAGAAAGAAAAAAGAAAAAGAGTGATTGCTCAAAATCTAAGCAGCCTCATTAGCAGGGACAGTGCAGCATCATTAAAAGCCATGTGTCACCACAGCATTGCTCTTATCTGCAAGCCTAATAGGGAGTGTTGTAGAGGCCTCACAGCTAGATCAGTGTCAGAACAGAGAAAAGAGACACCCGGCAAAGGTCTTCTCGGCTGACCTACTTCCCTACCTGATATGCTGGTTACAGACTGAAGGACACTGGCCAAGAATACAACGAAGCACCTGCATGCTCTGCTGCTGGAATGACTGACAGCATTAATACTCTACAAGGAAGAGGGGTTCAAAACCCTGCGCACAGACACGTTGATTATGCAAGTAATGTCAAAATCCTGATAGCTGCTTTACATGGAGGTGCGACAGTGTGCACAGAAGCCAGCTATCACACGTTTGAGGATGTTTGAACTGTGGCTTGACAATGTGTTTGTAGCGGTTTACTGAAGATAGAAAATTAGCTGAGATTCAACATATTGTGTAATCCTAATGTACCCTTTTATTTGGTTCATTTCAGACGTTCAGAAAAACAACCAGAATTCTTGTGGGCATGTAACCTCGGTCCATTACTACAAGTACTTTGCAGGCAATTCTGTTACTGCTACTGAAATGCACACTCAGACTACAAGATGTGCTAGTGCTTGTACTAAGCAATGCTACAGATGTACATTTCCAGTGTTATTAATTCATTTACATGTCTAGTGAAACAGTAATATGGATTGATATGGATTATTTAATTGACTAAGGACAAAGATGCTGGTCCCTATTATTGCTTCTGAGTGGTTCCTCTTTACTGTGTAACAGTACAAACTACAGTACCGCTTCACTGTACTTCCCAAGTGACCAGGTAGCTGGGATTAAGGATCAGTCTCCCTGGATGGGGGGTAAATTACTGATTGCAGGTAACTGTCGCTGCTTACAAACTATGGCTGCTGTATAAGAGGGCAGGGACTGTATATGGATGTGCACTTGTATATATTTATACTGTGCAGCAGACAGATAGAAACAGATAAACCCACACAAATCTAACTTCGGAGTGGGTCAAGCTACAAACTATATAACTATCTTATATAGAAAATAATACACTCACAGTTTTATTTAGACACTGTACAATTTATTATTTTATAATCTCCCTTTGAAATCAGGTGATCATTTCTTTTTTTTTTTTTGGTTTAACTCAAAGACAGACCCAGTTATGCCTCAAAGCACTAAGACTGTCGACCCTACAGTACGGTCACAATGCTCAGTATAAGGGTAGCTGTTTAAAAATAAATAAATAAATAAAATAATAAAATTTAAAAAAAATGCCCAGCTGTTTTATCATACTGTGCATGTTTTAAACTCTTGATGCATCATTCGCCACTTTGATAATAAGATCCTAAACAAATAATTAAAAGAAATTATTAACTTTTTTTTTTACAGTTAGTGAGAATCTATGCATAGGTAAGATATACACACACCAAAAGAAATGACTTTACTTCAGGGCTTGTTTTTTCAACTAAAAAGACAAACTGGTATGCAGCCCTATCTGCTTCCGTGTATTTTCATAGCTAATTCGCATCTATTTATTGGTTATGCTAACTATGCACCTGTATGGGGTTGAGGTGTTGCACTGACAGCAAACACATTTGATCTTTGCATTGAAATCACAATATTCTATTATATCGTTAATTAAACAGTTATGCATTGAACCCAAATCTTTCCGTTTGCGTCATTCTAAACTAACGTCAAATACTGGAAGACAGAACGGAGAAGCAATCTCTTCGTACATTACAGGTCGCTATTAAAATAATGTAGTTGTCATTGGTCTATTTTATATGGACAGCGTAACAGGTAGATATAATAAAATGATAGCATTGTACTCTTAATAAAACAATTCAAAATAAAACCCCACTAAAAGCAGTATATGTGCAGAGGCCAAACTAAAGTACCAGCTACAAAATAAATGACTGAGGTGTTAGTACACTTATGATGCTACGATATGTAACATTCAGTAATACAATTAGAATAAAAATACAGAACAGATGTTTAAAGGAAATTTGTTTCGGTTATCTTTACATTCAAACATATTCTCTTTTTACATCCTGTCATTCACAATTCTCTATTATTATTATTATTATTATTATTATTATTATTATTATTATTATTATTATTATTATTATTATTATTAGCGATGTTCAACCTTATTTATTAGTAGAGTGCATGTTACTGAACCTCTCTTTTGGAGTAGCCTGCAACAGTATCTCTTGTCGGTTATTCTGGAGAACTGTCGGTGTCCATTTCACCTTTGCGCTCTCTGTATGGTTACTACTGTATTAAATAGTAGAGAGATACCACAGTTAGCTATATGAAAAAGATTATCTGTCATAAATCACATCTACCTTCCCTCGTTGCGTTATTTTGCTTGTATTTAACAGTCGATATCCAGTTCATATTTTGGCACAGAGTTTTTTTTTTTCTTGCTACGACTTCGTCCTGTGTGTTTTGTGGCACAGTTAAACGGCACTTACCATTGCCGGAGATATGATTCTCCAGGTCCGGGTATCCAGCTTGCTTTGACGAGGCGCTAAGTTGGATGTAAAGTCCCATGCAGTGTAAAATCCCTATGACCACTCCAAAGGCTCCCATCGCTTTGATTTTTGTTCCAGGACTCTTTGCCACTCACTCGCATCAGGGGGATCCAAAATCCAGCTCAGGTCCCAGGGAACTATTGTCCCAGGCTTTATTTTTAAATAAAATCGCCCCCGTTCAGTTCACACACTGCGCGTTTGGGAGCTGCTGCTGCTGCTGCTGCTGTCGACTACTCCGCTGGCTCCTCTCCCTTCTGCGGGTCTGCTCGAGACTGCGGGCCTGCTAACTGTGGCGGAAGGAGATCCGATCTGAAACAGAGAAGAGGTGTGCCCAGGCTTGCAACGGTGGAGATCAATTAGGCGGATGGATCTGATCAAGCGATTTATCCATTAAACTTTTACAAGGCAGTAATTCTTAAAGCTACAGGGGTATATGAAAAACAACCGAGCAGCAGGAGCTGCAGCTGCAGCCAGATAGATAACCATTTTGATAGTCGAAATTGTTTGCATATAAGTAGGCATATAAATGCATTGGATGCAATCGACGGCACCTGTAAAGGTATCATCACTCAGGACTACTAACTAGATGTGACTAGTAATCAATAGGTGATTTATTCCGATAGTCTATTTGTAGTACATAATATTATCATTAGTGCCTCAGCCAGCGTGTTCTCAAACAAATACCTTGCGTGTGTTTGAATCTGTATCTCACTATTTCTCACTCTCTCAATATATAACATTTATATTTTGATCTAGTACCGCGATCCTTATTGTGTCAATTTTCACAAAATGTATTTATGCAAAGATGCATAATGTAGACCTCCATTAGGCTGTGTCTGTCCGTCTGCCTGCCCGTGAACATCACATGCTATCTGCGGCAAAGACAACAAAAAAACATCAACATTTCTCATTTGCTGTACTTTGTTTGGCTGTCATTCATTGCAGTGCATTAAAAAAGAACCACTGCCAAAGAATACATCTTGGCAACTGGAATCTCGTCAAACATCAGAGGCAGTTTTCCTTTTCCATTTGAATGACTTTGACAGGGGCTAAGGCCTATTGAATGTTCTATACGCTTCCAACCAAAATCAGCCAACCGATTATATGCGGTGGCTTTCCGGAGTTCTGCCCTCCGAGAGTTACTTTTTTATTGATCAAGTTAAATATTTAGTTATCATATTTACCTGTAAGGAAAATTTATATTCCTTATTAGAAGAAACTGCTTTAGTGTTAAGCAGCCTTGATTTCGTTGGTTTGTGCACTCGTTGCATTTAGTACACATTTCAATAATTTGCAAAAGTGATTAAAAAGTGCCAAATAACCGTGAATGCAACTATACATGGAGTTAATGGACTTTTAAATTACTTAGCCTGTTTTTACAGTACACCCGCAAATGCAACATCTGCTATATAAACCGTGTTGTTAGATGTGATACAACTTTCGAATGAAGTTTCTTTGAGTTGTGGAAAATACTGTATTTCTGAGGTTTCAGCACCAGCGCCGGTGAACAGCTCCCGCCTTGCAGGAACACTGCTTTCACCAGCTAAGAAACTTCACTTCACATATAAACAAAATATGCGAGTTACAATCAAGTGTACACAACCACACATACATAGAGAGTCATTTTCGGTAAGATTAATTTCACCATAGAAACGTCTATATACTGTAATTCATATATTGCAAATCATTAAGAACGGCAAACACTACATAAATCAAGCAAGACAAACATATCTCTGATCAGAATTTTAGAGGAAAACTACTCATACAGTAGCGGTCGACAACATACTGTGGCCAACACGCAGTCTCATTAATTATAATAACCCCTATTGCGAATTGCACTGCGTTTTCAGACGCCAGTATTTGATCTAATTATCAGGAGAGAGAGAGAGAGTTGTGTACAAGTGCCGTTTTATCTCATACGGCCAGGATTTTTTTACATCACCTGCTGAGCCATGATGAGCACCACTGATCTGTTTTGCCTTTCTAGAGTACTGCATAATTATTATTTTGAATAAGGCTCCCGACTTGATGACAGTCGATGTCTGTAATACAAACGATTGGAGAAATACAGCATTTAAATTCGAGGATAGATCTTTTCAGTCCCGTGGTTTAAAGATATTACTGTTATCATAGCCACAACAGTGAAACTTAATATCTCCACAGGGTCACATCTAACTCTTTCTGGTACATACCGTATCATGCAGAAGGCATGATGGTAACAGGACAGTGCAGTAGAAGTACATTTACTTCAGCTCACGCCCACACACCTGACACTGTGTACACCTGTATACCTAAAAATAACCCAAACGCACGTCATAAAAAGCCTTGTTCTAGCACATATGGCGGGCACGTCATTCCGCTTTTCTTAGATGCCGAAAGGAAGATTATCTTGTTCCTTCTAATTAAGTTCCACTCGACCTCTTTAGTGCAATCTGTTACTTTCATCTACAAACGCAGCCCAATGTGGAGTGAATAAATAGGGGGGCTTTTGTTGACACGCCTCGTCAACCCTGCAGCGTTCTGCCATAAATAAGAACAACGTGCTCTTTTGATTGCATTTGAGATGATTCGGCATTCAGCTTTTCTAAAATGTGCTGCTGCATTCAGCTGGTTGCACTAGACAGCGGAGGACACCGTGCCATTATGGAATGATAATACAACAGACATGCACACAAATAACAAACTATAACACCGTGTAACAATTTTTTTTTTTTTTTGGTTCCTGGGTAGTAAGTGTTATTTCCTAATTGCTTATGCCTCAAAAGTATAGAAAATGTCTATTATTCCCCACAAACTTTGCTTTTGTGACCAGGACAGATATTTTGAAATTTACCTATTTTCCAGAACATTCCAGATAGATTCAGTGCTGAGTAAACTTGGAGTAACTTCTAGAACTTTCTAGAACTTTCCAGTAATATAAATAGTAGTATAAATACAGGGGCCTTAAGCCGACCAGTTCAGTTTAGTTCCAGCTGCCTAAGTGGATACACATCTGCATTTTTCTGAGATGGCATCAAGGTCATAGGAGACTTCAAAATGGTGGCATTCCTGATGGGTCTCCAAGGCAGTTTTACCAAGTTTCCCTGCTAGCTTTGCCTTTGGGACAGCAGGGACACCAAGGCGCACTACCACAGGCGGGACTGGCCACAGCGGACCGAGTTCTCTGTGGGGAGGAACAACGTCAAGTGGGAGCCACTGGTGGACCCCCGGAAGGTGCTGATGCCACCACTGCACATCAGATTGGGCCTTATGAAACAATTTGTCAGAGCTCTAGATAAGGAGTCGGCAGCCTTCAAGTACCTTCAACAAGTACCTTCCCTAAGCTGTCTGAGGCAAAGGTCAAAGCCGGTGTCTTCGTCGGACCACAGATAAAGAAGATCCTGGAGTGCAATGAATTCCCCAAGAAGCTCACTAGTAAGGAGAAAGCGGCTTGGAACAGCTTTGTCGCAGTGGTTCGGGGCTTCCTGGGCAATCACAAGGCCGAAAACTATGTGGAGCTGGTTGAGACTCTGGTGAAGAACTACGGCACAATGGGCTGTAGGATGTCCCTCAAAGTCCATATCCTTGATGCGTATCTTGATAAATTCAAGGAGAACATGGGAGCGTACTCAGAGGAGCAAGGCGAGCGCTTCCACCAGGATATACTGGACTTTGAACGCCGCTACCAAGGACAATATAACGAGAACATGATGGGAGACTACATTTGGGGGCTGATTCATGAAAGTGATTTACAGTATAATCGTAAATCTCGAAAAACTACTCACTTCTAAATCTTTTGTAGTCATTTTTGTATTACTTTAGTATAAATACATGTTAATTTGGATTCATATGTTGTTTTTTTCTGACTTTATGTGAACGAAAAGACACAAATTCACCCGTTTTCTCATTGGAAATAGGTAAATTTCAAAATATCACTGTCCTGGTCACAAAAGCAAAGTTTGTGGGGAATAATAGCCATTTTCTATACTTTTGAGGCATAAGCAATTAGGAAATAACACTTACTACCCAGGAACAAAAATTGTGTTACATAGTGTAATCATAAGGGAACGGTTCTCCGAGTTTCAGATACAAGCAGCAGGGTCCTGCCAGCACATCTACAGCCATTATTGCGCTACGTTTCACTCTCAATGGTCATGATCAGAAGCATTGTTTGTTGTGGAATACCCATCTCAACACACCTCCTTGGGAAGTCTGTATCTGCCTCTTACTGTTACTGCAGATGGGACAGCTCTATCGTCAGTTTGATTTATCCCTTTATAATCAGTGAATTTAGCTTCATGCAGGTGGCACTGGATAAACTGTGCAGTATATAAGGGCTTGTCATAAGCTGTCCAGTGGGTGCAAATTTTAGCCACAGCATCCAAGACTGCAACTAGAAATCAAACACTGTGTCACCTGTCAATAACTACTGATGAGTGCAATCCAGAGACTGCGCAGCAGCTCAAACACTAGCAGTATAGACCAGAACAGTGCAGGATCATGGTTCAATAAGTGGCCACTATATAGAATGTAATAGTCATGATAATCAGACTCTTTGATCGCAGGTCACGATTTAAGCACAAGGCAGTGTCTCAGTGGTATTTAGTGTACTGAGCCCCAGAGGAGTTCTACTACAAGCAATACATTACTACCTAGGATATCACTATCAGCTGAATCAGCAAAGTGATGAGCACTATGTTGTGACATCTCTTTTAGAAGAGTCTGGATGACTTTCCAATTAATAGTTAATTTCAAAAGGCTTCTTAATTACCATGTCAAATGGTGGTATCAGTCACAATTACTGACAGGTTTGGACAGTGGGATAACACCAATGGAAGCACAAAGATCTAATTAATATACATAAAAACCATCCTTTAATTCTTCCATATTCACAAACACTAATGTTTAAAACACACACACACATATATATATTGTTCTTATTGTATGACTTATATTGTAACACTTGAATGTATTTGTATTTGCTTGCGATTGTAAGTCGCCCTGGATAAGGGCGTCTGCTAAGAAATAAATAATAATAATAATAATAATAATAATAATAATAATAATAATAATAATAAATATATATATATATATATATCACAAAAAAGTGATCTTGCAGAGTATTGACTGCAGTAATCAGGAATTGAAACATCCTACACACAGACAATTGACAGTAAAATGCTTTTCAATGACAACGCGTCACTCACATTTCACCGCAAACCTGTGTTTAGAGGGCTTTCATTTTTTGGGGGATTTCCATTGCTTGCATGATTAACACAAATTATCCAATTACATTAAAGATGTTTATCTGAAGCGGATTGCCACATTAGTCTCATCCAGGAAACTAATGAATATTCATGCAGAGAATATTAAAAACGTCTTTGTTGCCTCACGAAGCGAGGCGGCCTGCAGCAGAAAGAAATTAGTTAGATAATTATCTTGATTATTACGAGAGAAGCGTAGTTTTGGCACACTTGCAATGCACTTGCCTCTCAGAGGGCAGTCTGCTGCTGCTGATGCCTTTTATTGTTCTTTCCACTACAATCCCCACGCCCAGGCCTGACTGCCCACGTTCCTGGAGAACACTCAACATTTAACTGGTAAAATTAAACAATTAACCACTTCAAGATCTGTACGGAGGTTCAAATGATTCAACTAAACAATCTAGAACAAAGACCTGGATTGTAGGGGACCACTTGCCCATGTTCCCTGAAAACTTTTAGTCACAAAACAGTATGGACCGTATTTAATCATTCTGACAATCATGTAAAATTATTATTTGTTTATTTAGCAGACACCTTTATCCAGGTGACTTACAGAGACTAGGGTGTGTGAACTATGCATCAGTTGCAGAGTCACTTACAACAACGTCTCACCCAAAAGACGGAGCACAAGGAGGTTAAGTGACTTGCTCAAGGCAACGCAGATTTGAACCGGGGACCACACAGCCTCCTAAATTCACACATGCCTTGACCAATTTATGGGCCTTTGCTATTCCCTGCTTGATGACTGTGACTCTTCTGAAATCTTTGCCTCCCAGTACAAGAACGTCCTCCTCATCTAGATTTCAAACCGTAGAAATGACTTACTACGGCACTTGATTCACTTCTTGGAAAGATAATTATTCCATGACTGCTCTGCTGTGAAATTGTTGCATGACTGCTCATAATACAATGGTGTCATAACATAATCAGTGATTATGGGTGTTTGCTGCAAAGTGCTTCTAGACAGAATATGAGAAATATAATGCAATGCCAGCCATTTATTATTTTTATTAGTATCATTATTACTGAATACAGCAGTTTACACCAATCAGCCGTTCATTACACATGGCTTTTCTCAACTCGATTCAAAGATTATGATATGAAATAGCTAACCATGCTAACTAGATAGCACCACAGCACCATTTATTACTGAACTGGCATTCTCAGCAGGAGATTTTCAAAGCAATTATAGCTTATTTTATGATTATATACAGTACAGACCCCTGAACCTCTATATTAAATCAGACATTTAATAACAGTTAATGCTAAGTATAATACAAGTGTTTTAAAAAGCAACCACCACCCACTCATAAAAGATGTCTTATTATGCCTCCCTCTTGCTGGTTGAACATCTGGGATCATACAGAACCCTGACATCAAGACTTATTAACTGCATGCAAAGAGAAGAGACGTACCAACACGACTGAATAGTGTTGTAACAATACAACAAAGTCACAACGGAATAGCACAATCCGAACCAGAAACGGAATAACCCTAGCACTGTATCATTGTCACAATCCTCACATCGTATTGGACAGGTCTTCTTAAATGACAAATGGGTGTAAAAATGTAAAACTAGGACACAAACATTCAAAGTGAACCGCTCCTTCAACATAGTAGCAGCAGAATAAAAACGGTTTTGCTGCCATGTCATTTGTCCTTGGGAATATCTGGAGACCACTAAAAATATGTTGGTCTCCCAAGACAGATTTTTTTGTTTGTTTTTGGGGTTGCCTTGAAATTATCATTGTCTGGTTATGCATATTTATAGTACTAATGAGAGGGGGGGGGGGGGATCAAGGGTACCTAAAATGAAATTTCCATGAGCTTCACAACTGAATATGAATACATCATAATAATAAATAAAACATTAGCTGAACTGACAAAAAAACGACTTACTTGCACACCATCAAAAACACAACATGTTCATTATGAACTCTTCAGCACAAGTATGTTACTTCTAGTCAATCCATTAACATAATAAAGTATTGCTTTTGTATAGCACAGGAAAGAATTGGGGGGAAAAAACATGTTAAATCCTGATAAAGTGTGTGAAATTACCACTGTAAACATTCAACACTGTGACATTGAGTGACAAAATGAGGGGTAGCGACCCCAGGAGCTCAACAGAACAATACAATGCATTATTTGGTTTTATCCATACTCGGGTTAGGAATTATGTGCTGTCTTTTGTATTCCTTTTTTAAAATTCTGGATGGGTAGCTTCTCCACTTCCCAAATGTATCATTTGCCAGAATATATTTTTATATTATCATATTGGTAACGGATAAATTGATAAAACGTACAGGCGACTTTACACTTAGCTGGGAAACCACCTTCACAGATTTTTCCCCCATCAGATTAGAACGTACAGTGGTGCAGACAGAATTGAAGCTGATGTCTGGATGTGTCGGCAGAGAGATTAACCTATGACACCTACCTGGGCCCTGCATTTGCTCAGTTAAGAACTGAAGACAGCCTGTTACCAGGGAACTTGATACTTTCCAGACAGAGAGTCTCAGTGGTAAAGCTGCAGCCTGTCAATTCTAGGCATTTAATATGACAAGGGGATAAAGCTGGTGATCTTGTGACCAAAAAAGGCAAGTAGAACATTTTAGCACCATAGTAAAAGGTCACAGCTACCACATTTAACCAGTCACTTTTCTACCTAGGGCAATTTATTACAATTGGTCCGTTATAATTATTACTATTTCTCAGCAAGTGAAATGGCTCTGTCACAATCAACGAAGATGCAATGACTGTGATTGCTAAGACATATTGGGGTTAAGTCCATGTTTCAGGACTGCAACAAGTCAGACTCAATATCAGAACCATTCAAAATTGCTAATCACAGTTTTATTTTTTTCTTCAAATGACATTTGTAGCTATATAGGATGTACTAGAATCTAAAAATACAAAAATAGCAGAATCACTGCAGCAATAGACGCGTGTGACAAATACACACACACAGTACAAAATGAAATGCAATCTTTTTAATTTCACACATCACTGCTTTTCACCTATACACTTTAATAGACTCTCTGTCTTTATTAACAAAGATTCATTTTATATATATAAAAAGTAATTTACATCCACAAAACAAACCAAAAAAAACTGTTAAGTAGGTATGTCAAAGACACGTACTTAACAAACAAGGGTCTGAATTACATTTTACATTTTTTTTTTTTAAAGCGCCACTTGAATGCTATTACATAACATGTCACTACAGGCATTAGCATCAACATCCTGCTTGAATACAGATCAAGAAGTACAGTAAAACCATGATGACAATAAAGAAGTTTGGCTGGATCTTTGTTTCAGGAATACATCGTTGCAAGGTACCAGTGAATTGCAACATTTTCTCCATTGATCTAGGTGTTCAAAACTCTTGTTCCACAGTTAAGTACGATAGGTTAAAAGTTTTCTAGTAAGTCAAGAATCATCTTTCTTTCGTTTTCTTTAAATTCTTCGCTCTTTCCATCTCCTAGGTTTTCTGCAAACTCTGCAAAATATGAATTATAGATATTAATTCTGAAACAGTAACAATACATTGTGATCCAGAGCTGGTTAAAAAGCAATGGTGGGTCATTGGTTAGTGCATTGCACCACAATATTAAATCCTGCTAGGGCATTACTGGCACCGTACAAATATAACCATGTTACTCTGTATGCCCCAAACAATGATTGTCTACTTTAGGTAGGCACATGTTCTGCACAAGAGGCTAAACATCTACCTCATCAATTGAACAATGATTTAATGAACCGTATAATTACGATAATATTTTTCTTAAACATTCTCTACATTTTGTTTCAGTCTGGCAGCTCTTAATGTAAGGTCACATACAAGATAGAAATGGTTTCCTTTGGGAAGCTTCTCAAATGAATTTCTTCTAGTACTAATGCTTTAGCATGCTTATTGCTTACAAAGCATGCATCTATAGTATTTTAAAGTCACACTCTCTGATCCCTGAAGATTTGAAACACATGCCATCATATTGTTTTGAAGGATACAGGTTTGTTTAAACACATGCAGTGAAAAAAATTAACTTGTAAATTAAGCTGTGTTTTTCATTTTCACCCCTTGTGGCCCAAGCCTGCTTTACACTAGTCCCTATATGACACACACCATTTAAGTGCCTGCACAGTACAGTCGTGTCCAATTAAACCTGCAGAAGTCTCCTTGCTACTCTGGCAGCTCATACATATTAAAAAGGGCAGCTGTCCAAGACTATGTCAAAAGGAAGCAACATAAGCTTTGTTGTTATGGAAAATAAAAATCTCAGCAACCCTCAATGTCATAAGTATTCATACAGCACAGGCTTTCGTGCATTTTAAAATCCTTTGGTACCGAAGCATTTAATCCTACTAGGCTTTCCATATACTGAGATTTCCACTATTTAAACCTGAATGCATAATATGTCCACAGGTAGCAATCCCCATGATGATGGGCAACATCTAATAATGCTTTCTTTACTACACAGAAAAACAATAAAGCAAAGAAGAACAGGCACACACTTCACTCAACCCACAGAAGCATTTTGAGTGAAAATATATTGAAACATTTTCAGCAGCAGAAAAACTGGCTACAAAAGAGGGGGGGGGGGGGGGGGGTTAGCATCCAGAAAAAGGATTTGCACTTAAATTAAACAATGTCAGACATGCATAGTTTCAGAGGGCCATGTAAATGTAAATTCAACCGCAATTTATAGGGTGTGTCGCATGACCAGGTGTATAATAAATACGATCTGGTCATTGGCTCTGAAGTTGGTAGAAACATAGGTTAAAGAGAGTTTAAAGGGGCGAGACACGTGGTGTGAAATTGTCATGGAAAATAAAATAGAAAATCTCAGCAGCCTCAATGTCGTAAATGTTCATACAGCACACGGCTTCAGTTTGGTCAATGTCTTGTGAGTTTTGAAGGATTGGCAAATGTGTTAGAAGAACAACAACTGATAGGTTTGTGTAGTTCTAGTGTTATAATGCTGTAAAACCAGTACTGAGGATTTGTATTTGATTTACAGTCATGACTTTCTTTATAACGTTATAGGGATAATACATATCTGGACCAATATCAAATGCCTTCACTCTGTTTAGTGTTTCTGAAGAGGATGCTGACAAAGCATTTCTTTCTGTCCCCAATGGGCACAACTGGGATATAATTTACTGGGATGTAATTTGTATTGTACTCTCTTATACAGGATACACACACAAAACACAATCTGAGATTCCCCTGTTTTGGCAATGGCAGTGAGAAATTATTTGATGGCACAGCAGGGGTACCTAGGAGTTTCAGGTTACCAGGGAAACTGAAAACACTATGATTTTGAGGAGCCTTTCCTTGGGGTACACCTCCCCAGTGTCTGGCCAAGGCATGTGGAGGAGGCAGTAACACAATCAACAGGGCTTCATTAGCGTTCGAGTCTACACTTAATTAACCTACAATCTATTTCCTTGCAGTAGCATCTTAAGCACTATGTTCCATTCCTTGTAGGATTTGTAGATTGTCTTGTTTTCGGGCAGACTGCCATACAAACATGGGTAGTAAAAGAAAATGGAAAAAAGGAGCTGTGCGAGACGATTTACACTTGACAGAATATGTGCACAATTGTAAATAGCAAAAGCAATCTCCCCAATGGAGATGGGTGCTAAATAACAGCGAGACCAAAGATATCGGAAAAAGAAAGTTTCAGATGCCCTTAACCCTTTGCGGTCCTATGTCAGACCAGGTCCAAAATCATCAAAAAGGCGTCAGTCTCAGGTCCCTAGTCGGTTTATCTCAGGAAAAAGCAGAGAAAAGCTTTCAATGGCCGAGAGAGGCCAAGAGAAGCCGGGAAAAAAAATGGAGGCGGAACGGAGCAATACATATAGTCCCTTCACCACAGACAACACGGACATAAACAAGACAGCTGCTTCCGCATCCAGCGCTCAAAGGAAATCATGGACATTTGCCAAGCTTTTTGAGATGTTATAGTAATAAAATAATGACTTGGATAGCATTATTGAGGAGTTTGGTGATAAATCAAGTGATCAAGAGATGATTTATCAGTATGCACGACTATGAAGAGATATGTGATCAATACAGCGAACAAGGGGTGGGGCGGGGCTGGAGATTCAGTACTCGGTGTCATGTTGATATGCAGTGCCTTTTAAACCTGTTTTGCTGTGAATAAAATTACTTTTAAAACAGTGCGTGTAAAATAAACAGCTTGTGTGAAAATAAATTAGACCTGATGCGTCTGACAGGCACTGAATAAATAAATGGACCGCAAAGGATTAAAATTCCCTCAAATTGACCAGTTTTCAATGCAGCTTTGGATACATTGGTGCAGAATATACATAAAGTTTTTTTTCCCTCTGCAAGGGAGCAACCAACCTTCACTGGTATGACTGGAATCCAGAGACATTCTGCATTCTCAAATGCAATTGCTCCATATTGTTCCTCAACATAAATTAAACCAGGCCCTTAGTCAAAGAATTACAGTATTACAGTTTAACTCCATAAATATGTATGGGTTTTGCTTTTAAATACTAAAACACAGCAAATGTATGAAAACACAGAATATAAAAAAGGACTGCAATTTCAGCCAAAACAGTCAACAGCTAAATGCTGGCTCTGCTTCGTGTTTTTCAGCAGATGGGTTTTTATTACACTGTTTCGTTTTCATCAGTGCCAATGAATTGGCACAGCTCCCTTGGTTATATTAATGTGGCTTTTTGAAAAACAAGTGGCTGGGTAAGGTGCCAAGCTGTAAAACACTGTGATGGTACAAGACTGTTTTCAAAAAGCCACCTCCAGTGCCAGTCTTGGACAATAGCTCTTTTGCATTTTGTTCATCATCATTGACAAGCTGGCCCAACAAAGGATTAAAGCCCCCTTTAGAATTTAGAACATTTATGTTAAAGTTAATTCTAGTACTCCTCTGACTGTCTATTTAAAGTTCTGAATGTGGTCTACCTTACCTACCTGTTTGATGAAAGTCACGTCTTGAGTACTACCTTTCGTTTAAAAAAAAAAAAAATCAAAGACTTACCCCTCATGATGTGTCGCACAACTTTGACTGAGCCGCCTCGCAAGTTCAGAATCTGGTGTACCCTCTGTTGTAGCTAAAATACAAAATGCATGCAATTATCAAACAAAATACATAAAATAACATTCATCCTCCTAAGGCTTCCCATGTCCGTTTGATCTTTTTACAACAGCCAAACAGAAACAATCTCTATTCCGGGCTCTCCAAGCGTTCACTAATATTTAAACAAACTGGCACATTGTCCTCAGTTCCACCCATTTTTCATTCTGTGTCAAAGCTTTCTTCCTAGGCCATTCTTCTGCATATCATGTGGTGATGAAAGGCCGACTGCACTCTGTGTCACTTGCCTGTGACCAGGCTTAATGAAAACTAAGTAGCTGGCTGGAGTAGAATTAATCACTATTGCTCAAGTCAGAAGAGTGACAAACTCAGTAAGAGAGAAGTGCATGGCTGTAACAGGTTTCTAGAGATCTGAGGGAGCAGCTGGCTGCTTTCTCTAATTACCTGGGGAATGCTGGCATTGCTAATCTCCACCATGATGTAGCAGAGCAGCTGAAGGACAAAGAGCCCAGCATCCAAGCGACGCAGATAGAATTCCTCTTCCATGGAGTCTTCAATAATCTCGCCTCGGCGCACCATATCCTGGAGAAGATAACAAAAAAAAAAAACACCCAAGCAATTCATTATTTTCTGCTGTAGTTTACCAATCCATCAATCCAACCATCCATTAGTGAATCCAATTTTATATTGATCAATCTATGTAACCATTTATTATTACATGAATTCATGCATGTAGATCTCTATTCATCTATATATGCATCCATTGCCTATTTCATCTATTTACTCATCCATCTGTGTGTCGCTTAATCCATTCGCACATCTTTACTGCCATTTCCCCTGCCAGTGATCATTTTAATTCCTAAAAAATACAGGTTTTCAAGTTTTAAGCAAAGCCTCTAAGTTTAAAACAACAAACATCCTTACCTCATTATTAATGCTGTAGTCCAGACTTGACAAGTTTATTTTTATTTTTTTATATTGCACTATTTTGTTCAGCTACTTTCAATATGTTATGCATGAAAGCGCTAAACTTGATGCCTGTATAAGCACTTACCTTGCCATTTAATATATAATAGTAATACAAACCAAGTAAAAACAAGCTAACAAAAAAGCAATACTGGATTTTAAATGACAGGGATTGGAATGTGCAAATGCAACGACAGGGCAGAACATTGTTGATAGAGACGTCTTAATTGGCGTATAGTTTGTGATGTCAACACCTTTCATTACTACTCATTGTTATTCATATCCAACAGACAAGAAACAAGTTGAGAGCTGCTTTATTTATTAGGTTTCATAGCCATCCAGTCAGGTGTCCGTTGTTCTTCAGATTGGACACGCGGTTTAAAAAATAAAATTGGGGTTAGTCTCAGCAGGCTCTGTTCTGGGATTTCAGCGCTCCAGTTTGGCTGATTTTCAGCTGAAAGACCTGGCACTTTGGCACCCTGTCACCATTCAACAAACATCACAGCAGTTTTCAGTGTTGGCAGATTTCAGCTAGAAGGACACTTCCTTTTATTGTGCAGCTGTCCCACAAGGTATACGACAGTTGGCATTTTTGCAAAAAAATAATTGCTCTTATTGAAATAGCTTCTCCCTTTAGGTCATAAGCTTTCAGGCGGAAATTGGCAAGGCCTTGGTGCAATGGTATTCTGCAAAATGAACATGCAATAGAGTACTGTAGAGGCAGAAGGACATGGGTGGGAGTTTATGCATACTGACAGTATATAAAAAGGGGTAAATTATTAAATTTTAGAAAACAAAATTCTCTTTCCACATGAGGGGTGCATATAACATCCTGGACAACGGTGGGCCTACCCCATTTTCGTGAGACATTCCTCACACATCGCTTATATGCACACACACGTATTATTAATTAACGCCTCACTCAGATATCAGCTTTTTAATAGACGCCGCTCTCAATAAAGAAGCAAAGGTATTTTTTTTCTACCCCTGCTCAAAAAATAAAGAAAGAAAAGCACAACTCTGGCTATGTGCATGTGACGCCCCTGAAGAGACTGCAGCCTCAATTCACCATGTAATACAAACGTGCACACACCTTAGTAAGCAAATTTTATTTCATGGTTCAGTCCCGAAAGACAACCTAAGATTAACTACTTGCAGCACAGCAGTCCTTCATGTCTTATTTTATTTATTTTTTTCCCCCAAGCAGAGTTAAGTGCCAACACCGCACGGGATAAAACAAGGACTGTCTGTTTACCTCGTCCTCAGCTTGGATGGGGAAATCTTAAACTCAGAGGAACTTAGAGCTTCCTAGGGGGTTTAGTTGTTTTGTTTTTTACTCAATTGGAATTACTCTGTCCTGTAAAAATATATATTAAAAATGTGCTTACTATCTAAGAGAAGATTTAGTTTTGGTTTCTCTTACAGAGACACCAAGCAGGTAAACAATTACAATCAAGCAGGTAAATTACAGTGAGAAAAAAAAATAATAATAACCGAGTAGGATATATTATAGTTTTAACAGAAATCAAACCAATATTCAGAGATAATATTTTTTGTTATGATAAACAACTGCATCACAACAATTTTAAATAAATGCAGCGGCGCTAATTCAAAGTATTATGGTATATATATATATATATATATATATATATATATATATATATATATATATATATATATATATATATATATATCTTCCTTATTTACAGTTGTATTTGAATACTGCATAAAATGCGTTACCTGTTTGAACATCATTAATGACAGACAGAGATACTTCAATGTTTAAAGCACCTCTGGTTAGACTTACTTTATCTTCATCTTAATTATTTTTGAAATGCATTGCTTGCAGCTGTATTTTAGAAAGGGGGGCTTATTTTGTGGTGGCTCAAAAGCACAGTAAGTCAATTAACACATGCTCTTCCAGGATATCTGGTTTGCCTGATACCAGATAAGATGCATGGGACTCATTTTATAGTGTTTGTGCCTACTTGCTGCGATATTAAATTAGCAGCAATGCAGGAGGCTACTGGGGATCTCATCTCCCGCCCACCCTTCAAAGAAAATAAATCCAGGCTGACGCACAGTGGATTAAACCCCCTGCCTTATTTTATCAGCTCTCTCCTTGTGCTTGGCACTTTGTGTTTACAAGGCCTGTCACATCAGTTTATTTGTGAGGGCCCGCACTTCCAGAAACAAGAAAAAAGCAGAACAGAATAAAGCCATGCAACTGATATTCCTGGAAGCAATGTAAAAATGCTGCGATAGACAGAGGGAGGCATTTGTGATTATGACTGGAGCCATTAGAATATTAAACTGTAAGCAGAAAACGGGAATCGACTTTCAAAGCCTGGCAATATCAATTTCTCCTTTTTGGGACAAGTCAGAGAACAGACATGTCTATGCCTTACTATACAGTCTGTAGTGTGAATGGAAAAACATACCACGCCATATTGGGGCTAGGAGATGGGCTTTTCATGTTAGAATATTCTTTCAATTTGAATTAGCTGGGAAACAAAAAAAAAACAAAAAACACAAGAAACAGAAACAAACAATCACATTATTGTAATTCTACTCTACTAGGTATATTTTATTCCCGTTAAATGCATCTTTTCCTCTGCACATAATTAACATTTGTAGAGACAGAGTTTGCCGTTTGCTGGTTATATAAAACAATCCAATTGAGAGGTTCTCCTTTTGGGGGCGTTTCATTATTTTTTAACTGAAAACCAGGAATCTTATACACTTGATACACATTTAAAAAAGATACAGGCACAAAAACTAAAAAAAAAAATCTCTTTTAAATAAATAATCAATACAACTTATTCCAACCTATGTTATTATTCTGTTTGTTATTTTTTTTATACAGTACACAGAATGTTGGTTCCAGTTATAAACATTTTTGCTGCGAGTTTGACCTTCAACATAACAGTGGATTAGAGGCACTGCTCAGTTCATTCCTCCACATCACCATCTATCTTGAATTACAAATGCAGCAGGGAACAACATTTGAACACACAACAAAATCCATATTTTATAAAATCACATCAGTCACAATAAAGCCTCAACCAGCATTTAAAGAAACATTGCCTTCGTTTTAAAACAGCCAGTACACACCCCTGCACTCATATTTTTCATTTAAAAGCTTGTGGTACAAGCCCTGTTGTAAATGTACAAAACATATTCTGTTTGTTACCCAAGCCCTTGGAGCTTGAGGCTCTCCTCACTCCTAGAGGTATAGAGAATCAGGGAATTAGCAACGAGAGTCACTTTGGAGCGAATTGGCAATAATGACCAACATGTCATCTCTACCCGACAGCACACAGCATGTCTTTCACTATTGCAGCAATAGTGAAAGACATGCTATTTTTTTTTTTTTACCAGAACATACCAAGTTTTACATCTCAGAAATTAACACAATTTTTACTGCCATTCCATAAAACCTGTGAGTTATAATTACGTCTCCCAATGTTTGCATTCAAAATGTGCCAACACCGTAAAAGTGGCAGTGCTATGACAACACTATTAGGAGTACAGATGTTCAAGCTTCTGGCAGTAGTTACTCAGAGCCTGCAGACCTGCAGAAATCCTTATTAACCTAACAGAGCTGCGGCAGTAATTACTTGCCATTGGTGCTAATCAATTTCACGCAATCTCAGCACTCTTCCTTTAGAGCTGCTGTCTCTTTTCCTCTGCAACTGGCTACAAAGCTTGGGCTATTTTGCTACCATATTACTGGTTTCTTGCTAAATAGCCTTGAAGACAACCTTCCAGATTTAACATCTGTCATGTATTTATACTGTTTTTCATAAACCACCCTGTTAATTTGTGGGTCGTGCAAACTGCAGTTATACCAAAATGTTACAGCTGCTTACAAAATGATATTGCACAACATATTTATCCAGAAACATATTTATAGGCAGATATTTTCCATGAAACAAGAGTTTGACATTTTAAAATTATATTATAAAGTTGGATTACTTAGTGTTGAAAAGGTTGGAGTTTTCACTAAGGGAGCTCAACTATAATCCCTTTCAATATTCTTATGCCAAGAGTGTACACCTGAAGAATCACATACACTCAAGCTGAATTAAACTCCAGGCACCGTGCTCTTTTAATATTTAATGAAAACATTCACAAGGAAAGTTTGCTTTCTACTCCTCTGCACATTACCTAACTGCACCCCAAAGTTTAAATTAATTCAGTGTTTCTTTCCTGCAGTGGAAGTACAGAGTGCAGTCTCAGGGGTCTGAGAATTAAGAACCAAAATAGATTTTTTGAATCTGTGCGTGACCAAAACCTTAACAGTGCAGCTGCAGTACAATCCTACCCCCAATACCAGACTCCTGTTTCTTCAGTTCTATTCTTACTTTTGAGGCCACAGTGGCAAGGTACAATAATTAAAAAGTACAGTAGACTGCTTACCCTAGCACCTACAGTATATACGTTATCACCTGCAGCCCATGTAGTTTTAATTATCACTTCATTCCTTTTTTGTGGGAAATGCATATACCACAGCCCCACAGGAGGATCAATGGCCTAGCATTACCACCCCTGCTCATGTATCCGGGTGGTATTCCTTCGGAAAGCAACCCAATATCGGACACAGATCTCATAAGCTACATTCCGAATCCAATCGCATTAATTTTCTGCTGGATAGACGTGTATCTCTATCCCCATCTGTGTGACTACGCAGTATCTGTTCACCTATATCCAGGGCTTAAGACTTTCTCTGTTCTGCTGTATGGCTAATATAAGCTCTCTAAATCCCTGTTTGCCTGGAAGCAATTTAATTACATGATTATTGCTCTCTTTTGGCAGAAGGCAGAATTTTCATTTATTTTTTCAGTTGTCTAAAAACAACTTGGTTACTGTCTCAGGATTGTGAAGGTCAACAGACAGCTACATAAGTCTTACAAAAAAAGTGGCAGCAGTGTGGAGTAGTGGTTAGGGCTCTGGACTCTTGACCGGAGAGTTGTGGGTTCAATCCCCAGTGGGGGACACTGCTGTTGTACCCTTGAGCAAGGTACTTTACCTAGATTGCTCCAGTAAAAACCCAACTGTATAAATGGGTAATTGTATGTAAAATAATGTGATATCTGTATAATGTGAAATAATGTATAATGTGATATCTTGTAACAATTGTAAGTCGCCCTGGATAAGGGCGTCTGCTAAGAAATAAATAATAATAATAATAATAAAACGTCTCTGTGGCAGTAAAATGGTTTGTGAAAAAGCTACTGGGAAAAGCTTAGCTACACCATTAATTGCTCCCGGCAGCTTTGCACATTATTGCAAAGTATTTTTACTCAACTTACCTTGAATTTTAATATCTCTTGTTTTTATAAACTAGACTATGCGGCCAATTGACATCAGGCAAACTGTTGTTAATATTCTTGGATGATTTGTATTAAAATATATTCTACAGTCCAACCCTTGCATGCAAAATATGTTTGTATCCCTGAACAGATAATAGTCTCTTCTTTAAATACATAAAACAAATATTTTAAATGAACAAGTCTTGTCAGAATTGCAGTACCCCATGCAATCAATTTTCACTGACTGCACAATGACTGTGTTCTGCAAAGGGCACTGAAAAGCTTGTTACCACCTTGAATGCTGCACCAATTATGCCAGTCACCATTACAGAAACCCATTCAGGGAAGGGTGAAATGAAGCACTAATGTCTCACCTCAGCCTTTAGCATCACTGGTGTAATAAATAACAAAGTACTGCTCATTAGAATCTTTTACATGTATTTGAAGATGGGACAATTATCAATTTAGCTTGTAAAATCTAGGCAGAGGGCTGGTTGGTCCTACTGTGGCTATACCATGTTGGCATGGCCATGTCTTATACACATAATACATTCAGTTTTGTGCAATTTTTCAGAGTAAGTCTCAACCCAATAGCTCTTAACAATATGCCTTGGATAATCCAAATGTAGCTTCACAAAACTCTTTTTGGGAAACCTGTCCATCAGAGATTTGTGGTCTCAGCTCCCCCAAAGTAAACGGGTCTCTTACGTGTTTCTCTCCTTCAATCTTCTTATCGGCCACCTGCACTGCTTCCAGGTATTTAAAATGCAACTCCATCAGCCGGTCGACCTGGGAGTGAAAGGAAGCCAGAAACACACATTGCTGATACAGAACTGGGATGGAGGCTTACAGTCCAAGGACCCGCTGCTGCCTGGAAAGGAAGGGCTGGCAAAGCATCCTGAAGCCCTGTGGCTCTTCAAATAGGAAGTAAGAAAACAAACTGGGAAGACAAAGGGCAATGTGCCTGTCAATGCTTCTGAATCATTCTTACTTTAAAATGTGACTTGGGATATTGCAAGCACACCATGTACGGATCACACAGGAGGTATTGCAAATATTGAATTCCTGCAATAGCATATTCACAGTGGCAGATAATACTGCATGATGGCAAGCAGTGCTCTTGTAATATAGCACATTGGAGACAGCGGTGGCAATCATTCCTCAAACACAGTGAATTCCACTTCTGGTGTTACAAATGAGGGTTGCTGGAGTGATCAATAGGAAAGCCATTATCCTAGGGCAATCAATACCTGCAGTGTCTCAGACTCTTGCCTACAGTAGAGATTTTAATATGGCACAAGTGCGTGCAGGTGAGATAAATACACTGAAACCAAAGCAAGTTTTACCCTTGGGGGAATAATAATAAACCACCATTAAGGCTTTCATTTTCTGCCACATTTAAAATTCCAGTTGTCAACACAACACAAAATTAATTAAATGCTTACTTAACTAACATACATCATTTACTTATGACTAATTTGTATGTTTCTGTCTTTTATGAGTACATACAAGCCTGTTCATATATATTTCAGTTTGGAAAGGTAAACTGGCGGATTGCACGAGTAAGAAAACACCTGAAGATTCAGAAAGGCAGCTTACCTTCTCACAGTCGTTCTCTGTGAACTTGCTCAGGAGACGCGTTCTCTGTTGGCCCTTCAGGTTCCGCAGCATTGTGGCAATAATGGAACACACATGCTCTGCAAGGGTAGACCAGTAAATATTAAAAACCTTACACTAATCAACAACAATATGTACATTTATTCTGCTTTTGCATGTACTATATTATAATGGTAAATTAACTATGAAAAGGGTTATGATGGTTATAATAGTACAGCATATGCATGATTTGAATCACATTGATATTTTAAACACCGCCATTTACTCCCTCAAAAAAAAAAAAAAAAAAGGGAAGAACAGGACGCTGGGTCAGTCTGCTTTCACAGCACAGCAGTGTTGGAAAAACATTGTTAGTACCATCAGGTCAGCATGAATCTTTAGTAAAACAGGAGTGGGAAATACTTTAAACTTTTCCTTGATTGATGCTGAACAGCCTTGTGAAGCCCAAGTCATTACTTCAAATACTTACTTTATTAGGATTGGTGACATATGGCAAGTGAAAGGCGGCCATATCAATTTTCAATAAACTGAGGCTGTTACAGTCAGCTCTTATACCCATCATGTTTGTACTTGAATTACATCCTTCATGGTTATAAAAGACCCTTCTGTACAGACAGTAGCATTAACTGGCTAGCAGCAGCAAATTCAGTATTGGTTTACCTAATGAATTTGTTTGTTTGGTGATATCAACAGAGGATAGTCCTTAATAAAGTGTATATGCTGCTTCCTGCAGAAGCCCTGTCCTCAAGCAGGTAAGGCTACAATGAACCGTTATACCTCTTATACTCTTCTTTAACAAACAACCGGGTATCTATAATGTATTTGTGGACATGATCACGATTGCTTGAATGGAGATACCTTCTTTAAATTAGGCATGAAGGTTGGGTTTGGTATGTACTTGGACTTGAGGCCTCCAAGGAACACCCTAGTGTTGCTGACACAGTAGGGGTCGACACTCAGCCCATTCAATAGCATGACAAGGAATTCAAGTCTTGATGTCTCCCATTCAGGAACAACCGTTTACCTTCAAAAATCTACCAAGACCCCCCCCACCCCCCCAGCACCACCACCAGAAAGACTCTTTTGCTAGCCAGAGAATAGGAAACTTCCCACAGCATTCCCATCATGTCCTTAAATCCTGTGCAGGGACTGAAATTTGCAGTACATTAAGAATGCAGATGGTGGATACATTTACCAGTAACAAATGACACATTACAGTCCACATTGGAAGAGCGGGGCGAAAGCGTACCCAATTCCCTGATGATTGCCCTCTGCTCTCGAGGAAGCCTGGCAAAGAGAACCATGTGGCCATATGATTAAGACAAAGAAACTGGTTTTACACAGTCTAGGAGCTTTTCCAGACCTTGATGCTGCAAACCTGAGAGGTTTGCAAACTAGGAGTCTATGCATCTAAATTGAATCCACTGACATCCTTAATAGAAAGTCGGGACAATGGAAATCTGTGCACAGATTTTTCTTCATTAAAACTAACAAACAGGCACTCGGCTGCATATAAATCTCCTTGCATTTACTTGTTCTGAACAGTTTCTGGTTAGTATTGCTTATTCCGATTAGTTAGTGGCACAAATTGATTTAATGTTGTATCTCTATTTCTTTCAAGCTGTATTGTATTGAAAATGGGACATGTTTGTGCCATATATGCTTACTTGACATTAAAGTTGTGTATGCATTTGTTTCTGGTACAAAATAGAAACCCAGTTCTCACTTTTTTATTTTAAGAATTAAGAAATTCATTTTCCTGCTGTCACACTATCCATTAAAACACGCAAGACATTTTTTCTTCATGTTCTAGACACTTCGTCTTGGTAGTTTGTAACAAGACTTGGACGTTATTGGATATTTAAACAGCTGACAGCGAGTTCTATACCTGCCTTAATCCCATCTACTATCACTAATACCCCAAGGACAGACTTGTCCTTTGGGGACAGCCTGCTAATGTACAAGGTACTGCAGGTGTGGTGGAAAAACACGCAACAGCAGTGTCTAGTGCACAGGCTAATCCAGCTACTGTAGCTTCAACTCTATAGAACTCAATATTCCCTATGTAAAACAGAGTGGATAGATGCTGCTTTGAGTTTTGCTTGTACAGTACCTAGTTTCATAGCTGGCGGGAGTGAGCCATGAAGAGGTACAGTGATTTGCCCAAGGTCATACATTTATTCAGTGACTGAGTGGAGATTCATAACCAAGGTCTCCTGGCACACAGCCTCCTGCACAAACCGCTAGACTGAATAATATAACTTGAGAGCTTTAATTATTTAACTTGGAGATTTCTAATGATTTGTGAGGTTGCTTAGCAACAACTGCAACTGTCGATTTTATTATTTTTTCTGCAGTGTTTATTTATTTAAAGGATAAATGACTTCAGCCTGAAATTTGAACAGGATTTCAGTCAGAGTTGGTGAAAGTCTTCCAGCCAGACATGTCTTTGGTTTTGAAGGTTTTAGTTGAGAGAGTGTTTTAAGAAGAGGTCCTTGCCAATACAGAACATGAAGAAGTGGTCGTCAACAGGCTGCTGAATCTTGTAGATTTTAAGAAAGAGAAGCAAAAATGTAGAACCTAAAGCGCGACCTTTTGCTTAATTTTCTAATATAAAAGTACAGGAAAGGGGACATACCAGTAGCTTCCAGGTTAAATCAAAATGAATGTGTTAACATGTACACATATAGCTGCGGAACCAGCAGTAGGCTAGAACATTATCCTCAGATTAGACTAGTGTTGAGTGGTAATTTTGGTAAAATAAACAAATGGAGGACTTAAAAACTGTTCTTGCAAACAGCTCTGTGTTTTATTAGCTCACGTCAACACGAAGATGCTCCGGGTCAGGGAGTTTTTCAAACCAGAAAGGAGCGAGGAAGAGAACTGCATTGCCTTCTGTCCTGCCCTGTGCAGCTCAGTCACCTCGGCAGCAGGAAAGACAGCAACATTACCAAGTACATTGCGTGTCACCTAGTTTTGCTCAAATAAAATAATGAAACCATTACAGTTGACTTCTGCTATAAATGTGACCTTGAGGGAAGGGGAGATCTTTCTGTGTTGGAAAATGGATTGGTACTGGAAATGCACTGCACGCCAGCACCAATATATTTCATGGCTTGTTTCTTTGAATTACTGGTACCTAATTTATTAAGGATATGTTGATGATGCTGTTGCCTACGTTTAAATATTTTATTTATTGTAAGATACATAATTCACAGCAGTAGTTTTGTCATTTAAATACCACAAGGACCACATTACATGTAACTGTACTTTAAAGATTTAAAATGCTGTGAACACTAGTAATTCCAAATGTTTTACAACCACCCACATGCATTATAAGTAAATATGATACATTTACATTGGACTGTTGTCGTCACGTCTTACTAGTTGCCACGATCCTTTAATTAAAATATGCAGTTTTCATTGCAGAAACAAGATTAGAAAAATGATCTGAAAAACACTAACATTTTTCAAATCACAGATAGTGATTTTCAGTTAAGAAAAACGGTCCGTAAGCAGCTTAAACAAATTGTTATTTAAGCACAAGCCAGCTTTCTTTTTTTTATTGTATTATTAATGTTTGTGTGGTCCATTGGGATGCATTTTGATCAATGATGCCCGTGTTTGACAATCTCTAATTACATTTGACATGAGTCACAGGGAGGAATGCTGATTAAACGAGTGTGTGCCATGCGTGTCTCTGGCATTCAAACCCAGCATGAAGCCAATGAAACTGCACAGTGGAAACTCTGAGAAGAAGTGTCTCAGTCACATGCTAATGGACAAGCCTACAGGAAAAGACTGCTCTGGAAAAGTGTTCTCCTATGGAAAATCTGAACATCTGGCCTTCTGACCCAGAGATGAACCATCAGCACCCACTGCAATTCATAATACAGGGTGACCCTTCATACCTGCAATGATATCCACTCTTCACAATATTTGAAATGTATTTGTATATAGAACAGAACATTGCTTTATTCCTTCTGTTAATACAGCATTTTAAACAAGCTGTGCTGTAAAGATGTCTGAATGTGCTGACTGCTGTTTTAATACAAGTCAATTTAATTACTTAATTTTGTATGCAAACATGGTTTTATTATTTCCAGCCATTAAGCTCTCTATATTTCAGAAGGGATTTTGTGGGGATCAAACTTATTGTTTATAATGTTGTTCTTATGTTCTTATGTTTGAGAGTGGTTTGTTTCCTAATTATTTTAATCCTCATTTGCGGCTGCTCATAATTAATGAATCCATAAGAGAACATTGTGCTTTCTTAAGCAACACTTTTTTTCTCTTCAATTAATAAATCAAAAGGAGGAACTGAAGGTCTAGTAACTCCACCAGGAAAGTGCTTCAGAGATGCCACTGTTTAACCAACCCACGCGATTAGAAAAGCGACAAGGACTCTATGCTCAGGTCAAAGCTGCTTTTTTAGTTGATTCCTCAATATAATCCTCTCCCCTAAAACAAGAAATAATAAGGGCTTTACCAAAGTAAATGTAATTCCTGGAAATCTTAGTTATCAAGTGTTTTCTTACCGAGTTAAGATTACCACAAGGCTGCTACCCAGAGGAGCCCCAGTATGGATAACAGGCAGAGGAACCCAGGACAAGACATTGCACTTCAATGGACAGAGCACTTGCAACGATTCTGAAACTAAATGTTACCAGCCTGACATTTCACGGTGCAAACGTGTGTGACTTACTCATTTAGAATCTTCCAACCCAGAATTCAGAAACCACACTCTTCAGGTCATAGCAGAGCACAGCCCACCCAAAACAGTTTTCAATCGGTCTGCAGCCTGGTAGATTGACAGTGCCAGGCCAACAGAGAATGCTGCTCTAGAGCCCTTATCTCTGCTTTCTATTCTTCTGTTGTTGCACGTCTGAGGTTAATTAATTTTGTCCCAGGCATGAGGAAAGAGACAACAGAAGAAGCTAATCTGTTCACCTTGGGTGGGCTGGAAGAACCAAAAAGCATTCATTAGAGGAAGATCACTATTTTTAATCACACAGCAATTATGCTGGAGGAGGGGAGGGGGGCTTTCACATCTGGATAGCTAGAAAATATAATTTTAAAAGGTACACAGAGCTAACAGTACAGTTCCAGTCAAGCTTACCAAATATGTATTTACTCACCTTCATGTTCCTTGTCAGAGAAGCCAGCTTTCTTCATTTTCTTGGGGGTTTTCATGAAGAGGGGAAAGATAGTCCGTAACCCCAGGATGTCTACAAACTTGTGGCAGTTATCTGACCCCTCTGGGCCAATCATGGCATGGTCCAACACTTTGAGGGCACTCGTCCGAGACATCTTCTTCTCTCTGTGGGGGTGAACACACAAGCGACTCAGAAAAGGAGACTATGGGAGCCAGATAAAAATAACTAGTACGGTAAGCTAAAGTGAAATTGGAGGCATACTATCAATGTCATTTTTAAGCAAGTTTCTTTCAGGAAATCTGCTAAAATCATTAAAAAAAAAAACTAGAAGTTGAATTTTTAATTAAATTCAAAAAATGAAAGTGAATCCGCTTATATCATAAGAATACTAACTTGTATTAAAGTGATGTAACTTTAAAAGGTTATTGCCATAAAGGCTTTTACTGGGAAGAAAAAAATAGTGACTGCTCCTGACCTTTACATTTTATATTCTTTTTAAAGACAGTGAAAGATACAGGTTGCCCTTAGCTGGGATTTAAATACCATGTGTCTGGGGATCCAGGGAGAAAGGGCTAAGCTTATGGAGCACTCAGGAAGAACAACCTTTACACATACAAGTTTTAATCATTATCTTAAAAACCCAGAACTGTCAAAACAGAGATAACGCATTCTGAGAGGGAATTGCTATGCCACCAATGCGAGCACTCCCCCCCCCCCCCCCCCCACCCACCCACCACTATGTGTGCATTAGACACAACAAAGACAACATCCATTCTCCTTTGGATAAAAATATTTTCAGTCCTCCCAAGACTAAGCAGATTCAGGCCTCAGATTAATTAGTTTCTACAGGAGGGTTGTACCACTGACTAAGTAGGGAGCTCTATAACTGCATTTCATTGCATTGGGGGAAACTGTTCTGATTATCTAGAATCTATGGCGTTAACCCAGGTTCCTTGTAAATGTTAGTTACTGAAAACACTGCAATACGCACTGTCTGAACTCCACCCATGTCCTTCCTTTCACACAAGGTCAATGCAACAAGCACACCTGTGACACCAAGTTAATATGTGAAGAATTTATTTCCCCAGGACAGCCAAACTGAGTTGTCAGATCTTGTTTAAGTTAGGAATGTCCAGCTTAATTACTGGTACTGGTGGAAAAGGCAGGAGGATTATTTTCCTTATTGGTTGGATGCAACACTGACCCTACTGTAACCCAAGGTTGAAACAATCACCTCTAACAATGCTACCTGGGCAAACCTCTAGGATCAGAGAACACTTGGTGTTTGCCCCATTGGCTTCAAACGCCAATCACGTTCCACAAAAATAATGTGTCTTATCAGGAATATTTTCAGTTAAATGGTTATTTACTTATTAATGTTTCAAAAATGTGCTTGCTTATGGCTTTTTAACTGAAACTGTCCGAGGAGAAACTGTATTTGACCTATGGTTTTTCTATTGATCAAGGGCAACCTTTAGAAGCTGGCGACAACTCGTTACCATGAATACAGGGCTCCAGATAAGACCCGAGGCAAGTAATTCAGTGTGTGGCAGAGCCTATCTCAGTCAATCTGATGGCAATACAGCCCTCTTCTTCCAGTGCTAGGTAGAAAGGGTTTATGCTAGGTTTGCTATCTGTCCTATTGTCACTCTAGGCTCCTTGACTGAGCTTTCAGGAACCCTGGGCTCAAGTTTGTTTTGTTCTGATATTACATGCACTAATTTATTAATGCTGTGCGTAACATAAGAAAAAGAGAGACATGGCCTTGGTGCCGATGTTACATTTTTTATAGGATCATGCATTCGAGCTATTATTCAAGCTATACAGAACAAAAATACATACATATTTATATATTATATATATATTATATATATATATATATATATATATATATATATATATATATATATATTTATATACATATATATATATTATATATATATATATATATATATATATACATATTTATATATATATATATATATATATATATACACACACACACACACACATAAAGTCTAGAATGGCATGTGGAAGCCCACTGTACCCATTTTCACCTCTTTTCACTGGGCTTTCCTGTTGTCTTTCCAAAGCAAAGTCCTTTCATTATCAATAGTCTTCAAAAGACCCAGTCCTACATGTTTTCCATAAGAAGCATTTGATTAATGAGTTATTTCCTGGTTGCCATTTGACATTACTGAACAAACATCCTTGGTTTCTGCAATTGGTTAGCAAACTGAAAGGGTGAGTGAGGTGAACCCTTCCAGTAGGTTAGAAACATCATCACATTTTAATAAACTTAGAATGCAAGACATTAGGAGAGCAGCATGCAGGCTTCAATTATTATGGACAACTTAAGAAACATTTAGCCTTACTATAATTGTCTATCGATTTTGAGGTCTCCCAAGTATGATTACAGGAATATTTATTCAGCGAACATCAGACATTTAAAACAAAAAAAAAACAGCAGAGGCTTGATTGGAGTGGCAGGCTGTGTTTTTTAGTGATTTTTTTTTTCTCTGTTTAAGGTCAAGTAGCTGATTTCTGTCAGGATGTAGCTGATTAAACTGTCAGTTCTGTAATCCCTGCTGGAAAGTGGGGCTCTGTCCGGAATCAGTAATGGAATACTGGAAGTCAGATTCATATTGCTATAGTGTGTCGATATGCTGCTTTACAACCAACCAAAATGTTTCACAATAGATTTCTAGATGGATTCTGGAAGACTGTAATATAACCCTCGAATTCAATCACACGTTGACAACATCCTTTAATTCAAAATTAATTTATCAACACGGATTTCATTTTATCCAAGTGAAAAACAAGGTTAATTCATGTCTCTGTAAGGCTGATCATAAAAACATCCTTAATGTAGGATGACTAATCCCACAAGAGCTCAAAAGAGCAAAACATGTACTTGCTGGAATTAAACTATTTATTGCCTGTTTATTATTTTCAGTACAAAGAAAACAGATGCACATTAATTACAAATACTTCTGAAATACGTTTGTTTTTTTTTAAAAATATAAAATATGGTAAATGAAATCTAAGTAAATGCTTGTATTGAAAACACTTGCTGAAACGTTAGATTAATAAGTTTTACTCCAATTTGTTTTTAATGAAGTGTTTAAGGGATGCATGTAAAAGTAACTGTTCTTGTTTTCCCTCCTATTGCATGCACCTTACCTTAGCATGAGGTTCATAAGCTGCAGACCCTCTCCCTTTAGGAAGCGTTCCCGATTGGATGCCAGCATGAGACAGGAGCACAGAGAGACAAAGAGGTTCTCCATCATCTCCTGCTCCTCTGCGGTGGATGGGTTGTGCCGCTTGAACACCTGACAAATCCAATCAAAGGTTTACTTTATATATTAAAAAAAGAAATAATACAAAAAATAAATAAATTGATATAGTCCTAACCCGTGTATAAAATTACTGTAAGTGTAGTCTGGTCATATTTATCTTAGAAAGGACACACTCTACCTACACATAAACAAATTACTGTATTTCTGTGAAACTGATACATCAGGGTGGTTAATCTAAATAGGGGGTGGCTTAGCTTGCCATTTACAGAAGCTGACAGAAAATACACTCTCATACTTTATTAGCCCTTGTGCTGCCATCAATGAATGTACTTGCTTCTGCTATTCCTTTACCAAACAAATTAAACACATTTCATCTATCGCAGCTCGCATTTCAATCAGGGCAGGTCTTTCTTGTGGCAGGCATTCTGATTAATAGTACGCAGACCAACATCTCTTCATGACTGATCATGCACACAGCAGAAAACCATCATGTTGTTATATGAGCTCAACAACATTACTTCTTTACAAATTCCGCATACGTCTTGACTTGTTACATAATATTAGAAAAAGACATACAAAAAATAAGTTGGAAGGGGTTTAAAGTAATGGTCGTTAAACTCAGAAGGTACACAATTAAAAAAAGGAAGTAAAAAAAACCAGCTTTTCCTTAAAAAAAAAAAAAATAATATATATAAAATAAACAGACAGATGCGGCAGTTTGGATCACTTCCCAGTTTTGCTACATTACAAATGTTTTAATTAGCCTTATTTATTTTTTCTACAAATGCATTGCCACATACTAGTTTCTATTATGTTATTATTGTCTAACATCTGTTCCTAGGCGAGAGAATTTAACATTTGGAATGGATTGCTTAGGAATCTGATCAGGATTCAATACACCTTTCGTGGAACGTGAACCTGATGTGGAACAGCTTAGAGTCAAATAACACGACCCTCTCATGTTGCTTCCTAACACAATAGAATGTATGAGGCATGTATTTTAACTCAAGGTACTTTGAAAACCTCTGCTGTATGCGAATGTCTTCTGATCTGCTGATTGCAACAGCAAATTAAAAAAGCGATTTGCTATGCTACTGCAGTTCTGTACTGGGTCTCAAAAAAAAAAAGATGCTGAAACCCCTTTTTGTGTACTTTTAAAAGGCTCTCTCCAAGAACCTGTGCTTGGAAAATAGAGGTGGGAATGCATCACTGACCCTGTGCCCTGTCAGCTCAGTATACATGATCAGCTATCTCTTATCAACCATGGCTGTGCTGCATTGCTTTTATTTATTTAGTTACGATATGCTCGCTCTGATCCTCCTGTACCTCTGTTCAGCCTGTATAGGTCTGCAATGCCAGAGATGAAAGTAATATTGTCATCAATGTCCTGTTATAAATTAGGTCTATTGGTCTATTTACTGTAGTGTACTACTGAGATGGAGAGATGCAGTTCATGAAAGACACACGCATTATGCACCTGGAATATATGTTGGCATTTATACCTATGGTTAGTCAAACAGATCTCTATGGTTACATGCAAGCAACAAAGGAAAGTAAGTTGGTTTGGGCAATCGAGTTATTTAATCAAGTTGAGAAACAAGTTTGGTGCCTCAGGGAGGAGAAACACAAGAGGTACTTACAGAAAGCTGCTGCAGTAACACGTCGATCCCGTCCAGTTCTCCCAGCAGATCCCTGGTGTCTGCAGAACAAACAGAGAGGGGGAAAAAAAGGAGCCAGGTTGTCAGGATAAGAAGCTTTTAACATTGGTTAAGCAACACAAAATCAACAGTACAAAATATGCACAGGAAGAAAGTAACTAGCATAGAGCAAGAAGATTGAGTTCTCTGGGGCTGGGTGAGAGTGGGAACCAGATAGAAGCCGGACAGAATATCTACACAGGACTCTCTGTCAACAGTTACTGAGCATTTATAATATACAGGCTAATAGTAATAACTAGTTGATGGCACACATTCTCAATGAATTACAACAAAAGTGCAGTTAAACTTTTGAATCTCTTCAACACACTGCAGCTATTAGCTTATTGTCTTCTTACTGTCATTGTTCTGGAGCAAGATGGCTAGGATTTCACTGCAGTACAGCTTGTTTGCATCAAATGGCATTTTTGCCTGTTGGAAAGAAAATTGTTTAGCATTTGTTTTTAAAAAACATCTATAAAAATTTTAAAACAATATGTTAAGTTACTGTGTCACACACAGTTTCACAAAACTAGAGTGGTCTTTCAATGGTGAGACACCATCTTGCTAAAAGGTCCATTATGCCAAGGAGGTGGAGGATCTCCTCAAGATCATTATACATCATTTTGCTGCCCAATCATCAGGGCCATGTTGCCTAATAGTTTGCCGGCTGCTCTAGGAACAGATACGTACAATACGGGAAACCACTCCACAAAACCACCACTGTTCTTGGACTAACAAAATCCTACCTTTATTCTTTTTAACAGCCACTGCATTAGGCCCTGCTGGGCAGCTTCTGTGCACATTCCAGGTCTGAATTCAGCCACATTCTCAATTATACCTTTGGAAATATTAAACAAAAAAAAAATTGTACATCAGATAAAAAGGAATTTCACATACCACTATCCTTCATCCTCCCGGCTACTATAAACTGATCGCAAGTAAATTAAAACAAAACAAAAACTTCCAACTTCCAAAGCTGCCTGACAGCTGAACCTCCATCTGTAAACAGCATCTGTAAACCTCACAACTGCTCTATTTGAAATCGTTCCCATCCACTTACCGTACTTACTACGTGCTCTTAAAGGACTTTACTCGTATAAGCAAATATTTTTACTATAAAAAGTTAACTGCTCTTAATTATTTACTGTATTCTTTATTTTGCTGTTATTTTAATTTGATCTTATTTTCTACTGATTTTACTGTACTTTAACTGCTCTTATCTGTAATGTGATATTCTGTAATGTGATACTTTGTAACAATTGTAAGTCACCCTGGATAAGGGTGTCTGCTAAGAAATAAATAATAATAAATCTAGGATGAACACAAGGGTCATAATTAATGTAACCTAAAAGCCAAAACAATATAAAGCAGACAGAAATGTAATAAAATCCTGGTCAGACAAAGCTCAGCCTCAATGGTCTTTTAACACTGGCAATAGCGGCAGTCACGCTTATGAAATCCTCTTGTTGGAATCCCATATAGAATGTAGAACTAATTTATTCCACAGGCTCCGCAAGACCCAACTGCATGAAAAGAGCTGACCTTTAAACATGAATTCATCCCAAGGAAAGCTTTGTTGCCTGCTTTTCAGCCCAGGGAAGGTTCAGCCCAAGCAAAACACACTGTCTTTTCTTTGAAGCAGAGGAAGTTGAGAGTTCAGTCCCTGAATCCAGATAACGCTTCAGTAAGAGGACGGGAGACTGGGGACTGAAAGAGACCAGGCTGGAAGCTGCATTGTACGTTTTATTAAAGCTTTTAATCTTCTTTTTAAAAATCACCAAGTGTCCTCTAAGCATAACTAGCCTCCAAAAAACTAACCCACTGCTGCTGTATAATCTGCCTCAATCAAGTTTACTTACTAAATCTCCATTTTGTCTGATGGAGAGAAGTCACTTAAAATACACCTGCCTACCAAGGCGTTCCAGGGATAAACTGTATTTTGTACTGTGTGCGTCTCCCTGCATTTCCTAAATTACATTTTAAACTGGTGGGGTTCGAGTGTATGCTCTCTTACTTACCAAGTGTGTTGTAGACACCATCTGCCTCCTCCTTCACCTGCTCATCTAGTCGCTCCATGTTCTGTACCAGTAAAGCCACCACTTGCCCCTCCACCTGAAACAGGGGAAATGCATCACAGTGCTGGATATGTACCGTGCCTGGTTATTTCCTTCCGGACACAGAACTGGAATCCTTATGCTGTTCATGTCATGGGACAGACCCCTAAATCATCACTTATTACGGTCATCTCTAAACTTTAAGCAGAAAGAACACTTCAGAGACATTAAATTAGATGAATCATCTCAAATGTCAAGTACATTTCTAAAAAATGTTTTAAATTTGACATCCAGTATATGTCTGTATCTGGTCGCAGTGACTACTATTTTTATTTAATAATAATAATTCTAAAAATAATATTACATGTTTTCACAAATATCTAAAGGAAAACCAGAAAATAGACACCCATTCTAGAGATTGTTCTGTCCTTCTAAAATACCTTAAAGAATACTGACTTAACAATAACCTATCACAGGGGTCCCCCAACTTTCTTTTGATAGCTTTAGTGAGAGAGGTTATTCGTTTGTACCAGTAAACGCACTACTGCTTTCAATACCGTCCGATTGCAAATTGATTTCTTAGCAGACGTAAACGCAACATAAACCTGCCTGTAAAGGTAAGCGGGGCGCTATGGTTTATTTTATTTTTATGTTGGGAGATGAAAAAGTATCAAGAACCAAAAACACACAGTGGCAGAAATCCTGTATTTATTTATTTTCATTTAAAAAATGTATTATAATTATAAAAGTGCATTCATATAATTGCCTATTTTGTTCTCTTACAATCACCCCCCTTTTGTTGTAAATGGTACATACTGTTATCACAGACACAAGCGGTTGTCAATGTTGCATTCGAAATAGCCACAAGGACTTATCTGCAGCATTCGTGTGAATGAACTGAACCCCTGGCTTTGTCACGGTCATTTGGGAGAGAGTGCTTGTGTGCTACGGGCCCCCTGAAACCATCTTGCAGCCCCCAGTTTGGGAACCCCTGACCTATCAATCCAAGAAAGACCAACTAAAAAGCACACCTGCTAGGTTAAGATGTTACATGCCACAGTCCACTCAACAAGCTGTTATGCACAGCTAATCGCTAATCTCGCCCTGGATAAGGGCGTCTGCTAAGAAATAAATAAATAATCTCATTTTAATATCTGACATGGGGAGGGGGCTTTCAAGTATAATAGCATGTATTGCAGTTAAAAATCAATTGCCACAAGACTAACAGTGCAGCACAGAAACGTATTAACAATATGCCCTGGAGCCTTCCAGCACCATGCTAATAATATTTAAGGACATATATACCGTATTCCTTCGAATTTAAGACACAGCCCAAATTTCCCACCCTCAATTTGAGGGAAAAATAAAACATGAAATAAATATGCAATTACAACGATACAACCTCAGTTGCGCATATGGAGGCAGTTTGTGGCTGTCTGCTATAACACAGAGCGTACAGTTATGTGCTGCTTCTCATTTCCAGTTGTGATTACTCACACCTGTTTTTCTCCCAGTTTGTGAACTGTGGTATTGCTTGGCATGTCTAATCAGCATTTCAGGTCTGTCCAAGCTGGTACCTGCTTGTTATAACCGAGCCTAATAACGAAACACTGAAATTGTAAAAGCTTCTCTTCGAATGCCTCGGGAAGCTAATAACGCTTCTTTGGAAATGGCTGCCTGTATGTCATGGATGATTCATCTTTGTTAGGGTAGTCACGTCTTTTTTTGGTGATTTTAATACACGCATCACCATACTGTAGTCAAATTTAAGACACAGGCTATTTTTGAGAAGAAAAAAATTGTTTAAAAAAGGCCTCTTGAAATTCGAAGGAATACGGTAAATCACAGCTAATTCCCAAGATTAAACTAACCACATTGCAGTCAATTTAAAAAGAATAGAATGTTGAAAAGTCTATACACAGACGTGAGAATAGCCAGATTTATATCACACAAGAATCTTTCCGTCTGCAAAGTGTTACAAAAAGTACATTTAGAAAAGCTGTTTATACACCAGGCACATGTATTTATATACTGTATATTATAGGACTACACATTCAATACTGTGTTTCTAGCTTGTATCATGAGGATAGCACCATTAATTTAAAAAATAAAAAAATAGAGCTGCTTTTAGACAATAGGTTAGTTTCCACAAACCACCTTGGACCACCTGAACCCTGCTATCTGTATTCTCCTTGTCAGCTGAAGCAAAACGGCCTTTTAATTAAAACAATTTGTAGACACAACCCGATACAAAGAGTTAAGACCTTTACAATTAACCCAGGACAGCACACTACATGTCTGTGATGTGTGGTAGTGGGTGCTGAATTGCAATAGCCTTAAATTGCTGATGCTGTCGCAAGCCTTACAAACAGGAAAATACATTGCAAACAATGACAAAGTGCACCAGAGCACTACAGCTCAGATGAAGTCCTTTATGAAAAGACTGAGAACCCTGAAGTAATCATTACAGTACAAAATCACCACAGGGATGGAAATAAAACTCCCATTGCATAGCAGTGTGATCCATTACTGGTTTTACTAGGAGTTTATTAAGAAACAACTGAGCTTGTTACCTGTACACTGTTGCAAATCAAGCTTGTAGTAAAGCCTGGAACAGGTAAAACTGCTATGCAGTAGGAGTCTTATTTCCATCCCTGCACCAGATAGAACAAATAACACAATTATTATTATTATTTATTCATTTATTTTTATTTTTACACAGATGTGAAAGAAATTAGATTTAATCATGTTACCTATATCCATTAATTATATTCCATTACTGCAAAGTTAATATTTTTTTCTGTTTAGGTTTTCCAAGTATTTCCTCTTGCCAAATGTAAAACCCTCTGGAGTAATTACTGTGTAGCAGACTGAGCTGCAGCAATGCAGACTGAAGACGGCAACAGCACTCACCAAAGCATCGATAAGCACTTCAGCCCCTTCCTCACTCTCCTGAAGCGTATCAATATCTGTCAGCTCCTGCAACAGATCTACCACTCCGATGGCTACATGTAATGGACGTTAAGGAAACGGTGCAATCAAATACAAACAATACAGTAGTGCAGTAATGCTATAAAGATGTTTTAGGAGAAACACCATTTATTCAGAAGTAGTGCAAATATTGCAAGATCAAAGCTGCTGAATGACAGTTTGCACCGTTTGGTGTTTAGCTGAAGAGGAATGATGACAATTTAAAACAGCACCATGCAAACGTTGCTGTAAATCCTTTTTTTCCAGGAATAAAAGGATATCAGTATTCTCATGGCTAAGTAACCCGAGGAAGGAATGGACTGCATTCAGCTCGACGAGCAGGTGATAGAGGTCCGGCATGGTGGCAATCACATGCATCTCCTGGATAATATCATTCAGATCCAGCTCTGATTCCATGAATCTGACCAGAAAAACAGAAAGAGCAGGAGTTAGATATCTATACTAGTTTTAGGAGAATTTCGCCACGATTTGCAATTCTGTTAATCCATCTGTAATAGCTTTAAATGCCGCAAACAAGCTTTCTAATTGTAATCTCATTTTAAATCTCGCAAGTGGAGTCACCAATAGAAATGTAGAAATTTGCTGCCACTTAGTAGTTGGGGTGGCTTTAATGTATTCAGAACAAACCAATGATAGATACAAGTCAGGAAGGAGGGACACTGCACAGGAAACTTTTTTTTTTTTTTTTTTTTTTTAAATGGGAAATGAGTGAAGTGAAGTCAAGAGAGAAGTGAAAGGTGCTTCAGCGGCTGTACATACTTTTCAGGGTTGTCGGGAAACTTAATCCGCAGTTCCTGGTTTTTATAGGCCCTCTTCTCAAACGTCAGAATCATCTTCTTTACAGAGCTTTCATCCACAGGTTCAGACTACAATAAGAACATGTAGAAACTGGTTAACTTATCTGTATCTCTGTATTAGTGATATTTACCTCCTGGTTGCAGAAGGCTCATTGATTTGAACAAAAAAAAAAAAATCTTCCAAACATTAATTACAATCTTCTTAATCTGAAATGTCTGCAGATCAGTTCCATTTTAAAAAGCCGTCCTGGCAGTGGTAAAACTGAATGGAGAAGATTTCTGACAAGCAGCATCTCCTGAAACTGCAAAGTCTGCTATCAAAGAATCACTGAAGCAGTTACGGACAGCGATTAAGAAACTTCTGCATGCTTTATTTCGTGGAGTGAATTTAAAACATCTTTGTGGCTTCCCTTTTGATTTTACGGCGCTCATAAATTAAGAATGAAGCACACAAAGAACATGTAATATGTTTCTTTATAGGAAATTCTCATTTGAAATGGTCCCACATCTCTGTAGCCATAAAGAGGCATCCGTCTGAACGGATCTTGCACAAGACAAGCATAGAAATAACCAGATCATTCTCTATAGCTGTAGTAATACTGACAACACATACCTCTACAATATTAAGTGGCAACTGAAAACAGCATTTTAAGCCTCCTCTGTGCATAGGATTTGCAAGCTCTTTCCTTATAGCCTGGCAAATTGTTTTCCATTTAACATATTAAACGTTTAAACTTTAGCATAACCCATTTAAGATACTAGTAATTTTGGTTACCAATCAAAAACGCCATCATTGGAGGCCGTCCGTAACTTCAATTACGGCAATGTGTATTTGTGCTAAAACTGTATGTTTGTGGTATTTAACTGTATACAGAAAAGATTGGAAAGAAATACGGAGTATGAATTAAATTAGTTTACACATACATTTGACCTGCCTATTTTTAGCAAAGGGTTAGCAATTACTAACCTATTTACATAACATACAAGATTCCTCACCTCCAGATCCTCATCATGGTCCATGAGCTTTTCCAAAAGTTTCTTCTTGTCGCTGTTGTCCTCGCTGTCCAGGCTGTCCCCTTCCTGGTGCCAGCCAGGTTCCCTCGGTCCCGCCAGCTTCTGTCTGCCTCGCGGCTCCCCCTCCCTTTCATCTTTGCGGGGACGCTTTGTGCCACGGTCCGGCTGGACAGGGATATAGAAAGAAAGACCTAGACGTCAGTCACTGAAACGTGGAAGGGCCAATTCAACATGCAGGCACTGCATCAAATACGAAGCAGGATGCAAAACTGTACATTTTATTGTATTAAAAAACGGTTTGCTGCCCTTTATTTGGATACATTTTCAGGAAACTGCATTCATTTTTGGTTTTATTTTAACACGGCCACGAAAACAGCAGCAGTATATAAAAATAATAATAATAATAATAATAATAATAATAATAATAATAATAATAATAATAATAATAAAATAAAATAAAATAAAATAAAAAATAAAATATTGCCTACTGACGATGACAAATCACAGGCAAGATTCATAACTGCTTGTCTTTTTTGGCATAGTCATAATGTTTTGCTGGCCACTAGAAATTTTAACCAGAGTAAACCTTGATCTCTTTACAAGCAGCTGAAACACAGCAAAACACAACCTCAGTACCACCGAGATACTGGAAATTTCCATTAATTCCGAACAGAACAATGTTTGTCCTTCCGCTGAGAAAATGCCAAACTCTAAATTAACACAACGAAAAGGAAAAAGTACCGATAAACAGAAAACGCAGTGAAGTCATAAAGTTAGGGAGCAAGTTGCCAGCTCATTAGAAACCAATTTTATATCCAATTTTCAGTTTAATGTATCTACAAACAGTGCAATCACAGTTTCATTTCCAAGTGGGATTGCTGTTCAGTTTGAAGCCTGGAGGCTCAAGATAGCAAGCTCACGATTGCTGGCATTACTTAGAAAACACCAATAACATGACTTAGTTTTCTTAAACTGGCTTATTGAATAATATGCCACCCCCCAGGAGAGTAATTTATATATAGAGTGTTTTGCAGGGGGGAGAAAATATTGCATTTGCATAGCCAGCAATTGCCATCCGTCTTAAACTAATTTATTTATGAGGATAAAGATACTGCACAATGCTGGCAAGCTCCAAATCCCTAAAGGCTGTTCTAGCATATAGTGGGAAGGCATTAACCACCTCCCAACATGCTCTATTTAAACCCTTAACTTTAATCCACATTAGTACTGCCACTCTATGCCCTATTCAGTGCAATGTGGCTCCAACAAGACATGAGCATTCTATAGACCAGCTGCAGCGGCTAGTTTCACAACACCCTCCAACCAGCAAGCACTCGCTCCTGTAGCAGGCAAATCACGACACAAACCTTCATCGACCCAAAGTGGAACTTCTCACAAGGCAGTAGGGATTGAGATTGCATTGATGACGGAAAGGTATTGTTCCCTCAAAAAAGAAAGCTGTCCCTGAAATCTGTCTGCACTCCTGCTCAGTATCTACGAGGGTCCTCTTCGATTCATTACTAACATTACGAAAATTAAATTAAACCTGGGCCCCGCAGGAGGGTTACTATACAACTGTAGGCATCCCACAGCTTGGGTTTAACTTTGATAGTCAATGTACCAGTGAGAAACTTGACAATGTCGTAGCAGTGACATTCACGATTCCATAATCATTCAGACATTAAGCCGATTTACAGAGCTTACCAAAGGCATCATTAAGGGTGGGCTGGCAGACTGGATTTTATTTTTTATTTTAGTAGTTTCTGCACTTCAGTTGAGGCTTGTCAACAACTGATTTCAAAGACCAGACCTAGATTTGGCATGCACATCTTGGGGGAAATGGTCAAATGTTTATGCTATTAACATCCCTAATGTGAACAATTGGGTGTCTATATCCCAGTAGAAAAACTCCCACTACACACCCCCCAACATGAAACATGTTGCTATCTGCCATCTTTCTACAGATGTTTTGTTGTGTTGTTATTCTTAATATTGTTAATATTGTTTTAAAACACAGTAATCCTAAACAAATTAACGTAGACATTGTTTTTTGTGGACAAGCAACAATGCAATCCTGACACATAACGAAATCTGACATATCACACGGGGTGCTTTCTTGTACAGCGTGTTCTGTCGGCAGATCTGCACCGCTGTAGTTATTTAGACCCACACCATTGCTCAAGTACAGCACTAGCTCCAGCGATCTGCTGAATATATGCGTTGCATCAACAAACACACTCTAGGGATGCAACCATGGGCAGCCAGGATGCACGGATTGTATGCAACTCGTGTTCAGGGTGTTTACATTAAATTGTTCTGACCTGACCATTCTAATTCCTTCGGATATGCGTTCTCCAGTACAGCTCTTGAGTCATCACTCTTGCGATATTTTCTCATACATCGCTTTTTGTGCAGTCCTGGATACTGGTTCATCATGCATGTGGAATTTGTTAATAATGTACTACAGTAATATATTTATAGAATGTATGCACTTTATAGACCCACACTGTAAATCTATCCGGTAGAACCCCAGTTAAATCCCTATAGTCACAGTATAACTTTATTTCTTAATGAAACGGTGGGCCTAAAGCGTTTCATTCAAAATATATCTTATCCCAGTTAAGACCGATGTATCGGCATGCAAATTTCTCCCATTTGTTTACTGGTTCTAGTTTTAAAATATTACCTTATACTGTTGAATTAGAAAGAAAAAATACTAAAGTTTAAACATACGGTTTACACAGCATGCGACCAAATGAAACTACTTCCACAAAGGAAGTGTTTCTACTGTGGGAAACAGTACCTAATCAAACCCGAGGACTCGGAGGCCTACTCGGCATTTGGGAAGAATTTTCCATTAGACGTTGTGGAAAACACAGGAACAAACTACACAGATACACGGCGTTCATATCTACCTGATAGTTCAGCAGTTCCCCAACATCCATGACAGATAAATAAATGAAAAGTCTGTGTTCCAAAATGTACAGATTTTAGCTCCCGCAGGCAGATTGAATCAACGAGCTGCCACACTGCTGTAAATTAAAACGTCCTATTGTCGCAAATCTACCACACACCCAAACAGCGTACAACGAAGTTCCATGCACGTCGCAGTCAACCTATTTCAGGTAATATGTGGTTCACGGTACTGTATATACACACTAACAAGTTTAGAGCAATCTGCAATTTCAGATTCTCAGTGGTTTTAAAAAAAATATTCATAAAGAATTAAAAATAGAATTGACTAGGATTTCAATGTTTTTATTATTTAAAAACGCGCAAACTGACCTTCAAATACATAAATAACTTAATTTCAATTAAATATATTATTATAACATTCAGACACTAGTGGAAGATATGTACACTATGACACCATCGAAGACAGGTCAACAAAGTAAACAACAATTGTCTCCAGAGGTCTGAGAAAATCATTAAAAGGTCAGGTGACATTACAACTACTAAAGTTTGGTTCTCGTGGTTTACCTTGTTTCCAGTATCCCTTGATTAAATTGCATCATTATGATAGACCATTATGTGTTCATTATTATTATTATTATTATTATTATTATTATTATTATTATTATTATTATTATTATTAATGGATGTAAACAGTAATTATTTCAGCACCAACTGATAATTGTTGTTGGATTTTTGCCCTGTTCTGCTAAAAGGGGATTTGAATATTTTCAAAACACATTGCTGCATAATCTGTCCTTGGCTTTACATAAGCTAATTGATTTCTTCCTCCACCCCTTTTTGATTTTATCTATTAAAGTCTGTACTTCACTGTAGTAGAGATTCTTATTAAGTCTTTATTATCGTAAATAATGCAGAGGAAATGATATTGATCTTAACGTGCCTTGACACCTATAAAGCTGCAACACAGCTGTCGAGAGGAAAGAGCTTTGTTTATTGCAGTGAGAAGAGCTGCCGTACATGGAAATCACCATTAAAAAGCTCCTATAGTCAGCTGCAACTACAGTGCATTATACTTCATTTACAGTGCAGGAGTTTTATATTTTACAATGGAGCGAGAACAGATATAACCAAAGGGGAAAGCAGGGCACATCATTGAGACACTGTTCTTGCTATAGATGTGTCCGTCTATAATTGGGTTCTCCTCACATAACACGTTTGTTTTGCTTTGTTCTTGACTATTAACACAATATATGCTGGGATAATAAATCTGCAACAAGACTGTGGTACTGTGAGAGTTCTTCTGGGGATCCCTAATCACACAAGTACTCAGCACTGCACTGTAAACTGGAACACTGTGGGCTTGTCGACTTTGGCAATTAAAAACTAGATTTCTCCAATGATGTGTTGTTGTTGTTGTTGTTGTTGGGTTTTTTTTACCTTATAGGCTACCATGTAGAGTTAAATAAAAAATACAGAATTGAGGCAGGGGAAGATTGACAGTTCTTAAGAAAACGCTGACCTTTCTTAGTCAGCAGGGAAGAAGGATGGACAGCACTTATGGAACCCAAGACTGAGTCTAATGATTATAGGGAGAGGCAAGCAAATACATTATTAATGAAGGTGAGGGGAAGGGGACTGGAAAGAACTACTCTTTCGATACAAGCCAATTGCTTCTTAAACAGGAAGAATGGAACTGGGCACATTTCCAGAGAGTACTCTTGAAAATACCTTTTGGAAAAGGATTGTACTGTCATTTCCAAGGACAATTAGGTTCAAATAGAGGGTTTAGCTTCTGAAAATTGAGATGAAACAGCAGCAGAAAGAAGGGAAGCTTACTCCAGAAGCATATGATATACCATTTTGTACTGTACTGTATTTAGATAACGTCCATATTGAAATGTCATTAGGTTTTATATATACAGCAAGGCATTGAAAACCATTCTGAATGTCTTTGTTTCTTCCAGGAGCCTTGGTAAATATTGAAGTGCAAGAACTGATGCCAGCTTCCCCTGGGAAACGTTGTCAGAAACAATAGCCTGAAGGCTTAGGTGATGGTATTTTCAAGTGTAATTTTGATACCTTTGCACGCTCCTAAACTGTGCTGTAAAAATGGAGAGTGCTGGCAGTTTAATTATGTGGGAATACAAATGGCCTTCTCTTGGGAGCAATGAGTGCCAGTGTAGCGATAACGAATTCATCCAAGATGGTCACACACACCACAACAACATACCCCTCACAAAGTGAGGCTACTGCAGTCACTGCTCAGACAGTCTGTGTTTATACAGTGTGACAAACTGAAGAAACTCCCAGAGCCTCATCTGCTCATTGTGTCCTGTTCAATTCACCTGTGACAGTCTAATCCTGAATTCAATCTGAGTTTATGGAGTCATTATAGCTGCTATGGGTGTTAGCCACCACAGTTTAGATTTAATCCAAGTCTGACTGTAACTGCAGAATATTTCAAGCAACCTTATGCACAAAAATAATATTTCATTTCATAACATACCCGATATTACTAGAGGTAACTGACCTTGTCTTTCTTTAGAGTGCCCTAGAATTCTGCCAGGGACACTTAACATGTCGCTGTGAACAATTATCTACAGGTACTACCTAGGGAATAAACGCTTTGACCGACAGGCAGAATAACAGTTGCCTTTTTTAATTCGTCTTGATCCCACCCAACATTTGCACATAACAGACATATGCATTTTATGAGGGTCCTCTGGAGGGGAAGTTAAAATAGAAATGGCAATGCACATTGCGGAAAGCAGAGCAGTTTATACAAGAACTGGCAGGTGCTGGTCCGACAGAATCAAAATGGCTCGTTTGCCTTCTGCCAGCAACAGCAGTACAGTTCTTATGTTCTTTGTTCCTTCTGGCCATCCATGAGTACTCCCAAAATGTCCCTCATACACCTTAGAACCAAGGAAAGGAGCCCAGGGAACATATATCTAGATGTATTGGTACTAAAAAAATAAGAAGTCACAGTTATTCCTAATAACACATTCCAAATAGTGGGGTCGCTGTGGTATAAGCGTGCAACAAATCAATAAAAATGTCATGAATAAGATCGATTGGGGGTAAATGCAATTGATCTAAGAGACACTGTATCGTAAAACACTTGCATTTAAATAAATTACATGGACACTCTCTAGCTCCAAAGAGACACTGTTAGAGATGTTCATAGGCTTGTGACCCAAAGCACCCTCATTTATATCTGCCACTGTTTTGATTAGTTGAATTGACCTCATCGTTTTTCCTCCTACATTTTATTACACAAGGGAACTTTTAAAAAATGTCATAATAATTTAAGTTAATTTAAGTTTTAAATGCCGTTCCTCAGCTTGATCCCAAATCCTTGCGCTGTTAGAAATTATTTTAATAAGCCTCTGACATCACTACCCCATCACCCTGTTTTGAAGTTATTTGTAGAACGCCATGTCTGACAAACAGAAAATCCTACTTAAACTGTGTCATTCTGAATTGATAAGCTTTGTCGGGCAGATACAGTGGACCTGTCACAGTGTCAACAGCTGGGAACTCTTGACAGCAGTGCCTGGCTCACGCACGCAAACAGGATGAGATTGTAAAGTGTTCATGCACTAGCTTTCTGAACACAGGGCTAAGGAGGCCATTACTGACAGTAAAAACAGCTGTGAACTGTGCTGGAGATGTTGATACCATTGAAGCTTTCACAAAGAAAGAGCAAGCACTGACTTAGTTATGTCATACATAATAAAAGCGGGATGGGGTGATGAAATGATAATAATAATAATAATAATAATAATAATAATAATAATAATAATAATAATAATAATGGATTTCTTAGGGAGATTATGGGATACTGTACTAGAATCTTAATTTCTTCCAAATCTTCATACCTTTTCATGTTTTTTGACAGCAGACATTAATGTGTTCAGGTTTAAAGTTGTGCTTAAAATATTTTAAACATGTTTCTAATAGAAGCTGTTTGCCAGACATATCAGCATAACACTTTTGTTCAACTTTAATATAATTTAAGATTAAAGATTAACAATATATACCAATCCAGATGGTGATTCATTGCCCTTTTAAAGCACCCTTGTGGTCTAATAGAGCTCTCAAACACAAGTACAGCTGGTACACCAAAGTGTATTATTATTATTATTATTTGTTTATTTATTTATCCAAGGCGACTTACAGAGACTAGGGTGTGTGAACTATGCATCAGCTGCAGAGTCACTTACAACTACGTCTCACCCGAAAGACGGAGCACAAGGAGGTTAAGTGACTTGCTCAGGGTCACACAATGAGTCAGTGGCTGAGGTGGGATTTGAACCGGGGACCTTCTGGTTACAAGCCTGTTTCTTTAACCACTGGACCACACAGCCTCCTCAGTGTCCTCAGTGTATGTGTTGCAGGGGGACTTGTTAATGGTTGTACTTAGAAACGAAATATTTCTAAGAGATCTGTTGGGGAGACAGGGGTGCTTGGCCACCTGAGTTACCTGGATATGATTACTGAAACGGAAAATTATATGCAAACTCATTCTTTACAACAAGAATACATGAGTTAAGATAACTGTAATATTTCTACCAAGTTGCTCTTTAAGTTACCTCACAAGCACATGTTGAAAATGTTAGGTGTATATCAAACATGAACAAACTCACAGACAACATATGCACTTGGCACAGTTACGAAAGCAAGAGTTGACAGCATCCAATAGCAGTGTGTCATTGAAACCTGGGAGAAAAGAAGATGCCGTTGGCTTCCTATTTGGCTTCCACGCCAGGGAAATTCACTGATATTAATAATAGATGTATCCTATACATATTTATATAACGGATGTGCATTCTATCCTCTTTGTAAGATTATTCAGGTCTGCGTTTAACCCTCCCAGTTAATGGCAACATTGCCCTACAGCTTTCATTCCATCCCGATTACACTACTGTGATTAACTTCCAGCACAGATCACTGACCTCACTTGTTAAACACAATAGCAAGGCTTGATTTCACACTCTGTATTTGATACAGAATTCCCATTGTGGAGGAAGTTGCCAAACGGCTGTACCCTGGAGGACAGAGTTGTCAGTAGTGACTTCTCTCTGTGGCGCGATCTCTTGACCCTAGTCCAGTTTTGCCGATGCAGCACTCCCAATGGGACCCCAGCCAAAATCGGCATGGCCAGGATTCAAACTAGCATGCTCCTGATTGCAGGACTCATCTTGCATTTTATGTGGGGTCTTGTTTCAGGATAAACTAGTCATCACACATTCTCACAGAACCTGATCAACCCCTCCGATTTTACCCCTCCTCCTTAGCTCTCCAACGCTGCATTAGCACAGAAGAAAAAGAGCCCCAAAGCCACTCACACACAGCCCTGCCTTAGATTCTGAAACACAAGATTGTGTGTGCTGCTGTGACTGATGCAGTCAGTGTGTTCCATAGAGAAACATAGTAAATATTTATTACAATTAAATATGTATGGACAGCTTACATGCGTCTTAATTATTTAGAAGCAGGTAAACAATATCTATCACACTCAAGACATATTGATGGAACTCACTGAGGCTGTATAGTCCAGTAATAAAGCACAAAGAAAAAAACATATGCAGAATGAACAGCAGGTTAAAACAAGACAAGGGTTCAAAGGGGTGAGCTGTGGTGTGCTGCTTTAGATGCAAAGTCCAAAGTAAGCATCCACTGATGTTTTGTGGTCGATTTTCTATTTTCAAAACTGAATCAAAACAATTGTATAACTGGACGGAGGTTGGACGAGAACCAGCAATCCCGCACACCACAAGCAAGCATCTTAACCACTGTGCAAAAGACCCTTTGTGGTTCTAGCGCTTTTAACCTCATAACATTCCCTGTTACACATGTGCCAATTCTAGGGACGAGGATCAGGCACCTTTGCTAAATATTATTGGCGAAAAAAAAATCACATGACGACAGAATAATCCACCTTTCCTCTATCACCCAACCTTCGCTGAAACCTGGGAATTAATTTGTTAATGGTAAATGTACTGGATTGACAACACTGGAGGGTATCGCCCCCTAGACCATTTACCCCTAGTGGAGGCCAAGTAAGAAGCATGGCACACCGTCCCTGTATTTTATTACAATACAAATACAGTGCTGCTTTGCTGTTTCCCAGCTCACCCTTCCACACATTCTGTTGAAGTATTTCAAATGCTAAACTCTTGTGAATACTCTGCTGGATATACTTGTGTTGTTACAGGGGTAATTTATTCCTAAATAACCTCAGCCCCCCAGGTGATTCACTAAAACACTGATTGAACCAAAATTAAATTAGGCTGCTGCTTCTGTATTAGCCTTTAGTCCCTCTGAATGTTAATGAGAGACGGATTTTAAGGAATCTAAATGGCGTCTCCTGGGCGTCCCGCATTAGAGCACTGCACAAAAGGAGAATTTTGTTTGATGAACAGATATAGTTGTGCAGTGCCAATCGGCAGCCCATGCATTTTCACTTTCCGCTTACCCTTCAAAGGCTCTTCACATCTGATTCAGAATATAATGAGCAATTGTATTCAGTATGCATCAAGCTATTTGCCGCATGTGTTCCATAGCCAAATACAGCTCACAAAAATATGTGACTTTCTGACTCAGCAAGCAGTTAAGCTATTTGTTTACAATTAATCCAAATTGGACTGCAACAGAATTTAGCTGAATGTTTCCTAATCTTCCCCGCCTCCCTTTCTGTCATTTCTGGACCTTTAGCAGAGACTGACAATTGTATCAAGTCTCCAATTATATTCACCAAACTCATTTTACTTGTAAGATAAAACCAGGCCTCTGGAACAAGTGCATTGCCACACTGTGCCAACCAATCCCAATCCCAGTCTTATAAAAATGACTCCTCCATTCGATGAGTGTGCACTGGCCCCCATCCTGCAAGTTCTAATCAGGATTTTAACATACACTACATTTTTCAAGGGCTCATTTACAGCAAGAATGACATTCTTTTAAATATGTATGCTATGAACCTGGCCACATTATGTAGCATTCTTTGTCCACTGTTTAAAGTAATAGTGTGCATATGTCGTCTGTATGTCACTAACAGAAATGGAGTAAACGGTATTAAGGTTTTTTGCTGCCGCTATAAATCTGATCCGTTCAACAGAATTATTGACTTGTTCAGAAATCCCTAAAGGTAATTATCCTACCAGACCCTGTTCTTATTTAATAATATTCCACCCTGATTGTATTTGGCTGTGCACAAAATGATTTAATTTAATTCTGCGGCTTTCTTTTCAAATAGAGCAATATCATTTCACACGAGAATAGAGAGCTGATTGCAGTAATCCACAAAGGGCACTGATGATTATATCAAATTAGAGCTCAGTGATTTCAAATGCAGGCTTGAGTTTTTCACAGGCATGTTTGAGAAGCTTTATTAGACATAAGACTGTGGTCCTAACCAATGAGGGTGTGTAATAAATGCCCAAATGATACAGAGAAAGCTAAATGTATGAACAGCCTGAGAAGAAAATGCTGCATGCAGTAGCTACTGTTCTGTAAGGGCTGGATTCGATTTGCACATTGACGCAGGTGAAACTGTGTGTTTTTCTTCTCACAAGCAGAAACAAATTGAGAAAACATCCATTTTAAATATGCAATAAAAAAAAAACTAACATTGAGAAATCTTGCATCGAATCACTTTTTCATATTCGGTGGTCCTGAGTGACTGTGTCTATCAGCTCCAGTCTACTCTCTGTTCAGGTCTACTCTCTGTTCCTTCTTTCCCTCTTGTCTCTAAATTCCTGTGCACATTTACCAAGATAAGCTTGAAATGCCCGTCACGTGACAGTGACAAACTGGGACAAACTAGAAGTGATAAAACCAATCCATTTTAACAAGCTCTTCACAACCCCCCCCCCCCCCCCCCCCCCCCCCTCCAATTCCATCAAATACAGGCTGGCAGACGCAGCCAGGTTAATCAGCGCAGGTAATACAGGGTGTAGGGAGGTCACTGAGGGAGATTGCTGAGGAACGGAAGAGCCACAGTGCATGGTGTGGGAGCAGTCATAAATAATCAAAATCAGGAGCCAGAGGCATGCTTATGTATTCTCTAAAGAGAAATGCATTAGGCTCACGGTATACTGCTCGCATACTGAGAGGGAAATGATCGATGACCATAAAGCAGAGAAATCTTTGCTATTTGAATTAATTCAGTAGTGTTAACTAGTTAACACCGAAGAAGAAGAAGAAGAAGAAGAAGAAGAAGAAGAAGAAGAAGAAGAAGAAGATTTTTCTATATTGCTTTTGAAAAAAATATTTTAAGAGCGATATTGTTTGTTGGACTATTTTCGAAATGTACATGGCTTGATTAATGCATAGTTAAAATAATGCATGTGGATAAAAATTGCATATGCTTGGATCCCAAGCAAAAGTGTTCTTTTTTTATTATTAAGGTTTTATAGCTATAAACAACAACATTAAGCATTAAATGAAAGATTGTTAGAATATTATATTTCTTCATTTTCTAACTATTGCCTTATAATTTCAAATTCAGATGTTCTCAGCTTAACTGATAATATGTTATGAGAATAATTTCTATATATAGTACATCAAATCCACATTAGTAGGACAAAAATCATTTCAATGTGAATCAGAGCATTTTACACTGAGAAGGATAGGAGGGTAACAAAACCTTGGGGCAGTATTGTATATTTGCTGTATTTGTGCTGCATTTCAGATATACAAAGATCAACAACAGGAACAGCATCGATTGGCACACACATTTATAAAGGCAAGATCCTTGACTGGTAATATGCAGAGCGACTTTGGTATAAAATTTTCCCTTCGCAGTGATCCACAAGGAACTGGAACTCTGGATTAAAATGCCAACTGCAAACGAATCTAGCAAGAGGAGGATTTAGCGCAATTGCCTTTTGTTAATCTTGAAACTCTCCTTTTTACAAAAGTCTGCTTGGCTCACTAATGGGGTCAAAATGTATTCCTAATTAGCTAAATGGGCTCATCCATGCTGCAAAGCCATTAAAGATCGCCGGAGGGCATGGCAACTGAAGAAGAGGTCAGTCAGACACACTCGTTAGATGTCATGGCAGATGGAGTTCTGTTACGCAAGCTAAGCAAAGCCAGGGCTCCAGTACGCTTATTAAGATCAGTCTGGGGATGGGAGGAAGCGATGGATAGCTTGATAGAGAGTGAAAGTGGCTTTATCAGGTGGTTTGCATCTAATTAATAGGTTTAAGTATGTAGTCAATGTGTATGTGTTTATTTTTTCTTGAATGTCTAACTATATTTCCAAATGATTTGCTTTTGTACTTCCATGTTATATTATATTATATTATAGGCTGGCTTAGGACAGAAGCCACAAAACAAGACAAGTTACAAGTTCACAGTTACAGAAACGCATTCGTCATAGAGAACTTCCTGTTTCTTTAAGGAGGTTGCCATGGAGACCATGGGATGCAGAAGGCCTCAGGTGTTGTTACATCTTTACTAGCTTCAAATGGGCTCTTACTTGAAGATTTTAAAATCCTCTGTTGGTTATCTTTAACCATGCTATGAAACCATGTTGGCATCACAGGTGTGGACCAACATCAAGGACTGCTCTGTGGTGTTTAGATTCAGTCCTTGTCAAAGTTAAGACAATGTATTAGAAATGTCAAGAGTTGAGCAGTGAAATGCAGTGGAAATGGGTATGAAGGTTAGACATAAGAAAAGCCTCCCAGTCGTATACAAGTCATTTCTATCAGCAGTGAGTTTTTCAGCATGACTTCTCCTCAGAAAGCCCCCAGACCTGACTCCAGCAGGCTTCCCACTTCATCAACTCCAGCAGCAGGGAGAAGCTCACTTTCCTGGTGTGATTGATGGATAGCCCCTGGCATTGTCTGCAAAGTCTAAATGGGCAGTCTGCTTCAACAGCGTTCGTTTACATGGAAATAAACAACCAAAACTTGCTGACAAATTATTGTCTCAGGCCTATAAGTAGTGCCCGTTTTCTAGACAGATAGCTACGGTCAAACTATCCCTTGTTTTTTTATCTTTTATTTAGCCCCTAAAATACTGTGCCATCTGTTTGTCAGAAGCTTCCTGCCCAAAAATAACACAGATGAAGAGGAGAGATGCACAATAAATGGTAAGGTTAATGACATTTTTATAAACCTTCACTCTCACAATTTAAACAGTGATAAAATTAGGGCTCCTGCTAATTAAAATGAATTGACCTGTGAAATGGAAGTGTCCTCTGCACAGTCCATGATTGATATGTGAAGAGAGAGAAAGAGAGAGATACAAAGGCGATAGAAAAAAAACATTAAAACACTTTGGGTACAATCAGGTCATATTTCAATGATTCGCCACAGCTGGGATGACAGACAAGGTTTATTTGAACCCGTTCTGTCTGTCTGTTATGTTCAAAGCACGGCTATAAATCTGTAATTAAAATAATCAGACCCTGAAAAGTCAGCATGGCTGTGTTTAAAGGTGACCGAGAAGCAGTTTTATGCTGCAATTGTGACGGCTCATCACTATCGTCAACTACTGGCCTTTATCCAGTCAAGAGGGTAGTATAGAGTCCAGACACGTAATTGGGAGATATTCAGAAACCCAGTAGTTGACACTAAACTTAAAAAAATGAAAAGACTCCTGTATGAATGCCCTCTTCCAGAGCCTCCAACACTACTTCACCGTGTCCAGTGGCGGCGTTGGTCCCGCGGTGGCCCAATGCAAAGCTCAATTCTGGGGCTCCTATTCCCTGTTCTTATCAGCAATGCTACGATACCAAAGTCTGCAATTATACCTGAATAATCCAGTTTTCGGCAAATGTGGTGCACCATTGATATCTGCCCTAGTCCAGTCAAACGTTCCTGTGACAATGTAGAAAGTAAATAGTTTTTTTTAATTTTTTTATTAATTTCATGTTCAGGCAAGACGCTACAGTGACAGGCAATACTGATGTTAGGGCAGCCCAGCAAATTTCCCTTGTGCTAGTAGATGTGGTCGAGCATTGCAAGAGGCGAGGACTAAGCATTGGCTGGAAACGCATTTATTTGTTTGTAGTTTGTCGAAATGAGTTCATTTTTAAATGTCTTTAGCTTAAATCGTGGGTTACATCATTCTTAGGCACATACTGAAATAAACTTGTGCAAAGCTTTAAACCCTTACAAGTCATTCATTCTGGGGCAGACTTGAGGTGAATATAAGGTTTTCTTTGTAGTAGCTGTGCCACGACAACAGGGGGCCGCTTGCTGCCTCGGGGCCCCATGTGATTGCATGGGTTGCATGCACCTAAAACCTCTACTGTGTGTCTGGCTTTCCTTGGAGTGTGCCGATCCAAACACTGACCAGATCAAACCTTCCTCGGCTTCTAAGAACGACATACATCTCCTTGTATTTGTAAGACTGCAGACTTCTGATCAGACAGAATAGCAGTGATGTTCATATTGTTACACTTTAAATATGAATTTCCTCCTGCTGTTCTGGGAGAGCCTCCATTGGCAGATATTAAATACTGGATAGTGCCAGATCGGCCTCTGGCACAGTCCTGAAACACGAGAATACTGGAGACTTTTTAATCTCGGAATTGCCTGAGGTCAAGAGGCACAGCAGGGAGGTTTATCTTTGAGCCAGGCTGGTCCCAAGGTACAGAACTTGATTGCCAGAGAAATAGCTTCATTATCACAGAGCATCAATTCATTTGTGATTTGTCTTTAAGTCGCACTGATTAACGGATAATCAGATAGCAAAATGAAATTAAAGCATAGATGCACACAAGCAAAAGCTTGAAACCACGTTGGATAGGGATTGCGTGTGTAAAAGTAGAGCAGTGTGTTTTACACCTATAGAAGTTTTCATTTAACAAATTGCAGTTTATTGCTGTCAGCCATTTACAACTTTTTAATGGCTTTTATAACGAGTACCATATTTTTATGAATATAACACAAACCCTTTTTACAATTTTTTTTCTATAACGTGCATTCAGTATTGTATGGTGTTTTTGATAGGGAAGCACAATACTAAAGAGATTCACATTATACAACAGATGTCATGCATGTTATATTCTGATAATTACAGTACTTTTCTACTATTGCTTTGCCACTTGGACACTTAAGGTGCAACACGTCCACTAGTAGTCTACTACTAGTCCTAATTTCACTTGATGCATTATCTTCCAATCTCCTGTGAGTTCACACATTTGAAGGGTGCTATAATACACCTCTTTTTGCTGCTTGTTGTCATCTGTCTCCAGAGCCCTGTGAAAATGCACCCCAGTTCTCCAAAGCTATTTGGCCCACATTTTGTTATTGTTTTTCTATTAAAGTCATATGGCCTGATTGCCAAACACGCTCAGAAAAGATCTGTAGACCGGCATCAATGGTTATTATTCATCTATTTTTTACCAATCTACTTTCATTTTTCACTCCAACCACACACACCCCCCACCCACTCAAAGAAAAAAAAAACCTTGATGGACATGGCGTCCAATGCATCCGTTACCATGACAAATATTTCAAAGGCTGTAACAAGGACCTGAATAACTGTCATCATGCGTTGCTCTAGACACACTGGAGTGATTTCCAGCCCCTGAACATCCCTGCACAAGGAAACGCCAGCTAACTCATCGATTGCCCTTCTTCAAGCTCATTTCACACGATGCTGCCTTGTAGAACACACACCAGCACAGCAGTCCGGCAGCGACGCTCACCCAAAATACCCCCGCCCCCTCCGAGCCTGCTGAAGTATGAGAGGAGCACGGTTCAGAGTAAACACATTCACAGCCGCCGAATGAGCTGTCAGCTTCCATTTCACTGATGTACTGCTCTCTTCTCTGTCCATTACATACAAAATGTTCTTTTGCAAATGAACAAAAGCAAAACAATAATAATCCAGAAGTCCATTTCCTCCGGGCTACAATAACAAGGTTGCTTTTAACACGGCAGCTGCTTCCCTGCTGACAGTTTTTATTTCATGGAAGATTATTTGCCGCTTGATTCGCTTAGTGGAGGGGCTGAAGTGATGGCAGGGGGCTTTGATTTCATATTTAAGAAGCCTGACGCAGACAGTTTAGGAAAGGTTGTAGGAATTTGAGTACATGACCAGCTCTCTCTCCTATTTTCGTTGTGGTTGGAATCAAGAGTTGATCTTGGTGTTTTCTTCTGTTGCCCTCACAGATTCCATGACCCTACTGTACATCTTTACTCTGAATGCTTGGACCCCAAATGGAGAAAACTGGAAATTGCCCCTTTAAAATCTTTTGTGAGGGAAATATACCAGGCCTGTAACTGATCCCGCAGGCGAGCCTGGCTCTTCAGGACCGTGTTTAAGATCAGTTAAGCTACTGGGATCGCGCCTGTCTATTGGGTTGTCTCATCCTGCTTATCTTCCTGAGAATGCGTTGGAACTGCCACCACCAGTGGAAACAGCCGTTTAAATAACTGCCTGTAATCCACTGGAATTTCGATTGGAATACAGTATTGTGACTGTATCAATTTAAATTGTCTACCAAGAAAATCTGCTTGGGATTTATAAACTGTTCAGATGAAATTCCTATGCCCTTCCATTTGAAATCGTAGTAATTTTCAGCCATTATTTTAAATTGTCCATTTGATCCAATGAGACAGGATGTTGTATTTGACGTTAGAAATCTACATATAAATCATCGCAAACAAACACCCTTTTCAGGTAGTAAATGGAGATGTACATTAAAGGAAAACACACAAACATTAATTCTAAAAGGGTTATCTGTCATTAGCTGGGCTATTAGTACCAGCCATCTGATTGGAGTGATTTTAAAGCACAGCTCCCAGTGCAGTGTAGAGATACGGCCAAGGTTAGAGGACACCTATTGTTTGACAAACAGAAAGAGGATTCGTCTATGCTTTCACATCTTTTAAGTTACTGTATTATTTGATGTGGTTAGCCTCACATAAAAGTCACGCACAGCCCATAAAAAACAAACATATCACAGTTCGGGCTCGTGATTTAAGCTCTGCTCTCATGGTCATGTCATCGCAACCTGCTTCAATGACCTGAACGGCAATTCACAGTCAAGTGTAATTCATTCTATCTGTACGAGCTTCTGTGAATGGTCACATTTGGTGTGGTATATCAAACTCACCTCACTAGAATGAATTTTAAGAGCTGTAGAATAACCCAGTTTCCCTACATGTTCCTGGACAGGCACAAGCTTCCATTCCACTGCAGACCTCCGAGGGAGGCGCATCAGAGAGCTGCCTCCTTGCCTGCTGTAGGACATTGACTGATGCTACCTTTGTTGCTTCACAGAGGAGAACAAAGGAAATGCTTGTTTTTCATTTGCCTGAGCTGCATCTGATTTTGGACAAAAAAAAAGCATAATGAGGTAGCTGGTTTAGTGTAATCCCTTATGCTCTTGCAGTCTCTTGTTCTTGTCTGGGATTCTAACATTTATCTTGCGATTTCTAAGGCTTTTAAAGGCACTTGTCGTTTTAAAATCATCAAGTGTGGCCAGCTGTTTGTTACACTCTGTTACACACAAACTCTTATGCTTTGAATGCAGTTACATAGTGACATTTTCAAACTAGAAATAAAACTGGTACATATCCAATTTCAAAAGGACAGCTTCCATTTGAAAAATTGAATTTAAGGTTAAAATGCTAGTTATTAGTTTGGCAGTTAAATCTGGTGCATTCAGACATTTGGTATTCACATGCTTACAAGACTAACAAGTAAAAAGCACAGACTCCACAATGTGCAGGAAGGTGTCTCATGGAATTTTAACCCATTCCGCCTTTAATATCTCACACAATTGGTGCAGAGAGGTAGACAGAGGACCGTGATGAGGAATGCATCTATCAAGTTCATCCCACACATGCTCAGAAGATGAAAGAAGCCTGAAGTCTCTGTCATTCTGGCATAGTCTTGAGCAGCCATCACCATCAGGGTACAAGTCCAGCATTGTTGGCTAGATGTCAGCATTTTGATGGGCCATCCAGAGGCACCCAGGGTATACCAGAGAACATGACCACACATGAGGGCGATGCCAAATCCAATCAGGCAGACAGGTCCTAATAAAGTGGCCAGGCAGGCATATTACCTCAGTTTGTATAAGCATTAAATGATTGAATTACAGCTATGCTTTATTTGATGAGCTTTCTCATTCAAAACCTAAAACCTTTATACCGAATCTTTGTAGCCAAACATCTCCAAAAGTTTTCTTGGTCAAAAAAAAAAAAAAAAAAGAAAAAGAAAAATTCCTTAAAAAAATCTGTTGCTGTTTGCATCTAGTTGTTGTGTAGATCAGTTTCCATTGGAGCTGGTGTCATTGTGCAGAAATAACAATATTATTACTATGTAACTACCAAGTATACAAATAAAAGTAATTACATATGGAAACCTAGTTGCGCTGAAGATGATGAGAGCTCTGATAGTGGCTGCATTTCTAGGGGTACCTTAGTATGACATACACCTGCAAATCAGTGCATTAACAATGATTACACAGCAGAGCTGTACAGGAGCTATGGAAATCACTGTTATTGTTATAAGGTAACGAAAGTCAGCTCTATTACACTAAATGATTACATTGAATTCCTCAGACCACAGAGAGGGTGCAGTGTCAAACCAGGATCCCCAAGAGAATCATTATTACTGTTCTCAGTCTCCATGAGCCGAATGCAGAGTGCTCTCTGAGTTTGCAAATGTAGAGAACACAATGCAGGGTCTTTAGAGACAGCGGCTCCAATGCAGATAACTCATGGTATAATAGAGACAGTCTATTCAGCGCAGATTGGTCCAGGGAATTCAGAGATAGCAAACTGAATGCAAGGAAGCAAGAAGAATACACAGTCGAGAGAGACCTCTAAAGCTAAAACCATTTCAAACCCGAATGAAGAAAATGAAAATATTCTTCACTGAAATGGATCCTGTCTTTGAATGATCCCCCTGATGACAGAAGTTCGTGTCTTCCAATATACAGAAAAGAAAACACAAGCTAAGAAAGAAATGAGCTGATATAGTAGTCGGTGTATGCTTTTTGAAAGCTGAAACAGCATTTCATAGTCCCTGCCTATACTAATTCATTAGAAAACGCTGTTCATGGGAAGTTATTCTTTTTGATTGCATGTGAATCTTTGGCCATTATTTAAGTTATTCAAAACAAAAATGTCCACTTCCTACAGTCATCACCTAATCTGAAATGATCCACTATGCTGTTATCAATTTAATGGCACAATATTATTCAGCAATTTCTATAGATGATCATTCTTCGCACTCATCAAAAACAGACCTCTTTGGGTTCATGGTTATTTGCGTTCCTTAAAGCTGCGTTCTGTCTCCCTGATGGCTTCGTGCCACATGTTGATCTACTGATTTTTTTAACAAAGGTAACATTTTACAGGAAACACTTACAAGCCGATACTTTTGTTTTTGGTAATCTGGACTAGAAATGGTTCATATCAGAATGACTAACTTAACATAATAGGCTTTTTAATGCACTTGTTGTGTTTTTGTTTTCTGTTGCATACTTTGCTCTGGAGAAATTGCTTTGAAAATGATCTCTACCATTGTAAACTAAGGTTCAAGGTAATACCTCTGTAGAAAAGGTAACTAAGTGACCCCGTGGTGAACTTGATGTTCTTCTGTCAGATAGCTCCCACACTGCTCCTGTGTTTCCCATAATCCCTCCCTGCACACCTCACAATGTGTAACTGCATCATGTAACCTGACTCCTAATCAATATACAAGACTTTAATAAGTTTGGAAGGGGATGGATTTCTCTCTTTCTTTTTTCTTTTTATTTGCCACTGTTTCATTGTAATAGAGGCAGTCGTTTATCTCTGACGGGTTCGTACGCTATCACACCGAAGCCTTTGGAAATTATTCCGCCACTGACATTTCTGTAGATGGAGCCATAAAATTATTTTCTACTCGAGCAGTTTTCAATTTAGATTAAGAAAAATGTGTGTTCCTTTTAGCGGGCAATGAGTAAATCACACAGCAACAGCGGCACCCATGACTGCCGTTCCTTATCTCCTTGATAGCTTTTTAATGGTGACAAGGTCAGCCTTGGCATTAGACACGCCAGAATCAGAGAGGCAGGGTGGCTCTGTGGACTAGGCTATGTCGTCTCTCTGACCAGCAGTCCTGGCCAATGGAAATCAAACACTTACAAGAGTGATGAATCACACCAGGTATTCTTGGTAAAATAATATTAATAACTGAATAATGTGCAGCTACATCAAATACCACCCACGACATCCACGCCAGTAAAAATGTGCAATCACTTTGGAGCGTCAAGGTTAAACATCATAGGAATATCTTTGAAGCATATACTATTATTATTATTATTATTTATTTCTTAGCAGACGCCCTTATCCAGGGCGACTTACAATCACAATCACAAATACAATAAGAGCAAGAAATACAATAACTTTTGATCAAGTAAAGTACAAGTTTGACAAACCACAATTCAATAATACAGCAGGTAATAGTGATACTTACATCAGAATAAGATTAAATAGTGATAGTTACATCAGGATGTGATTAAATACAAAGTACTACAGGTTAAAAACTTGGCAGATTACAGTATTCTGAAGTACAGGATTAAATGCAGTAAAATAGGGGGCAGATAAGAGCAAAATAAAGCACATTTACATGAAGGGTGATAGTGTCCCAGGATACAAACAGAGGAGTTCTACAGGTGCTCTTTGAAGAGGTGAGTCTTAAGGAGGCGCCGGAATGTGGTCAGGGACTGGGCAGTCCTGACATCTATTAAATCAACAGCCACAACAGCATACAGTGCTTGAGTACATATTGATACTGAGGTGTTAACAATGTGCAGTACAACAGCGCTGTTGACTCCCAGGTAACTTAAAAAACATGTCTCTGTTTGGAATGCTTCCTTCCAGATCTTGTCAGGGGTGTAGAAAAGTCGAGATCTTCTCTCTGTTAAGAGATTAAAAATGAAAGAACTACGCTATAGATTTTTTAAAATTGGTTATCGCCTAGTTATTCCTGTTGCTATGAGTCAGAAATATTGAAGATTCTGCAGACACCATGGAAATCTTTCTGAGAATGGAGAGGGATATGAGACACTTATCTGTATATTTAACAAGCAAATATTGATTACATCATAAGTACCTCCGGGCTCCCTGTATTAGTACAGTGACAACCTGCGAATTGATGTTTGACAACACGCTAGCATGGAAAGGGGGAGTTTAAAATGTTTGAATAAAAAAAACTTATTATTTGAACATCATTTGTTACAAAGAAATTGAATGAATGTAGGTAATTAAATCCATGTCAATAAACAGGGCTGAATTCAAAATGAATTAGTTCAGAACTCAGAGGATGTGTATTGGGCCAGAATTCATTGCGAATTTGCAGCCATTATTTTAAAGTGTTACCACTATTTTCTAAAATGCATGTGTAAATATTCCTTCCATAATAATAACTTTATTATTGAATATGTAACTTGAATATAGGATTGTGTACTACTCTAAAAAATAAAAAACAGAAATGACAGTAAGGATGCTTTGTAATGTGGCTTGTATGACAAGAACACACATTAATTCCATATAGGAGAGCGGGCCGCACAGCTAGAAACTTCATATTAGGTTACCTTTGAAAGAGAGCACATAATCCTGAAAACAGAATGAAATAAACAAGTTTGATGTTGTTTGTTCTCCACTGCTTCTGATCGCTGGAACTGCAGACAAGACTGAAAGTGCCAGCACCAAAGGCCCCAAATTTGAGACGAGCGTCAAAAACAAACAAAAGAAAAACCACATAGGCTATGCACTTCTGCCTCACGCTAATCACGCTAAAAATCAAATAATTCAAATGAAAAATTGATTTTTGTTTGTTTGTTTTGTGACGGATGTCAGTTGTGTCATTTTTATGGTTTAGAGGCGCTGTTTAAAACCTCTTTATGTCACGTCTGTTGACAGAGGAAAATTTGCGCAAGATAGCAGCAGGATAATTTGTTTTGCCATTGCCCCCACCTCCGCATTCAAGTGGTTTGTTTCTCTAAAAAGATGGACTGCACGGATGCAATTTAATTTCTTTTGAAGTCATTTCCAGTGCTCGCTGACTATAATTTTATCAGCGTGGCAATTCAAGTGCTCTGCTCACATCTGGCGAGGAAATGTAATTTCCAAGTACACCACTGTAGAGCCCACTTCATTGACCCAACCTGATCCCAATCCTTATTCCTCCGTTTTCATCTGGAATCATCTATTTCTATCTCCTGTCTGTTTCCAATACACAGTTTTCCAATACACATTTCATCAACTGGAATGCGGATCCAGACTATTCGTCGCTGATGAGCGGGGAGCCGGGGGGAGCGGGGATAACGATTAATCTGGCCTAAATGATGATGTTCATTTTTTTTTTTTGTTATGTTTAGCTGGTGAATTATACACCCTAATTATCAATTCCAGGTTGATCATAGCACTGGAATGGGGTTTAAAAATCAACAACATTTTATAATTATAAACTAGTGGGTTAATAAACTAAAAAAAGTGGACAGTAAATTAAAATTTGCATAAGGCTTTTTGCATAAGAGGGCAAAGCGAGAAAATTAGGACAAAACAGCAGGCATACAACTGGAATTGTGATATAAAAAAGCTGTAGCACTATTGTGTAAATGGAATATCAAGACATATTTATTTTAACGCAAAACATGCTGTGGTCAGTTTAGATCAATTTGAAGGCTTATAGCGGATATTTAGTTGGTAGGATATGCAAGACTGCACAAATCACAGATGTGGAAGTAGAACTTTCATCTTGAGAAGAATGCAACATGTAGAAAAGAAACAGCCCCCCTGCTGGGAAACTGTAAAGCAGTCGAATCGCTTTTGAAATTAAAAGCATCAATTAGACTCAGCTCTCCAGCAGTTATTAAATATTAAAAGACTGCTGCTTCCCAAAATGTCAGTCACTAAAAGTGAAGCAAATCTGCAGAATGGAATGAAACTGATGAACATGCAAGCTCAGCCTCCCTCCTTAAACATTATTGAAGTTAATAATTCATGCCACCAGAAGAAACCTGGTAAGGAGAATGAATAATTGTGCTGCAGATAGCGTGCTCCCGGTCATAACTGTCATTTAGTTTGAAAACTCGGAGCAGAGGAGCTAGCTGGGATAGGGGAGGGATGAGGCCTTCTGTCTTGAATTCTGAGTTCAAATCGTGGCAACCAGTGGAATGGAGCTTCTTAGTTATTATGATATACCAAAAACAGGATTATAGGCTCATACTGTATTTGTAATCCATTATCGTAATACTACGCAAACAGTGGCTTCTACCACCAGCATGAGGGGAAGCTGTTTGGAACTAAACCATGTGACACATTAGCATTCAGCCACCAATCCTCAAGGCTGCAGAGCAACTGGTGTCTTTAATTCCTTTTCAATCTGCTCAAAGACTGACCAGCTGCAGAGCACAGCCCTATACTGTATATTCCCTGTTTCACTTTCAATCAGCTCTCAAGAAAGCATTTTGCTGACTGGGGGCCATGTAGCCCCGAGGGGACATCCTCAGCCTGAGTGAAAATGTGATTTCTATGTTAAATAAAAAAAAATAAAAACTTTAAAATGTTCCTTATTAAAATGATTAAGTGCAGCTAGCTTCAGTGTCACAGTACACTTTATTATGCAGACAGTGAATTTCATTTCTAATAAAAGATATTATGATCCGTAGTTTCAGATGGGAGCTACTGTAATGACACTCTGATATTTTATTAGTTGAGTAATAGTTTTCTAAAATGATAAAGTTATAACATTGCCACAGGCAGCTTTACGAATTAGCAGCAATGGCAAAACACTGGATATGAATAAAAAAGGTGTCCTGATACAAAAACTGATATGGTGCCATCCATTGCCTATGTGTATTGTTTCACTCTACTGTGATACAGCAGATACTGACTAATCATACATCAGAATGTGTATAAATGCACAGGAATACATATTTTAAGGTTTGTGCCCTACAGCTGTTACTGTCAGATAATTCAAAATAAAACACACAAAACAGAACGGTATAGCACAAGGTAAATATATTTTTTTAATTTAGGCCCGGACCAAATCAAAACTTTGACAACCCGCTAATTGCACTTAACAAAACTGTATTTAATCACGTTTTCTTTTTTTTGTAAGTATCTTATTTCTTTTAGTCATAAAAAGAAAACGCTATTAAATACAGTTTTTTTTAAGTGCGATTAGCAGGTTGTCAAAGTTTTGATTTGGTCCCAGCCTTAGTGTTCAATTACTTGACCCTTAATTTTAATTAATTTTCACCCCAATGCCTGATTCAAATGTCACCTCCCTTAGCAGAGATGATCTCTCTCTCTCTCTCTCTCTCTCTCTCTCTCTCTCTCTCTCTCTCTCTCTCTCTCTCTCTCTCTCTCTCTCTCTCTCTCTCTCTCTCTCTCTCTCTCTCTCTCTCTCTCTCTCTCTCTCTCTCTCTCTCTCTCTCTCTCTCTCTCTCTGTGATATTACACCAGGCCATGGAGAACCTAGCCTTTCCCAGTAAGGGTAATTAGATTTCATCTCTCCTTGGCCTTTCTGTGAAGGTGTCCAGCCCTGGTACAATAAGGGTACTCATTAGTGAGCAGGTGTTAATGAGCCCTTGTCAGTGTGTGATAAAGGTTACAGTGCCTTCTGGGAGCCAAGAAGGTCTGCGACAGAGGGGGGCCTGATTCAAGAAATCTGTCTGCTGCTGTGAAGATGCTGAGCCCCCTCGCCACCCAGAACCCACACTGACTCCAGAAGGGCAATTAAATTGGCCTTTTCAAAACTTGGTCTGGCAAATTCCCTTGTTTGCTGTTGTACTTCCCCAGAAATTCCCTGTTTTATGAGAGATACTGAACTACCCCTCTGCACAGTAATATTGCATTTTCCCCCATGCTTTTTAGATGGTTGTGCTATGTATGCTTTTTAATATGCTTTACCATACTTCTTTAGGCTTTCCCATGCTTACCTACGCTTTTGCTATGCTGTAATACACTTTGCCATTGTAGCCCTTACTTTGAGGTGTCACTGTCTTCCAGGCAGTAATTTAATCACCCCCTGCTCATCTAATAGGCCCAGGCTTCGAAAGAATAGGAAAATAGAATGTAATAAAAAAAAACTGCTTACAAGCTGAGGAAGGGTTGAAGCAATAACACTCCTATAAAATCACCTTTGATATCATTCTGCAATATTGTGTGCCTCCAGTCTTCTTCAGACGGTAGAGGATTTGCTGTTCCTCACTGCCTGTTAAAAGCAGTGGAGGACACTGTGCACAGGATCATTACTTACAGTAACTGCTTAAACCGGGAGATATGCTGTCTAGGAAATGGCATATTTTCACACAGCATGCTTAACGCCTTGCATGCTGGTTGTTACTGCTTGCTCACGACTACCATTATTCCTTTGCACAATCTGTGGTACGCCATTTGAAGGCGCAGAAAAGTGTTGCAAAGCATTGCAAAAACAATGTGAAAGCACTCAGTCAAGTATGATAAATCACATACCAGTAAGTACGGTAAATCAATGTGCTAAATGCATAGTATAAGTATGATGAACTATCTGCACCTCTAGGAGAATAGCAGTGTCCTCTGGCCTGCCCCGCACAATATTACACTGTGTGTAGAGTGAGAAAAGGAGTCTGGCTGAGTGGGAGAGGGTATAGAAATGTGAAGGCTTAAGATAGCTGAGCAGAAAGTGGACTACCAGGTGCCGATCCCTTTATTCTCCGGCTAAGAAAATACTTACAGTACGCCTTTGCCTCACATAGGCAATCAGTAGTTTGCATCTATATATTTTACAGTCAACTAACCCACACCTTGCTGGACAATAAGCTGCATCGACAGGCAAGGCACACTGCGTTCTCTTTGAACTCCCTGAAGCAATGGAAATTGCATTTCTTAAGGGATAGGGTTGCTTTTCTCCTTATTTATATTCTAGCACAGGTAGGTTGGAGCAGTTTAGCGGAACTTTAACAGATAATTTTCAGAGCCACTGTCCTGTATAAAACCTGTCACCCATGAGGCCCAGGAGGACGAGCACACATAATGTAGCTATCCCTTAGTTGTCATTTTCGGGTCGCTTTGCAGCTGCAATGCTCAATTTGCAAGCAGATTGCTGATAATACCAGTGGGGCGGACAGCAAGGCTTTTTCTGCATCATATCTTGAACCACGGAATGCTGTTAACAAGAATACATTTGTCAGCCTCATGAAAAAAACGTCATTTCATTTACCAGTGTAAGGCACAGAAGCAATCAGATTTGTGTATTCTACTGGTGCACAGGATCAAAGACTAAACAATGCTACATCGTTCAACACTTTTGTTCAGGCGTAGATAAATATATGGTTTGTAATAATAATAATATTTTTTTGTGGGGTCACATTTGCAAGGGCAGCGTTATTCAGACTGGTTCAAACTTGTTATTCTCTAGCAGGCAGTTTACAATGGAATTCGATAAAGACTGTCCACATTCACCCATTCGTACCCTAATAAACAGAATTGCATTTTGACATGGTCTTATATAAGTTCTTGACATTGACCTCTAGTTTTCCGGCTTCTGACATTTGTATTATATCTGTATATCTTACATATGCAGTAGGTTTGTTTTTTTTCTTCCTCTTCATATTTCAAAATAATTTGAAATGTGGATGTCATTTTGATCTGCTTATTTTAACGGTTGGTTTGTTCCAAGGCAAAGTCAGTGAAGACTTACCGGTATATTTTTATTAACTACAGACGGTAAGCACAGTCTTGTCATTTTACAGGGGCTGCATGACAATTGTAAAAAATAAGGCTGTAAACGCTTGTGATTTATACAGATGGAAACATGTCCTGCTAATTCTGGTGTACTTATTACCACTTCATTGATGAACTTACTTAAAAGATGCTCTTCTGAATTTGTCTAATTTAACTATTAAAAAGTGCTGGTCTTCTTGAAATGATGACCATCAAAGGACACACGTATAAAACATATATTACCTGATAAGTCCCGATTCATCTGTCTCTCTTAGAAATCAGTTTGCTTTCTGAAAGTGTACTTGAGGGCCTAGTCTCCTTGTAATGGCTGTATTTGACAGATGAGGTACATCCGTTCCTCTGAACCAGGCTTGTACATTATCAACACACACACTGAAAACCCTCCATCACACAGACAGCTACAGCATCAGGAATAGCAAGTCCTTGTGTGTGTATGTAGGGGGGCACTACGATTAGCAATTTTGCTACAGTCGTATTCAGGTTGCAGTCTGATAAAACATGTCATGCCATTCTCTCTCTCTATTAGAACTCTTAGAGCACAAAAAAAGCATTTTAATATTGTCCATTTTCTTGATATCATTTCTAGCTTTTGTCATTACATCTAATGTGAAATTAAAATGGTATGAAAAAAGTCACTTTTTTATGAGCAATCTTCAAACGTGCTGTTTCTAGGGCTTATCTCTGGACTAGGTTTTTCATCTGAAATATTGACGCAGCCTCTGCTCCCATTTAGAAAAACCTGCAACTGAAGAATAGGGTGGATTTGACATTAATGTACCAGTATTGTTGTTACTGAATGTGTGAACAGAGAATATGTTTTGGTAAAACCTTTTCTAGTTAAACTGTTATACAGATATAGTAATGTGGGTCACACTTTACATTAAGTGTCTCTAATTACTGTGCATTCACATAGTAGCTACTTTGTAAATATATGTGCACTTACACATAATTGCATTGTTATTATGCATAGTTACACTGTACTTAATGTGTACATCTTTTTGCACAATATATGTAAGTACGTCAATATGTAATTGTATCAGAAAACAGTTAGGGTTAAGGGTTAAGGGTATGCAAAAATATGTACATATTAAATACAGTGTAAGTATGCATAATGACCTTGTCATTATATGTAAGTAGTAGCACACATGTATTTACTAAGTAACTACTATGTAAATACACAGAAATTAGAGACATTTAATGTACCATGTTACCGTAATGCTGAAATGGTGCAGTAACCATGTGCAATGTAAATAAACTGCAATGCATGTACTTAAAACATAACGGTAGCAGGCTAGCTATCCTTCCAGGCCTTTCCTCTCTGAAGGAATGGGTTTTAATCCAGTTTAAGCTGCAGGTTAAATAAGTGTGGTTGTCTCAGTTGGACATTATTCCACATTTCCTGACAATTCATCACAGAGCCTCTGCTTGAGGAAAGCCTGGGAATGAGTGTCAGGTGGTGTATTGTACAGTACTACGGTAAGCAGAGTAGGCAAGCTCTCACTGTGCCTATGCTAGCAGCGTGCCTGACTGCAGCCACTGACCTTTATATTTCATGAATACGGTAGAGCATAAAAATGTTTCCAGTAGGAAGCTGTACAAGAGCAATTTGATTGTGAAATGCTGCTCAGCACCCACACCACTGAGCCTGATTTGAAAGAAATAATTATGACAAATAGCAGCTCTGCTTGAAACCCAATGTTCCCACTACAATCCAGAAGTAATAAGTTAGCAATTACATTGTTTCTACTGGGGAATCTACACCGATGTTGGATGTTGCTAGGCAACTGGTGGTGCCAATGAATTCCCATTTTTGGAGTAGAAGACAAAAAGCGGTCTGCAGTGGTTCTGTCACAGAGATTGTTTAATGGATTTAAATCTGAATTTAAATCCATTACAACTTCACATTCAAATGGAAACACTTTAATATGAAAAGAGAATGAGCATTATTAAAATAAATACATATTTTTAAAGCTCCAGTGGCTCGTGTTGCTCTACAGGAATAGGGACATTGTGTATGTAATGTTGTTAATGTTTGTCCTTCCTTTACACTTGAAAGCATTTTACACAGGTCCTGACAAGCCTGATGAAAATCAAATATACCTGCAGCTGGGAGAAGTGTAAAAAATGTGCTTGTCGCTCGCCCCAACACTCACTGATTGATCAGTGAGACAGGTTTATTACAAAACGTCTTCAGCACCGACTGCTCCTATCCATAAGATATATTGTTTACAGAACAATAAATCCTTCGACAGAAATCAACAGTGACAGGCCAGGGAGTACTATGTGAGTAATTGCAACTACAAATAACTTGTACTTTTCAAAAAGGACAGACGTCCTTGCTGACTCTCGCAAGCACACCAACAGAAAGGTCACAAGTTACAGTTTCTTGGAAATAGTTTGCCTGGCATTAAACAGGCTGGCATGAAATAGCTGGTGATGGTAGTTGGAGTTAGGCGATAGACTAAAGGCATATAGGCAAGGTCAGATAGTAGCATAGTGGTCAGAGAAAAGGTGACATCTCAGAGCAGCCATTATTTAATATAATTATTTTCACTGTGATTTGTATTGTTGAAATGCAATCTTGTCCAGCAAGAGCTCTAAACCAAGGGAAGCCAGGCCTCATACTTACACGCTTTTTTTTGTGAGCAAATGAAGATAGAACAGAGCTGGATTAACAACGTCATCAGCACCGTTCACTTCTGCTTTTGTAGAGCAATAGGTTCTGCTCTGCCTCAAGCGTTTCTGTGTCCAAGTGACAGCCGTCTCATCCACTTGCTCCTGCCATCACGTCTCCCTTTCACTTGTTTTTTTTTTATTTTTAATCCGCCTCCTTCTTTCCACACACTCCCAATTAAGACGCTACTTCTCCAATCTCTCTCTCTGTTTACACTCTTCTTCAAGTGGCTGAACTTTTACTTTCTTAGAGCTGAAGAGGGTTTCTATTTCTGACTTTAGTTAGCAGTTATCAATTCGTTTTCCACCAGCTAAAGGACTTACTGTTAGGCTTTCTAAGCTGAGTTGCTAGTGTTGTGTGATACAATGCCGCTGTGGATCCTGTCCCCTGTCGGTGAGATGAGAAGAGGTTAAAAGCTCTAGAGCCACAAATGCACACAGGCTCTTCTACATTGTGTGTGAGACACTCGCTTGCAGTGTGCCGGGTCGCCGGTTCACGCCCAGCCTCCTCCCTGTTACACTAGCCCCTATGAAACCTAATCTAGCATGTGAAGAATGTCAACTTCTACCACTTCTTTGTGTGCATTACCAGACGGTATCAGGTTTAATGACACTTTAATGACTGCTGAGTTGTAAGTCTTCACATTCTCCACCGCCTTCTTCCGACATTCAGCCTTGGTCATTTCCCAAATGGGGATGAATTGTGATAATATATTTTCAGGTCGCCTTCCATCATTTGCGCAGTCTTGCAGCATGGGCTGCAAGTACACCTGGCATAAATGAAACGCTTCCAGAGGCAACATGCATCAATGCAGCCAGACAAAGGCACTTTCAGTAAAAAACGATGTTGTGCTTATTACAAATGTTTGGCTGCCACAAAGCTGAACTGAAAGAGTGCTGTTTAATATGTCTGCAACTGAGCACTGCTTTACGATGCTGTAAGGCATCATCATCACTCCAGGCTGTGGCGTTTGGCAATATGCTCTGATGTCAGTGTTATAAAATGGTCCCCATAAGGAAATAATAAAGCAGATTTTTAAAAAAAAAACTCAATGTGTCTGAATAGCTCATCCACATAGTCAAAAATGCATACTGCACATTTGGAAGTTGAAATGAAGTCTACCTGTTATCTGCCTGTCTTTATGGATACACATCACGGGTTTGAAATATTGGAAGAATTTGTTGCAATTTTCTCCTTGCACTTTTCTATTACATTTCATTATTCCTTTAGATTTAGTTAGGAGTCTCTTATAATTATTTTTAACCATTAACAGTTACTTCACAATGTGCTTATATCGTATATATTTGTATTCAACATCTATGTCAGTTTTATACACTTTATTTCTGCACTTATTTAAGTACAGTCATGGTAGATCTGTAAGCAGCTGCACAGACAATGGGGACTTGTATTAAAACAGCCTACCCAATTAAGAGAAAATATCTGCTGCTATGATTGCAAAGCAAATTAATAATTTAGTTCAGCCCATCAGCCAACACTGGCTGACATGTTCATGTCAGCTTTCTTATGCTTCAGACACTTAAGATTCTCCTTTATGAAAACCAGGCAGTAGATTTGTGAGATTTATTTCAAAGTCTGGAAGAAATCTATTTGTTACTCTTTTTTCATTTATTTATTTATTTTTTTTTAAATAACATCCATAGTCAGGGATTAAAATTGACTGGCATTCATTCAGTTTTGAAGTAAGCATCCCATTTCTCTTTCCATACCTTGTGGTAGTACAGCATAATCAATTATCTTTCTTGAGATGACAGATTGATCTCTGGACCTTGTGAAATTGGCACCGTGTTTAAAGACTGCTTCATAAGCGTGACTTTAGAAGTGTCCAACAAGCTAACAATAGGCTTTCTAACAAATCCTGCTGATCAAACACAGCAACTTTGATGAATCGCGCAAATCGATCATAATGCAGTCTTTTGATCTCTGCCCTTCAGACTCAATCGGACTGGTAGTCAATACTTCAGATAACAGCAAACAAGGAGGCATATAAGAGGTTATTAAAAAGAAGATGCTATGAAATAGACAAATAAGTGAAAAAGAACATTCACTCAAGAAACACATGTGATAGGCTCATACTGGACAACACTACATTATACATATTTTTACACTACTGCCCATAAATTAGCACACAGATAAGCGGAGAGGCTGACTGCAGGGAAGCCACGAGCAGGGGGGCAGGATAGCTGCCCTCCCCGTTAGACGAAGCCAAAAGCAAGAGGAGGCTGGGGAGGAGGAGGCGAACCAGGGCGTACAGCAGAGATGTAATGGATTGAGGTAAGATATAAATCCCTGCCTTGCCGATCACTCAAAGTATTATTTATCGAAAAACAAATAAGATGCTAGCTATTCGACTGAGAATTTGTTGTGGTATGGGAAGCGCCTAAATTATGCTTGATGTTTATGTGATTTGAACCAAGGTTAAAAGTGAGTTCCCTGCCTGAAGCACAGCTTTGCTTAATTGCTATAAAAATAGACCAAATGAAGTAAACGTGTAGTGATTATTATAAAAATAGAAACAGTAATAAAAAACAGAATGTACTATATCTCTTTAAGAAAAGGGGGCAAGAGGCTTTATTTGTTAGAGCAGTCTGTAAGGGCAAAAGGTTTTACACGATTTCCTTCATCTGTCACTCTATTTGTACAGCTAAACCGCATCAAAGGATAACGTAATTGACACCACCTGATAAAGGGATGAAAAGATTTGTCCTAGAGGCCAAAGAAAACTGAATTAATTGGCAGAGTTTCTGAGCTGCAGTTTTCAAGCTGATAAATTGAGGAGCCTAGTTTCCACATGCTATCCTCCCAACTTGAAGAGCGTATTTTTGCACCATTTGATATCTGAATGAAAATATTGTAAGTTCCAGCTTTAAAAATAGTGCAGAACTCTCCTGATCATTATTATTTATTTCTTAGCAGACACCCTTATCCAGGGCGACTTACAATTGTTACAAGATATCACATTATTTTTACATACAATTACCCATTTGTGCAGTTGGGTTTTTACTGGAGCAATCTTGGTAAAGTACCTTGCTCAAGGGTACAGCAGCAGCTCGACACAATACAGTCTGTAAGCCTTTACCAGTAATCATCTTCAAGACATGTGTCTAACCCCCCTCCCACTTGGCTGCGCTATTTATTCTCTCTTACCTCCACCCCCCCCAATGACATCACAGCCAACAACGGTGCGTGGCCCCTGAACCGTTCCCTTATGTATGCTGATATGCAAAAAAAAAAAAAAGAAATACCATAAAACATGCTCCATTGTAATTGCAGTAGCCTCTTGTAGCCGTTTGGGCTGAGCGTAATGGCATATTAATTACACCAGAGAAAAATGAATATACCCTTTAAGCTGTCTCTGGTACACCATGATACAAATGATAAGGCCATCTGTAACGAACGTGCTCCGAAATCCTAAGATCTCATTACTGCGCTATAGCAAGGACCCTGTGTTTTCAGAGACAGGCAAATACATGTCCCTGATATTTTAAAAGGGCACTGCTGGCTTGTTTACAGCAATCGGGATTACAGGGACCTTAGTCACAACGAGTTACTGCTCATTTCCCCATCTTGAAGACGGAGTGCAATGAGAATGCAGGAGTTACCAAGACTAGGCCATTATTTTGACAACCCATTCCTGAGTAAAGCTGACATTCTCTTCACACACCCATTATTCCATTTTTAATGAGATGGGTAGAAGGTCATCAGTGACTGGAGGGGAAGGTTTGTTATTATTGTTCATGTTTCTGTACACACAGCAGGTCTCTCTTTCGGAAAGCTGTGCTCTGCTGTTCTTACTTTGTTATTGCACTCCAAACGAAATGAATCAGGCACTGCAATGGCAATGCAGTGGTTCTGTAATGGCAATGATAACCCAGGGAGCGCTATGAACTGACAACAAACTGATAATGAGAACATAAAAACATTTACTAAATGAGAGGCCATTTGGGTGTCCACTTCCTAGTAGATCTCAAAACTTTGTCAAGTCAGGTCTTAAAGATCCCAGTGATTCAGCATCAACAACATGATAAGGTAACGCATTTCATAACCTCATCACATTATGCTGGAGGTCAGCTAATGGTTCTAATGGTTTCTGCCGTTATATACAGTACACCGGTATTATTGAAGAATCTCAATCATTCAGTCAAAGAAATAGCAATGGAATTAATATTGAAGTATTCTTATGCATCATATGAACTAACATATACATTTGGGAGGCTATGAGATATAGCAGCTCAATGACTCATCTCCTGCTTGCCCAAGAGGTCCTTCCTGTCACCACTACATCAGTCACATATCTCCTTGGTACCAGATCACTAACAGACATTTATCATACCACTAGTTAAATAAAGTCTCTCTATCCGTACATGCACAGGGACAGACCAGCATACCACTACCATAGTACTCCAATAGCATATACCACACACATTGCACGCCCATTTACAGGGTGTAAGGAGTTTGAACCTGTTTCACCCAAGTGTGGTCGCTGAGTGATAATCAAGCAGGTTAACAAAGCTGAGGTATTCTTAATATAAAGAATCCTTGTTCATAAGACTGGCCATTACGTTATTATAGCATACATCCCAATTGTCTCAATGTTGTGCTTTTAAACACCAACCTGTTTAAATACTACAACAGTACCTGCTCGGTTAAACAGGAGCGCTGGTTGATCTGTTTCCCCAAAAGAAAGATATGTACTGTACATCAATTTTGTCTTCCCCAAAAGTTACAAAATCTAAACTTCAAGCAAAATTAAATTCTACAATATAATAATAAATACAGAAAAATGAATCTGATATCATTTTATATGATTTAAAGTGTTGGACTGCATTGCTAGAATAGAAAACGGTAGTTTTGGTCCACTGCACACCTGGTAGCCCACTCCTGCACACAGCACTTGAATCCCTGATACCCACTTGTTAGACACAGTGTAGAGTGAGATGGCCCTTGTTTCCTCTGACTTCATTTGGGTAAATTGATGCTCTTTCATGCTTTCCATTGCAGTCACACGTTATTTCAGTAGGCGCCTCTCCATCCTGGTTTTTTATGTGCAGGGACCAGCAAGGATTTTCTTTAATGGCAAAGATTGCAGTGCATGAGTACACTGTTAAAGAAAGGGGTTTTGAAACGGTAACGAGGGCTGTGGGTTCCATTATGCATTCAAGGACAGTTCTGTCGTGATTGAAATTGCAGACAGATCTTACAGTAAAGGGATTATCTAGCTTTTAAAAGAGAGATAGGAGTATGTACAGCATTCTGATGAGAGGTTCAAAGCCTTTGCAAGATTGTATATCTCCAGGAGCTCTTAAATGTGATGAATTGCAGTTGTGGGAAAATGCAACATTATAAATATTTAAGAAGAAATCACAAAAAGGCTTTATTTTTGTGAAAGGGTGTGCTTGCTATTTCAACCTGGCATTCAGAAAACACTTATCTGCAGTACAGTGGTTTTCTAGGCAACAGCATCACCAGCATTATTGCAGAAATAAATTACAAATACCGTGGGCATGTCAACTGATCAGCCATTTAGAATCGATTGATTTTAGCAAATAAAAAAGCTATTCTGAATAATTGTAAGTACACCGTATATTGCACCATATTAACAAAACTTGAACTCGTGAGTTATTTAAACCCTTTTTTAATTAAATTAGGTTTGGTACAGTATATCTGAAACGTACCTGTATGTAGTATAAAAGAATGTAATTATTCGAAACAGGCTTCGCACAGAATCTTTAAATAATTCAAACAGCTTTGTGAACAGTACCCATCATTTCCATGACTCTTTTACCACACATAAGAATAATAATGTATCAATGGTGGGCTTGCCCTTGGCGTTGCATGATTTAAAGTGACAGATAAAGGAAAAGGACTATGACAGATTTCTTAAGCACCCATTCTTATGCACCAGTAACTGCCTTTTCAATATGCAGTTGATCTTCCTCTCAACCCTTTTAATTGATTTAAGGGTGAGAGGCATGGCGTTTAATTTTGTTTTGCTGGGAAGACAGATTGAGGGAGCTCAGTTAAAAGGAGTTCTCTAATACCCCCCCCCCCCCCCCCCCCATACACGTTTTATCATTCTTATTTCATTCTGCACCTCCATTCAGTGCAGGAGATTTATATAGTTTAAATTACCTTCTTGGATAAATGGAGTCGAACACAAAGATTTTTTTTATCACTGACTGCCTGCAATCATCTTCAGTTTAACTTTTATGGCTGGTCTGTGAAATGCCTGCAGTCTAAGTCTAAACTAAGAGAGATACAGTTTATTATGGTTTTAGGCAGTAAGTCCACTCTGAATAGCTGTGACTTTAGGAGTCACCAGGGGATATTGCTTTATATACTCTCTATACCGGCTGGTTTCACTTGTATACCGGCTGGTTTCACTGGTAAATGCATAGCTGGTTTTCACAGGAGACTGTGAAACCAGCCCTGTACTTAACACACTCAAAAATCCATGTTTGATAAATATTACTTTATTAATATTGCAACAACTGAGGTTTTTATTCACATGTTTTGGGCTATAACTGAAGGGTATCAGTGCCGTATCTAAACTGTTTGATTAAACTGGGAGATTCACAGATTGACAACAGCCTTATCAAAAGCAGTTTAGCCTTCCATTTGGACCAGTTGGTAGGTACCCACCTACAGTGAGATCACATGGTCTGTATTATTATCTGAAGAGCAGAAAATCAAAACACATCCCTTAAACACAAAACACAGCCCTTAATCATACCACAGACTGATCAACCCTCTTCCCAACATTTTGGTTATTGTGTCTGATAAAAGGAAAGTTAATTCTGTAACCTAAAAAAAAAAATGTTGGTTCTTTTCTTAAAAAATAAATGCAAAAACAAAGTACATCAACGTTCACATTTCAGTTGAAGCTGAAATAATTTGCCCTTTTCTAAAAGATTCAAAGAGCCTATCTTGTGTCTATTGTGTGCCTCTCTTCCATTCTTCCAGTGTAATTAAATAGAACAGACTGGATTTGATTTTAAATCTATTTCAGCAATTGTGCCAAAAACAGTAAGCAGGGAATAAGTCAAAATTATGGGGAAAAATGCCTACATTTTCCTGAAAATTCAATACTCTAGTTTTACTGCATTGATTTTCAATCTTTTCTCATTCAGGCCTATTCTTGATGAGGAAAGTTGGTTTTTTTGACAATGACAAAGTCTCCAGCTCAGGATCTCCCATGATGCCTTTCTCCCAGTCCTGTGTGAATACAGGTGATGAAGTCAGTCTTGCGACATCAGTAGTCACTAAAGACTAAGATTTTGTGTTGACTCAACTGCACAATAACACAATTCAAATTTGACCAGAGTGAGTTTATCCCTCTTGCCTATGATTTATCATGCTCACTATATGTCATCACTTGGAGTCAGCTGGATAAGCCACAGCAGGTGTGGCTATACCTCAGGGTTATTACTTTGTATGCAAAAACATACCAGATCTTAAAATTAAGGACGAGGGATAGCATTTTTGTTTCTAGATCTAATGTATTGACCTTGATTTACAGTAGCTCCCATATATGCTTCATGGATCGGGGTTTGGTGTTGGTAGCTGCATGCCGACCTTTGCCTAGCAATGTTTTAACAAGATTTTCAGGTTTGAACACTACCAGTGGTGGGGCGACTAATCTGATGAACAGGAGCCCTGACGCTGTTGATATTTTTTTTCAGCGTTTTGCCTTTTGGGGTACAAAAAGCTAGTAGTTTTCTTACTCCTAAACATTACATCTTAAAATATGTTGTTACAGTACACTTTTATCATTCAAGTCATTGAACAGGAAAGCATTGTGCATGTTATTTATGAGTTATTTTTTTGCAACAAAATAAGATTTCCTGCGGTTCATCATTTGCAAACGGCATAATTCACGCCACAAAAAGGTACAGAATCTGCACAAATGAACCGTACACAATGAAAAATACTATAGAATGAACTCATTTTGCTTCATAAAGTCAAATGAAACCTGCTGAATAATTCCAAAATGCTGTACTACTATTATGGCTACCGGTTTACGATATCATTTTGTAGTGTCTTTGATTACATGATATTAAATAAAATATCTAAATGATGTTCACATAGTGTTTACTCCATTCTTTACTTGACTCCTGTTTTTTTTGAAAGAGGTAAAACGCCGGTTCATTTCACAAAACTAGAACCAAACAACTAAGTCATGTAATCAAAGCTCTCTAGCATTCAGAAGCTGTTTGGTGAAAAAGCTGTGTGAAAAAGGTACTGTTCACTGCTCCTGATATGAACATTCATGCAGCAGGCTCATGGAGTAATCTGTTTATATGAGAGGTATGGAAAAGAAGGTATAAATGTGTAAAACAAAATCGAACAGCTGGATCTGGAGAGTGCAGTGGGAAATCGGCAGTCACATAAGAAGGAGCGTCTACCTAGAACATTCAACATTAGAGATCAAAACCAGCTATCAAATCCTTTCAGCAACCTGCACAGGCTGGATTATTTCAACTGTAACAGAGAAAAATGAAGGCGCTGCAATAATTTCTCCCCTCAGGAAAAGTATGGCATTATAAATTCTCGGAACATTATATTGGGAAGTACATTTTAAAAGATCAAAGGGAAACTGACATGTAAAGTAGAAGCTGGTTTCATATCATAATAACGACCCAGATGGGTTTCTCCAAGCAATCAGATGGTTTCACACCTTGATGCGAAGATGTACAAAATCCAGATAGGAAAGCCATGGTGATATTTATAAGCCTTCAGAGTCCAAACCCTCCGAGAAACCGGTGCTTTTATAACTTTAGACAACAACATTAATCATTTATTTTTCATCATTTTTTAAGTAACGTTTGGGAAAGCGCAGGTGATTGTACACGTTATCTGAACTAACAGCTGTGTCCTAGTTACTGAGTAGAGAATCTGTCAGATGGAATTTAGTTTGGGGTGTTTAAAATTAGATTTAACATCTATCATTTCCCCGAGCTGAATGGTTTTGTGTCAAAGCCCGCCGGGGTAATCCGTCACTGAGTGCCTGTCCCTCCAAACTCAATACCCCATCAGTCAACCGTGGGGCACTGGCAGGGTGACAAAAGAAGCCTGGAGGGAGAATAATCACCGCAGGACAACTGAAAATAAACAAATAAAAATACAACAACAGTCACCTTTGAAAATGTGTTTGAAAACTCTCAATAGATAAAAAAAAAAAAAGATCAAAGCATGACGCTGTTTGACAAAGAGGTTGAAAAGGCTATCGCAGGCTAGGTAAGGAATACATTATGTCCAAATATTATATATCTTTTTTTTACAAATTATTTGTGAATTTAGGGAGGTGAGGGAGAAGATGGCAGCAGTATGTCACGCTATGTGTGTATCCTATTAAACTGTCCATCCACTGCATATCAGTCCCCAGTTATACTGTGGTTTGTTTTCCAGACGTCTGTACACCGAGCAATGCATTGAGACAGCCAGACTGATTCCACTAGTAACCTGTTGCATTTGAACCTTGCCCTCCAGAAATAAAAAGCCAGTGCATTAACCCCACAGTATAGCGCTTCTGAAACAGACAGATTGAAGACCTGCTACAGATAAAGCACATATGGCAAGCTCAATGGCCCCAATGATCACAGCTATTTTTACCCAGCTGTGTAAGATGTCAGGAACAATTAAGAAGGTTCATTTAAGGACAATAACTACAAAGTCAGTTCTTACTAGTATTGGAAATAAATGAATACAAAAATAGTCATATTGCAGCTTAATAGATTGCTAAGACTTTAGTACCTCTATTACTGCATCAGTATCCATTATTATTATTATTATTATTATTATTATTATTATTATTATTATTATTATTATTATTATTGCTGTCATGGGCACAACTTTGCTCACAGGAAGAGCTTTAGGAACCACTCATTATAGCATTTCACAAAATCATATTAGTTTTGCAGGATTAATTATTATTATTATTTATTATTAATATGTTTCCAGGCTTGTCCACAGTGACAGCATTTCAACAACAGCCTTTGGTTTAAACAGCCAAGTAAATATAAGTACACATTTAAACATAAATGACATCACATGACTGGCAGAGCGAACAACTGTCAACACTGAATATACAGAGGAGCCAGAGAAATAAATTGCCAAGTTTTTTTTTTTTTTTTTTTGCAATTCAGACTGAACACGAGTAGCTGCAATTCAAGTCACAGTTAAATCAGACTGGTGTCAAAGTAAATGACTACGTTTCCAGACTCAAATATCTTCTGAAAAGCTTGTCCAGGGCTTAATATGACACAATAGAGAGAGAAAAAGAGAGGGAAATGTCAGGAGAATAAAGCAAGGCATTTCTTTTCTGCAGCTGTTGACACTGATGCAGGTAGAGGATATGCAGCACATAGCTATTTCATGGGTCAGAGCTGTGGAAGGATCAACGTTACAGTAATAGGGAAAAGATGACTTTTACTGACAAGGTCAAAGTAGCTTGAACAGAACATACTGTACTGTGTGAGTGTGTCTATAGGAAGGGTTAAAGATATTCATGCTTGACAGATCAACTGAGATCAGCTAGTCATCTTGTAACTCGTCAATTTATAGCAATTCTATAGATACAGTGCTTAATCTTATAACAAATACTTGCTAATTGAGGTCGAATCAAAATCTCAATGTTTTATAAAACCTTTATATATATATAAAAGGGAATATTGGTATCAAGCTTTATGAATGACTTGCTTTTTACCAATATTACAGTCAAATGAAAGCCAGTGCGGTATGTGTATTAAAAGTTTGAACAGAATAGGTCAAAAAACCTTTGTAGCTTTTACTAGAATACAAAAAAAAATGGACAAAAAAAAAAGCTAGCCCTGAAAGCAAGCTGATTTTCACTGCCTCGCTGTAAACTGTCAAGATGACGCAACAAAAAAGTCACCTGGAAGATAACCTGTAATTGTGAGCCCATTGTCTTTATCAAGAGGCTCTCAGAATGCAGTCCGTCTCCTGATGAATCGTTCATCCTGTCAGCACAGCTTCTTGTAGCAGCTCATTCAGGACCTTTAACAGGAACCTTTGTACAAGCTGCGTTACTGTATGCAATGTGCAAAGTGTGCACAGTGTTGTTTCATTTTTAACTATAATATATATATGTGCAATAAACCCAATGTCATTAAGGCTTTACTTTATAAACCTCAGCACAGCTCAGCCTACAGCTAACAAATGAAACCGGCGACTGTTTGAGGGCAACGTCACACACAACACATTGAAAACACTCGTTGAATTAATGCTATAACTTGGGCTGGCTGTGTGTAACTCAGAAAATACATCTGCCTTGCTAGTATAAACAGTCCTCAACAAGATCTTAGATGTGTCCACTTGAGTTATTTCTTAGAACACGTAACCAGTCCTAAAGTTGGCATATAATTGACCCCAAGTGCTCGAGCTAAGACACATTTTCTGAACCATTTGAATGGTATAAAACTAGTAAGAAACCACTAAGTTCCAGCAAGGAGCAGGTCAATTATTCTTCAGAGAAATCCATTGCTAGTGTTGTTCTGTTTTATTCCTTTAAGGGCCAGGTCCCTTCTTTGGAGAGCTTGTGTTCAATGAGCACCCATTAAATAAGTATTTCAGCAACATCTAGGTGGTGCTGTCAAGCAGATCCATTATCTTAATTGCACACGGGATGCTGCCCTTACCGGTAAGGAGTATTTCTGTACCCACAGAGCAGTGCTCTCCTGGGGAGGTTCTGGTACTGTCATTGCTCATGATAATGAGCCCCATAGCCACCTTGTCAATCCATAGCTTGTTGATGAGCATGACTGTTAAATAGATGTCAGCTACTGTTTTATTGATTTATTTTGATAGGGGAATAAAAGGAAAAGCAGGCAATGTATGGAAGCATTCAGCTTCACTACCTTGCAGATTGCTCTTGAGCTGTTTTAGTAACAACAGTCAATATCACATTAATTTGCAGGCGCTATACAATGTTTTTTTTTTTTACCACAATAATGTTATTGCGCTTGGGGAATCCTTAAGGCAAGAGTTATCAAAATGCAGTCTTTTTATGATCGAGTACAGCATTGTGATTTCAGCGAGAAGATATAAATTGAACAGCACTTTAAAGCCATTAAAAAAAAATGTGTTTCTAAATTGAACAGGGAAGGCTGTGGGAAAATCAATTCAACAGGGATTCAAGTAAACACAGTGCAACATCAAATAATGTACATACTGTTTGTGCACATGTGCTTTTGTGTCTAAAGCAGAGAATGTGTCATGCACTGGTGGATTGGTATAATCTAGGGCAGGGGTCTACAACCCCAGTCCTGGAGAGCTGCTGGGGCTGCTGGTTTTAGTTTCAACCATGTTCTCAATTACTTAATTGCACCAAATTATTGGCTTAATTAGTCAAAATTAACAGGTGTTCCAGATCTTTAACCACTGATGATGTAACCACTGATGATGTAAAGACACCTGGGGCTCTCTAGGACCAGGTTTGTCAATTTCAATATATTTCTATTACTTTCCTGCAGAGGTAGATTTGAACCACTTTCATTTCCCCAGCAACTCACCTAGCCAAGGGGCTCTGCTGTATGGAGTACAGGGTGAGTCATGCACCCTGGAACTTGCACGTTCAAATCCTGGCCGCACTGAGTTGCGCACAGGGAATGCTGCATGACCTGTTGAGCTCCCGCACCAACAAAAACAACCTAAAATAAATTAGATAAACCTAGCCAACCTCTCACCGCTCCTGGAGCCTGGCTGCTCATTTAACAGTCTACCTTGCGTTCTACAGTAGCCACAGTGGATATACCAAGCATGTAACAACCTTGACTGTGATTTATTTATGTCGAGTTAGCAGATTCAAGCACCGTGCCGCTGCAAACAAGCTCTGGGCGCTGTAAAGCATTTTATGGGCAGAAAGGAGAAAATGCTGACAGCTGCCTTTCGATAAATCCCCTGATTTTTATAACAGTGCTTTCACTGTACCCTGCTGCCATAATACAGCAACGGTTCAAAAGCATTAAAAACAGTCAATATTGTTCACTAGAAAGTGGTTTAAAACCGAACCCCTGCCTTTCTCCTTAAAAGCTCTTTGCTATTGTGCATGCCATTTATGTTGCTTCCCCTAATGACAGACTCAATCAGCAACCACTCTAATAAGGGTCTGCTAACAATCTATTCCAAGCTGAATTCCCATGGCAACACCCTGTGAGACACGTCCTCCCAACAGTAGACACAGCAGGAAGGTAAATGCTGATCAGTCTTGGTGTATAATTGGACTGTTTGAGTTGTCATGTCTTCTGTTTGACCTGTGTCTTTATATCGAGCTGGTCATAGTGTTACTGTATAATATTGAAGGGTTTTTTTTTGTTTGTTTGTTTTTAAATCCAGGAATGAATTTGTTGTCTATGAATGATTACCAGTACCCTTGAGTAATCCAACAAATAACTAAAGATGCACTCAGAGCTAAGAATATAATTTCCCTTATAAAAGTTTACCACTGTATTTTTACATGCTACTTTTGCACTTTTCCCATGCTTTTCCCATGGTTATACTTTGCATTTACCATACCTCTGTGTTTCACAATGCTTACCTATGCTTTACCATGCATATTATTACACTGGGCTGTGCTTTTACTATGGGACACTTTTATCAGTTAAAATCAATGGGTTAAAACAGCATGCTTGTCATAATTGGTCTTTAAGGGGTTCACACTCGTTGTATGCAGGAGCAGGAGCTGAATGGTTGCTGGTTTACGATAGGCCAAGCAGAGAATAGCTGCCTTGATCTACCTTTCTACTTTCTTTGCAAAGAGCATTTAAATTTGTTTCATTGTCCTCCCTGGACCTGCAGTGAATGTTGTGCCTCTCGTTTTTAGACCCGTGTGTTGAAGTCAGGGGATCTTAAAGTCACATCTTATTACAGTTCTTATTATAAATACAAATAGAAATGTGATTTGACTAGAGGCATGCATGTTGATTTGATAGTGTCTTAAGTGGACTGGACTGAAGATCGTTTTGTTCCTTCTGAACTTGTTTTTCTCTAAACACATAACCCAGATCAATTGCTTCTCACAGCGATTGCCAGACAACTTGTGCATATAATGAACGCTTTAAGAATGCAGAAGGCAACTTTCAGATTGACAAATTCCAGGCCTTCTGCAAGTCACGTTGCAGGGAACCGCATTGAAGAATCCCTGTTCATTAAAACAGATGTGTGTCTGACAAGTGTTACCTAAGCCATGCTGAACCTTGTGCTAGACCCCCTGATTTGATTACTCCATGTTGCTATTAGAGACCAATTAGAAAGATATTCAGGCTTCCATTAACCCTCTATTATGTGACACAAATGGCAGTATTAATAGAAAACTAAAGGCTGTTTGGCATACAGATCAGGTTCAATATATGTTGTCTTTAACACCAAACATGTGCAGCACATTTAACCAGTGTAAGAATTAGCACAAAGAAATGTCTAGTACAATGATATATAACAAGAGACATCAACTACGGATGCCCCTGTTATACCAGAATAAATCACCAGGCTTGGACAAATACAATAAAGAGCAACATCTAAACATTGACAATTTGCTGATTTATCTTAAATATGCTTTGATATATTTCATTTATTTCACAAAGATATTTCTGCTAATACCTGTATGCACTGTTAAAGAACACATCAATACATTTCTGATGGCTAATTATATGCTGCTTTTGTTCTTACCATGGCTGAACATGGTAAGCATGTCTCTCTACTCTAGATAAAACTTTTTTTTTTTGTTATGTATATAGCATAGTATGCCATTGTTGATTAAATCAAGTGTTTTAAGAGGCAAAACACACTTTTCATTAGAATTATAGGGAAATGTACGAACAGGAGGCTGTGTGGTCCAGTGGTTAAAGAAAAGGGCTTGTAATCAGAAGGGCCCCGGTTCAAATCCCGGCTCCCTCATTGACTCACTGTGTGACCTTGAGCAAGTCACTTAACCTCCTTGTGCTCCGTCTTTCGGGTGAGACGTAGTTGTGAGTGACTCTGCAGCTGATGCATAGTTCACACACCCTAGTCTCTGTAAGTCGCCTTGGATAAAGGCATCTGTTAAACAAACTATAATGATAAATAACATACGTATCCAGTTTAACTTTTCTGTTGAAACCCTATCTGTTGGGTTAAAAGAGCAATGTCCTAAGGTCCTATGTGTATTCATGTGTACTCACAGTAGGTTTGCATCAGTTCAGCACATCCTGTATAACAGCAGACCATGCAGCCTAACATGACGTGAGTAAATGTCATTTAAAAGTGACATGAATTTAAACAGCAGGGGACCCTCTTGCTATTTAATCCCAGCCCAGCTATCTTCTTCTTTGCCACCTGCTATCTACTTGTGGTTCCTTGTGCTGTGCTTTCTCTCAGTTGGGAGCCCTGGTGATTTTTGTTAGTATTGATTCTGATGTCAGGGTTTATGGAAGGTGTAATGTCTATTGATCAACGCCATCGCTGGGGTTAAGGACAGGGTCAGTTTTCCATCCCTTCAGAGGACTTCCTGTGGTCCCTACTAAGACCCTGATCAATATCTCATTACCGAGACTGAAGGAGGAGTAATAACCACATACTCTTTCCAGCTTTTCAATCTCATATTTTTGTCTTTTTGAAAGTTGCAACAAAAGTCCATTATATAGCAGTGCGGTTGAATCGTCCAGATAATAAAAGCAAACGATCCTGCAGTAATAAAAGTCAAATGTTTCATACCTTACATAGCAAACCTTCTTGAAGTCTTAGTAGATGCGTGCTCTGGTTCTCTGCTCCAGTGCTTTGTGGTTTTTGTATCCATCTCATTTTAGACAGAATAGTCACACAGCAGCACTGATGAAGACATCGGCTGAAATGCTGGTCTGCTTTCTCATACATTTTCACCTCTGAGAGTCTGAAGAAGTAACATAGACCAAACTAAAATATGTTATGTACAAAGAAATTCAGATTTTTAAATGATGAAATAAAAGAGTGTTTACACACACAACACTGTGCATGTAATATACATATGTATATACACACAATATACACCACTGTTCTTTTTAGTACTACTGTGTACCAGCATATTCTGATTTAAATAATAATAAAAAAATAAAAAAATTCTGATAGAAAACAACAATATATGCATTGACTCATCCTCAGGGTTTAATTTCCATAACTAAAAATCCAGCCCTAATTGAAAAGCTTCAAACTATCCCTTTAAGTTCCGCGGGGACGTGTGTCACGTCTAATAAACTGTGAAGTAGAGACAGAAACACCTTCATACCTCTGCCTCATTCATATCTGTGGATCTGGGAACACATTCCATTACTATTTTAAATGTTACAGTAATAAATGGCAAAACTGTTCAAATGTACTTTTACACGGTGGGGGGAGGGGGCTCTGGGGTCTATTGAATTGATCAAAAAGGTATTGATTAGTCATGGATTTCTTATCGATTACATGTGAAGAGTAAATTCCACTATTCTTCAGCAAACGACCCCTGAATGACGTGAGTAACTGTCAGCGGTATGAATACATTGGAAAATTAACTTTTCCAGTCTGCAGCATGTGATAGCACAATGGCCTTCCACCTCCAAAGCAACATTCAACACCTATTATTAAAATAAATTCCTGTCAATCAGGGTCTGGCATCTTTTTACATTATTCATAAGTCTTGAGTATGATATGCCTTTATACAGTAACTAAAATAGCACAAACTATATGATTAGTGCTGTATTCCTACAGAACCTGCTCACTCTGGCTATTTACTGTAGTTATTCCTTTTAGAATAAAAAAAAAAAAAAATCCACTGCCCCTGCTAATGACTGTATTTTGTGAGCTATTCGCTCTGTATATGATTTCCCAAACCATATTTATATGTTAAATTCTCATATAGAAATCTGGGCATTGTTGCTTGAGGCCTCGGATATTGTAAAGGAGATTTCTGGAGTGAATAGAATGTTTAATGGAACTGCAGGAGATGCCAGAGATTCTCTTGTGCCGGATTTAAAACTCAAAATCTAATCTTGCAAGCAATAAAGTTGTTCAGTGGCACACTATGCGTTTTCTTTAATAGGACACCTGGAGCAAGTACATGTAGATGTACAGTATATATATATATATATATATATATATATATATATATATATATATATATATATATATATATATATATTTTTTTTTTTTTAAGACCAGCGTTGTACTAGATTTAATTGGCTCCGAAAGGTTATATACCTCACAGAAGCTTAACAAGGAGAGCTGTATTACACATTGCTCAAGGAGTGAATAGTTTAGTTGCTAAGCAAACATTCTGAGGTATAAGGAGTGCTACCGAGCATAAATGATAGTGTCTATCAAAGGCTAATCATTACATCACCCAGGTACAAGCTGTTGGGGACTTCAGTGTGTAACCAACAGCAAAATAATATGAATAATCTATCCAGGAGTTACTCTTATGCCTATGGCAATGTAAATTTAGATTGATGCCACAAAGTGCTTTGTTTTTTGCAGATAGTATTACATTTTTACTGTAGCTCCGATTTGATCCGAAGAACATATAAATGCATAAACAAATCAAATGACAATTGTGATGTGTACAGTGGCAATGAATTAGCTTCCTTTTAGGTATAGGCACATCGATTTTGTTCAATGTGATTATGCAAGACTGGAAGACAGTAGTAATCACAAAGTTTTGTTAAAAAGCGAGTTCTGAACAAGTTTAAAATTCATTAGAAATGAGCTGGTAAACTGTAATGAAAATAAGCCAATTGGAAAGGGTTAAGCCAAGGCCAGGTAGATTGCTTGCAGAGGGTTCAGTTCTACTGGGTAGAAATATTGGCAGAAAATTAAAGTTTACACCTTCTCTTCCTGTTCACATCTGAGCGTTCAGCGTGAAATTAGGAAAGCCTTTTTCAAAGCCAAATAAATGAAACTTTCGAATATATCTGTGCAGTTTAATTAAATATCCAGATTCCATCATAAAAGTTCATTGCAAAGCTGTCAAAATGCAAAACAAAGAGAAAGTGTAAATGAAATACAAATACATATTGGAATGAAACCAGCCAAACAATATGAGCGGTTCTTTCCACTCATATCTGAGAGTGTGGGACAGAAACAATCCAGGGGACTAAAGCATTAGACAGGGAGCACCCACCTTCCCTTCCCCCAGGAGTAAAGGAGAACAACACTGAGGTTCAGCTGTAAGAGATAACACCCCAAAAAGTACGAAATTGAACACTTACCACCACCAAAGGAATACACATAATTAATAACATGCTTACTGGGTGACGTTTTTGCAGCTAAAACAAAATTGCCATTCAATAAATAAGTGCATAGTGCCATAGGGCTAGTGGTGTGTCAGCAAGGGACAAGCGTCAATGGGCCAATTGGGCTCTTTTGATTTCCAATATTTGTATGGCACAGTTGAGAGGAGGGAAATCCCTAGGAAACTGCAGGGGGTGCACGGTTATAGGTCATGCTGCCCTCCAGGAAAACACCTCACCTGAATGACTGAATGAACCAAATCACTGGCTGAAGGAAAGATATTTAGAAAGGAAAAAAGGGCTGCCCTTAATTAAAGTGTAATCTTAGGGTATGTGAAACAAGAAATTGGTGAATTGATTAAAGCTTTAACTGGAGTCGCAAACCAAATACATGTGGCCATCAGCAATTGGTATTTAATTCATTACACCTGAAGACATAACACAAGAAGCTTTTTTTTTTTTTTTAAATCTGTAGTCGATATTTTATTTTGTGAGGAACCAAAGAAAGACCTTGAAAAAGGAAACGCAGGTTGAAAGCAAACAATAAAGAAAGAAAAGAAAGAAAAACCACAGAACATCAGTTTAAGTGAATAAAGAGCAGGGCAACAGAGTAGTATGTTGCCATGGTGAAATGAGGCCTATAATTTCAAAGAAACAAGGCCTTGGTGACAGGCTGAAATATGTCATTCTCTGCCGGTGTAAGAGTGCTGATATTGCTTTGTGTAAATGCCTGCCTAATGTGGCTTGAAGATAATGGCCTTCATGACAGGTGGTGCCCTTATATTGATTACAGCATCGGGTGCCAATCAGTACTGGAATCATTATCCAGCTCTTGGGGGCATGCAGTCTTGGCTGTCATTGTTGAAATTAATGTCATAACCTCAGGAAAGAGGCTGCTGTATAAACCAATCAGTTTTCACACTGGCTCCTAATTTGTGATTTATTTGTATTAAAACAGGAGGGACCTGACAATTTATCAGAGTTTGTATTAGCTCCATCACCACCATACACACTGTCCTTTGGCATTCCAAAACTTCTGCATTTTTAGGATTCCAGTGGGACTATGCAACCCCCAAAAGCATCATTTAAAATGATAGTAAAGTAATTTATCAATTAACAATTTAACAATGTTTACCACTTTCTCGCCATGTGAGGCATGCATGTTACACAGCTCTCCTGTTGCATGGAGACCACACCTGCCCTGGCACCCTCTTCAATGTATCATCATCATCATCATCATCAACTAGTAATGCAGGAAACGCCTCCCCAGGAATCGTGTCACTTCAGATAAATGAGAGAAACAAAGCAAACACAAGCAAACACAATTCAAACAGCTGTAAGCAGGCAAGCAATCTTTGTGTCTTTATTCCTGCTGTTGTGTCAGCGGGGGCCGTCTTTCCGAGAGGCAGAATGCAGCTCAGGTCTGGTTCTTAATGTAGTGGAGAAGCAGAGTGTTTAAGAGGTAATGGAAAATCACCAAGGAATCATATGTTAGTATAAAACTGATCATGTTTGTGGGATCCAGGAGCAGAACACTGTACTGAACTGTGCAGAACTAGTGTGATGGGCCTTCCAACGATAAAGGACACTCCATCCTGGGGCTGAGAAATATTCCTTGATTTTATATGAATAATTTATAATAAATTACCATATAAATTCATGAATTCTGTATCCCTGGTAATTATTGTATTTTTTTCATGTTAATTCATGTTAATGATTTCTCGATGATAAATGGTGTCATATTTATTTGCTGACCGTGTGAATTATGGCTGATGAATTTATTATTATTATTTTTTTACTTATTAATTTTAATCCGTGGGTGTTGATCATAACAACATCATTTGTTATACAATCCTTATCGAATGATAACCAACATGGATTACTTTCCACAATGCACAATGAAAAGGAGATGTACATTTACAGTACACACTATCTGCCTTGTTCCTCATATCTAAATGTGGTCTTGCTCTGATCCAGTGGGAACAGATGGCTTTTCTTTTCCTTTTTTTAAATACGTTTTTCAAATTGAAATCGTTGAAATCAGCCCTCTGTAACATGTGCTTTTTCCTATGCAGTCGCCAGGCATTCAAATCAGATATGTGATTATAAAATAACATCTGGAAACTCTTTTAATTCTCTGTGCAGGTTAAGGGGCTCCAGGTTTACTGCACCTCTACACAATTAATTGCAAAGATAATCTCATTACTGATTTTCAGCTGCTTATTTATTTATTTCTTAGCAAACACCCTCATCCAGGGCGACTTACAATTGTTACGAGATGTGGTACAAATTGTGATTCGATGACTTGATTTTTTTCCTCCCCCATGCGGAGTGTGTTGGTCCACACTGAGCCCACAATATTATTATATCACAAGTGTAACATACAGCATGTAAGACTGCAAAGCATTAACTACCATCTGCAAACATATTGCTATTGGTCAGACCAAACAGCAAGACTGGTACAAGGTTCAATGGTTCCAAAATTCAATGGTTGCTAAATTACTATATATCCCCCTCATACTGTGCATATGCACCAGAAGCTGTATTTCAGTTCACTTTATGATTCACAGTTCAGTATTTTCAGTTGTATTCATGTGGGCAGTGGTTTAATTGAAAAGGCTGCTGGAATGCACTATGAAAAATACATGATAATAATTTGAGAGGGTGTTTGAGATCTGCGAGGAGCAGGAGGAGGGGTGTCCCACTGTCTGGCTGCTGGGGTCAAAGCAAGTGAAACACTGCCTAGGGTCTCCAGCACACTGCCTAGGGTCTCCAGCACACTGCCTAGGGTCTCCAGCACACTGCCTAGGGTCTCCAGCACACTTCTCCAGACTTGTGCAGAACTTGCTTTATAACAAAACATTGTGATTACAACTCGGAATGGTTTCATGCACCTAATTTAGCATTGAGCTAGTTATGATAAATCGCATGTTGTATCATTTTAGAAAAAAACAAAAAAATCTGCTAGCTGAATAAAGACAGCTGTTGCTGTGATTTTGTTTTTTGCAGAACTAAACTTCAGACAGCAATTCTTCCGATCAATAACATTTAGAGTGAATGATGTCAGAGCTTTATTGCCACTTGTAATTTTTGACCTGCATGTATAAACTGGAAAAGACCAGAGATACCTAGAATAAGTCATCCATCAAAACGGCAGAGTGACTCCTGATTCATTCCTCCTGCAAGACATACCCTTCATCAAAACGGCAGAGTGACTCCTGATTCATTCCTGCTGCGAGACATACCCTTCATCAAAGCAAAGAGCTGTCAAAGATTATTTGGATGTAGGCTGTCTGAAGTCATACTGTTCTATTGTATATTTTTCTTATACATCTATTATTATTATTATTATTATTATTATTATTATTATTATTATTATTATTATTATTATTATTATTAATGTATTAACTCATAAAAAGGATACGACTTGCAATGGCCATTTTGAATGTCCCCTGACAGCTGCTACCCAGTTACCAATCAGGAGAGCTGAACTTCAACCCGCAGAATCACCTTCACCTGCCAAACCAAGCTGCTGAGCCCAGGAGGTCCCGTCTGGGACGTGTTGGCATGTTAAACCTTGACACGGGGCTACAGTCAGGATGCAGTTTATTTATTCCATTTCTAGTTTGCCTTTGGCCAGATTTGTCACTGATTGATATTAGCCACACAATATTTAATTTGATTGTAAAAAGTGGTTTATTGGGTAATACATTTAGCCTGATTTAAATAGCTGGGAGCATCCATGAGCTGCAATTGAATAATGACTAATGACATAAATGGATCGTAATTTAAAAAATAATACTTTGCCTAAGGTTAGTATGACAATGCATATCTCTAGAAGGATGAGAATATTACTTTTTGACAATGAAGTAATGTAATGCAATGAAACTCCATTGTTACATTTCTCCTGTGATGTTTTATGATTAATTAACGAGCATAGTTATATATTGTAAGTTTTACATATACACCCTTTGTTGAAACAAAGTGCAATTTCAGCAATTGTCTCCTGCATGCTTAACATATTAAAACAAATAATGACCAACAGTTTAATTTTAGCTATGGCACATTAGTTTTTATACATACAATTTTCTCTTGATGTACAGTCTCATCCAGAAGCAAATGAAAAAAATGGAACATGCTATACTAATGAGTGAAAACCTCTTTAGAGATGTTAGTATGCTACTGTATACATGGTGCATTACTTATGTGAAAAAAACACATTTAAACCACATGCTGACAGGCACCTACAAAAAACTATGCTAAAGCTGAGACAATACAAATCCATAGCCGCATGGCATACACTACCAACGAGACACACACACCGTCACCACAGAGCGAAGCTTTTACCCTCTCACCTGATACCTAGACCCCCGGTTCCAAACTGTACACTCGTCTTTGAAAACGATTATGAATACTAGCCCTGGTATTCTATTGTAGGCAGATTAGTCATTCCATACATTAGCTATGCATAGTGAAAAATACAGGCCACTGTCATCACTCTGTCTGAGCATGTTCCGAGAGCTTCTGAGTTCTGTTGCAATAAGGATATTTAAAAAAAAAAAAAAAATCATTTTACATTTGTCTATGACAAGTCTCTGTTCAGTTAAACCAGAAAAAGATCTTTGACTAACATTTATACGAGAAGGACAAAGATCTGAAATTCACAGTGCTACATCTTATTCTGGAATGGGAAAATCAAAGATCAATAAAGCTATAAAGAAAATATTGACTTTAGAGCACAGAACCAAGCCACTGTACAATTATAAATCTAAAATATGAATAATCGTGTAAGTTAATTAGTAAGGGGCTGACATGAAAACAGGTCAAATTGGAACCTGGAACTGTATGGTTGGGGGTTAAACACTGCTACCCTGCTGTATAATTTGGTGTAAAAAAGGTTTGTCTGGTTTAGAGTTTTATGCTGGTTTTTCTAAGAGAAGTTCCAGTCCTTTCTGCCTTCCAACCTCCTCGACCCGCAGGTGGGGTGAGAAGTGAAATAAAGGGTGGGATGTAAATCAAAATCAAATTGTGATTATGTTAGAAGTGCAATTATTGTGAATCCCAGCCCCCTGACCCTCTGTGAACAGCAGTGTTCCCATCAATTTCTTTTTCTTTCACTTTGTCGGTAAACCATGAAGAGAAATGGCTGGTGTCTGCTGGCTCTGAAGCCACTGCATGATGTATGGCTGTAATAAAAACCCAATTTTCAGCTGCTGGCTTCCCAGGGACTGCAGGGCCTGAGGAGCTTTGAAAACAGCCGGTCCAACAGGAGCAGCGGGCCCGGGGGAGGCTGGAGCCAGCGCTGACGGGGGAAAAAGAGAGGAAACTGGAGGGGTCCAAATACATCTCACTGCTCAACCAAACATGGGTTCCAGCACAATGAACAAAAGCATTTTGCATAACGAACACAAAAATAACTTGCTCGTTTCTTTCCTGCTGTTTTCCCCATTGCTGTTGCTGTATGTTAATTTTCTTTTTAAAACCATTATTATTATTATTATTATTATTATTAGTAGTAGTAGTAGTAGTAGTAGTAGTAGTAGTAGTAGTAGTAGTAGTAGTATCTTCTATTTATTTATTAAGTAGTAGAAATATTAGTAGTATTCAGATACAGGCATTTCTAAAGAAAAAGGGACAGAAATGCAATTCATTAAAAAATGCAGCCGCTCACTTTTCCTTATGCTTTTATTTTAAACAGCGTCGGTAAAGGTACATTTTTACCAGACATTAAAACGTATTAAGGAGCCTGGCTCCAGCAGGTTGGCAGATTCTAAATCCCAACGGACAGGTAGATAGGAAGTGAAGCATCCCCAGCATGACATGCCCAGCCACTTACACATGTAGAGAAGACCTCATGCTTTAAAGAGGCCACTAAGGACTGCATCTCTGACAGACTTGTAATTACACACACGTGTCAGCAGAGACCTCGCTGCGGGCCGTGAATACTAACCGCTACCTGTTGATTTCAATTACGTTTGGAACATTGGACTATGGCTCTGTTCATGATTATATAAGTCAAAGTAAGGGAGAAGAGATTCTACTTCGTTGTGGTTTTTAGAGCATGCGTGAATGTGTTATTAAAATGATCCGCACTGTGCCAGCAATCAGGCCCATGCTAAGCCCCTTCTGTAGTTATATCAGTTTTTCCCTGCATCAATTAAGTAATCAATTGAGGACCTGCAGACTTTTGTGAGACTTATTACAGCGTGGATAGCTCCTGTAATAACCCACAGAAGGTGGGAGGTGCATTGCTGTATAATAAGCTATGATGAATTTAACAGATTTAATATTACTTATATAATGCTGTTCCTTTGAAACTAAATACACAGCTCAGTCATTGAAAATGTCTGGCCCCTACTTCTATTCCCATAACAATTCCCTTACAAAAAATGTAAATCCCTTCTACCCTCTCAGATGCCCTGGAGCCCCAGTGGTAGCATTTGGAGGTGAAACTACAGCCCCGGGACCAGGTATCCAGCCACGGCACAATCCAGGGAGATCGATGCTGCACATTGAGCAGAGCAGGGGACAGAGCAATGGTCCCTCAAGCTCCTCGACCCATCGACAGAGATTAGACTATTTCCACAATCTCACTTCTATCAGCTAGAGAGGAATTGAACCAGTTCATCTGATTAATTGCACAAATGAAACTGCAAAGTTTGCTAATTAGACACAGTGGTTAGCTGTAGCAAAACCCCAGCTTGAAGCCCTTTGTAACAAAACACAGGAATAAATGGTGCCGGTGGAACGGGCAAAAGCAAACAGGCTGCTAAATTGACCATTACCTTTTCTATAATGGATGAGTAAGACTGGCCTATCTTTGGATTTTGAATGTATTGTACTGTACTGCTGATAATAAACTTGAGCTGCCCCAAACCAAGAGCTGTTTAATCAACCGGAAATTATGCAACATTTCATTTTTCTTTGACGTTATATTAGAGGTATGCGCTTAGGTATTATCAACCTCATAGGTGGCCTTGATCATGGAGGGAACAGTATTATCAACAATTAAAATTGAATTTAATTGTGAGATGAGAAGAAGAAGAAGAAGAAGAAGAAGAAGAAGAAGAAGAAGAAGAAGAAGAAGAAGAAGAAGAAGAAGAAGAAGAAACCGATTGTTTAAGAGAGTGATTAGTTACCTTGGTTTTATTAAGTATTTTACTTAGCACTTGGCACCCCCTGGTGGTCAGCTATTTGAAGTGTGAGTTTCAGTGTTACTGCAGAGAACACTGAAACAATGTTGTTATGCAGTTGACGTGCTGTTGAAGCACAGACTGCACAATGTTGAATTTACATGGCATTGCTCTTTTACAGAACATTAACAGAGATTGTTGGGTTTTTGTTTGTTTGTTTTTTACATTGATGTAAAAAGTCCCCACTAACCTAATTCATAATGCATATTTCTGGCAAAAGTTTCTACTGCATGGTCCTCATTTGCATCCAGGTTTTATATTATGAAAATGGTATAAGTAATTTGTGCAGAGGACTCAGCATGGAGCCCTGGTGAGACTCTAGGGAATAGTAGCAGCGATACAGAGATACAGAGAGAGAGAAAAAAAAAAATAATTCTTGTGTTGTGATAAAGAAATTCATCAGCCAAGGTTGCTTTTTTTTCTATCCCAGACACACAAAAAAAAAAAACTGAAATGAATTGAAACCGCTGCTATAGAAATTTGACCGAATAATATATTCAAAACACAATTTTTTGCATACTTGAGTGTTCTGGCTATATTATCTGCAGAGCCTCGTAAAGGTCTTGTCAAATTCAAAGAGGCGAGCAGAATGAATTCTGAATAATCTACACCTACAGACCCGTTAACGATGGAAAATGAATTGAAACAACATCATTACCAGCACACCAGCATACAGGCACGACATAATAATAATATCTTTATCAAATTAACATGGACTATGACTATTGTTAATATTATTTTTGTTAATTGTATATGGTGCATTTTTATTTTCCTATAAACTACAGAATTAAGAAATTGACACCCAGCTCATGCAGTTCCATTCAATATTCTATTCTGATTCATGGAATTATTTCACTATATGCAATAATAAAAAAGGCACAGGTGAATTGTTGAACTCCTAGATCAAGTCACCTCTGCTTTTTTTTATTATCATGTTATCATATGTACCGTGTAAAATTATAGTATAGTACATTACAGTTTGTGTAAAATGACCCCCTGACAAAAATGTTATTCTGAGATATCCTGTGCTGTTGTCCCTGCCTGCTATAGCTTCCCTAGAAGGGTCAAAGGTCAGTTGGGTTGTGCAGAGTAACTTCCCCAGTGGGCTCAGGCTGCGGGGCTGCTGGAGGAGATGAGATCTTCATTCAGCAATGTCAGGTGTTCCCCTGCAGGAGGAGGTGGCTTGAGATCATTTATTCATGAATCCAAACGCATTGTTAATACAGGTCAGAGTGCAATGAGAAAGTGGATTGTTACAGTGTTACAGTTCTTATAGCCTAAAGCTCTTCTAAATGTTATTGCATCTTTACATGTTGATCTGATGGGGGGCGGGGGGGGGGGGGGGGGGGGGGGGGGGTTGGCTGAGTGGCTCCCCCTTCTCCTCCTCCTCCTCCCCCCTCCTCCTCCTCCTCCCCTCCTCCTCCTCCTCCTCCTCTGCAAACCACAGGCTTAGACACAAAGAAGTTTGTAAGACTAAGGGCCTACTTTGCGGCAGCAGAAATAGAAACTGTTAATAATTTCTGATTGCCTTAGCTTTTCAAAGTGCGGAAGCAGTCTCATTCCCCCTGACATTTAATTTGTCTGAAAACCAGCTAGCATGCAGTCGGATTATCATATGCCCCCTGTGCCAGGCTTCTACACCAACACAAAACACAGCCAGGGGATGAATCACAGTTAACTTAAGTCCATCACCAACCCCCCTTTGTATAAAACAATTGGTACCCCTGAGTGGAATTTCTTTCCCCAGCCCTGTTTCCTATTGATTTCTGTCACTAATGCACCGAGATTCTTTCATCATTGTGCCAGCTGCCTGCTGATAGATCTGTTGCTCTGAAAGGCATGTCGCTCGGGGTTGAGCAATCTATTAATAAGTAAAACCGAGGCTGCGCTTGTGTGCAGTGGGTTCTCGATTTCCACTTGTCCGTCTTTCTTGTCCGTCTCTCTCTCTGTGTTGCTTGATGGTTCAGGGCCTCAGAGTTTTTTTTTTTATTTATTTACGGCGTCTATGTTTCAATGAGCTTCTACACTGATGACAGCAAGAGACTCTAATTTGACTCTAACTCTGATCGTTTGTTCACAATAACAGTTTAAAATCACTGTTGGCCTTGATAACAGTGGCGGGTGTACAATAACAACGCAATCTTGTGCAGAAACAGTTAATCAAATAAAAGGTGGCGTGCTTAAACTAATAGATTTCTCATGAGGTAGCGTTCTAATTAGGCATTGCAGTACTGCTAGAGCCTGGAAATCTGTATCCTTATGACAACTACTTTGAGCTTGTTTAGAACAGAAACAGACGCCGACTGTCATCAGTGCCTGTGAATTACCAAACGGAGGCTTTGGTTTTCTTTGTGAGCTAATGGAAACTGCCAATCAGCTGCCAACTCGACCAGCAATGCATGCTGATGTAGTTTTTTTTTACATAAGATAAAACGTTTTGTGCCACTGTTGTAACAGTATGTTTTTTTTCTGTTTTTTGTTTTTTTCACTTATTGAATAGGTCATGTATTCAATGTATCTGTTGTAAGAATGATACACCGGCACACATAAAGCATCCTACATCTTGTAAAATAAATAAATAAATAAATAAAACAGCTTGTTTGTTTTTTATTGTAATATTTTATCGTTTGTTTCATACATCCTTACAAAAAAAAAGTTTGCACCGAAAGTCGTGAGAAAACAATACTGAAAGTTTAACAAACTTTTCAGAGCATGCGGTGATTTTGAGAACATTCTCGCTGTTCTTGTCTGCCGTGCATCACTTATTCTAGACATTTATAAAACATGCTCACTGGGGTTGTCGTCCTATTTCATTAACCAACTGGCCCAGCGCCACTCATTTTGAATTGGCTATTGATAAGGGTTCTGAATGCCAGGTCCAAAATCCTGAAAACTGAATCGAGGTGGTGAACAGGATGCCTCAATGATAACAAGATGTATTGTCAACAGCTACTGAGTGAGAGACCACGTTCTGATGATCACTCCCTGTACAAGACAAAGTATGCAACTGGATATAGAGAAGACAACGTTTGATCATGAATGATTGTATAAACTTTTAGGTTCTTCAAAGCATATCAAATCAGGTTGCATTCTTTCAGAAAGAACTTAAAAATTTGCCAACAGATGTTTTGAGACTGCCCTCTGGTGGCCAGTGTTCTATTACTACAACAGGTTGTTTCTCGTGAAAATATCAGCAAAAGCGCCTGTTATGTTGTTATTATCGGTATTAGGAGTAATTTTAGTAGTCGTGGTTGTTTTTATAGACAACCCCCCCCCCCCCCCCCCCCCCCACACACACTTATAGAACCCATTAAACGCCACTGCTTCTGGGCACCATCCAGCCTCTTCTGAAATCACACCTTAATTAAAAGCTGTAACCATCGTTCATTAGCAAGTCATCTCTTTCAGGGTAATATTGTAATTTATAAATTTATAACCAAGCAGTCTAGGCAACAAGCTAATAGGCTCTTTTTCAATACCTGCGTTAACAGTCAAACTGTGGACCGAATTCCCTAAGCTTTATTGAGCTGTTATCTTCATTAGCATACCATCAACGGCAATAAATAAGGAGAAGCTTAACGGTGGACTATCGCTAGGAGATAAATAACCCTTCCCTGTACCCACCTCTCGCTACTATACAACGCAGTAGGGAAAGCCAGCTTTATCAACTGAAGCAACGCACACTGCAATGGAATCAACCTGACGCTAGCCTTGTAATAAAGAGGCATTTGTATTCAATCCATTTTTTAATAATAAAATTAAAAAAAACCTTGAAGTCCATGTCAAAGTCACGTTTAGTATGATAGCCTGCTACTGCTTTCACAGCGTCACTGTTGTATTCATGAAGCTCATGGGTACAGAGAATGCATGCGATGCTTTATATAGCATTAAGGAAAGCTTTGTTCTTTTATTGTTAATGTCAAAGATGGATCGGTATACACCAAGCACAGCCCACTCTGTTTTTCACTGAAAGATGTTGAGGACAATTACTTTTCCAATTAAAAAGCAAAGATGTTCAATATGTTTTATATGTATGAAAGAAAAAGCCCATGGCCTCAATCTGCTTGTTTACATCCAGGCACATTCATTTCCATTCAGAGTCTCTGCAGTCACGACAGCCTCCGCCACAGGATAAATAGACTGGGGCTTCGAAAAGGCTTTTTAATGGAAGCTTGAATTACCTGCATTGAAAAGGAAACTGCCTTGGGCAGCTGTTTGTGAGAGAGCACTTAGCTGCTACACTTCTCAGTAATGGATCACCTGAAGAAAACAGCACAGAGCGTGTGGAAGAGCCGCACTTACTGCAGAACAACTTGCAAATGTATGCAGCAAATCAACCAGAAAAGACCAGAAAAGAAAAAAAAATCTTTTGACCCTAAAACTAATATAGAGGGCAAGTGCTTACAGACTTTAATAACTCTCATTCTGTCCTAGAAAGTGCTTCACAATCAATATATACATCTAGCTATCTATAATACATCTATTGTATATTTCATTATCAATCTGTTATGGTCCCAGACCGACGTGGGACAGACACCTGCCATGCTTGTCTTTGTGTGCTAGTGGCCAGAAGCTCACTGGCATTCACTGTGGGGTACAGAGACGACTTGGTCTGGGGGTCGGAGAACATCTGTCCACCTTCAGTTCTCCTCAACTGTGGCGAACAATTGGGGTCAAATAATTGGACATGAAAATAAATAAAGAATAATTGATTTCAATACATATATCGATTCAGATCATGTGTGTTTTTGCAATATCATTAACTGCAATCTTCATACAGTAGATACTCTTAACACAATCAGAAATCTCCATATTCGTAATCAATACCTTAGGTTAAAGTCAATATTAGTTTAGTACTGGTATACACATTAATCTTAGCAATAACACAAAACATATAACTAAACCATTTACAATGATTTTTCAGCATTGTGAATAAAATACATACAAATGTGGTTACATTCTGACTTTCTCTTTAAGTGTCCAAAGAAAGTACTCGATCCGTCTTTTTACAGTACATGTGGGTGTTACGTTCTAGTCAACTAGCAATTTTGGGGTGAGATCAAATCAAATTAGAATTCAACCAGTAATATTGTACATATTCACAAAACTAGCACCCCTCTTTAAACAGAAGCTTCCACCAAGTGCCTGTGCCTCATTCATTCAGGTCCAGCAATGGCTGCCTGCTCATTCCTGACTGGCAGGCTAAAATAATCATACAATGAAAACTGCCTTCTTCTGATCTCGTGATTCGACTGCCTGTGCACCAGGTATCTGTAGACTGTTCAGAAACTGTTCACGCTTCGGAATCTGCAACATTTCTGAAAGCTGGGGAAGAAGTCTTACTCAGGCCTGTGCGTTGCAATCTGCTACAAGGAAAGAGAAGCAAGATCAAACATAGCCCTGGGGTTTGCTTACAAAAGGGTTTGTTTTGTAGCTCAGAGAGCTACAAGTTCTTCTGAAAAAGATTCTTTCAAACAAAAACATCCATAAATCATCCATTAGGTTCGGTAGCCGTAGCATTGCTTATCAATGTTTTTGACCATGGGGACAGATCATATATTTGACAAACAATTAAGTTGTTTTGTTTTTTGTGATCATAAAAAAAAACAGTGCTTACTGCTTGTGTGTTTTTATCTAGAGATGACTGAAGGTTGTAGTCATATATACAGTGTCAAAGTACACAAGGTGCACATGCATGTGTGGAGATGTAATTGAATAGGGTTATAAGACAGAAAATCCTGACTCAAACAAAGTCAGCAGTGAAAAGATCCAGACGCAGGGAATGTCAATGTGACTGAAGCTAAATGCAGTCAATTAGTGTTCGTTTACCTTTAATAATTATTGACTTGCCCAGTCAATTTCACGCTAATTATATTAGAAGAATCCCTGTCTTTGTGTGCGTGCTGTGCAGCTTAAAAGGCAAGTAAATCCACAATTTATTCACTTTCTAATTCCTGTGTTCTCAGTGGGCAGACTGATATCACAGCACAGCGATGGATTTAAAATGAATATTTCTAAAGAACTTTCTATGTGTAGATACTTCAAAAAGTGTGGCTGTTCCTGAAGCGTTTGGCCCTCCGCAAATCCACTATATGCTATTTCATATATATATATATATATATATATATATATATATATATATATATATATATATATATATATATATACATATATGCCTTGATCTTTCCAGTTCAAGATTTTCCCAGACTGTAATCTTCATACAGTAGATTTTCTTAGGAAATAAGGCCTCTCTATGTACTGCAGTCTTGCAGATACTGCCTATTGCTTCATAACCTTTTGGATGTAAGAATGAATCAATGTGTTATTCTATTGTTCAACACCACAGTGTGCATTGAAGTTATGCAAAGTCGGGCGTGATAAAGCATCAATTGCATTGTCCTTTGTAAAACATGACATCGGCCGCTTTTTTGAAGCAAGAGTAAAAACATATTTTCAGGGAGGCTATCTATTGCTTCACAATATTGTTTTTATATTAGAACACATGTATTATTCTACGGGATAACAATTAACTGCAAGCAGTTATGCTTGATAGTACATTACTCGCATTTCAGCCCCGCATTTTGACTTTGTATTTAATATGTAGATCGTCACCCCCACCTAGTGGACACACAGGAAACTTTCCCCACCACCCGATTTGAAACACATTTGCAGTCTCCATGCCTATATGGAAAAGGACGCGCCTCCGTATATGGCAGGTCGTGGAGCAAGTGGGGTGGGCAGGGGGGGAACGTGGCTCGTTCCCATGGCAAAGGAAGACAGAGAGAGAGAAAGAGAGAGAGAGAGAGAGAGAGAGAGAGAGAGAGAGAGAGAGAGAGAGAGAGAGAATTACACAGTGAACCATAGTAATACAATATTAATACATCCTTTATTCATACACATAGGGACTGATGGCATGTATGTTTATTAATAATAACAATATTAACATACTCTGGAACCGCGTGTTACATCGCTACATCAGTGCATGTACAATAGTCCGTATTATTTTAAACACTCATATACATTTGTCTATTCGCTGCGTAATATTTACCGTCAGGTTACACAATTCATATCCGATCCAATGTTCTTTCTACAGAGAGCCATCACTGCAGTACTTGCATCGGTGCGAGCAAGCGTCCTTAGTTTTATTTCTATGAACAAAGTGCGACTGCACATCTGCATAAACTTCCGCAAACTCAAGGAAGGCAGTAGTAGTTCAAACCAGCGTCTCCTCTTCTGATGTCTTTGACAGGGGAGGGTGCGCTGCAGTATCTGCCGTCAAATATATACACAGTTAAACAGACACGCATTTCAACACAGTTTAGCTATTCATTGTTCAGTCAAACATTAAATGCGTGGGCTGTGGGGTCCTAACATTAAATCTGGTCAATGTGATCCCACAAAAATATGACCTTATACAGAACAAGCATTCTAATAGACGAATTTGCTCCAATAGCACAGCGAAAAGTGCTAACTGAAGGGGTGTCTTAAAATAGATGCAGTGTTCTGAAAACTGCAGTGTGATAAGCAGCCCAGGGATGGAAGCAAACTGCAGACACAAGGCTTCTGACAGCCCATATATCAAATCTCGATTTCAAACATAAGAGTCCCACAGACACACCCTAAACAATGAAGCCCTCTCTGATTCACACAGAAGCACTTGAGGGCTGTCAGCCTGCTTCACATGCATAGCCACAGCCTTCCATTAACCCCCTCATCTCTGGAACCCTCTTTTTAAGTGCATGGGGTATGGTAAGTTTGATGCACAGGGATGGAAATAAGACTCCCGTTGCACAGCAGTTTGATCCATTCCTGGTTGTACTGTGAGTTTAATAAAACGCACCTAAGCTTGTTATCTATAGTTATCAAGCTCGTAGTAAAGCCTGCAACGGGTGAAACTGCAATGCAATTGGAGTCTTATTTCCATCCCTGATGCAGGATTCAGAAAACTGTTGTTAGACACCAATCACATGCTGTATGTCAATTTCACTCTAATGGTCTGGCTGCAACCTACTTTATAGCTGAACTCCCCTCCCTGAATGCAACAGGCCATTGTGATATTTGACTATCCCTGCAAAACAGATACACGAATTGCAGGAGCCAATTTCTACATGGGGAACATGCAAATACTTGCTTTAATGAGGAGATGTGCATATTGGTGGGGGAAATATCCTTAATTAAAGCACTTAAAAAGCAAGTCCAAACTGTATTGAGAGGGTTATTTCCCACCGGAACGCCAAGCCAAAGGAATGTAGTGATTTAATATGATGTGTCTTTGGCAGGTAGCTCCATAGAAAGGGTGCTGTCTGTAGTTAATTAAATCTCAGAAGAATAATACACACCCTAACGCCATTAATAACACAGAGGAACAATGTGAATTCTATTCATCAGGAACAATGTCATTCTAAAAAAAAAATGAAAAAACTGTGCTTGGTTGTCAAATACAAAAGTAAGTGTATATATGGCCATTTGACTTTGTTATTTTTATATCATTCATTAAAATAACCTCCTCAGTCGCTGTGTCAGTATTAAATAGATGTTGGGATTGCCATTGATGATCAAACACAGTTGAGTTTTTGAGGCTGAGTATTAGAATTGATGTATTTATTCCACCATGAGCTTTACTCCCTGAGACCGAGGCCTCGTTTACAAGGGGGTCCTGGAAAACAATAAAAAGAGTGTTACAATCAGCCACATTGCAGCCATAGTCATCCCAGGATTACCCCTAAAAAAGAAGAGGAGGATGTGCAGTGGGAACCCTATTTTTTTTTTTTTTTAAATCCCGTCACTCCCGTTCCTGTCACTTATCCTTCAGGGTGTAATGTGATGTTGGGGCAGCAGGGAGCGCTCTTTGCTCTGAATTCCACTCTGCTGCTGGAAATGCCGTCTTTTCGATGACTTGGTAAACTGAGGGCCTCGTGGTTCTCTTTAGAAGAGGAGGAAGTAAAATAGAAATATACATTTTGGTGGGAAAAACAGCTTTTTTTGTTGTTCTCTAGAGATCTTACACAGGCAATGTGCGTTTCAGCTTTTAAATCATTCACTGGTCACTTGTCAAATTATTTCGTAGTTTCCGTACTCTAAAAACAATTGTGTGGCTTATAGTTTATCTCTGATTTGAGGTACCAATAAGCAATAAACAATTACGTTATCAGCTTTAACTGCAGCAGAAACATTAGTACTTGTTGTCCTGAAATCGATTTCCACTGCTGAAAAAAGGTGCAAGTGTGATGCATCTAAAATTAGAGGTATGGGGCAGTGAGCAATTAAGAGCACGTATTTCTAATTGCTAAAAAGAAAGAACAATTATTATGGCTGAATTGATGCTCATGTGACAGTAGAACTTATTGGACTGCTTTGTGATTCGCCCTTTGCTAACAGTGCAAGGTGTAGCATGCAGTGAACTCGCTGAACCTTAGTTTACATTCCTATCAGTTGCACTTAGGAAAAATGTGACCATTTTTTCATTTTTTTTTTCAAATCAATTAAGACCATGCTTATTTAAATACATTACCCAGCAAAAGAGATCACCGTAGAGCTCAGATACATCTTCAGCTGTATCAACAGACAGAAAACGCAAGCACCATTGATTCGCCTCAGGGAATCATTCCAAAAGATCAGAAAGTGCTTGTGTGCAAAGCATTTCCTGTGGGAGGAGCGTGGCAGTATAATCAATCCATGGATGCATTGTAAAATCAATGCGCTGTATAATTAGGGCAGTCCAAGGGTAAAAAATCTAACCATGCATTTCAGCGCAGTTGCAGACTAAGGTGTTTTCTGCTTTTTTCAGTTGTCGGTTGATGCATTGTAAAAGCCTAATGAAATTACATCATATTGCAACCAAAAATGATACTATTATCATAAATCCGCATTCCCAAAAGAAAAAAAAAGCTACAGTGATAGTTTTAATTCAAAGCACATTGGCATTTATATGATAAAGAACAGCCCAGTTTTTGTATCAAATATTTTTACAAGGTTTGACGATCACTTACCATTACTATCTCCTAACACAATTAAGTCAGTTATACGTGTGTGTATAAAACAACTTAATAAGCTCAACATCATTTCCAGTGCTCAGTAGAAACGCTCGGTAAAAGGCAGAGTGCTGTGCCCACGGTGCAGTTTATAAGCAGTGAACTGCTCCACACCTCACCGTATTCTACTACTGCTTTTAATTAGAATCACTTCATCTTGTATTTGACTTTACTCTTATAGGTATCCATAGTCACGTGTTTTTGTAATGGCTCTTATTAAAATCATTCTCATTCATTCATCATACTTACTATGTGCTCATACTGGACTTTTTATATATGTAAAGTTGACTGCTCTTAGTTGAACCCGCTCTTACATGTAATTATTTACTGTATCCTCTATTATTTGCTCTGATTTGAATTTGATGGCTTGCTACTGATTTCATGGTACTTTGCAACTGCTCTTATCTGTAATGTGATATTCTGAAATGTGATACTTTACAATGTGATATTTTATAATGTGATACTTTGCACTGTGATATTTTGTAACAATTGTAAGTCGTCCTGGATAAGGGTGTCTGCTAAGAAATAATAATAATAATAATAATAATAATAATAATAAGGTTGTTCAGGGAACAGTATAGAAAATAAAATTATCGAAAATAAAATTAAATTGTGAAATTCTTAGGAAGTGACAGACGCTAACCCTGCCATATGTTTCTATGAGCTTTATCACTCCTGATGAGCTGGATTTGTGTCTGCTGTTCCTGTACCTGCCAGATGCTAATATTCTCAGACACCTGGTAATGTGCAGTGACAGCTACATAATAAGGGTCCCCACTGTGAGTCAAGAAGGACAAGTGATCACGCTTAAAAATAGTTCAGCGTTATAGAAACCATTCATATACACGGTGAGGACATTCATATACGCAGGGCAAATACATGGTGAGGAGCAGTTTAAACCTCTTGTATATCCTTAGTGGGTGCATGAGCCTTTAACTGTGAGGTGTCCAGATTCAGTGTCACTATACAGTATATATAATGAGCCTTTTTATCAGCCTCATGATAATGAAATATGCCCAATCTGTTGGGTGTGCCAGAAGGCAAAGCATGAGTCCTGAAACATACCCACGACTGCTGTTTAGCTGGATGACCATTGGTGTGTTAGGGGGCGTGTCCTGCAATATTTGGAGGGTTCGTTGAATCGCGCCATAAAACAAGTAAATAATGCGGGTCATACAGCAGCAGTATTCATTTCAACCAAGGTTGGATTTAGTGGCTCAGTAGATGGTACACAAGGTCATAGACTCAGGTTAGGAGGTCATAGACTCAGCATTCTTACGATTGGGTGTTTTATAGTTATGACTGAAGCACTCTACAGCAGCTGGTATGAGATGAATCGATTCATACGTTGTTCACAGCTAAATGTTACAATTATAACTCAGCTATTAACATTATTAATATTTTTGTTATTTGTTTTCAGAAATATATATTAAAAAACATTTTTAAAGGCAGCTTCTAAAGCACCTAGAAGAATAATTAAAAACTGCATGGAAAACCCAATACTAGCTTCCACAATGCATTCTGTTTTTTTCCATTGTCTTTGATGCTTTGTAGCAGATATCAATATTTTACTGCACAATGCCTTAACTCTCACACTGCACCTCTGTTATTAGAAGCTCCAGAGCAGCTTAGCAATTGCAGGCCACCAGCAGCAGAGGGCATCCTTGAGCAACGGCAGCATCTCTTCAGTTTGTCATTAACTTCTGAGCTCCCAGAAGAGCACTTGCAGCCAATTGTACTGGCATTAAAGTCCAAAGGGAGTTGTGATGTTTCATTAAACAGCAGAAATTAGTTGTGTCAGCATTCTGACAGCTTCGGGTAAGTCTGCTGTAATTGGAGAATGTGTTCAATTGCGGAAAGCTACCTATTCTGCAGCATTATTGATATTAGCAGCCACAGATTCATACAACTGTATCATTCCCTAATGCGAAACACTGGCTTTTGTTGAGAGGTCTGCCGAGTGACCCAGCTGTGAAGTGGAAATAGTGGATGTTGTGGGAGTTTAGTTCCTAATCGAGACCAGCAATGCGTAGGAATGGAAGACGTCCCTCTTTTTTGTTAATAGACGCAGCCAATGAGAATAAGACCCTAGTTCTCCAGAGCATTATTTTATTCTCTGTGAAGGTTCCTCACTTTGTTCACCCCAGAATGATGGAGGAGTTGGGAAAAAGCAACATCACAAATCTGGTGCCACTCATCTTAGACACATGGCAGTTAAGAGTCTGCACAATATGCTGACACAAGCCAAATCTTGCCAACATTAATAATGGCCTCCTTGTTCTGGCTTCCGATGAAGCAGAGAATTGATTGGAAAGTGTCGCTCCTGACACCGAAGTCTCTGAAGGGATTTGTAGCCTGGCTATGTTTGCGACATGGTGTTCTCATCCAATCCTCGGTACTGGCTCTGAGATTGTGAGATGCTCAAGATTAGAGGTGGTGGCAGGGTTTGCCTGTGTTTGATTCACTCAGCCTCTTCTAGATAAAAAACGTACAGGTTTGACCTGCCTTACCCGCAACCGATTGATCTCTGAGGTGCGGGTTCAGCTGTATGCGGCTGATATTGTACAATATTGAGTTCATCACAAATATAGCAGCTTTATTAAAAGAAGAAAATCAAGTTGTCCCCTATGATGGTACTCACAAACAGAGTCAATGTGTGGTGCAGCGATTGCTGTGTGGGGAGGGGAGTACTTCGGATTTCATTACTCACATCTCTGGCACCAAGGTGCAAGAGGTTGCATGCTTTAGACGAGTGGTTCTCACGCTGAACGAATGGGTGGCGCTGTATACTTTTTTCTATAGCCAATAGAAGGTAGTATAAAAAGCTGCAGTAGGAGGAATTATACTGCAAGCTCAGACTATGACAACAGCATTGAAACGTGCTGAAGCAGTTACTGTTACCAATGCAGTTTAAAGTTGATGAAGGGATTACTGAATGAGTTGCAGAGCTGTACAAAATTAACCTGGTGGCCACATTTCAGGCTGTGCATATATAATAAGAATAATGCAGAAATTAAATTATTCATTTATGAGAAACTGTTTAGCACGGCACCAGGAAAGAGAAAGAGAAAGAGAGTTTAGTATTGTTCTATAATGATTAAGGTTGATATCTATTGGAATGTACAATTTAATTATATTAGCTGGAAAGCTAGCAAACTAAAATTACCTTTATCTTTTGAATTACAGCAGCAAATAAGAAGTTAGGATCAGCTGACTTAACAGATCTTACTCAAGGTATCATTGGATTAGTCCAGGATTAGTGCTTGTCTCTAAAAAAACAGCTGAATGTGTCTTTAGTTTTAAACACTTACTGTATTAAAATTCATTCAGATATTGATACTTGTGTAACAAATATTAATTAAAATGGCACCAATGCTTGGTTTGGGATTTGACAATTGACCTGTCTGACAAGATTGCAAATGATTGCATGTCCTTGCCTATGGCTTCTCCCTGGAGGTCATGTCAGTGACAGGGTGGCAGTGGAATAATGATACGATACACGTCTGTCCTGGGTTTTTGTTTCTCCAGTTCGTAGTCATTGAGGTCAGGAAGGGCAGTGTGCTGGAATGACCACGATGCTTGCCTACGCAAGTCACTGCATCGTGTCCCTTGACTTTGTAAAGAGCTTTGAGGAGCTTCATGCATGAAACACGCCATCTACATGTAAACATGACCGTTATTATTCTCTATTTTAAAATGAAGTGGTCTTCAATTCTGATCACAAACGCAATGGCATATCTCTATAACAATTCGTAGGTTTAAAAGTTCAATGCATCTTGTATGGGTTTTCTACAGGCAATGCTAAAAGAAAAAGCTAATGGGCTTTTTCCAAATCGAAGACAGCTCAGCTCACTCATGGCAAGGCAACTGAAGCTCATGACTACTAAGAAGAAATCCCAGCCTGGGTCCTTTATGGATAGCCCAACTTGTTATTGAATTAACAAGCTTCTCCACAAGGTGACTTTATTGACTATGTAGGGAATAAACCTTTGAAAAGGCACACAGTAGAAGGGAGGTTAAGGCCATTGTCAACGATGCTCATACAGTAAATAAAAAAACCCTGGCAGTGCTTGCTAGAGGGCTGGGAACACAAGACTGAATATTTACGAAGCTCCACCTCTAACCTGCTATTCCGCTGCTGAAAAGAGACATCAATGGCTAAAAGTGAAAGGCAAGAAGCACCAGGAGGAGGATTATTCTCATGTTTTCATGGAAGCAGCTGGAGGAAGTAAGTGACCTTAAAATCCCATGTAGGACAGTCATGCACACACAAGCACACACACGCACACACATCTATATACACATTGTTGGCTCATTATCAAGAGCCTTGCTGTTAGCAATGACAGGGTGAATATGTAAGGCTCATGTTCAGATGCAGCAACACTGAGAATATCTTCACAATAAATACTGCAATGCACCTGTGTGTGTGTGTGTGTGTGTGTGTGTGTGTGTGTGTGTGTGTGTGTGTGTGTGTGTGTGTGTGTGTGTTTTTACCACCTTCAGATTTGAAGCACTGCAGCAGCAACTTCAGAACTGAATGGGTGACAAAGGCGGTGAACAGTTCAAGGTTCAAGTGTGTTCCATGGTCTCATTTATTGCCACGTTGTACCGTTTTATATCAGGTCATGATGAATTATAGCACTTTAAATGCAAATGGCTTTAGAAAAAAAAAACCTTGGTATAGGTTCTGCTCAATTTGTGTAAGCAGGCTGGCTAACAGTACCACCAGTGATCACCAGCTCTTTGATCACTCAGGGATGAACATTGACTGACCATGCTGTCCCCAGGGAAGCTCCCAGTCACCATTGAGTCTTAAGACACAAGCTTAATGAATCGTCCAATCAAAAAAATTCACAAACATTGTATTTTCACACATACTGGCCCCTACAGTAAAGCCGTGCACACACCTTATTTCATATGTGAGAAACACGATTTGCCATGGGAGTGACATATTCAAAATAAATAGAGGACACTGAAGTATCGTTCGTGGTATGCGGTTTGCATTCCTCCCAGTAAAAGGTTTATATGAGGAAATCCTCCAATATTCGGTTTATACCACAAGTATATTTTTAAAATAAAAAGCAATAAAAGGTGTCATTTTTAAAATATTAACTCAATTAATTCAGGGATATTTTACCTGACAGATCTTTACTTTAATTTTCAACAGACTGCTTCGGTTCAAATTAATTTAGAACTCTGTTTATGGCCTCTTTGCAAACCATTTTTTTTAGATAGAACCTTAGAACTGGATTGGAATGTAAGCAAAGACACATTTGAAACTAGTCCCAGTAAGGATCTTATTCCACTTGCTATTATTATTATTATTATTATTATTATTATTATTATTATTATTATTATTATTATTATTATTATTATTATTATTCATCTAATTTAAGCATCATACAAATACTCAATGTAAATAAAATAATAACCCTCCCATGATGTACTGCTATTGGTCAGGTCAAATGATTGGCAGCGGAGAGAAACATGTTGGTCCTTCGCTCTTAAAGGTGCAGATATGATATAAGGGACTTATTAAGATAGGAAAACCCATGTGAGCATTATCTCTATTATAGATAAGGACATAACTTTAAATTATACAGAATGTATACAGAAATGATACAGAATCAGTAGTCTTTATTTTAACACATGTGATGTATAAATGTAAGTGAAATAGCAAGCCCACTTAATTCCTTTTGTATAAATGCAGCACACTTTAATCTAATTAAACCAAGCGCAACCCTTCCCGTATTCATTATTCCTTGCGGTATAGTGCTAATTTGTATTTAGTTGTCTAAAACCCAGGGGGAGTAGTGATAGATCTGCTTTGCATTGACTGGGGTTCAGCAAGGCAACATCTTCCACAGCATCACCACGCAGAGTCCTCATTACTTCAGATCCATGCAGGCACAGAAAGAGGAGACAATGTTAGCAGAGAAAAAGAACATCTGTGCACAGCAAGTAATCTAACTTTCAAAAAATGAAGCAAGAAACACTGTAATTAACACACCCATCACACTGTATACATCAAGTCCAGCTACTGACCGTGTTCTAGAACAGTTCCAGAAGAGTATGAGAACAAGCTTAAGCGAGAAACAAATGCACTTAAACATTTCACACATCCTCGATTTGCCTATTAAATTTAGGGTTTTTTTTGGGGGGGGGGGGGGGGGATGAGAGATAACACTACTAAAAAGAAGAAAAAAAAATCAAAAATTCATTGAAAAAAAAGCTATACCATTACCATGAAATACCATTTGTTAGAAAATACTAAATGCATTTCAGAGGAAAGATTTAATACACATTTACAATAGCATTTTAATGACACACAACTTGTGTAAAGCTTTATGGCATTAAATAAAGATAAGGTTTGTTTTGGTTTCGTGTTCTTATAATACTGCATTGCAAGAAACATGTTATTATGTTATTATAACATCCTTTCTAACACATGTATAGATGCATACGTGTCTGTTTTAAGGGATCCCAAAGTAATTCACATTATCACCAAACAGCAGCAGCAGAGTAAATGCTTAGTGGTGCTTTAGTGAAGCTGCCCCAAGTGCTTAAAGACATTTCATAGACATTTTATTTCATGGTTAAATTGCAGAAGAAAACCCTCTTCAAACAAAACTGCTTATTCTGTCAGAATACAATAAAAAAAAAAATCCATACTGCTGTATTTTCTAACCTTGTTATGTGCACAAAAGAGGTCAAATTACAATGGTTAGCTTCAAAGATTTAGGAGGATGCTCTGTGAAAGAGCTGTTGGGTAGCCAGTGCTTTAACCCTCTGGACCGATGGAAGCTGTGATAGCATTTCAATGCTAACGCTCTTTGTTAAAAGAAGAGAGTGATGATAATGTGTCTGGCTGCGTTTTTACAATAAAGGGTGGGTCTTGTGGCCTATTGTGGAGGAAGGCTTAAATATTGCAAGTAAGTAAATCACTTTTTGTTCTGTGGTACATCTCTGCAACCTTTACCATTACTTACCCTTTATTTTCCACCACAGTATATATATATATATATATATATATATATATATATATATATATATATATATATATATATATATATATATATATTAGCTCAAATATGCAGCAGGAAAGTGAGTGTAAAGTCCACATAAGGTTCTACTACCTACTGCACTGGAAGTGAATCTACAGACAATTTTTTTTTTTTTTACTGGCAACTAGGCCAGTCAGAACCAACTTGTTCTGAAAGTGGGAGATCTTCAAAATGAATTCTAAATCCAAAAGCCTGACAGTGGTCTGAACGGTGAGCGGTGCGCTGGTCTATATATTAAGCAAGCCAGCAGGCTGGCTCCCTGACCTAAGGGGCAGAGAACTTGGAAGACTTTGCTTGGCTGCACTAAGCACAACCTTGAACGTTCAAGGAACAATAAAACCCTGATAGAAAGGAAAGCAATGCAGAACTCAGTAACACCTGTCAGTTTAAGTTTCCCTTATAGAACTCAAGCTGCCATCGCAATGCAAGCCCTTCCCTGTAAACTCAGCAAAAAAAAAAAAGTTAGTCCTTTACCTTTGAGAAGTAGCACTGGCCGAAGTAACTGGGGGTCTAACACATTATGAAATATCCCAGGATTTCTGAAAGGATGTATACCGCATTTTACTTTTTAGAAAAGTCAAATCAGAAACTGTGCTAATTACGTTTTGACAGTTTTTTGCATTTAAATCATTGCGATAAATCTTTGTAACGGTTCTTAGTTCCTTGTTATTGAGCGAAAGCAGTCGTGAGTGTAGCAGCACCATAATTAAGCCATAATGGTATTGCTGTGGCATATTATGAGGTAATAATGCGATTCATGATAAAGCCCAAGATTATTTGAAGTGCTTGATTGTTCAGGTGTGCCAGAAATGCACTAAAGGATCATAGATCCAACTGGAAGTAAAAACCTGGACTGGCATTGGCCCTGGAGCTGGGAACCGCTGTTCTAATTGGACCCAAGTGTAAGCAGATCTCTTTTTTCACTATTCTTTACTGTTTCAGCTGTGATGGCAGATTTGCTCAATGAGGCCAAATGGAGCAGTAAACTGCTGACAGCTGTGCAAATAGGACCCTGAATGAGCCACCAGCGTGGTGACAAGGGGGCCGAGCAATTGTGTCACTTCATAGGTATGTGACAGCAGCTGGGCTTGGCCGGCCGTCACCATCGCTTCCCAGCCAATCAGCCGGCTCGATAGGACCTGACTTTCATGAGTGATCTTCAGAGACACCTTTTAATGAAACTAACAGTAACACTGAGGCTGATGAAATCGGAAAGCTGGAAGTTTTTAAGATGCTGAACCACCAACAATTACATCCAGTGGATATCCAGTTAGTATTTGGTCACCTTTAGAAATTAGAAAATCTACAAGAAACAATATAATTTGTATTAGTTCCTTTGATTCCCCATTTCAGTTCAACAAAAAATATTGATAGACTCATGGGTTCTTATTTTGAAGTTAAGGTACACAAATTGGTTTGGTCAGTTGAACCCAATTGTGTTTTGTAAAGCTGACCTGGACACTATAATTGTTTTCTGCTACCAATAACCCCTAACTAAATGTGTTATTCATCACATCTTACTAATTATAATCTCAATATTCATAAAGGAATTGGGAGTGCAGAGCTGCCAGCACAGCGTTCTAAGAATTATTATGTGGACAGCATGACTCGGACAGCTTCTCTTTCGATTCAGTTCACTTTTCAGAGTTAGTTTAGTCTCCTGACTGGATTCCCTTGTTAGCCGTCAGACTGTCACACCTGAAAAATACTGCTCTAATTCCTTTTTAAAAGGTCAGAGAAACCAAGGTCTTCAGCACATTGGTGGCAAATTCATTTCCCTTGCAGGTCTTTTTCTAATTTGATTCTCATCCGCAACAAAGCTAAGGAAGGCCTGAATTAGAAAACTGATGCAGCCTCTTGTCTTGCTAATCAATCAGAGACATGACTTCCTTCTTGGGAGCATAAAGTGTGAATAGTTACAGTGAATGAAAATATCAAACTGTGTTCTCGTTTTCCAATCACGCCATGCAACATCAAGTGAAGATCGTTGTGAAAAAGGCTGCGGGGCTGCGTTCTCCTTTGTGTTGGACATTTCTGTTTGTTTTAAGTTAAATAGCCCAATTTAAGAGGAGACCTGCATTTTAGAGCTAAATGTCATCTAAGAGTAAAAACCACACGGAAGAGCTTGGTGTTATTGTTTGCATGTTAACTTACAATGATTTAGGACTTACATTAAGTCAGGATTACATCAGCCACGTCAGCTGACTTTAAGATTAACAACAGACATTGCAATTCAATGTTAAGGAAGAGCAATCTATCTTTTAAATATATAATTATTATATATTAATGTTTAATTCAAGTAGGATGCTACAGAAGGTGATAGGAAGGTGTTAGGGAAAAACCTTGATAAGGCACAGCTGTACACTATCTAAGCAATAACAATTGTAAGTCGCCCTGGATAAGGGCGTCTGCTAAGAAATGAATAATAATAATAATAATAATAATAATAATAATAATAATAATAATAATAATAATAATAATAATGCTACGCAAAACAGCACTCAATGTAGCTGTCAGGTAAATAGTTATGCCAATGGTTGCTGTGATGCACCTTCCCAGCGCGCGCAGTTACATCGAACAATTATAACCTGTCAGAAACGTATGCAAACAGTGAATCAAGCTTTCCAGATTCTGTGTTTCTGCACAGACCTCCACACAATGGGATAGACGTAGTTAAGTTTTCAGATTGTGGAACGTTGTCCGGAGACTCTCTAATGTGAACCCATCGGGATACCCAGGAATTTCTTAAGATGAGTAAACAAGAAGCCACTTTTTCAGAAACAGTGGCTTGAAACCTGGTTCCAGTAGACCTATTTTGAAGCAACTTTGCTGTATCAAACCCCAAGTCCCCCCTGGTGTGCCATGTGGTGGTCTGAAACCTCATCTCATGAAACCAAGATCCAGGCTTTGTGTTTCTTCAGCTTTAATGGTAGCGCCTTCTAAAAAAAGCAGCAAGTAAGCATTGCTTTTACTTAGTCATTATTACAGCTTCTTCTCATAAGTTAAAATACTGAAGGCAAATACTAAATACTGAAGGCGACGCTGACATTTTATTGAAGTTTAAATGTCTTTCCCCGTGAGGGGATCTACCTGCAGATCGAATAGCCTTACAAAATGCATGCGCTCATACTTTCTGAAGTTAAAGTATTGCAAATTGAAACCAAGAGAACAGCGTAAATCAGTGCAGGCTGACAGGTGCTCCCCGATATCATCCAAGCTGCAGACATGTGAACTGATCTAGGTCCAAGTATGTTGATCCAGCTTCAGCCAACTCAGCCCCCCGAGATAACTTTCAAATGGCACTCAGCTGGCTCTGTCTAAGGGAATGTCAAATGTTTTAAACAGCTTAAAGTCGCTTGAAATACCCTGTGATGTTTAGAGAGCTTAGTCAGCCTCAAACAGACCCCCAGTTTTTTTTTAATGAAATATAGAAGTAATTGCATTGGAGTGCTAAATACATGCAAATCTATTCAGAGTTTAAAATGCCATAACAAATCAAAGCTATCTGATGCCTTCTCAGGTCAGTTTTTCATAGATGTTGCATGTGGGGAATGTGCTTTTTAAGTCTTTCAGAGATCAGACTGGATGAAAGCATAAACTATGTTTAAAAAATTTGAAAATTATTATTTTGAGTACTAATAGAAACACCAATTGCAATTTAAAATGTGAAAAATGAAATGTAATAGAATAAAGCAACTATTTCCTAGTAAAGGCCTGTCTTGAACACTTAGCAATGTTTTATAGGCTAGGTTGAAATTAGTATCCTCTAATACAGTCACTGGTGTTTGAGACTGGCTTATTGGATATATGGATGCCATAAAACAGTGTGTAGCAGCTTTTCCACATGTGAGCCATATGCTACTGTGGTAGGGCACATGGTTATTAATCATGATAAACAGGTCTGATGATGTCATTGCCCTGCAAACAAAGGGCATTCAGCTGGTGTGAGAACTCTTTTCAAGAGAATCGTTGTGTTAATGTTTTAGATAAAAACCTCTCTGGAGCAGATTATTTAAATCGGAATAATATGTAACTTCGAAAAATGGAATTGAGCATGACAATAACGCTGAGGTCTTTGGTCCATAGGCAATGCTCATTAATAGCAACCCACAGGAGTTAGCGTGAGCTCTGGAATCTGGATCCCAGCTCTACGGCATTGACATGGCAGGACCTGCTTCCAGTGAAAAGACTGACACCTGTTTGTCTGTGGGTATTTATTTATATATATAGAAACATTTGGGTACACTACAGCAGCATTAAATGACCCTTTTTTCCTAGCTTACCATGGCAGAACTAAGCACACTGTAAATCTAGACGTTAATAAAAGAGATTTAGCCATATCAAATGAGCATTCACTTCCAGGCTTTTACTTTATTCTGCCCATTGTCTGAAATCATTTTAAGATTAAAACATTTTATGAACGCACAACTGGACATGAAACACTGCATAATACTCTGTATTCACAGTGTCCTCCAACATGAACAGGGATAAAAGCAGTATTTTTTATTTTGCCTGAAGCTCTTATTGTTTTTCCACATTTTCGAACCTGAAACACACTGTGTAACACGTTCTCATTTTCCTTTGCATTTTAACAGAACAGATTTAATCTGATATTGAACATCCCGCAAGGAATACAAAATAATGAAAATAGAAAGGGAAGAAGCAAAAAAAAAACATCACATAAGAGATAAACCTTATTATTTTGAATATGTATCTACCATATATATATATTTTGAAAAAGGAAAACTGCTGTGCACCAAAAGGTGGAAAATCAAAAAGAAAAAGGTAATGTAGGTACATAGGGCTGTCATAGCATTGCTGAGCTTGGCTGGAGGCCCACATTGGTCTTTGAGGAATCCAAGTTTAGATGGATAGATAGATAAATAGATAGATAGAGAGATAGATATGATGTTTCATGTTTGCAAGCAGCCATGTATGTTTCACTGGCAATTATAATAAGCAGAAGCATGGTTTGAGCTGACAGGAGAAATTGCATTATCTGGAATTAATCGTATCAGTGTTCTTACTTAGAAGGTTGTACTGTAATTAAAGGAGCTCTCCTGAGATTAAACAAAGGACTGACTAGAAGTATTCCATCACATCTACAAAATGCATATTTAACAAGGGCAATTTTTTGTTTTCGTTCGAAAGCTACTTCATACTTAAGTTATCAAGGCTGTAAAGGGAGTTCACTGACTTCATCAACCGCGCCACCGAAAGCCACAGTGAAACATTTCACACGTACGTTATTTAAAGAAGCAATTTAAATAACATTATTTTTCATTAATAAAATAAAGCTTCCAGCATTGAATGACTATTGGTTTTCAAAGCTTTACCAGATCTTTTTTTTGGAATCTATGTCAGATTCATTCAAGTCCAATGACAGAATAATTGGGTGAATAGTGTTGTTTAAATAGCACTGTATTGCTACTCAGAAGTAATTTAGTTGTTCAACGGATGGTTTAAACATAATGGGCAAGATTCTCAAAACCACGTACTCCAAATTGTCATTCGCACAGTTAAAACCACGTACTCCAAATTGTCATTCGCACAGTTAAAACCACTTACTCCAAATTGTCATTACGCACAGTTAAAACCATGTACTCCAAATTGTCATTCGCACAGTTAAAACCACGTACTCCAAATTGTCATTACGCACAGTTAAAACCACGTACTCCGAATTGTCATTCGCACAGTTAAAACCATGTACTCCAAATTGTCATTCACACAGTTAAAACCACGTACTCCAAATTGTCATTCGCACAGTTAAAACCATGTACTCCGAATTGTCATTCGCACAGTTAAAACCATGTACTCCAAATTGTCATTCGCACAGTTTTGTCAGATAGTAGAAATGCACTCAATACAGTTACCAAGCCAGAAATTAAACCATTCCAAAAACAATGTGCATCTGGATTCAGTTCTTCTTCTTTATAAGTCTTCCCCCAGTTTTCAACTCTGCTCTGGATCCCATTTATCCAAATCATTGGGGAAGGGAATTCTTTCACGGCAATAGAATGCACTGAACACCTCCGGGACAATTATCTTTACAACCATTCCCGCCACCCTTACCCAGGCAGTTTTTCCTTTTGTTGAGCAGTTAGCTTGCATAGACACAGTTAATCCCTTATCTTATGTTTTAATGTGCAGTAATACAGCGAAACTTTCAATGTGAACTAATTCAATGTATGGCATAATTACCAGTACAAATTAAAGGCATGCATTATAATGATAGCTCCTGTCTACTGCACAGAGGACTGGAAATGTAATCTCCAAATGTTTGTATAATTGCAGCAAAATGTATTAACAATAATATATCAATTGTTCAGCTATTTAATAGTAGCAGATTGATCTCATCTAACGTTTATTACAGCACCGCAGCCTGGTGCATACACATAATGTATATAAAAGCCTCTTTAGTTCTAATGCAAGTGTCTTTTACTGTGTCTTGACCTTATACAATTCATTTCAAACCCAATCACAAGCAGATGAATGCGACATCAATGTGCCCTACAGCAAGTGTTGCAAAGCAAAAATACATCTTTTGTTCTTTTTGTTCTTTTCTGTCTTGACAGCTGTTATATTAAAAATGTGTCCGACATCTGTTAGATCTCTAGAGCCGATTAAATAGTTACCAGTTGACTGAGATGTCTTAAGACAGTAACATTTCTTTGCCAGAAGAGTCGCCTCAGTGAAAACGAGTCCTCTTCAGCTTTGGATAGGCTGCCCAATTAATCTGTCTCACCTGGGCTTCTCTGTCCATTCACATATACAGAACATCAGACCGACCGAAGACGAATGAGCCGATTTGTTTACTATAACTAGCTGGTGCACGGGCATGGTTAAATAATAGCAAAGTGTATTAAAGGATGGCAAAAGCTATGGATAAGCTTTTGATAACTATTGTTAAGCATGGTAAAGAATTGTAAAAGCAAGCATCTGTAATCTCTGTAATCTAAGAGTGGGAATAATCAATGTAAACTGCTAAATTATCATGCATCGATTACCAAAGCTTTAAGAGGTTTGACCCTGAGCTGGGAGTCCTATGATATGATCTCTGATCTGAGCTTGTCATCTCCTTGTCACTCACTAGAGGGAACTGTGGTCTATCTTGACCAGATTTCAGCAACTGGCAATTCTACCAATCCAGTGGTTGCTGATCATTGGCTAAAGAATCCTACTATATTAAAGGTAAATACCACAATGATGATGACATATGGTCCTGCAAGGTGCTCGGCGCATTACACCAACTTTAAATAATATATATATTTTCCAACCTCCTGCTGGACAATAGAAACATTACATGCCAAGAGCCAATTAGTCAAATAAACTTTGTCATTGCAATAGCTTCTGTCTCACTTTCATTACAATTCTAATACTGCTCCTGGCTAAGTGTTGTTTTGTTTTTTGTAATATTAGTCCCTCTGCAATTCCTCCTGCAAGTCTCAGTCAGTCATAGCTAATGTATAAACCTGGACTATAGCCCTGTATTTTCATAACAGAATTGCTTGTGGAAGCACAGCAAAGTGCAGCGAGAAAGAAAAAAAAAGACCACGCACAGCTGGGACTAGCATCTCTTTGGCAGAGGCTGCACTGTCAGACCAGAATGGATGTCTCTTCAAATAAAGGGGGCTGTGGAGAGAAAGGAGAGGATTGCAACTTTTACCGCAGACATGAAGCCAAAACCAGAGCCTGCAGAGAACGTCCCTGACCATGAAGGTCAATCTAAGGTCAAATAGCAGCCAGGAGCTTGTGGGATACGCAGTCCTCCGGCAGGCCCTCCTATGGCAAGGTGCTCTAAAAATGTTGGACAGTTCAGGCGAAATGCAGAACAGCTGATAGGGGGGTCATTAATCACGTCCCTTGGAATTAGTTTAGAAATCCTTCCCATCAGTTCAAACCATGTGTAAAGAATGCTTAGCATCACAGTGCGTTATCAGTGCCTTCCCTTTACTGCATGCCACAATAGAAATCCAACTTCTACTATTTTTTGCATGGTAATTTCCATATGAAAAATGGCTCACAAGTAAGTCCTTATCGCATATACTGTTAAACAAAATAATAATTGGAACACTTTTTGTTGAGCCTTAAAGATACAGTACAGTTTTGAAACACTTTTCAAAACGAAACCAGAGTAAAAAACAAAAGTATTTATTTTATGTCTGTTATACGATCCACAAAATATTAATACATACAAGCGTTAAACTAAATGCAAACAGGATTGCTTGAAAGTCTTGGTGCTGAACTATACCATTGACAACTCCATCAGCAAGCAATATGCTTTCTTTTGCAAGCTGTAAAAGGCAGTCTATATGAAATAAGCACACTATAACCAGCAACATAACCAACACAGACACTGTACTTGTTATATAACTATTGCATGCTAAAAAAAAAGTTGAATGCAGTTATAGTTTGCATTCTATTTCTATTCTATTTTAGTTGGTAACAAAATAATTATAATAATGCATATGCATAGATACGTATATACCAGTACACACATACAGGCATACATAAAAAAAAAGTGTGACATTGAACTCCTCTGAACTCGTCATTCTTGATCATTTGATCACTACAGGATGCAAAGACCAAACGTCAAGTGACTGTCTTGACCACAGCACTGTAACTAACTAACAAACTGTTCTGGCAATAAGAAAATTAAACAGCGTAGGAATTGAGGTCCTGTATGTGATGATATTGGGCCCCTGCCACTTGTAATTGATAGTTTGTGCTGCAGTTGAGATGGTTTTTAACAGAGGGGGTGGGAATTTCACAGCTCAGGCCCAGCTTTGCTGGGGGGGAGCGGGGAGGGGGGAGCTCGCTCAGCTCCGGGGCAGCTGACATATCAATGTCTCCATCTGTCAGGTCAGCTAAAAGCAGCCAGGGATCACAGAGTTCAACATAGGCCATCAGCGAGCACGTTCGGACAGGGCCGCACACTGGCGACACTGAAGGAATTCAATAAGGACTGTGTGTGCTCAGAGAGCACAATCCATACCAAGGCCTGACTCAGTAGAATCCAATACAGGAGGCCCAGATTAGTTCTCATCAAAAGCACACCATGGCTGCTCCTGCTGTATTAGGGGTGAGGAGGGGGATGGTTATTATAGCTGTGTGATTCAGCCCCAGAGAGAAGCATGATTCGTTAATAAATCGCACCTGATAGTATCTGTTGCGTGACTGCTGAATAACCATGTGCCATGAAAAGCTTGATTTCAAAGTGTAAGTCTATAAGCCCCCTAAAGTGACTCTTATTGAGGAGCTCTGCTGCACTACCTCAATGTTCTATTGCTACACAGTCTGTGGATTAATTATGTTTCGGACTGTGTACATTTGAATATGTTTTTTATTGATATATTTATAATAATTATAGCAATCGTAACAACACAAATGCAAAATCTATTAAGTCCTAATGTATATATCTCTATATCTATACACTGTGCTATTTTTTATTTACTTTGAAGAATTTCTGTTGAAATTATATGTATATAGTTTTCCCTTCTCTCACAAACACAATTCCACCAAGCAAAAGTGTTTCTCTAACCCTTTAGCTTTAGCTGTTATATCTATATATTTCAGATGTGCTCCCTATGGTAAATCTTTATTTTGTAATAAACAGTAATCTTATGTTTGGTGCCTGTGCGCATCAGAGTGGGTTTGTCTAGTGGTGCTTTGTATCTGTGATTATACAGCAGTGGTGTTTTGTATCGGTGATTATACAGCAATGGTGTTTTGTATCGGTGATTATACAGCAGTGGTGTTTTGTATCGGTGATTATACAGCAGTGGTGTTTTGTATCGGTGATTATACAGCAGTGGTGTTTTGTATCAGTGATTATACAGCAGTGGTGTTTTGTATCGGTGATTATACAGCAGTGGTGTTTTGTATCGGTGATTATACAGCAGTGGTGTTTTGTATCTGTGATTATACAGCAGTGGTATTTTGTATCTGTGATTATACAGCAGTGGTGTTTTGTATCTGTCATTATACAGCAGTGGTGTTTTGTATCTGTCATTATACAGCAGTGGTGTTTTGTATCTGTGATTATACAGCAGTGGTGTTTTGTATCTGTGATTATTATTATTATTATTATTTATTTCTTAGGAGACGCCCTTATCCAGGGCGACTTACAATTGTTACAAGATATCACATTATACATTATTTCACATTATACAGATATCACATTATATTTTTTTTACATACAATTACCCATTTATACAGTTGGGTTTTTATTGGAGCAATCTAGGTAAAGTACCTTGCTCAAGGGTACAACAGCAGTGTCTCCCACTGGGGATTGAACCCACAACCCTCCGGTCAAGAATCCAGTGCCCTAACCACTACTCCACACTGCTGATTATACAGCAGTGGTGTTTTGTATCAGTGATTATACAGCAGTGGTGTTTTGTATCAGTGATTATACAGCAGTGGTGTTTTGTATCAGTGATTATACAGCAGTGGTGTTTTGTATCTGTGATTATACAGCAGTGGTGTTTTGTATCTGCGGTTATACAGCAGTGGTGTTTTGTATCTGTGATTATACAGCAGTGGTGTTTTGTATCAGTGATTATACAGCAGTGGTGTTTTGTATCAGTGATTATACAGCAGTGGTGTTTTGTATCTGTCATTATACAGCAGTGGTGTTTTGTATCAGTGATTATACAGCAGTGGTGTTTTGTATCTGTGATTATACAGCAGTGGTGTTTTGTATCTGTGATTATACAGCAGTGGTGTTTTGTATCTGTCATTATACAGCAGTGGTGTTTTGTATCTGTGATTATACAGCAGTGGTGTTTTGTATCTGTCATTATACAGCAGTGGTGTTTTGTATCTGTCATTATACAGCAGTGGTGTTTTGTATCTGTGATTATACAGCAGTGGTGTTTTGTATCTGTCATTATACAGCAGTGGTGTTTTGTATCTGTCATTATACAGTAGTGGTGTTTTGTATCTGTGATTATACAGCAGTGGTGTTTTGTATCTGTCATTATACAGCAGTGGTGTTTTGTATCAGTGATTATACAGCAGTGGTGTTTTGTATCTGTCATTATACAGCAGTGGTGTTTTGTATCTGTCATTATACAGCAGTGGTGTTTTGTATCTGTCATTATACAGCAGTGGTGTTTTGTATCAGTGATTATACAGCAGTGGTGTTTTGTATCAGTGATTATACAGCAGTGGTGTTTTGTATCTGTCATTATACAGCAGTGGTGTTTTGTATCTGTGATTATACAGCAGTGGTGTTTTGTATCTGTGATTATACAGCAGTGGTGTTTTGTATCTGTCATTATACAGCAGTGGTGTTTTGTATCTGTCATTATACAGCAGTGGTGTTTTGTATCAGTGATTATACAGCAGTGGTGTTTTGTATCAGTGATTATACAGCAGTGGTGTTTTGTATCTGTCATTATACAGCAGTGGTGTTTTGTATCTGTCATTATACAGCAGTGGTGTTTTGTATCTGTCATTATACAGCAGTGGTGTTTTGTATCAGTGATTATACAGCAGTGGTGTTTTGTATCTGTGATTATACAGCAGTGGTGTTTTGTATCTGTGATTATACAGCAGTGGTGTTTTGTATCTGTGATTATACAAGCCCAGTTCAATGACTCTCATTACCCATGAAGAAATAGCAAAGAACCTGAGTTCTTTTTTAAGACTCTGGAGCAAACGAGCGGCTGACATTAACATTCAAAGCTGTGACGATCAAAGACGGTCTGGTATTAGTCAAACTCCCCCTTTCATGCTTGAGCGCTCTCCTGGGATTGAGCTCAATTGGGACCTGATGTAAAATACAATGGAAGATGCACATCACTGACACTGTCACTAACACAGGGGAAAAAAAGTCAATTTAATAGCAATCAGTTTCCAAATCACACAGCCCTGTAACCTGTCATTTTCCCAATGACTTTATTATAGTCCTTTTTTTTTTATTCTCGGTTCCAGTGTTTCTCTGAATTAGGATCATGAGTATTTTACTAATGCACTTCCATAATTCAGCTCCTGGTTCAGTTCACAGCTCCACTCCCCTTTGGGGGTTAAAGCGAGGAAGGCAAAGGAATTTCTGAAGTTTTAATCTAGATAATGCTCCTCAGCACCAGCAGATACTCTGCCGTTCCTCTTCTGCTAAAACATTACTGTCTTTCCCTCTGCAGTGAAACAGCAAAGATCAAAGTGTGCTAGTGTTTCTCACTGCTTTAGAATAAAACTGTTTTGATTTTTAAAAATTACATTTTTAAAAGCAAGAGTTTGCATGGTTTTAAAAGGCTATAGCGCATTGTAAATGGACAAAACTAATATATTCATTTTTTAAATTTCCACAAAGACAACGGTTTATTTGTAATAATGCATGTCGAGTGTATAACATATGCATAACCAGGGAAAATGTAACATTTGAGACAACACAGCAAAGTATTAAATATTTTGAACTATATCCTTTATCTCTGAAAAACGTTATGTTTTTAATCTGAGAAACTAATTTTAACAACCAAGCTTTTTCAACAAAGAGCTGGAGAATATATTATTGAGATAGAATAACCACTAGCACTATAGTTAGACCATATAAATGATTACTTTTCATTTATTTTAACTATATCTATCTATGTATCTAGCTAAAATTCCTTCACAGAAATCATGTACATCTCCCAAAGGGTTAATGTGAACTATTTTTAGCACTGAAAGTTTTGTAAACTTTTGTAAACCCAGCCTGTCCATAGACCTCATCCCATGGCCTAAATCCCACAGTTTTTGGACGTACTCGTACATTACGATTACAGACCTTGAGAAGGTCTCTTTCCATTTATAGAAACCCCACTGGTCACCAGCCCACAGCAGGGATAGCGGGCAGCCACCGTCACACAAGAGCTGTGTTGTGGTGCTAGCTGACATGTAACTTGTACTGCACTATCTGATTAAAAGCAGGTCTATTAGCAAGTTGAACCAATGGTATTCAACCCAAAGTGTGCCAGTGCGGAGACTGGAGCTGAGCCCAGGGCTCGTCTGTATTCCTGGTTTCATCCGTAAAGGAAGTGTATCACACAAGACTGCCCCTTACATAAGCTTAACCCTAACTCTAATACCCACCCTAACGCTAGCCCCAACTCCAAACCCAACCCTAGCCCTGACCCTAATCCTACACCAATCAAAGCCCCCAAGGTTTTCAGTGGTCCATAAGGAAGACTCTGAAAGACGTTCTTATAAACAGAAGATCAAAACGAGACACGCAGTTCTTTACCTGACCTTTATGGCCGACCTTTACATTCTTATATTTAGTTACTGTTTGATAAAGTAACTAGCTGTATACAGCTAGTGTATACAGCTACTGTTTGGTGATACTGCTTCACCAAACAGTAGCTGTATACACTAGCTGTATATTTTGTGTTTTGCTCGATTTCTCCAAATGATCAAATCAAATAAATCAAATCTAAAACAGAACTCACATATGGATAAACATTCCGCTCAGCCCAAATGATAAATCTCACGCCAGAAACTTAAGTGAAATGATGCCAATGCTGTTAAAAAAATGAATTTCAGTTGAAAGACAATTACTTTCAGTGATACTTGTTGAGAAACCAAGGTCGGAATATGTGATGACGCGGGTGTCACTGTAATAAGGGTCATTTTTCAATTTCAATACACCGTTTCTCTGGACCTGATGTCAAGCAAACATTTTGTTCTGCTTTATTCTGAATATATATATATATATATATATATATATATATATATATATATATATATATATATATATATAGGGGTGACTAGGGGTGAATCTCATATGGTTCTATATTGACAAATGACTCTTTCCTTTTACCTCTGAACATCCTGTCATTCATCTGTATAATTATATTACATGAAATCACTTATAAAAAATATGCATTATTGCTATCAGTAAAAGTATCATCCTCTCCATAACCTCTATGTAAGAAAGGCATATTAAATGCGTACAGCAACTAGCACGTGAAAAAATGTCAGCTTTCATTTCTGAAGGTGATAAAATATGATATCCAATATTTTACTGTTACGGCAGGTGCACGTTTTCTATTTATTCAGCAGTTTATTTTTACAGGGAGATGATCAAAATTGCTTGATTAAAATTTTACAACAACATAGAAATATGTGGTAACATTTAAATCAAGTGCCAGTTCAAGATGAATTAATGTTGATCAAGGGAATAAATCATTATCAGTAAAAACAAAGCTCATTTAAAAATTACACTGAGTAAGACACACAGTCATGCACACGTTTGTCTGATTGTAGAGCTTCTTTATCGCTGGATATGATGCTACATTTTATTAAATTATTCAAGGAAGTCTGTTGAATATGAATGCATAATTTTAAACAAACAAAACAGTACACACTTACAATTACATTATGTTAACATTTTTTTCTGAATGGAAGAGATTGAAATAATCTGTTGTAACAAAAAAAAAGTATTACTCTTTTATCCCATCAAACTATTTCACTTTCTTCCAAATGCTAACCCTATAAATTTTTAATACTAAACTCTTTAAGAAGACACACATAGAGGAATGCCACAATACGGCTGTGGTGTATTGTGCTGTAAAATGCCTTTATTTAGATCTATTCACAATGCTCAATGATGTGGTCTAGAGATCCGTTTCGAAGTCGACTTATTTTACATCACTGATATTTGCTGATCCAAGGGAAACTGCGTCCTAACACTTATCTAATATTCAAGGAGACTGGCTTTCTCCCATTCCAAATCTGGGACAACTAAGAAGAATGTGCTCTATATTTAGATGCTTTAGGTAGTAAGTGAAATGAGGCTAACCTACCCCTCTCATGAACCCTGAAGTAGGTCGCTTGCTATCGAAACTCTTCCCGAATGCGTCGTTATGATAGATTTCTTCGGGGGTTCTTGTTTGAGATTAAATGGAAAGTTCAGGCCCTCACTTAGGTGATGAATCCAAGAGGGTTGTAGCTTGTCCTTCAAAAGAGATATCCTTTTGATTCCCAAAGCGCTCCATCGCAATTAGGCATGCCGGCAGTGGAGATGCTAATCCTATATTCCCAGCACACACTTACTCAGGTTATCAATAAGGAATGTTTTCCTGGCACAGTATATTTGTTAAGGCCATAATGGAATTACGGTGCTGTTATGCCAGCGAGTCCAGATGCTGAACTTTCATTGCACATGACCATTTTTTTTTTTTGGTTTCATTTAAAGATTAAAGGTTTTGCATTAAAGAATCAAAGCCAGTTGGAATTATCCCTTTCCCACAACATCCTACTTTATTATATGTCAGCAGATCTTTTACTTAAGTAAGTAATTCACTATTTACTATTCTGGGTCAGCTTGTTAACAGGGCTGGGAGTTCATGCACCATTGAGTCATCTCAGCTTCATACCAAATACTAATGAAGGCTTCTCGGTATATGTGCAGGCTATCCATGCAATGCATCTTAGTGGATCAGTCCTGATTCAATATCATCCACGTGCTGTACATATCAGCAGCTGAGTTAACACTATATGGTAGCACCAGAACAATGTCCCTAACTAAACATCCTTAAACCCCATTTGGAAGTTCAACCCCTACTTTCTGGCAGTGATTTCATAATCCTCAGGACTTTGAGCCCTTAGGAGAACATTCATAGAATATAGATTGTTCAGACAGTTTTTAGAAGCATTTTTTTTTTGGGCTAGAATTTTTTTGGGCTAGAATTAACCACTTTCTCTAGGACTTTGAGCTAAAAGAAGAAAAAAAAAAATGAGCCAAGCAAAATGAGAGAATCTTTGGTCTGTCGACTGTCTCTAATTTGAAGAATGAAAGTGAACCAACAGCCTAGAGGTTAAGTGCTTCATATGCAATGCATCCTCTGGGCCGTCTGCCCCTCACTTCCATATGTCAGAGATCAAGTACACCACCGGATAAGCATGCATTTGCTATTTGTGAAAGCTGTGGAGACACTAAACAGCACCAAACAAAGCCTATCGTTATATATTCTGCTCAGGAAAACTTTTTCAAATACCACCAGTAATCATTAAAAAAAAAAAAGTTCAAATGCAAATCCATTTTCTCGGCTGTATTTAAAGCTTGCAGTTTGACAGAGCTAGACAGAGAGAAAACGCCTGCCAAAGTTCGGTCAAGACAAAATTGCTAAAAATAATTATTTACGTTGAGCACTTTCATTAAACCTTGATGTATTCTGTATGTGATATACTGTACTTATCGGTAATTTATATGTGCAAAGCCTTACTATAGCTGTCAGTGCAACCACAAAATAAAACACAACCTTTTAAGAGAGAACCTGTCTATGAAATGTTTCCACAATACTGATAAACTAGACTGAAATGCAGAATTTTAGTACTCAAGGTTTGTAGTCTACACCTTTGCCTACTGGTATATAGTCTGAGCTAAAATACCTTAAAAGGCTGTCTTACATTGGAATCCTGGTCAAACTGTTATTTAATCCTATTTAATGAATGCACTTAAAGAAATATAAAAGGACCTTTAACCATTGAACATGTGACATTACTGTCCATGCTGGAGTCATTCTTCTTTTTTTCTATTTAAAGATAGATTCCTTTATAAATGATCTTATTTTTGGAATAAAATATACTACTTTTTTATTGTACAGTACCTTTCTTATAGTTTCCAATATAATTTATTCCAACGTGGAATATGTGAGAAACATGTGGAGTGATGGATCCGTCTTCTTTATCTTTTAACTACTCACTCGTAAATCCTATACAGTTTATTTTGGCAATATAATGAAATAATCTACAGCGCAATCCATGACCCAGGAGCAAAGGGCAATGGCAAAGATCTGTTGCCCTCAACCAACAACGAAAAATGTATTTAGAGAATAAAAATGGTGGAATTGTGAAGCCGTTTTCAACCAGGAAGTCCATACGTGTAAAATCTTTAGTAGAAATGAGTTCAGCTTTGGATATGACATGAACGCCTGGAAACAGGGAAGTCATTTGCACCCTGGAGAGCCAGACTGAATCCGAGACCTGGAGCTGAATAATTCTTTAATCCTTGAACAGGTTCCGTGAACACATAGGCTCTTATGGAATTCTGGGAGTCATGTCACTCAGAGTCAGGTTCAAGGATTTTCAAGGCTCTCAAACTCCATTAACAGCTGAAGTCATTTTTCTTGGAGGGGGAAGGGGGTTATAACACCATTTGCTTCCAACTCCCTGATGTTTTAGCTGCAGTATGGTAACTTACCTCTTTGACCAATACCGCTCCGCAGGTTATTGATTCGTCCAGTGATAAAATCCCAGATCTAGACATTTCAAGATTCAGGTTGTAACTCTCTGGACAGCACAGGAGGTATCGTTTGGAGATTCCACTGCGTTGATCAGGGTTTGTGTCTGGGGTGGAGATTCTTTTATTATTTATTATATTTATTATTCTCAAAATTCTTTTTTAATTTGAATTCCTTTTTTAAGCAGGTATTAGCATCGGGGTTGATGGCATTTAAATATTGATATGTCATTGGTAGAGGGAAATGGGTTATTATATTAACAATTCATAAGAATATTGAAAAGCACGATATCCCAGCAGCAGCCTCAGGATAGAGTTGTTGCTATTGGAGCCGGCATGGCGTGATGGATGTATGTGTAAAGCGGCTATAGATGATCCCAGAGAAGGTAGTTCAAATACGAGTTCAGTTTGTACTGTAGAGGTACACCAGAGGAATTGACAAACAGCGCATCAGCATGGCGATGGCCATTGTTAATTAGGAATTTTCTCAATTTTTTTTAACCCTACGCACTTCAGTAAGGACCTGTGAAGATGCGCTAGTTTTCTTTTTCAACTCAGACAGTATTGATCATTTTATTCAGCGGCTGCAACCTTGAGATGTAAAAAAATGAGAGAGACTGCTGGTAAATGTTTCAAGCTCAACAAATCAGGAAGTCTCTTGCAATGGATTGTGACAAGCAGAACAGTTAAAGTTGCACATAAATAGCTATCCCTCTGGCATCCGCAAGGCTGAACGATGGAGCTGCCGTCAAGCTTCTGGACTGGCGAATTTTGAAGATGGACAACTCAACATAGGACAAGTGGCTCTCAATAACCAGTCTGTCAGCAGCGGTGAACAGGGTGATGAAAGAATCTCTGAAAAATGGAATGACTGAATTATAATGATTTGAAGGATTTCAGCAGGGTCTCTGACAAAATCTGTCCTATAAATTTAACAGTCACCTTCTATATTTGCATCACGACTCACCGATAATATGATTTTAAATTTCACAATACTCACTCGCTGATTATGCAGAAATAAATAGTTTCAGATTATCCAGTTCTCTGTTGCCAGAATTAATCACAACCATAGTTCAATTAGCTCAAGTGTAGAAGTCTATATTTATTATATTATATAATGCACAAAGAAACCAATTTAATTGCTTAAATAAAGCACAATCATTATAGTTGTAGGCAACCAAACTCACAGCTGAAATACAGCACTGATTTTAATTGCTATTTATATATTATTCATGCACGTTTCAGTTGTGAATTTCCATAGCAAAACATTTCTGACACCGATTTCAGCATGTTATTCTTTCACTCTGTGTGTGTTGTTTAAGATTTCTGGAAGAGTTTCTTCACTATTTATATGTTATGAATCCTTCTGGCTGAAAATCATCTATCTGAAATAGCTTTTAAATACTGCATGTCAGCCACTCAACAGTCTTCAGTTACAGTGGCACCAGAAAGTATGCATATACTTTCAGTGCTAGTCACACAAACCCTGTTTGAGGAGGGATGCTCCACTCCCCAAGAGAGCAACCCAAGTGGGATGAGCATTTCTTTTTATGGTTAGCACATGAAATCAGGTTAGTGGTTTAGGTACATTTTAATGAAACATTCATAAATATGAAGGTGTGCATTTTAAAGGCACTGCTAAGGTGAGGTGAGGCCGAAGCCAAAACCTACAGAAATGTGGGTTTAAAAGACTATTAAATGATTTGTTTTACTGCAACCCTTGCTGAATACTTAGATAAATACAATGAATATATTGAACCTGCTACCTTTAATTCTTACGGCTCTGGCTAAATGAACACTTACTGCTTACTAAGCTCGGTAGATAATTATCACTTAAACCTAACCCTGTTCAAATGATCATGAAAATCAGAGTAGCATTGCAGTCTCTCCAAGACTCATTTCACACAATATATATGCACAATATGTTTTATATATATATATATATATATATATATAGAATAGAACACAAGATGAAAAAAGAGATTAAAAGATAGAGGTCATCCCAGCCCCTTCCCTCTTTATTAATGTATAGTCCCTTCACATTCACACACACAAGGCACTGCAGAGTAATTATGCCCCTCTCTCCCACATGCACAATATTACAATAAATACCTTGCTTTTAATTAGTTAGCTTAAACCCTGTCCACAGCATCTGCAGTCGATTCTATTTTGGTGAACCAATCCTGACATCAAGTCCTTTGGATTATGACAGGATATATTTCGTCTTTGCCCATTGCCTCTAATAACCTGACAATGAAAAATGAACACTTTAGCATCAGGGGAGTCATTTGTTACCTCTGCACTTCCTCCTAATTAATGAAAGCATGGAGTGCTTGAAACACAAACTGGGCTTCAAGTCGCAGAGCTGGCTTTTGATGATTGAGCAAAACCTTTAAGGGGAGAAAGAAAAACTAACCAACTAGGTTTTTATATTGTTTGTCAGTTTTGCTTTTTGATTTTACTGTATCTTTGAGCACTCACGAAATTACTTAAATTAGCACCCCATCTAAAGGAAAATACACAGATTGTGATATATCTCTCTGACGAAGAACAGTCCGTGTTACATTTAATACAAACGTGTAGCCCCTAATCAAACAATCTGTGTTAATTAGCTCAAGAGTTTATAACTCTTCAGTTATAACGCTCATATTGTGTGTACCCCGAGACCGGCGTTATAGTGAGGTAGCACTGTATGTATAAACACCATTTTGACTGTACAGTAGTTATTTTCTAGGAGATATATTGGAAGAATAACTGTAATTTTAGTTTTTTTGTATTAAATGTTCCTGCCAGTGTAAAATATCTATCTATGAGTACACGTAGATCGATAGTATAAAACTAAATGGAAATAAATAAAACCAAGTGATTGTTCGTATAAAGAAAAGGAGTTAGGAAACAGTTTAGTTTGTAATAATAAATCACAATGTTCCATTCTATGTTCCTGGTGCGTTTTGCCATTTTTCTCCCAGGAGTCTGCCCAAAACATGGAGCAGAAATCAATAGCCCACACCCTTGTGTCATCCATCTACCTGCAGAGGAAAGAGAAGAGGGGCCCAGGAGTAATACCCCTCTCGCTCTTGTTCATATATCGTATCTCACTGATGATTGCTGCTTGTGTGTCTTTAACTGAAAGACAGAGTCCCCTTACTGAGCTGGTCTGTATATAGATTAAACATAACCAGTAGCATTACTTCCCAATGTCTGGTAGCCAAGAAATTAAAGACAATGAAGCAGTGATGGCATTAATGTAGGGTTAGAACAGTGTCCTTCATATCTTTGGTAACACTTTTCTTATACAATTGTGTACTTACATATATGCTGCAAAATTATTTACACATTAAGGAAATTGTAACTATGCATACTAACATTGTACACATGTATTTACTAAGTAACTGCTATGTAAATACATGGTAATTAGAGACACAATATAAATTGTAACCATATATATGTATATTTAAATTCCAACACACAGGTTGGTTCGGTTGTTGTTAGTTTTTCAATTTCTCAAATGCTTGCTCTCCAATGATCACTACAAATCAAGGGTTTCAACGAGTAGTCCCACCTTTACTGATAATATAATATCTGTAAAACACAGATATCCAATTAATATCATCTTTCTCTATAAATTCTGCAAATAGCACAACTCTCCCATAAATAGCCAAACCTTTTTGGCAGGGACCTATAGGGTCTGCAAGTCTGCTTCAATGTGTTCACATCTTCCTGTTCAAGTAGCCCTGTATTTCACTAATTTCACAACCTTGAATAAAATATTAGTTATAAATCACACCAGTCAGTGGCAAAATACACACTGATCCATCACGGGATTAGTTTTACACCTTGTTCTTTCCCTTTTAACCCGTTCGAAGCCTTCTCAAATCGTCCTTTTTTCAACCTTGACTAGGCTTGCACAGTTTGTCCTTCAAGCACAAGCCTACCGTCCAGCATGAACCATTAACTCTCAAGTCACAGTGAGCAGAACATAGCAACCGGAAGGCATTATCTGATGTCTTTCACAGTCTTTAATGTACATTTGTATAAGTGTCTTAAAAGGTCTCCTAGTCCATTTATATATTTCAAAATGTGATACCCAGAAGAGGCCCTTTTGAGGCACCTTCTTGTTCCCAGTGACACACACATTTACAACCTCAGCGTTTGCTAATTGCTGCAATGTGTCTTGAAATAAAAACACAGTGGGGTCATGAATATTGCATCACTTTACTTCTTTTTCCAAGTAATCCTTAGCATATTTGTGTTTCAGCAAAAAAAAATCATAAAACCACAAAAGAAAAACAAGACCAAGATAGAGTGGACTTGAATTAAATCATGACATGGCTAGAGCAATAGCAACTCTATAGGAAAGTGCCATTAAATAGCATGCTAGTGTATCGAGAGTCTCTGTAAGTTAGAACCGCATCAGTTTACAGCTATGGACAAAAGTTTTGCATCACCCTATAGAATTAACAAATGTTGCTTGATAAAGTCGAATGAAACCTGCTGAATAATGTTACATTAACATTTGGAATTACATAACACTTTGTAGTTTTCCATATACTTAACAGAAAAACTGACACAAATTTAAAATGTGAAATATCATTTTGTAGTTTCCTTGATTACATGATGTTAAATAAAAGATCTGAATTATGTTCATATAGTTTTTATTATTATTATTATTATTATTATTATTATTATTATTATTATTATTATTATTATTATTATTATTATTATTAATTATGTCTCAATACTGAAATTCTAGGTGATGCTAAACTTTTGACCAGAGCTGTAGACTTCAACATGATTAAAATACACAGTTACAGGGTGTGATAGCTCTTTAGAAGTCAGACCATGAATAGTCTTATAATTACAGTGTAATAACATAGTAAGTACAGCATGTTTCTGCTAATACTGTTTAATTACACAGAAATTGCTGTGTGAATAACATTGATATAATTACATGGCAACAGAATGGCAGAATACTAGCAGAATAAATAACAATAGGGGGAGCCTTCAAAAAGTCTACAATAGTACATCAGTGAAAAGATTTTTACCTCCTCTGTACTGAGTTTACACACTAATGTCACCTGAAGATGGATGTTATAAAATCATGAGTGAGTTATGGAAGATGCATGATGGGTTGAGTGAGATACCACGCTGATCCCTTGGGTGAACAAGACCTCATAACTCTTGAGTTTTCATTCCCATAACAGCAAGAGAACGACAGCAGAGGAGTATGTGGAAGCTGCATTTTATATATATATATATATATATATATAACCCTAATCCTAACCCATTAAGACCAGATCACCATTAAGTCCACTCTCTCTCAGTCCCTTTCCTTGTAAACAGTCTGCAGGTCTCACTCTATTAGGACCGTCTCTGTGTTGAGACCTTTTATTCTCTTTAGTGGTCATAATAGATTCCCCTGCAATAGAGTATTGCACAATAAGGACTCGACAGAAAAGACTAATAGTTTTTTTTTTTACTTTGGCAGTTTACAGTACAATGCCATACTTACAAATCAAAAGAGACCTCTTCACGTCAAATCTTAGAAAAATACTTGCCAAGATTGCAAGGCAACTTCTTGCCCTGCGCCTCAAATAACTTTGCAGGCTGGCACCTAGACATCCACCGCTGCCTCATGGATAATAGAGTAGAGAGGGTAACACGCGTGGTATTAGAATGTAATTTAAGAAGAGAAATGCTTGTGACTGCCTCAAGGCCAGGGCAAGCTGTGCAGTATTTAATATGCTGTCTGCAGTCACAGCTGTCAAACAGCGAAGGGAACGTTGTGATGACTGTTTCGCTCCGCGTTGAAACTTTTTCATAGTTCAGTGCTTACCAGGCGAATACCTGCTGTGATTTCTTCAAAGGGGTTTCATGACTGTGTTTTTTTTTGTTTTCAACTGCATGTCCCCTTTCCTGTGACTGGTGTTTTGAGGTCTGTTTGCTTAAAATAAATTAAAAAAAAAAAAAAAACATTATAAGGGGACAGTCTCTAACTGAGCTCCGCCATTGCTCTGGCTCGTGAAACTTTGCAAGTGCTCAGGTCATTGGAGTGTGGGTGGGCTTTGGCCTGTCTGAATATTTTTCATGGGAGGCCTTTGTTGCACACATAGCTTCTAACTTCCATGTGTGAACACTAAGTTAGCAATCTACGGGGTCTGTCTACATGAACTACTAACTCTGTATCTTCCTATACATTCCTTGAGATCAGAAAATGCAGAACTTAGTTGTTCCAAAAAAAAGCTCTGGACCCACAGCTTTTTGCTGTTGTGCTCCTCGTTTGTGGAACTCTATTTTCCGGTTGACATTAGGCAGGTTGAAATATTGGATATATATATATATATATATATATATATATATATATATATATATATATATATATATATATATATATGCAGACGTGCTCAAATTTGTTGGTACCCTTACAGCTCATTGAAATAATGCTTCATTCCTCCTGAAAAGTGATGAAATTAAAAGCTATTTTATCATGTACACTTGCATGCCTTTGGTATGTCATAGAATAAAGCAAAGAAGCTGTGAAAAGAGATTAATTATTGTTTATTCTACAAAGATATTCTAAAATGGCCTGGACACATTTGTTGGTACCCCTTAGAAAAGATAATAAATAATTGGATTATAGTAATATTTCAAACTAATTAGTTTCTTTAATTAGTATCACACATGTCTCCAATCTTGTAATCAGTCATTCAGCCTATTTAAATGGAGAAAAGTAGTCACTGTGCTGTTTGGCATCATTGTGTGCACCACACTGAACATGGACCAGAGAAAGCAAAGGAGAGAGTTGTCTGAGGAGATCAGAAAGAAAATAATAGACAAGCATGGTAAAGGTAAAGGCTACAAGACCATCTCCAAGCAGCTTGATGTTCCTGTGACAACAGTTGCAAATATTATTAAGAAGTTCAAGGTCCATGGAACTGTAGCCAACCTCCCTGGGCGCGGCCGCAAGAGGAAAATTGACCCCAGATTGAACAGAAGGATAGTGCGAATGGTAGAAAAAGAACCAAGGATAACTGCCAAAGAGATACAAGCTGAACTCCGAGGTGAAGGTACGTCAGTTTCTGATCGCACCATCCGTCGCTTTTTGAGCGAAAGTGGGCTCCATGGAAGAAGACCCAGGAGGACTCCACTTTTGACAGAAAAACATAAAAAAGCCAGACTGGAATTTAATAAAATGCATATTGACAAGCCACAATCCTTCTGGGAGAATGTCCTTTGGACAGATGAGTCAAAACTGGAGCTTTTTGGCAAGTCACTCAGCTCTATGTTCACAGACGAAAAAATGAAGCTTTCAAAGAAAAGAACACCATACCTACAGTGAAACATGGAGGAGGCTCGGTTATGTTTTGGGGCTGCTTTGCTGCGCCTGGCACAGGGTGCCTTGAATCTGTGCAGGGCACAATGAAATCAGAAGACTATCAAGGCATTCTGGAGCGAAACGTACTGCCCAGTGTCAGAAAGCTCTGTCTCAGTAGCAGGTCATGGGTCCTCCAACAGGATAATGACCCAAAACACACAGCTAAAAGCACCCAAGAATGGATAAGAACAAAACATTGGACTATTCTGAAGTGGCCTTCTATGAGTCCTGATCTGAATCCTATCGAACATAGGAAAGAGCTGAAAACTAGCTGAAGCTGAAAGAGCTATGGAAAGAGCTGAAACTTGCAGTCTGGAGAAGGCACCCATCAAACCTGAGACAGCTGGAGCAGTTTGCTCAGGAAGAGTGGGCCAAACTACCTGTTAACAGGTGCAGAAGTCTCATTGAGAGCTACAGAAAACATTTGATTGCAGTGATTGCCTCTAAAGGTTGTGCAACAAAATATTAGGTTAGCGGTCCCATCATTTTTGTCCATGCCATTTTCATTTGTTTTATTATTTACAATATTATGTTGAATAAAAAATCAAAAGCAAAGTCTGATTTCTATTAAATATGGACTAAACAATGGTGGATGCCAATTACTTTTGTCAGTTTCAAGTTATTTCAGAGAAAATTGTGTATTCTTTATTTTTTGTGGAGGGGTACCAACAAATTTGAGCACGTCTGTATATATATATATATATATATATATATATATATGGAGTGGAGAGGAGGGTGATAGTGGAAAATGGGACGCATCATATCATGTAGGCAGCCTGGCCACACTACCATTGGGATTAATGTGACCAAACCCAACAGTTTAGCTTGTTCTCAAAGTCTGGGCGCTATCAGATTCTTGAAAGTATCTGGAAGCAGTCATCATCTCTTCCTGCGGATCTCGAGTAATGAATGACTGCGGTGCCTCCAATGCACAGCAAGCTAATTTACAGCCAGTCCCAGTGTCAGATGACAGCCTCTCAGATGCCTTTAGAAGTCTGACTATATAGAGCTGCTGATCTTCATATACACTTGGCTCAAACTCAGACCATGGCTTAGCTGTTTTTTTAGATGAATATTTGGATTCTTTCCAAGGCGTGTCAGTGATTTGGCTGTACTTCTCAGGTCGTCTCCTAGGAAGTTTATTTTAAATGTGTCTCAGCCTTGGGGGTTGCGCCAGTCTCGATTTATTTGGTCCTAGTTTGTTAGGAGAACACATCACAACCAGTGCTTCAGAAATCGACGCTGAGTTTATTTGTGCTTAGTCATTAATCTTGGCCCCAGTTCAATTAGTTTTTTTTTTTTTTTAGTGGGGAACAAAATCTTTCTGGGGGAAATATAAATGCATGCAATAAAAGGAGTGAAGGTTGGTCGATATTTATTTGGACTCAATTAAAACATTTTCACTCCTGCGCTATTTATTGCATGAAATTTATATTTCGCCCAAATGATTTTTTCTCACTTTGAAAAGTTAACTCTGTGTGTATATGATATGACTTGGAGGCGGAGGTCAGGGCTGTTTGAGCTGTTTGAAGAGTGCAAATACCCCTTTAGATTGAAATATTGCTTGATTGATACAGCATTGGAAGTCCAGTAATTATCCAAGAGTGGTCATGCTGGGCCTCCGAGCCTGTTTTTTGTCTATCTGAATTGGTTAATTCAATTTGTGTGGGATCAGCCTGGTTTAATTTGATGTACTGTAGCAATTGAAGACAGGTGTAATTGTATCACTGTTACAGTCCACTTAGATACATTCTTGCTGTTTTGTTAGATTTCCAAGGGACCATTATTAGTTATACCAGTGGATGTATTCTGTGTTATTATTGTTATTGTTATTATCTTCAGTAATTAAGACACACCCATTGTGTCTAGATCTTATCTGTGGGTTAGGATCTACTGCATTGGAGAAGGTCAGTCTGATTATACCCAGTCAGAGGGGCTGAAACACAGTAGATTAAAACAAGTGGAACCTAACAGAAGGGAAATGCAGGCGACTACTGAAGATAAGAAACACTGATTCCATTGTCAAACAAAAGAAACCAGCCAGTATTAACACAGATGCTTTTAGGATGAACCTTAGCGTTTACCATTGCAGTGGAATGTTTTCAATTTACATTGAATCAATAAAACTGTATTTATTTATTCATTTATTTATTTATTATGTGTGAGCACAAAAAAAAACAATGTGCAATAATCAGCAATACTGTATTCCACTTTGCTGGGGCAAAACCAAAAGAAGCATGAATAAAGAAATAACCAAATTGCTACAGTACGTGAACAATTGATTTTTGAATTTCAGGTCCGCCGCCAGGGGAATACAACTTTGAGGCTGGTGCATTTGTTCATTTGTAGACTTGTTTTACAGACTAGCTTGGTTCTGCGTGTTACTCAAGTAACAGTTCACAAAAGGGCTTACTTCATCCTTCAGAGAAACAGTTCCCGGTACGTTTTCTACATGCCCCACATCTCAGTGCTGCATTAAAGTGACTGCAGCAGGAAAGCTGAAGCACATGTTCTTTCAGAGAAGCTTGTTTGTAAAAGGCTGCCCCTGGGAACAGGGCTGTTGCCTTTGTAGACAGGTGGAGGCTGTTATACCCAGCTGCTTTCATGCAAATTCCTCCAATGAACAAAGAATGAACCACATGCAAACCTGTCAGGACTACTGACCCCACCAGAGTTAATTCAGGTCCCTGTCGTCCTGGTGACGTGGACAGGGAGCGTCGCTTATATGAATTGGGAAGACAGAGACCCACAGCTGGCATCTCAATTCGCTATATGTTGATTTAGCCTACAGTTTTCTTTACCCTTTTAATCCCAGAGACCCCAGAGGCTGTAGTAGGTATTATAACCGGATGTTGTCTCTTCATTCAAAGCTAAATGCTGCAGGATAAAGCGACACTTCCAGGAGCATCTACACATAAACCCGATGCTAACCTTAAAGTCACTATCAGAGAACAAATGCACCCCAGGCAGTTATCTTAATCATAACCTTCATATTGATTTCAGATTTCAGATTACAAAATTGCTAATCAGTCCCCCAGCAGGACGGTTGCAATAATATTCTCCTTACAGCAGATGCTATTCAAATTGTGGGTGCTCCTGTATCATTTGAAAGTGGGCAAATAAGCAAACTGCAATGCAACCAGGGTAAGGCTATGTCCAAACAATCCTGTTTGCTTCAAAATGTATAATGCCAAATACACCTACAGGTGTATCCTGGATAAAAAGGGGTATGTTACTTTAATTACACACTAATAACACTATAATTGATTAATTTGAAATGACTTAACTATGGGCCAGACTCACTGAGCGTTTACTTAAGTGCACAATTTCCACTATTGTTTTCTAATGACATTTTTTTTCATTATTATTACATTTTGCAACATCACCAGTATGTTTTTTCATTTAGAAAACAAATGGGTGCAAAGGAAGCGCTGGAGTTATTGCTAAGTGAATTTGCATCCTTTGTGTAATAACAGTGTCCAAATATAATGTCAACTTCCAAACATTACATTTAGTAATTACATTGTAGTTGCATGATTACTGTGTAATTACAGTGCAGTGTAATTAACTCAACTTAATTTCATAATTTTTTCAGTATAGGATAGCAGGGATCACACAGGATGGTAATTAACAAACACTGCTACTACAGGTTCCAGCAGGGTACTTTTTAATTAATTCATGTATTTATTTACCTCTCTGTACCTTGTTCTCAGAGTGCGCCTGGAAGAGAGACCATGGGACATGAACATTGTCTTCTGTAAACTCTTCCTTGTAATACACAACAGGCTGCTGTGTTCTTAATAAATCAATGCTCTTGTTGCCTCATTGCTGCTGAGAAGATTTCTCACTGACTTTTAAAAAAAGAAGAAAACAAACAAGTTGTCTCCCTCAGGCCTTTCTGAAATACTCAGTTTAAAAGGAGCCATCTTTATTTATTTATTTATTTTAGAAAAAAAAAAAAGCTCTCTGTCGTTGGTCAGCTATCAGCTCTGACCTCGCCTGCTTTTTCTCTCTCTCTCCATCCCCTGAGATTTACAGTTTCACTGCGATAGGAAGTCCTTTCAGTAGATTAGTGCTCAATGGAGCAGTGCTGAGGAACCCAAGGGGAGCATTCAATACAGGCTATCTCAACCCATCTCACTGACACAGCATTGCAATTGACCACAAGGATAACAAGTGCTTCACTTAGTGTTTATCATTGAAGCCTGGGATATGATTAGGTGCTATAGTACAGTCACAGCATAGCACTGAGAAGGACAAGGGCAGCTCTACCCTCACTTGTCGTTATCTGTCTGTTAAGACACACTGGTGTCATATTTTTCAAATCGTTTACTCCACTCTGTTATCAACTGCTGTCTCTCTTTTTTTTTTTTAAAGAAGAAAACTCTTATGCATTAACATCACGATATGAGAAACAAACCATTTGAGAGTGCTTGAGAGGTTTTTAATTCTGTAACTTCATTGTTTGGTTCTGTAGTTTAATTAACAGATGTTTTCCTTTAAAAAAAATGAAAGACTGGAGTCAACACTTTTAAAAGCTGATTTAAAAGCAGTTTGAATAAAACTGTTAATGTGGATTCAATTTAAAACAACATGGCGTGTTGTCTGGAGACATGCATCCAGAGCGGCCGGCGATATGTTCTTTTTATTTGACAAATACTGAATCAGGAAGATATCATTTTGTCCGCTTCTAGTACTTCTGACGCAGCAGAAAATGATGAGTGCAGCACGGTAATGTGCTGGTATGTTGTAAAAAGAAAGTTATGCTGCACATTACTACAACAGCCTCTAGCGTGCGCGAAGCTCTTCAGACAAGGAGATTGCCTCCTTAAGGTAAAAATCAATATTTTTTTTCCAACCCCCCCTTCCCCACTTTCTCTTTCAAGATATGTTTCCTCTGCAAAAAGGCTTCTTTGGGATCTGTGCAGACACTGCTGCCTGCTTCGCTACAGCCAACCTACCCTTACCATACATAGCCGGGGCCCTTGTGATAGTGTAATTCCAGCACAGTGGCAGGGTGGTAAGATGGGACACCTCTTTATTTGGATTGTCTAATAATAGCGGGGGTTGCTGGCTACTGCTGGGGGGTGTCTGAGGGTCACAGTCAGAACCATGCAGGACCGAGCAGTCAATGGGCAGAGAGAGGGGGTTTAAACTGTATATACTCCCTGCTCGGCAATCTACAGTTGACAGGCTATTTTTTGCCTCGGTTGACTAAATATGGTCAGGGAGGGATCAGCATGGAAGGGGGGCTATTGAGAGGGGGGGGGGGAGGTGTAGGCTTGCTATCATTGGAGTGCATGCTTCACATGCTTGGCTGGGTATATAAGCACTGGAAATGTGGCCCTGTTTCCTAATTATAGTAAAAAGTTATTTTTTTTTTAATGCTGAAAAAAGATATCTGTGTCCGCCGGCCCCTCGCTGCACCTTTTTTTGTCTGCGGTTGACCTTTATCTCGATCTGACCTCGGAGTGAGGGGGATGTCTGTGTTCGGGGGTGGGGTGGGGGGTTGTGAATGGAGATTCTGCAGAGCAGAGGCAGTCTTGATGCATCAAGGTGTGTGGGGCGAATAAAAGAAAGGTGGCGTCTCCTTTAAGCTTTGTCCTTCAACACTCCATACCTTTTACCTCTCGCAATGTCTTTCTCTTTTTTTATTTTTTAACCCTTAAGCACTACCTGCCAGCGACGCCTTGTTTTTATAATAACGTCCTTCCGCTTCCAAGGGCCTTTCCTCCTTTTTTTTTCTCCCCTCTTTCTGACTCCTGCATAAGAGAGTCACAGCAGATGCCTGCCGGCTGCAGCATGAAGTGCGTTACTACCTTGTGATTCCGTGACCCTCCTCTTTGCATCCCTAACTCTCAAAAGCTGATTCAGCTTTCAGCTAGTGCTCCGGTCGGTGACTGTACTACTGCTGCTGCAACTGGAATCTCTCACAGCTGGTATGTCTTCCTCCTCCTGTTTCTCTCTCTGTCTCTCTCTCTCATGCGCTTTCTTTTTTAATGTTCTTTCTTTGTGGAACTTTACAAGGCGAGTTGTTAGGGAAGGGGTCTAAGCCAGCCGCCGTGCCTGACAAACTTGCTATAAGGAAATGTGGGTTAGTTGACTATGCTGTACTTGTATTTGTAGCATGGGTAGCATGCATGTGGATTTGTGTGTATGGGTGCATGCCTGGGTGTGATGTGCGTGTGCTGTTTAGTACGTGTATGGTATGCAAGAGGTTGTTGTTCTTTTCTGGCACACTCTGCATTTAAAAGAAAAAAAAACTGCAGAGCGTGCAGTCCACTGGAATGATCTACATTGAAACGTTAGACCTTTGACATGCTCTCACTCTGCAAGGTTAAACAGCCCTTTAATGCCTCGTGCTGATGCTACCAGTAGCTTAATGGCTGCTGACTAAATAATAAGCTAACCCAAACCTGTAGACCTCGTTAGTGTATTAAAAGACACATTTTTGGCAGAAGTCTTCAAGCAAAAGCGTGTTTAACCTTTCGCAGCCTGCGTCAGCGCTTTGGAGTTTGTTGGGTTTGTCTGATTATCCAACAAATGTTTAAAAAAAAATTACATTTTAAAACAAGACATTTTTTTTTTGTTTAATTATTATTATTGTTTCTGAATATATAAATAAATTTAAAAAATGATCTACTGATCTGCAATGTAAATATTTGTGTCCTTGTCAAGCATATAACCTTTGGCATGTTTTAACTGGAATAGCTCAAAATAGATAGCATATTCCCTCAGTTCAAGTTGAAGAATCAAAACTAGCCAGAAAGCTTCAAATAAGGACAGTGCAAGAGTTTGTTCTTCAAATGTCCCTTATAATGTGCACCTGGCATGTTTAAACTATGAATAGTGGCATTTGTGGCTGTTAACTACACCGCCTAATCCAAAGAGCAATGTCTATCTATAGGTATCTGAAATTTAATGCAAAGGCATATTTTTAGTTGGGGGGGGGGGATGGAGTTAGAGACTGCTTGCTGTTAGCATATGCCATCCTCTGTCATTTCATTTGCAGAACAGGTACGTTAAGCGAGATCAACTCAACCTGTCTCCATCTTTCTCACTCATGCCAGTTTAAAAACAAGGGTTAATCCTCACCACTGTTAACCTGGATTACAGGTTCGTAGATGAGAGAGGAAAGGCTGTTCATTAATTATTGTAACATCAGGGACTGGAAGTTGTAAAATGCACGCATGCATGTGTGTGAGTGTGCTTAGAAAGGTATGCCCTCTTTATCTTTGAGTAATGGAAATGATGAATAGCTTCAAAATGTTAGCTGGGAGTGAAGTCTCTTAATTCGTTTCATGTGCTTGTTGAGTCATATACAGATAATAATGATCACAACAACAATAATAATAATTGTAACGATTAATCTAAACTGTCTGTTCTTTGTGTAGGCTTTTTATTAAGAGGACAAGATATTAGTTAGATTTATGAGCAAGACTTTTAGTTTCATTACTGGCAGCTGCACGGTTCTATCCTGTGTAAATACGCATCGCACGCAACATTCAAACACTTCATTCGCTGACTTAATCACTGTGCTGCAATAATTTAATATGTCAAGGAAAATGTGTATCTTTTATAAACACATCTCTGTATTTTAGACAACGTTTCACAGAAGGAGACTGACGTCGATACAGACAGAGAAATGTTGTGCACTTTTTTAAAATCATTAGTCACAGACGATACAGCTAAAAGTATTGCCTGACAGGAACATAAAATGATTTAGCATATATTTAATTGTATGTAAAGAAGCGTGTCTCTCATTCCCAACCTGGTGTACATTTCTAGATGTTGACACATTATTATTATTATTATTACAAGTTATTTTCTAAGTAAAAACCTTATTGCAGGCCATCCACAAACAAGATCAAATAAAAAATGATATTATTTTTAAAGTATGGTAAACTGAAATATATATATATATATATATATCTATAGTAGAAAAATGAGTAGTAATGAGATAAAAGCATGCCTGGAATTATTCCACTTGTTAAGTTTACTTAAAATCCTTTCCAAGTATTCATTAAAGGAATGCAAGAAACGGCAAAATTCATTAACACCAATGGCAGCCATTCCGCATTTGCCTGTAAATTGGTATTGATCCATCAGGAGGGGGTGGGGGTGTGGGGGTGGCTTGGAAAGCAGGGGGAGGGGGCAGTGAAATGGGTGTGCAGGTGAATGGACAAGTGAAGCATACCATTACAGCAGTGCTGAATGAGCAGAGTGTGCCCTGTGTGACCCTGTGCTTGTGCCTGGTGCCTAAATCCTGCCCATAATAGCCTCCCATTCAGGGCAAGCATCAGTTTCTGCAGTGCAGCCCAGACCACATTGTTGCAAGAGCTTTAAAAGCTCAGAGAGAGAGAGAGAGAGAGAGAGAGAGAGAGAGAGAGAGAGAGAGAGAGAGAGAGAGAGAGAGAGAGAGAGAGAAAGTAAGTGACAGAAGCAGAGCAAGAGACAGAGAGAGACGGGAGGGGAGAGAGAGAGAGATAGAGGGGAGGGAGACTGGTTGGAGCATATGATCTAGGTTCTAGCATCCCGGCCTAATCAGTCTCTCAGTGGCAACCTTCAAATTTCTCTCGAAGCCTGCAGATGTCTCTGGTAGATGGAATGAAGTGGAGGCATCTGATTTTTTGGACTACATCCGCCTCCAAAGTTTTTGGAGAAAAAAGGGCTGAAGAGATGACTGATTACTGAAACAGAGAAATGGTTTGCAGTTTAGATTTTTGTTGGGGGGCGGGGTGGGGGGGGGGGGGGGTGAGTCAACTTGTCAGCTTTGGAATCACTAGAGTAATAGGTAAGCATTATTTTATTTCTTTTTAGAGTCTTGCATTTTTTGTTGCACTAAAGGTTGAAGTATATTATGTTTGTAGTGCTTGAAATGTGTTCATTGTATCACAAACAGAAAAAAATGAATCTGTAGACTGTAATGACCTTTGACAGCGATTAAAAAAGCAACTACTACAGGTTTGGATCCCTACAAAAGAGCTACATAGGTGAGGTTTAAAACTAGGGCCTGTGTTCTGACAGATAGAATCGTACATGGAGGAAATAGTCAAAAGCGTTTTTTTTTAATTTTAAAAACATTTGATAACAGTTGTATTTAGTTTGGGCTTACGAGCTTAGATTTTTCAAGTGCATGGTCTAAATTATGACCTCACTTTCCTTAATTGAATAAATTGAAGATTTTTGTTTAAAAATTGCTTTTGGTCCTTAAACATAGACGATACACTTAAACGTACATAAATTGCATTTATTTTGAAGTCATTTGGCATTATCTGGAACATCATAGGCAATTTTCTAATGTAGTGCGTTTGGTATTTATATTGTGCGTTTTTTATTTAATTGAAAGCACCAATAATTAAGCAAAGGCTCTCAAGTAATTGATGAAAAATTATATATAAATTAATCATTAATGTACTGTATATATAGGAGGTTGGGGGTTGCAGGTTTCGACAGATCTTTGACAAACACTCTGGAGGCTGAAAGCCTGAATCAGCACTTATTATTTCCCAGCATAATCGTATGTGCATATTGAAACTACCTGCTTGGGAGACATACTACTTTATATGCCCATATGAACATGTCTAGCTATGGAATGTAAAGAAGTATGTATCTTAGGTAGGGGATCTCTCTCAGCGCAGAGCAGAAGACAGGCAAACAGGACATTCAAATGTATTCATTAAATACTCTACTCATTAAAATGAAAAACAGGAACATACATCACTTACTTTTTCCTTGTCCCTAGATTTTTTTTCATGAGCAAATGCGTCATTCTCTTATCGACCCCGACATTACTAACTTTTCATTCGTCTGTTTCTCTTTATTTATTTTTTTTAACGCCATAGTACATGACAATTAAAAACATTGCATTGAATAGGAATGAGAATATGGCTATAAAGATCAGTTACAATGTACATGCATTTTTTTTTTTTTTTTTTTTTTTTTTTATAATTTAGTTAGTTATAATTTAGTCACCAATGGTTTTTTACCCTGGTTTTCGCCCCAATTTGGAATGCCCAATTATTATTTGTATCCTGGTTCACCACTGCAACCCCCTGGCGACTCGGGAAAAGGAGGCTGGAACACGCGTCCTCCGAAACGTGTTCCTGCCAACCTGTCATTTTTTGCACTGCGGATCCACAGCGAGGCCACCAGACCTATAGTGCCGAAGGACACAGATCTGAATTGCTCCACTGCAGACCCGCAAGTGCCCTATCAGCCACAGGGGTCACTGACGGGTGGTGAACCATGGATTCCCCTGCCGACCGAAGCCCTCCCTACCCAGGCGGTGCTCGTCCAATTGTGCATCGCCTCCTAGGAAACCTCGGTTACGGTCTGCAATGACATAGCCTGGATTCGAACCTGCGATCTCCAGGCTATAGGGCGCATCCTGCACTCCACACGGAGTGCCTTTACTGGATGCGCCACTCAGGAGACCCCAATGTACATGCATTTAATAACATGAAATCTGAAACAACCCGCATGGGCGTTGAGCAAAATCATCTGTTTTCCGTCAGATACATTTGTTGACTTATATCAAACCTGGATTACTTGAGGTGGCTGTTTATTTTCAGGCAATCAAGCACATTTTGTGTCAATAATTTCCAAAGCTGACACAATTCTATTTTGACCGACTGTATATAAACCGCAGTGTCACTTGAAGCTCAGCCTGGTGCATTTCCTTTCTCCCAGTTTCCCAGTGGATTGAGGATCGTGACGCAGTGCTTGTATTGTTCTGTCACTTTGCCTGTGTCAGCAGGTGGAAGTGCTCATCAGGACATTAAATATTCAATCATATTGACGACGGCAGAGCCTTTGAAAGGCAGTGCCACAAGACCAGACCTTGCTGGGTCCATTTTGTGCTTGGCATATGGCATGTGTTATTAGTCGTGGTTTTTGGTAACGTGGGGTCAGGCAGTGTAGGAAAGTTTCCAGTAAAGACGGCGTTACACCAGTGCTGGAGCAGCAAGAGATAAAACCAGGTGTCAAGGGCCGGCCCTCAGGAGCCATTGACAAGCCAATTCCAACTAGGCCTTAAATATGAAGTATGATGGGAAATACATTTGTCACAATTACCCTGAAATACTGTACTGTACAAAATATCAGATATTTAAAAAGTATACATGAGAAGAGACTCACACCTCTTCAGTTTAATTCAATGGCAGTGCTGCCTGACACTCCCTGCCTTTTACTAGTGCCTGTGTTCTGTGGTGTGTGTTCTGGGGTCATGCCAGGCTTTAGAACACAGTAGCAAAAAATGCATTCCGGAACCAGGATATTACAATTATGTTTTGTAATATTCTGTATTGGAAACAAAAAGCTATGGGGTTTATTTTTGTGATCTTAGCAGCGATTGATCTTAATACTGCCGGCTTAAAAACGGTGACCAGAGGTCCTGGTTTGACTGGGATGGTCCCCTTTTCCAGTCAAATGTCTTGCTGTCCCAACATTTTTCTCCAAAACTTAAAACATAAAACAGCGCCAGATAGCAATGCTTTCATGAAACCGTCGGCAATCATATTAAAATATGTTTCCAGGATAATATCTTGATATAGGTTACTATACTAAATTAAAAGTATGCCAAATGTTAGAAATGAAGGGTCAAAATAGCAACACGTATGGTTAGAACATGTAGTAGTTAAACATGGCCCCGGATTGGAAAGAGAAGGTACAGTGGTTGTGTACCAGTCACAGGTTTTTGCTACAAGTTTAATGTGATAACAGTAATGGTGATATAAGCACTGTAGTCAAATCAGAAGTATTTTTACTCTATGTGTTCCAGTTCTGAGCTTAGGAAATCTAGTCAATCTCAAAACATTGTAAACGTGTTTTCTAATGCTAACCTGTAACAGTTCAATAAAGCACCGGCTGAACTAATATAGAGTAAAGGGTGTCAGGTCATTTAAACAGAGCCCCTTTAGAGTGTTAAAACAGCCCCTGAACAATGGAATGGAAACCCCTATGAAAACAACAGTGTGTCTGATAGAATGGTACAGGGCCTGCTTTAAACATACACTACATCAGTGTAGCTGCAGTGAGACTGGGGACATGGCAATTTCTGAGCTGGCCTACTCATTTCACTCCTAGGATCCCAGCTACTGAAGCTAATGTTTTTACCAGTTTAGGGTTGCATGTTTTTAGTCTACTAAAACAACCAGATCTGAAAGCTTTTCAATCATTCACAATTCAGCGTGTGCAGTAGATCGTTGGTGGTGTTTTTTGTTTGTTTGTTTGTTTGTTTTGGTCTATTTGAAAGTATTTTCATTTACATTTCCTTTTGAATTAACTACATCGTTATGACGAAGTTTAATGGAGATAATTAAAACCGTGGTGGGATGTAGGTATGAGGTATAAGGGAAGGAAATAGTGATACAGAGACCTATTTTTTATTTTAATACCTAATAGCAGCAGTGGAAAAGATCTGCAATCTGTACCAGCCTGTTTATATTCATGTGTCAGCATTTACATGTTTGTTTGTTTTTTAAGTCAAGTTTCAATTGTAGCATAAAAAACCTGAAACATTGAAAATTGCATTGAAAAGATATATTTCTGTCGTGATATATTTCTACCCTGTGGAAACTGGAGCAAAGGTGTTAAAAGATAGCCAAGCAGTAAAAGTATGAGGAAAACAGAGTGGAGTGGAGATACTGCATGAAACCCCAGAAGAGGATGCAGCACCGGAATTATGTTCACTCCTGAAAAGTGAACTTACTGTACAACTTAAAATGGATGTACTGCTAAAATTAATACGTTGAGTAATTAAAATTCAGTGAAGCCATAAACCAGCGGAACATAATTAAAATAACAAGGGCGTTCAGATGTCAACACTTTTAGCCAACATTTGCTATATAGATATAATGTAATACAATTAAAACTGATATATATATATATATATATATATATATATATATATATATATATATATATATATATATATACACACACACTGTACACTGTAGCTTGTTATAGTATGAGATACAGCAAAGGGACTGGACAACTCAGAATTCCTAAAACATGATTGAAATCGAATGGCTGATAGAGCACTACAGTATAATATGTACACAGTTGCAAGTCAACTTAAACATGTAAAAATATTCAGCATCAGTCAATGGGCTTCACTAAAGTGGATTCTCATCAATGTCAGCCCCTTGAGGTCTGGATCAATCGATCTTTTCTACTGTATTAGAGATTCCTGAGATAGACATTGCACTGACTGAGGTACAGAGTTCTTTTCTGATTTTTTTCAGCTGTTAGATAAATAATTGGCTAATAACTTAGCACCTTATTAGTACAGCTATTGCTATTTTATAAGGCCATTTGCACTTATCAGTAATTAGTTAAAGTAAGTAGTATAAAAATGTGGTCTGTAAGTAGTTTTGGGCAGTGTAAAAAGGTGATCTGTAAGCTGTGTAAAAAGGCCCAAGGCAGGACGTTTGTGTTGAGCAGACACCTGCCACATGCTTGAGCAGCCAGGCTTGCAGGGAGACACCCAGGCGAGGGGGTTTGAAACTGGGTCTGATGGAGGAATGTGCAGTCGGGGACAGGGTCTGTCTGATGCATTGCTGCGGGTTTGCTATACTGTGAGAAATGCTTGTAGCAGCAATGCAGGAGTGTTTTTTTTTTAATTTTTATTTGCATACCTGATGTGTTGGCGGTCTAGGTTTTAAATTTGTTAATGATTCCCTAAAAAGAAAAAAAAAGAGTGTCTTTATGTTTAAGGGTTTTTTTTGTTTTGTTTTTTTCAATGAATTTGGGTCTTGCAATTTAGGTGCCATACCACCGAATTTAATTTCTTCAGTATCTTCTTCAGTATTTCACTGCAACAATTAATAGCTTATTATTATTATTTGTATCTTTAAGTGCAGTATAGCAAACACATTCATTAATCTAAATGCTTTTTAATCTAATATAGATATAAAGTCCTGAACATTTTAATTTTGAAAAAACCTTTTCATACACACACACACATACATATATATATATATATATATATATATATATATATATATATATATATATATATATATATATATATATACTACGTTTATTTAGAAATGTACATTTTTCAAGAGGAATTCCAATTTCAAATTCTGGGCAATATACTTTTTTAGAAACTTTTATCTTATTTTATAAATAATCCAAGGCAATTGGATTCATGGTGTTTCAAGATGAATATTTCACATACATCTCATAAAGCTCATGTTGCAAAGCTATCAAAAAGGGTTGATTGTGCTTGTTTGTGTAATCAAGATCTCCTCTTAGCACAGCTCTTCCTATAGAGACTCTGACTGCTATCGTGTAAATCAATACTTTACAAACTCACTGTTGAGTTGTTATTTTTTAAACAATCCTCTATTCCTGTACCGCACCAAAAGAATAATATAAATCTTCTTAAAATAAGTCTGTTTCAATTCTCTTTAAAAATGTATATAATTAGCATTAATCACACTGTACATTTTTATTAAAAAGCACGAAAAGTCTTTTGTTTTATTAGAAGGTTTTAGGTGAATGTAATACCGGGCAATGCATTTCATTTACACTTATTCTTAACACTTAAAAATGTTATATGCCTTTAACTTGACTCTTTGGCGCTACACGTTTTAAATAAAAACTGAGATTACTGTACCTTCCTCACTAAAGGTAATGGATTTCTTTTGATTCTATTCATACTGCATTGCAATATGGTTTGTGTGTAACCCTAACAGCCAGGGCAGAGGTGTAGAGAATATTGCAGCGAGGTGTAAAATTGGAACTACCATTAGCAATCAGGAAATTTGAGAATCGTTACTATAAATCGTTTGCCGTCTGAGAACAATAAAATATGTGTGTTGAAGGGTGACTAATTTCTCAGAGATATACACACGAAGCGCAGAAGTGATTAAAGTTACACTGTTTAATGTTAGTCTTTCTTTCCTGAAAGTCTTTCACTCTGTCATGCAGTCAGTACCTGTTCTCTTATGTGAAAAACATTACTATATGTCTAGTCTACTGATGGCTAAGCAGCCCAGTAAATTGGAGTGTCTGCAAAGAAACCAGCAGGGAGGGTTAGCAATCTAAATGCAGTAGTGCTCTCAGAAGAAGCTGTAAAGCTTTTTATTGCACAAGTATTTAAAAGCCAAGGCTGGCCCCAGTAAAAACAATAGTGAAGGGGGCGCATCAGCAATCTCATTTGAAACTGTCGTCCCAGCAAGAAAAATGTTCTGTTGAAGAGGAAACCGCCATTAAGCATGATTAGATTGGCCCGTAGGACAGATATTTTAGCTGCAGCAGTAGCCCTGGTCGATCAAAAGCTCCCATTTTGCTTCGGTGGTAAATCTTGTATATATGATTAGCTAAATGAAGAAGAGTGTTGGTAGAGGAGGGGAAAAAAGCAGGAGACTAGACATTTTTTAAAATAAGATTAAACATTTTGAGAGCGAGTCGAGCTTCTTCTTTGATTGGATGTGGTGGTGTTTCACTGAAGAGATCATAGAGCGAAAATCTTGTTATGTTTGGGAGCTTTTAGTTGAAAGTATGTTACCCGGATCAACCAATCAGAAAAGGAATTGTGCTGACTCAGGCTCCGGGGCTGTGCACGTCCGCTTGCAGGAGAAAAAACACAACACTGCACTGCAGTATCTCCTCCTGCCTTGACGCTGGTCTGGTCTGGGGCAGGGATGGAGATCTGATTCCCAGGACTGGAGATGAAGTCCCAGAGGCTTCCCTTACTCTTCTGTCCCCTCCCGAGTCTTTCACCCTGGTTAGCAGAGTGACTTAAAGGCACTCTGAGCTCCGCAGTGTAACCTTGTTAAATTTGATGGTGGGCTCAAAGGTCAGCCATTCATTTTGCGCAGGTTAAAATAATCTAATTAGCAAACTAATTAAAATTTATAGATAGGAGTACTTTACTGGTGCGCGCGTGTGTGTGTGCGCATGTGTGTGTGTGTGTGTGAGTCACTGTGTAACAGCTGAGTCAAGTTAACAATTATGAGGGCTTTCAGAACACATATCATCCTGTTTATAAATATTGCATTTTGTAATTGCATTTGTAATGTTTTGTATTTATTTTATTTGCATTACGAGCATGTACAGCATACTAATCAAAATATAAAACCACTTACACTTTGGGCACTTAAAAAAAAAAAAAAAGCAAATTACACCAAACACAAAATACAGCAAAACACTTAACAAGTATACCGTAATTAAAATATGTTGAGCAATACAGCCCAAAGTTCATCTCTTTACTTAATAAACCTGAGTGATAAACTCAGAGTTGCATCAGAGAGGCCAGCTATGTCCAGTTTTACAGCTCTGTAATGAGGGGGGAAGGGGGGCCTTGTGGTTCAGTGTGGCTTTCTATGCCCAGATAAGGCAAGTACCTCAAAGTGTCCTGCTTGCTAAAAAAGCAACCAGCATGGGACGATAAAGAAGGTGTCTGCCTGACAAGTCAAATCTCTCCAGAACAGCTGCTATAAATAGATGCCATTCCCAGCTGCCACTGAAACCCAGGACATGAAGTGACAACTTTTACTTTATCGTGCACAGTGAGTCTTCTCCTTGAAACCCAATGCAGCAGCTCTAGTGTAAGGTGGCCACTGACTAGCTGTCCAAGATTTACATATAGAGACAGCAGTAAAGATTTTATAAAGACTGTGACCAGCAAAGGTCCAAAAATAATGGACGCTATCCAGACAGCGTAAAACTAGTCAGCAATGAGTTTGAATTACAAAAAGAAAGAGTGTTTGTATTATTAGTAACAGTAGCATCTTGTAATAGTTGTGAATTCAGTTTGATTCTTTTTGATATGTTTGTCAAGCATTTTCTGTCAGGATCACGCTAATGCGTTCCAAAAATGTGAAGTATTAAGAAGGCAATCGTTTGCTTTTGATGTAAAGAACACAAGAAAAATAAAGACATCTCCCCCTCCTGGTGGGCAAATTTTACAGCAGATATAAAAAAAAAAGCATTAGCCCAGAAAGAAATTAAGGAGGAGGGTTGTGTTCTGGTTTGCATGTGTGTATAACCAAAGCGATCATTCATCATACCTCTCATTAGATTAAGGACAATGTATTCACTTTCCTTATCAGGGCATGTAAGAACCCCAAGGAAATGAAATCGAGCGTATAGGACCTCTAACCTCTGCAATAATACAACCTGGGGTTTCTGTGCCAATGCTTTTATCTGCTTTTTATAATGTAACTTTAACTCTATAATTAAACTTTGTTTTTTTTGTGTTACCGCCAAGGCTTGTCTGCTCCGTAATAAGACACAAAAATCTATTTTGCTGTTTTGCAAAGGGCAGCAAAAACAGGCCTGCTTGCTTCTGTGTTCCCCTCTGCGTTCATTTAGTCAGCTCGAAATTGAATTTATGTCTGGGGAAGGCCCTCATCAATTTATTATGCTCTTTTGAAGTTTATTAAAACCTTAAGCAAAAAAACAAAAAATCAGTACTAATGCTTTATCAGTTGATGAAATGTGGACCCCTTTTTGGCTGTTGTTGCGTTTTCTATTCTATTTTTTTAATAGAATTAGGCTTTGCGCACCTTCAGATTTGCACCTACAGATTGGGTTGGATTTCTTCTGAGGACTAAACGTTAAAAGTTTGCTTTCAAACTGAACTGACATTATTTTAAAATATAAAACGTATGCATTGTTTCATATTCTTTGAGTTTAAACTGTTGTATTGCCTGACTATTATTATTAGGAAACTTCCCAGTAGTTATGAAATAAATTAATAGAAATATGTTCGCTGACATTCAAATTGTGCTGCAAAGATCTAGCTTCTATTTGCAATAACCCAAAATGGAAATCGCTGTCTTTTCAGACAAATAGACGTTTCCCAAGGTGACTCGGTCATGGAGACTAACGGGCAGAAGGTCGGTTGTGTCAATCTCCAGTTTCAATTTAATCAAATAAGTATTCAAACTATTCTTTGTGTTTTCACCAGACCTTTATTTTAGATTGCGTTTACAATTAGCAACACCTGTCTGCTGGTAATTTCTGTTTTGTAACATCAGTGAATTGATACTTGAGACAGAGACCATTATTTTAACTAGGACTAGTTCTTCGTTTCTATTTTAATGATCCATATTGCCACTCTTTTACTCTATATCAATTCTGCTTGGGTTTCCCCCCCATAGGTGATTTATTGATTATTAATAACATGACTACATGCAATAAAAATACAGTGAAATAAGGACAGCAGATAATCAGGGTTATATAGTATTGAGATTCACCACTGAAGTAGAAGTAGCACCAATTTGCAAAGAAAGGAATATTTTGATGTTATATTTATTTTGAAAAGCAAAAACGAAGTGGTACTGCTGATCCAATCTGCAATATAGCAATCTCCAATGCAAACCTTGAACTTAATGTGAACTAATGATATATTATCATTCTGCAGTCATTCTAAATGCTTCTTGAATGTAAAACACTGAGTGCCTTGGTCTGCAGTTAAATGAGCACCTCTCATCATGACTGCAGTAGGTTTGGTTCATACAAAACAACGTGGAAATGAATTTATAAGATAACAAGCTAGCGTGACCAAATGCCATAACAACCGTTTTTTTGTTTTTTTTTAACTGTGCATTAAATTTAAAAGCACCTATATTGGAATCACATTTGCAAAAAAAAAAAAAAAAAAAAGTTCCTTGGTAATTACCATGGCAAATGTTCACTTCATTACGATAATGGCAGAGGAAAATCCATGCTCTCTATTGTTGTTTTTTCTTCCACACTAGTTTTTTCAAATGACAAATTACCCATGCAGTTAATCTGGAAATGATTTGTTTAAATAAATGAGAATGGATTGGGTTGTCGTGCCTGGGGATAGGATCCCAAATAATACACCTATCGGCTATGGTTGGGGTCTATATTATTCCAGCTGATTATTATTATTATTTTATATTAGAAGATAGAGAGAGAGAGAGAGAGAGAGAGAGAGAGAGAGAGAGAGAGAGAGAGAGAGAGAGAGAGAGCGAGAGAGAGAGAGACAGAGAGAGAGAAAGAGAGAGAGAGAGAGAGAGAGAGAGAGAGAGAGAGAGAGAGCGAGAGAGAGAGAGAGAGAGAGGTCAATGTAAGCTCATTTTTGCTGTGTGTTGGATCTTACTGCTTCATTAGCAATATTGACAAGCCTGTGATAAATTCTTTGTTTTTAGAAGCCTGTCTTCAGATCATTTATTAAAAGAGCCTATTAGCAGTTAGGAACCCCTGCAGTATAATTCATTGAGATAAAGTTTAAAGAGAACCGTGCAGTGGCGGCTGGTTCCTGGCTCTTGGCAGATCCACATCTCTGCACCCTTGAGCTCCTTGTACGACAGAAGTTAAGTGCCCATATGTCTGCCCATAGAGCAGTAAGGTTACCAGTGACTGCATGACTGTAAAAACTTGCAGGTAATATCAATCTTAACCTGTGGAACCACCGCCACTAATACAGAGATGCTGGCAGTTATAACATTCTACAGCTTTTGTGATGTCATAATGAAATGCTTGAATCGTGCAATGAAGAAACCCATGTGGGTTCCACTATAATATATAATGTTATATCATTGTTCTGCAGGTGTAGTAGCAGTGGATATACCCCAGTGTATGGACCTAAAGGTGCTCTCTTAGGACCTTAATGGTTGATTTGTGCTAAATATTGTATACGGTTTTTCATTGCAACGATTCACTGTATGTATTGCTTTTAGTGTTTCAGTGATCAATACTAACACATGAGCAATTATTATACAAGCAAAGGGCCACTTCTGTTTTGTAAGCAGTTTAACTTAGTGCCGTTAAAGATTACTGTATGGTCACTCACAGTCTGGGAATATAAGACTGCATCCTGAATCTAGTGCAGCCTTAGCTTTCAGTATACCGATTGTAACCTGGGATGTAAGTCAATCGTATTCTCTGATGATGTGAATTAAGTTTTCCTCTACTTTGCTGCTTACTTCCTGAAGCTTAAGTAGTACTCTTACAAAAAATCTATATATACTGGAAGATATTGTCAAATATACTGGAATAAATTGATATGTATTGGCATATATTTTAAAACACCCACTTCAAAATATATTTTACACATGGCTATATATATATATATATATATATATATATATATATATATATATATATATATATATATGTGTGTGTGTGTGTGTGTGTGTGTGTGTGTGCGTGTGTGTGTGTGTTTTGACATTTTATAAGATATTTAACTAGAATAGAATATCATAACATATTGTTTACCATTCCATCCCTGGACAGCCAATTTATAGCCAATAATAATTGAATGAACCCCAACTGTTACACTTTCTTGTGTTTCTTTCTTTCTTTGTGTGTGCGTGTCCGTGTGTGTGCGTGCTCGTGTGCTTGTGCGCGTGCATGTGCGCGTGTGTGTGCATGTGTGCGTGTGCGCGTGTGTGTGCATGTGTGTGTGTGTAAACGAAAGCCTGTTAAAGATGTAACTCATTCTTCAGGTCCTGTGCCTCTGTGTACAGCTCTGCCTTGCAGTCCTGCTGTCCGTGAGCCCCAGAATGCTTTGCTAAAGCTGGTAAAATGGAACCAAATCAACTGTTCAATGGATTTGGTCCCCTTCAACCAGCTGTAGCTGTGCATTGATCGCCCTGCTCTCTGACGCCAGGAGGGTCTGGAGGGTAGAGCACCACAAGCCTGGAGGCTGAAGACAAACAGCCTGCAAGACGTTGTCGATAAGGACATTATGATGGCTGGCATCTTCACATCCATCATCGCTGGTCTCAACTGGTGGGCTGAGCCCAGGTTGTTATGTGGTCCCGGTCAATGCTGTGTAACTGATAGTATTAATCTTGACCTCACTGCCTTATTGATCTGGAGTGTAATTTACCGTTCTGTATCCCAACAGGAGATGGCTTGAATGGGTATGTGCATGTGAACTAAATGTTTCAATTGGGCACTTCTCACGCCCCTTTTTTTCTTTTTCAATGCAGGTAGGTGGGGTTTTCTTTTTAGTTTTGTTTGTTTTTTGGTTTTTTTAAAACGTACGCTTTAAATAAATAAATTGCATTCCTTTTTATGAATTTTAAGTTTGTGTCAAATCAATAAATATGAATTGAGTTCATAAACTATTGAAGTCTGTTGAGTATTTATTTATGCTGTGTTTTATGACTCTTTGCATAAAAGCGAATTCCCCCACTGTGATGTCCTTTCTGTCATCGATTAATAAAAAATAAAAAAAAATCCAACAATGCATTTGCACAACAACTGCCCAGAAATGTAATGGGGAATTCTTCAGGATGAAATCATTCGGAATCAATGACAATTATATTTATGCTTGCTAATTAGCAAAATACGTCATTCAAAGAAGATTGTGGCCACGAATATCTAAAACAAACAAAAAGAAAGCGAGATTGTGATGAAATAGGATCCTCAGATTGAGGAAGGTGGTTCCTCATTTACAGTGGGGTATTATGGGGTTATTGTGGGGGCGGATTGACCCAACACAACCCCACAGTGCACAGCACTTTGCATTGAATTAATACTTAACGGAATATTACCTTAATATGACTAATTTTATATTAATATGACTAATTTTTTTGCTGGAACAAGTATCCTCCAGACGATCCCAAATTGGCAGGACATGCTTTGGCTTAACTAGGAATTGTAGTGCTATACCCCACTCTATACCCCACTCTATACCCCACTCTATACCCCACTCTATACCCCCCCTCATCCATCCTCTTGGTTTAAGACAGATCAACATGTCGGCCCAGTGGCCCAGTGGCTAATACTATTTCCATGTGAAGTTTGGTAATGAGAATTGATGCAATGGTAATGAGCTAAGGTAAATCGCTGGCTTTCTCATGTGATAATGATCGGTGTAAAACTAACCTCAGTGTCATCCTCCCCGAACTTCACAGCAGCCCTGAAGATATGCAACACCTACAGTACCAGCATAAACCCATGGAAAACATTGCTTTTATGATTGCATTTCTAATCGAAAAACACAGTAACGGTAACCTACAGGTCAGTTTTTAATTAAAAGTCATGTGTATGGCAGTGTAGGGGGACCCTATAAAAAAACAACAAATAAAGGGTTCAATTGTCTGTGCAGGACCTCAGCTTCCCTGAATGAGAATGCTAGCAATGTGAGGGAAGCTGAGGTCTGGGATTGGACAGGCAGTTGTTGGTGAGATCTACATGCCTGGCCAGACCAGTAGATGAAAGACCAGGACTCCTCTTCAGTCAGGGAGAGTAGGAGGGCGTAGCAGTACCTGTGATCAAGAAATACGTTTTTGTTTTTTGAGACTGGGGTTGGTTAAACTATAAAAGCACATTTGGTCTCCTCACAAAAAAAAAACAACTATTTTATATCAGGATGATATGTCGTTCAATCTTTGCACTATGTTTAAAAAGGTTGGATTTAAGATACGTCATTAATTCATTTTTAGATGTGCTGTTACTATCAGCTGATCTGTGCAAATGCATGCGAGCCTGACGTGTGTATTGAATGGGAGTTCTGGATGGACTGAGGCCAATATAACAAGAGTTTAAAATACAAGAAAAATCTGCATTTTATCAAACCATCTGCTTCATTTTGATCAATGCAAATCAAAACACAGAACAGAACAACACTTCTTTCCCTTAGTGGAAAGCAGATAAAAGTCTTCAAGATGTCTTTAATGTGTCTTTGAAGACAACATCAAACCATTCTGAACTGTACAGCGTATTTTAAAGACCTAATGGTGTACCTAATTAACACATGTCAGCCGTGAATTCGGCCATTAACGAAGTCTTTAATTATTAAAGACCATTGGAATATTTTTGACACGATCCATTCTGTTTCTGTGAGGGTCATTGACCCTACGCTGTACAGCCACACTGCATGCAGCACTAGCACGCTCCCTCTAGACTTTCCAACACAAGCATCAAGCGTCAAGAAGGAAATAAACTACAAAAATGACAGTTGAATAGTTAAGCTAATTAGCTGTTATTCAGAGGTGTTTGAAGCAGACCAGCTGTTTTACAAACACTGGGTAAGGATTTACCAGCTGAAAAATGATCTTTTCAAGCAGTGTTGGCCTGGTTGTTCTCTCACACTAACTACACTGTTTCCACTCGGTTGGTAGAAAAAAACATTACCTGAGGATTTAGTGTAATTTAATGCAGCAAAAGAGGTGGAAAACGTAATTACTTGACATAAAGGTCTCCTATAATTAAATAAATCAATTAGTTACCACCTCCAGCAGCACCAATGTTTTATTATCAAACTGCCTAATGGCACTACATAAACTAATTGATTCCTCACCAGTCCAGCTTTAGCACAACCAAAGACACAGTTACTAAACAGTAGACATTTCATTCTGTCATAAAAAATGCTACCGTTTTGTCCGTGATAAGGAACACACAGTAAGCTTTTTTTAAGTAGTAGTTATCCCAATGCAGCAGGCATTACTTGCACGATGGTGTGGTGTATTATTGCTATTATGGACCATGTGTACATGAAGAAAATTGAATGAAGTTTTTTGAAGGGGGAATAAATATCGTATGTGAGTTGTGTTGTGTGGAAAATCGCTTGCATTTGAGCTCCCTATGAATGGTTTGCAGTTCTGTTTCAGGTGAGCACAGCGTGTCCTTTCTGGTGTGCTTTGCAGGCCAGCACTGTAAATACAATTATAAAAAATGTGCTGGTCACTCGTGTGGAACAAGAGCAGGAAATTCATCTTCATCACAGCCCCCCCCCCCCCCCCCCCCCCAGCGGGTCCAGTGAACCCCTGGTGGCTACAGGATTGCAGAACCTCCATTTCCACCACTCTATTAATATGTTTAAAGATATATGAAAGCATATGGAACACATAATCCTCTTTCTTATTGGGTTTCCCTGACAGGTCTCTGATAAAAATTACCAATAAATATAATAAGCTGCCTGCATCTTTCTTTCTCAGTGAAATATGGCACCCGCGAGGATATTTGTCATTGAGCCCAATGGTTGGGCCGATCACACAAGTTATCTGCTTTGTGCTCTTCCCAGCAGGCTCTCTCTCTCTCTCTCTCTCTCTCTCTCTCTCTCTCTCTCTCTCTCTCTCTCTCTCTCTCTCTCTCTCTCTCTCTCTCTACCTCCCCCCCTCTCTCTCTACCTCCCCCCCTCTCTCTCTGTCTCTCTTGGTCGCTCTTTTGTCTCAGCATCAGCAGCATTAGCAAGGCCCTGTCTTTGACACCATTCAACTAACTACTCCACTTAGAACATGGTCATAAATCTGGCTGCCTTCATCTGTGAACTAGCATGCTGAGAATCCCAAAGCAGGAAAGAATGTCCATACTGTACACTGTCAAAAAAAGAAACAACTGCCCCAGCACTGTCGATAAGGGGGCAGGCCACCCAGGACGGCAATGAATTCAGCCTGCAAAATAATCACGTCTATCCCATCAGAGGAGTCTTTTCTGTGGTTTGGATTTGAATACAGAAGTGCCTGCTATCATCTCTCTAGCTAAGCCTGCCTTGCACATTGTGACTAAAACTATTTACTTATGACATTAAACAGGGATGTGAAGGGCAGCCAATTTACACAAAAGTACGTGCAGGGGTGTCCAACTAGATAGATATATAGATACTGTGCAGCTGTATAAATAATCCCTTATGCACTCATATATATATATATATATATATATATATATATATATATATATATATATATATATATATATATATATATATATACAGTATATGTACTCTCCCTTTTCTGTCCTTGTCTTTCTTACTGGCATGTTGTTACTGGCATGTTGTTGCATGGAATACATGCATCTGTAAATACAATGAATTTTTCCAACTTCTAACCTTCTCTAAAATAGTCGGAAAAGGTTTTGTGAATAGCAGTTTTTTTGAATCAATAGAAACCCATGCTTGAAAATACCAATACACAAACAATACAATTAATAAAAAAACAAAGGCTACACATCCACCGTTAAAGAACCCCAAGTATATATTTGAAGTGCCCACAATGAAGAGGTGTGCAGTACGTATTATTATAATAATAGGTAGTTAGAGTGTGACATGCAGTTGAGAGTACACCAGGAGAGGATCTTTCCAGTGACAACAAGTGGGAGAGAAGATTGAGACGTGGTACAGATTGAAGTGTGAAGAACACATTGAAAGGGTGAGAGTGTGGAAGTAGGTCATCCAGACTAGGCCAGTATCCAGGGAAGGTTTCCTTTGCTGAGTGCAAAGGAGAGGTAATCGAGCAGGAAGGTCAATTGCAAAGTTAAGTTCTGGACCCAGGACGATGCCAGAAGTGTCTTCTCAGAGACGTGAGCTGCAGATAGCGCCCGGCCCAGCGCTAACGACGCAAGTTATAAAGAAGTGCTAGCAGTGAGGGGGGAGCCAAACCAAACGTTCTTGTGTTTTACTGGGACAGATCTTGATTGCACTGTAAGAACTCTTGTGCAGTTTTGAATGTTTTGGGAATAACGCCCTGCATACCTACCTAATCTAATTTATGAAATGCTGGAATTCTACAATACAATATACAGTCTGACTTCCAGTTTTTATTAATAATATACATTATTTCCCATAAAGCTATATATTTATACAGTATGGTTTCCAGCAACCTCACTGACAAACGGCTAGACTCTTCGAGCGATTTACTGTAAATCATAATTAGCGAGGTGGGGTGGGTCTTTATGTTTTTGTACCCAGTGAAGTTCCCATACCACAACTAAACAACCCTATTAATGATTTGGAGTAAAACGCTTTGGGAATGTAGCCCAGTGACACTTCATGTCAAAGTGTTTGTCTGATTGAATTACAGTTTCTTTTTGGTTTCACTGAATACCTCATTGATTGAGTGTTTAAAGTTATGGGTAAGCAGTGTCTGTATGCATTCCTCCTTTTGCTAAACCAACCAGACACTGTTTATTTATTTATACAGCATCTAGTATATTATTTAGTAAGAGTTTGATTTGTTTTGCCCTAATGGTTTTTTCCTAAATAGCCTGTGAAGAACATTGCATGCTTTTATACAAGAAAAAAGTATTCAGGTAGCAGAAAAAGAGAGTACTGAAAAAGACTGAATTCACATGAACAGTACCCTTAAAGAACATTCCAATCTTTTTTTTTTATTTTTTACATTTTATTTAATGTCTCATTAATTAATAATTAACCGCAATTACAGCTTTATAACATGGAACTGCGTGATTGCAAAATGGACTTACCGCAACACTGCAGTCTTATGTCTGTCGGTAATTGAATGTTAATTTGAGTTCATAATAATTCATTAATCATCTAAAAATAATTGGAAGATAGCATACAGTACCACATAATTTAATCAAGTAAATGTTGTTGTGTTTGTTTTTTTAATAGGGAAGCAAATCTTTAAATGAAATCAATCTACTATCCTATTATTATTATTATTATTATTATTATTATTATTATTATTATTATTATTATTATTATTATTATTGTAAATAGTTTATTTTATATGTTATTGTTACTATTATTGTTATTATTTCATCATTTAAAGGTCATTATTTTCTTATATATTATATTAAAACGTTTACTCTATAAACAGGATCATCTCTTTTTGCTTGAATACTTCCTGTGTCAAGTTGTGAAGAGTAAATAAAGATTGTGGACATTCAAAATGAACTGTAAATGCGCACTACAAACAAAGCGAATGATTCTAGTGAAGTGTTTGGAAAGCACTGTGCTGGTAACATTGCCAGCGTTGACATTCTGAAGCCAGCGTGCTATTCCTATGATCGGATCTCAGAAGGCACTCCTCCTGGGACTGTAGGAAGTGTGCAGGATTGTCAGTCTCCAGGAGGATTTGAATCCACGATTAGCTTAAAGTGGGGAAAAAATTACAAGCTGGATAATATCAATGAAATAATTCAAGTTGCAGAATCGAGGATTAGGCTAAGTGCTTGTCTGTTAAAAGGGATGTGATTGAGTCTACAGCTTGCAAATGCCTCATGGTTAAAATCCTTCTCCCCCAAGCCTGATCCACTGCTGGACATTTGCTGTCTGATACTTAACCAGTTCAAGACCATTCTGAAGTTTATGAGTGGACCGTGTGCTTGTACTTGACTTGGTGCATGCTAATCTTTATCATTTGGGTTTCAATGTACAGCACACACAATCTGAACTCTTTGTATGTTGTTAAATCAATTTACCTAATAGTGACGCCATCAAACATAAAATAAAACGTGACTTGTACAGCAATATATAACCCTACAGGCTTTATTAGTCAAATAAAGTAATTCATATTTATAAACAAACATATTTTTTCTTGCTAAATATAAACATATTCTCAAAGGGCTGGGTTAGTTACTCATGTTTCAAATGTCCAACTAGTCCCACTTGGCTTCAGCTAATAAATGACTGTACCCAACAAAATGTTTAAAAGAAGAATCTTGCAAAACCTCTTGTGTGTTAGATTGCTATAAACAACATAGCCATGAATTACAATGACTTTGCAATGCACAAACTATAATTCCTCTAGCGGAGGTGTGCACAGAGCCAAACCTCAAATCAAAACACATTTGCTGGCCTTTTTTGGTTGGTTCAGGTGCTTGCAAATTATATGGTTCTGACTGGCTCTGTCGTGCTGATTGAGAACTCCCTGCTTGAAGAATTACATTTAGAACATGGGTCAGGGTGCAAGGGTAGATCCAGCCTGGGAAAATGCCCACACAGTAACGTTTAAATTAGCTAACAGTACTGGCTCAAAGGCACTGATTGGTTCACTTTCTTTAAGGCAGCAACCTACAATGACATACACAGCACATAATATAAGGACATGTGCATTTAGAAAATTAACCACAGCAGCCTTTTAAAAATGACCAAAGTCCTCTGGGCTCTGAAAGTCAGGTTACAGGTCATTTCAATTGATGCCTTCTGCTGAGTAAGCAAAAAAAAAAAAAGGATTTACCAATTGCTGAATTAATGAGATCTGACACACAGGGGGCAGTAAGTCCCTCAGCCCTCTTAATAAGGATTTTAAACCTGCTAACACCATGGAACAGAGGCCAGGAGACCACTGGAGCAGGAGGAATCACAGAGCATCCCATTTCTCTGGAGGTCACCTAACACCTAACATGGAGCAGAGAGGTGGAGAGGGCTGGCTGGATGCCTCTTCCGGATGTATTATGCCCGGTTGTGAGTTGCAGGTAGCAGACACAAAGCTACTGATTGAAGGGAGAAGGTACAGGATAAATTCACTGAACGCTTTTAATTCATAGGCAAACGTTTCGACTTCAAGTCTTTGTGAATGTCTTCAATGTTGGCCAAGGATGTAGCCAAACCTTTTGACTTGTACTGGAACCCAGTTAGGACACATACATACACATAAGCATATATGCAGTATATATAATACATCATGTATGTAACTTGTTTCACACAGGATCCCTAGATAAACTCTAATGATTCATGAATTCTTCCTGTCTAAAAGGCCAACAAATCTCCAGCCATCTCACACAGATACACACAGGCTGTGCTTAGACCACGTTGTGTGTTTGCTTGTCCTTGAGCTGATCGAGGTAACCTCTCTACAGAGAAATGTGACCGGGAATGATATGAATAGCACAAAGGGAAAAGCTTTCACAGATTCCATATTCCATTGTGATGACCTACAGAGCCACGATTAAAATTAGACCTCACCCTTACATGTCGAGGGGACTAATACAAAAAATAAGAGGGGGGCTTTTATTAAAATATCCATTTCTATTCTATAGCGTTTTACAGATAATAACAGTTTGTTAATGTATATTGCAGGAACTTGTTTCTTTGATAAAAACAAATGGCTGAAAGTAATAGCCTGCCAAGGTAAAAAAAAGGTCAGCGTTAAAATGCTCCTAACCAAATTTCATCATTCAGCTTGTCACCGGTGTCAGATCGAGCCTTTTTAATTCCCAGATGAATCTTAAAATATAATGAGTAAAGATTTGAACAAAGATGAAGGACTTTGCCGACCTCCAGGGAAAGGACAAAGCTAGAATTCTCAAGCCTTAACCCCTTCAGAAAGGCTCACATCAATCAAACCATAACCCCTTCGGAAAGACTCACATCAATCAAACCTTAACCCCTTCGGAAAGGCTCACATCAATCAAACCTTAACCCCTTCGGAAAGGCTCACATCAATCAAACCTTAACCCCTTCGGAAAGGCTCACATCAATCAAACCTTAACCCCTTCGGAAAGGTTCACATCAATCAAACCTTAACCCCTTCGGAAAGGCTTACATCAATCAAACCTTAACCCCTTCGGAAAGGCTCACATCAATCAAACCTTAACCCCTTCGGAAAGGCTCACATCAATCAAACCTTAACCCCTTCGGAGAGGATCACATCAATCAAACCTTAACCCCTTCGGAAAGGCTCACATCAATCAAACCTTAACCCCTTCGGAAAGGCTCACATCAATCAAACCTTAACCCCTTCGGAAAGGCTCACATCAATCAAACCTTAACCACTTCGGAAAGGCTCACATCAATCAAATCTTAACCCCTTCGGAAAGGCTCACATCAATCAAACCTTAACCCCTTCGGAGAGGATCACATCAATCAAACCTTAACCCCTTCGGAGAGGATCACATCAATCAAACCTTAACCCCTTCGGAAAGGCTCACATCAATCAAACCTTAACCCCTTCGGAAAGGCTCACATCAATCAAACCTTAACCCCTTCGGAAAGGCTCACATCAATCAAACCTTAACCCCTTCGGAAAGACTCACATCAATCAAACCTTAACCACTTCGGAAAGGCTCACATCAATCAAACCTTAACCCCTTCGGAAAGGCTCACATCAATCAAACCTTAACCCCTTCGGAGAGGATCACATCAATCAAACCTTAACCCCTTCGGAAAGGCTCACATCAATCAAACCTTAACCACTTCGGAAAGGCTCACATCAATCAAACCTTAACCCCTTCGGAGAGGATCACATCAATCAAACCTTAACCCCTTCGGAGAGGATCACATCAATCAAACCTTAACCCCTTCGGAGAGGATCACATCAATCAAACCTTAACCCCTTCGGAAAGGCTCACATCAATCAAACCTTAACCCCTTCGGAAAGGTTCACATCAATCAAACCTTAACCCCTTCGGAAAGGCTTACATCAATCAAACCTTAACCCCTTCGGAAAGGCTCACATCAATCAAACCTTAACCCCTTCGGAAAGGCTCACATCAATCAAACCTTAACCCCTTCGGAAAGGATCACATCAATCAAACCTTAACCCCTTCGGAAAGGCTCACATCAATCAAACCTTAACCCCTTCGGAAAGGCTCACATCAATCAAACCTTAACCCCTTCGGAAAGGCTCACATCAATCAAACCTTAACCACTTCGGAAAGGCTCACATCAATCAAATCTTAACCCCTTCGGAAAGGCTCACATCAATCAAACCTTAACCCCTTCGGAGAGGATCACATCAATCAAACCTTAACCCCTTCGGAGAGGATCACATCAATCAAACCTTAACCCCTTCGGAAAGGCTCACATCAATCAAACCTTAACCCCTTCGGAAAGGCTCACATCAATCAAACCTTAACCCCTTCGGAAAGGCTCACATCAATCAAACCTTAACCCCTTCAGAAAGACTCACATCAATCAAACCTTAACCACTTCGGAAAGGCTCACATCAATCAAACCTTAACCCCTTCGGAAAGGCTCACATCAATCAAACCTTAACCCCTTCGGAGAGGATCACATCAATCAAACCTTAACCCCTTCGGAAAGGCTCACATCAATCAAACCTTAACCACTTCGGAAAGGCTCACATCAATCAAACCTTAACCCCTTCGGAGAGGATCACATCAATCAAACCTTAACCCCTTCGGAGAGGATCACATCAATCAAACCTTAACCCCTTCGGAGAGGATCACATCAATCAAACCTTAACCCCTTCGGAAAGGCTCACATCAATCAAACCTTAACCCCTTCGGAAAGGCTCACATCAATCAAACCTCAACCCCTTCGGAAAGGCTCAATTCAATCAAACCTTAACCCCTTCGGAAAGGTTCACATCAATCAAACCTTAACCCCTTCGGAAAGGCTTACATCAATCAAACCATAACCCCTTCGGAAAGGCTCACATCAATCAAACCTTAACCCCTTCGGAAAGGCTCACATCAATCAAACCTTAACCTCTTCGGAAAGGCTCACATCAATCAAACCTTAACCCCTTCGGAAAGGCTCACATCAATCAAACCTTAACCACTTCGGAAAGGCTCACATCAATCAAACCTTAACCCCTTCGGAAAGGCTCACATCAAGGGCTTTAGCCTGGGAGAGGATTCCCGTCCCAGGAAGATGAGGTGGGCAAGCTGGGTCAAAGTCTATTGACAATGCATTAAGTCTTGGGTCTGGAAGCTACTAGTACAATTACTATTATGGGTGTTAATAATAATAATAATAATAATAATAATAATAATAATATATGCAGAAAATGGTAAAGCATATACTGATCAATCCTCGATTATCAGTTTTTTCCACCTTGACCCTGCTATTATTCCTCAGACAGCCACCATGACACTTGCCACCTAAAGTAGTTATTCTAGAAAAGCTGCCTTTTTATAGTCTTTGCCTTTCACATTGATTCTCTGCCTTTCAATGAAAGTTAAGGGTCTGTTTCTGAGCATCGTACACTACATTATGATTTACTTCATGCTCATTCAATAGAGAATCAAGTCACTATTGTAAAAAGCTCAGAAATGTTTCTGTTAAACGAACATTGAATACATTTCGGTTTTTGTTTTACAATTATGAAAATAATAAATACATCAAGACTTCAAGTAGACTGAACAGGTGGTGTCTGGTACTTGACATCAAAAGGCAGGGGTCCAAAGGCTTTGCCCTACTGTGTGCATGTAAAACACATCAGCCTTTCTTTGTCATCCTTTCAGGCTTGTCCTCAGCCGTCCTTTGACATGGTGCACCTGTACTGCATTGTACTCCTGCCAGGGTGGTTCCACAGGAGGGCTCGCAGCTGCACTAGCCTCACCTCCAGCACCAAAGACACGGCCGCGAGTGCAGCAGGAGCAGCATGCATCGCAGCAGACAGAGCCTCAGCTACCTCCCAGCAACAGCGCAAGGTCGAAACCCACTCCCAGCATTAAAGTGCTTGTGCCTTCGGGGAGTGCTGAGCCTAACGAAGTGTGAAATTCACACTCCTGAAAACAAGGTTCTTCTTCACACGTGAAGTGCTTATACACCAGGACATGAGATACTGTGGCAATCATTCCTGTCTGAAGAGGAAAGCGCAGTACCTGTGCTGTGCAATCAAAAGAAGAGAAGTGTGCTGTGCGGGTGCTTAGGTAGGGGAGTGCAATACATGCACACCCTCAGGGAGCTTCACTATAGCCATAATGTCTATCGCTACAACTAGACACTAAAGGATACATTCTCAAAGCTATTTTCTCCAAATCGGCATTAGCACAATTTTTTTTTCTGAATGGGAAAAAAACATAAATTAAACTTCTAAAACGAATAAGAAATGACTTCATACTTCAGTCAAACCCTTGAATTAAAAGTCTTAGTTGTTTATATCTGGTTTGGTAACTTGATGGGTGTGTTTCTCCTTTCTGAAAAGGAAAAAGAAATTGTGCTATTGAAGAATTTGAGTAAATACCTTTGAGAATTTAGCCCTAAGTAGATAGGAACTGGAGTACTCTGAACCTTTGAGACTTCAGGTATGGTAAGTGTGGTGGAAAGAATGCGAACTAATGCAAATGTCAAGTACATGCATGACTGACAATTAAGCAAATCTGCCAAACCAAATACCTAGCAATCCTGAATGGAGGGTACCGTAGGAATAGACTAGCTAACTGCATAATGTGAAAAATATATATATATATTAATCCAACTCAGTCTCTCCTCTGCTGTTTCACATTCAATATCCCCACTCAGCTTCTGTAGCTGTATAGTGTCATTAAACTAGAGAACAACTAGGATCAATACCACACTGCCAGTAACTTCAAAATGAAGTAAAGCTTTCTAATACTAAACCTCTGTGCTTTAAAAATGGATTTCATTAGCAGAACAATGTTATTTCGAGACGATTTCTTGTAAAGAAGAACTCTGTATGATTATTGCACAGTGCATTGTAATGGGAAACAGACTCCAATAATCCTTGTTCATCAAGATAACTCCTCACCAGGCTTTGAATTGTATTCATCATGGTTTTGAACTTTGGTAAGAAGCATGCACTGGGTTTGCATGTGGAGCACTGCCTGTGGATCGGTCTTGCAAAAGCTGCTCCTTGGAGAAAGAGCAAGGAGGAGGAGGAGGAGGAGGAGGAGGAGGAGGGGGTAATCAATCGATCAGCAGTCTGTTTTTTCTGAAGAAACCGTTTTGAAAGATGCACTGGTAACAGGGTCAAAACGAGTCAGCTTTAATGAGGCAGTGTACAAAGGTTCAGAGCAAAGTTAAAACAAGAGGCTGGACTCTGCAGAACTTAAAAAGAATGGATGATGTCGGATACAAAAAATGACTTATTATAATGCAGGTACTGTGTAACCACAATGGACAATAAAAATCAGAAACATCTGATGCCTGAGAGGATTTTGTTATTGGTCATGTTCTTGTTTGAAAAAAAAAAAGCTGTATGCAAAATAAAATTAAAAAATGCAGTATAAGTACCTGTCATAGATTTAAAATGTTACAATTACATTTCCAATATTGCACATGCTTTTCAGACACACCAGATATACTGTAGTTTGATTTTCACAAACTACAATTTAATCCTGGCAGGTAAACTATCAGAAAGTATTGTCAAAGACTTGAATAGTCCAGTTAATATATAAGTACCCAGGGGCTAAGGAGAGTGTAAAACCCTGCCTTTATTTTTTAACATTGTCTCCTAAGAACAGGAAAAAAAAAAGATTTGTTAGGGAGATAATGATCCTTTTAGCTACGGGAGGATAATGTACCTTCAAATTGACAATCTTCACTGCAGAAGAAATCATGCAACCCTTTTATGCCAAAATGGAAAAAAGGCGGCTCATTGTCATGTCCCGACTTAAAGTGAATTCTTCCAATAAAATACATAAACCACAGCCATCCTTCATGACCGCCATTTCAGTCCCTGAGATAAGCTTAATAGGAAGGAGGTATCTCCATAAATGACTCCCTTTGGTTAGACTGCCACCGACTGCGACGTTGACAATTAAAGCTGTAAATAAACTTAATGTACACGTCTAGTATCTTTATAGAGGTTGTGTAATTACGGTATTGTTCCATATAGCTATTCCCAGTAAAGGAGCAGATAAGATGTTGTCTGGCTCTAATGATCATTGAGGTTTCTGTAATGCTTTGCCCCGGCTGTCTTGGAATGATGGAATATTCATTTAGCTATTAACCTGGATCTGCTACGGACATATAGCAGAAATACAAAAATATGTTTCAAATTACTGAAAACTCTTAAGAAAAATCAATAAGTTATTTAAGGATGCAAAAAAAATGGATCTTGCAATTCCCAAACTACCGTCTTGACATTCGTACAAAAGGATCAGACACAGCTGAACAAGCAGTGATTGAAATGCTTATTGCCTCCTCTCAGCAGTAAGCTTCTGCAGTAATAGAAGTTTCTCCTTTCCCTAAACCAAACTAATGCCGCGTTTCTATCTATACAGTGAAACCAGTGTGTAAAACTCATCGTCACCCCGTTCCAATACCAAACTGGGTCTTCCACCAGTTCAATCTTGACCAGGGGTCACAAATGGAAATTAGATAAAGGGGCATTCAGAACAGAAAATAGGAGGCACTTTTTTACACAGAGAATTGTGAGGGTCTGGAACCAACTCCGCAGTAATGTTGTTGAAGCTGACACCCTGGGATCCTTTAAGAAGCTGCTTGATGAGATTCTGAGATCAATAAGCTACTAACAACCAAACAAGCAAGATGGGCTGAATGGCCTACTCTCGTTTGTAAACGTTCTTATGTTCTTATGTTCTTAATCTGCAGAGTGCAATCAAACATTACAAAGTCCAAAGCTTGACTGTTTCACCTCTTAGTATAGTTGCCCTTTATACATGAATTCACCTACCTACAATATTTCGCCTGAGAAGATGATTGATTCACTTTTTTCTGGAGTCCTAGGTTTTAAAAAACGCCTTTGGTTCCCTGCCCACTGGATGCTCTTTAGGTATCTTCTTCCATCAGTGTGGCTGAGGGGGATAGAGTTCTAGCAGCACTCCTAACAGGGAATGACTACAATACAATGGAAACCAGTTTGATCTGATACTTAGAGTAACAAGGGGGGGTTGATATCAAGCTGCTTTCAAGACTCTCCCAGTGGCAGAGGGAAGCACTTTGTATTTTTAGCTTAGGGGTTATAGGTGAGCCTGGGTCAGCCAACATTCAGCCTTGACCCTGAATAGAGGGACAATATCCTACTCGTGCAGAACAGTGAAGTATACTCCGGGAAAAGCTGCCCTAGAGAAAGCAAACAGGAGAAAAATCAATAAAGAGCTAAAGTGAAAAATCACTGCACATTTTGCCTTTTCGCTTTCAATTCCTGGCTATCTGTAGAGCTCATAAGTCTGCAGTTACTGCACACTGTTTCCAGTCCATTGGAAGCACGACAGGTTTAAGTAATTCTGTGTGTCGCACAATCAAACTCCTTGTCAATCTTTTCATAAATACAATAAACCATTTTATCGCAGTCCCTAGAAACTTGCAATTTTCCCACTAAACTGTCCCTCTGGCAAGAAAAAAAACCAGCACAATAAATGAGTCCGGGATCGCAGGCCTGTTTTACACAGCGGAGAATCAGATGTCCAATTTGACCTTGATAGAGTAAAATCATTATTCGCTCCCTCTGGGCTTCCCTTCTAGGAAGTAGTGGGTGATGGGCCTTGAATCTATTATACCTTCTGTTGTCTGGTGCTCGGAGTGTGCCTGCCTGCAGCGCCATACCTGCACACTCAGGTGGCTCATTTTTATCAGGAGATAACTGAGATGCAGCACTGGATATCGATCTGGTTTTCAGCATGAACGTTTTGGTTTTGTTCACAAGTGTGAAAGTGGAAAAAGAATGGTGGTGTCGTCACACAACTGTATGATGACTACAAATACAAAGACGGCTGTATGATGCTTACAAATATGATGATTACAAATACAAAGCGATGATAAACAAGAAGAAGAACACATTAGCTAAGATAGCTGCGATATCTCAGACCCCTTCCAAATTGCTCTAATTACCATCAAATGCAATATTTGTTTCCGCACATTTGCCATAATTTCATACCAAGGCACAGTATGACAGTACAACAGCAACATTGCGCTTGTCAGCCAAACATCTGATTAAAAAGAAAACCTTTACTTTGCCCAAGGATGTTGACTCACCCGGGAGCGTAGACAGCACTGGAGCATACCATTGTATGATGGGACTGCAAAAATAAAACGCTGTGGACACATATGATGTGGAAAGTGAGCAGCTCTACCAAACTTCCTTGCGAAGAAATAAAACACCCACATACTGTACGTTATCAAGTTTGAAACAATTACACACTAGATAGAGTTAATTCTGAAAGGGTTGTCACTTTCTGACCATTACAGGAGCAGTTTAGGCTCCCTACAGCCTGACAATTATGTTTAATATTAGTTGTGTCACATCATGTTCTGTAAATCAGGCTTACAGCCTGTTCTAGAGCTATCCGAACAGCAGATGCTAAGGATCTCGTCTGAGTGATTTTTAAAGGTTTAGCATTTTCAGAAAAGTTTAAAAAGACTTTAACTGATCAAATAAAACGCACAATGTTCCCTGATTAACTTGTACGAAATCCAAGTCTTTTATGGTATAATCGTCGGGTATAACTATAAATTAAAAATGCACTAATAAAAACGTATAATTCCCAGATGGACAATAATGACGACACTTCAGAGGAAATAATCAAGAAGTTATGTGCTAAGCAATTTTTTCCCTTGAACACCTGCTATGAGCGATAAATCATCCTACAGTGTATGGAGGAGCGGAGCTTATCCAGTTGAGGAGCATTCGGCCATTTCAACTTTCAGCTTAAACGCTGAGGTCTGAGCCAGCTACAGACTGTATGAGACGGAGCCCCCTCACATGGGATGATTCCCTTAGTTTAATGTCACCTCTCCACCTCTACCAAACCAACAGGTTGGTTCAACAAGCTAAACTAAAAACATAAAACCAAGCAAGTTAACTTTTATGGAAGTGAGGTGGAAAGCACATCCTAAATGCACAAAAAAACAGCCGACAATTAATTAAGCTTTTAAAAATGATACCAGCTCATGCAGTTAGCAGAGGGAAAGTGCAGATATTTATTTTGATTCCGTTAACACAATACTTGTGATATATTACCTTTGTCATAGATTTGGATGTAGTTGTCTACCCAATGAGGTTGAGTGGTTGATCTCGGTACTGTACTGGACATGGAGAGAACATGCATGCCTAGAGTTAGGGTTCGGATTGAGCACTTTTATTTAGGTTTAGATCTTCCTGCCAACAAAACGCTTGCATTTACATTATTTAACACCCAAACCACAAGGATCACAGCGCTGGAATGTCAAGCCCTTGGGGTTCAGGCAGTCTGTAAGGAACTGTATCAGAGCTCAGGTTTTACACCACGTTTAACAGCATTACACATTTAAATATACATGCTGCAGATGCTGGATTTGAGGGATAAAGCTGGAGGCGCATTACTCGAATCAGTGGTGTTGCAAGGATATTGTCGTCCCCAACTCTTTAAGTGCTGCCTAATAAATGCATTAATAATAAATCATTGAGCAGCTTATAAACTGATAATGTTTGTGGTGGGTTTTTATTTTGCACAGGTCCGCGATGCTGGACACATACCATCCTGCTATCTGCTGCCTTATTCTGGATCATGTAATCGTTTGATTTGTTGATCTGACCCCACTTAATTCAATGAAATAAGAAACACCGTGACAGCAATGCTGAATGGATTTTCAATACACTGCATCTGATGTAATAAGTTTAGGGGTAACCTTTTGCAACTCTTTCGTAGCTTTCTGCTGCTTATGAATAGAAATGACCTGACTCCAGTCGAAAGAATGCCCACCTCCCCCCACGCTCCAAAATTAGCCTGCATTTTAAAACATTATTACAGAGAGTGAATCAACGCAATGTCAAAATCAATAATCGCTTTACAACGTTTGATTCCTTCAGCAGCCATAAAGTTTATATCCCAGTAGCAACCCCCCCCACCCCCCACCCCCGAACTCAATTGAAACTGTGTCTTTGAAAGGGATGACTTCATTTACATTTGAGAAATCTTGAGAATTCTTAAAGGACTTGCATTTGTAAATGGTCCAGTGACAGCTGTGGCAGAGTAACCTCAGACGGACGTGCAATTCTCTGTTTTAATATATGCTTGTATTTTCCTTGTTTAGCAGTGGATGGGTTAATTGCATAAGTACAGTATGTCTAGCCCACATACATGGTCCATATTTACCGTTTCATGACTGCCAAACTAAAGCCAGCTGTTTTAGTTTACATTATACTGTAGGTCCACATTTGTAAAAAGACCAGTGGATAAATTCAATGTCTAGGCCTGAGAGCCGCAGAGCAATACAATAAAGCAAATGGTTGATTTCATATTTGGCAGCCGATTAGATGGTGAATTTGAAACAGTGATTCTCGGCACATTGACCTATTACTGGAAGGATCCATATAAAGGATTTTTACCTTCGCCTACAGAGATCTACGCAGCCTCAGAGGCTGTTGGGAGTTTATCTGTTGCCTGTTCTGAAATAAAAAGCTGCCTCACCCCAGTTTGAATTCTGTGAGCTTTAGACGCGCAGCACAACAATGATAAAGTAACGGCTTGTAGCACAGAAACAAGCACAGATTACAGTGAAAGAATTAAAGAGCATCAATTGAGAGAAATGTTAATAAAAAAAAAACAATATCAGCATCTGGTTAACTGGCTACAAGCATGGCTCAGGATGACTGGATCTCCACTGTGGGACAGCAGACAGTGCCATCTGCTGCTGGAATGATAAAAAGCCGTAAGAGTTCTCAGCTACTGGGCTTTCCTGTAGTTTCTATTTTTGTGTAAAATTGAACAGGGCTGCGCGGAGCTGGAGGGAGTTCTATTTTAAATGGTCCTGGTGCCCTCTTGTGGTAATGCAATAGTTAGCATGCAAATTTAAATGCATTCACAGCACCACCTGCTGGTACTGTAGCAGGAATGCATTTTATAAAAGGTATATAAAATATACATAGCGCCCTTTGTTTTCAGTTTATACCGATTTTTACCAAAAAATTCCAGGGTTTTACAAATTTTGCGTAAAAATAGATACACATTGCATTAGATATGTGTTTATGTTAATCATAAACTGGACTACATGTACATGCGAAGCTGTAAGTAAGGCAATGTCGTGGAAGATATACACACACCCAATACACACGCGCACACCCACACACGTGTGTATCTGTATGTACTGTTATTCTCACAACCACCACATACACGTCACGTTTTACAGATAGCGTGGATAGTTAACAGCTTTCAAAGCCATTACAGTTGATGTTAGTGAACTACTTTTCATGCTAAAATAGGTAGAAAAGAAAAAACCGTATAAACTGGAAAGCGAATTCCATGTGGCGTGAATCATCTTAATGGATGTTATTGTAACCTATTCTCATATATGTTTCTCTCTAGATGCAGAGTACGTAAACTTGTAAAAGCTATTTTCCTAACACTTTTTACAGACCCCAACATGCTCGTTTAGTTTCTCTGAGAGAGAGACAGAGAGAGGAAGAGAGACAGCAAACAGCACCACTGTATTTCCAAGGAGAATACGGATCCAGTAATTGATAGTGTGATTATTATATAACTGTCTCCTGACAGAAACATGATTAATCCAAACCCTGCACCAATAAAAGCTTTATGGTAAACCATGTTAAACTATGAGAAGAGCAGGCGGCGGTATAAGCATGGAAGAAGGCACGAAATAAGTATAATGAATTACCTGAAGAAGCACAGCCTGGCTAGATCACTGCATAAGGCCACTGTAAGATCAGCTCATTTAAGCACTTATTTTGCAGGAATGAAATGTGACTTTTCATAAACTCCGATCATATCCACTGTGTCATATCCTACCATTTGTGATTACATCTTGCTTTTGGCCTCTTTGAGGTGAACTGAAACCCTGAAGCCTAAAATAAAAAAGGGAGCTCATTAATCCAGTCCGCCAGTAAGACTCTATTAGAGGCAAGCCTGCTTTACTGCTGACCAAACCCTTTTCCATGCGCATTGATTTTCTGCACAGAATTCGCTTCGTATCGAATCGTTCTAAAATCATAACCAATGAATGCTAACTTGACAGGCACTGAGTTTGATTAATGGAGATATAATTTCAACTTACTACAGACCCTTATGGCTGCAGGATCGCTAACTAGTTTTAGAAACATTTTAATCAATGCAAAGTGTGCCTATCTGAAAACCCTGGCTTCTTAAGCAAAGCGGCACTCGTTACTTAAAACCCTGGATTGAAATGAAATGCAAAGGACACAGGAAAGCATGCTTCAGATCGAATAGCAGGCATGCACTTCAATGAATAAATACGTCCATATGGGAACTGTCAGTGGAATTTTCATCGTGACAGGAACTAAGATCCATCATTGCAACATGGAGGCAATTCAAAAACACATTGACGGGTTTGGTAAATACACAGGTCAAACTACAACTGCACACATTCTGAAACAACAGGGCCAGCCATATGAAAGGACTCATTGAAATTGCTTCTGGCACAAGCTTCCACGAGATGGCAGAACACAGCGTGAGAACTGACAAGGGAGTTCGAAACAATGCATCCCTTGAGGAAGGTCTTACAAGAAAGAAAGAAAGAAAGAAAGAAAGAAAGAAAGAAAGAAAGAAAGAAAGAAAGAAAGAAAGAAACATGAAGTAGTTCCTGCAGGATTATACAGTCTGTTACAGCAATATTATAATGACATTACTACAAAAGTGCGCCCATGTTCTCTGACAGATTCGATATGCACACACACACACACACACACACACACACACACACACACACACACACACACACACACACACACACACACACAGTACAGTAGCAAGGCTGATAGCAGGAGTGCTGCACCTCTACCCCCATGCGAGAACTACCAATCCACAGCTCAGTTAGTTTGGGGACCTTGTGTGATTGGATAGTGCGATATTTAGTAACGCTAAAAGAAACAGTGAATTTCTTCTAGTATTTCTAAAGTCACTGCATCTTGTTCTGCAAGCACTGGCTTTGTAAAGTGTGCACCAAAGACAAAAAAAATATATAGAGGTATTATAAGAATTATTATTGCTGTTGTTGTTCACTGAGCTTTTACTACTTAAAGGCTGTGTTTGGCTGCATTCTCTGTGGCCAGAGAACACCTTTTTTTTAAATAGCAATTGAGAAAAGGGTTCGAGAACTAAACTTCAAATGTATCAAAACAGGCTTTTAAAGGAAAGTGACTTTATACATGAAATATGTAAATATATATACATTTTGTGAACTGGGCTCTCTGAGCTGTTCTAAGCTGTTTCCTCGTCTCGTTAACAACAGTCTAACACAGCATGTTTTTTTTTTATTATTATTGCATGAGTTTACTCATTCACAGTTCACTCTCTCACCTCGCAAAATCAGAAACTTGAAAACAAAGGCTAAGGGCGCCCTCTGGTGTGAGGAAAACCAGCTGTTTCTGGATTAGAGGTGCTATCTTTATGCACAGCATGACGCTCAAAATACTGTATTTCCTTGTATTTCTTTAATATATTATATTGAACGATATTATATTGCTTATTGGCTTGGCTGGACATCTGTGCGCATTATTTTTATGTACAAAAATGTTTTAATAAGCACCTTTTTTTTTTTTTTTTTTTTTTTTTACAATGGCCATTATTTTGACAATGTCTGCACCAAAAGACATACCTTGTATTTGCTGGGTCAGGTTTTGAGAATGGTACGGTATGGCGTTGTATTGGTATGGTGTGATTGCTAAGAGGAAGAGGCACTTTTCTGTTTAGAACTATCTAGATTAGCTCACTGTTCAATGAGCTCACTGTATAATACATGTGACTGCCTGTGTCGTTTCTATAATTAAATCCGTTTACACCCACTTCACAGTCTGAGTAATGACTTTTAAAGTTCCCCATCTGAGAAAAAAATAACAATTCTCCTCCTGATACTATTATTCATTTAACCCTATTGTTACTATCTGGGTAGAATGACTAGTAACCTGACAGAGTCGAATAGAGGATGTAAAAAGAGACAGTAGGTGGACCAGCTGGCACTTAAAAAAAAAAAGAATAAATCATGTATTTGGAAATATCTGGTGATGTTTCATATATAGTTTTTGTTTCCAGGCTGTTTTTGAAAGTCTAAGTGTATTTGCTGGGTTTCATGAAAACTGATATTTTTTTGTGTAAATAAAACTGGACACTCATTGAGTGCTTTGGAAGACAAATCCAGCATTTGTGTTTTATTGCATACAGCTGTGAAAGTACATTCTAATACAATTAATAATCAATGGGCTATGTGTGTGCGTATGCTCCGTGTGTATGCTTAGCTGCAATGGAATTTCAGTTTTCTTAGATATCCAATAAGCTTGGTTTATCTCAGCATTCCATTAAATGTCTTATTTTTGGCAGTATAAATTGTTTATTACAGGCTCTCTCCTGCAAATCATGCAGCAATCCCTTGTTCTCTCGTGCCAAGCCAAACAGCATATATATTTTTATACCTTCTGCCTCACAGGACTGCAGCTTGAAGGGAACAAGGCCCTGATAACAGACAATAATAATACCTCCATCATTGTGCTTTAGACTGTCCCGAGGCAGACTTTGAAACTGATGCCATACCGCAGTCCTGCTCGTTACTTTATAGCAATTTCTCCTTGTGTGTCATCAGGCTCAATTAAACTTAAAACATCGGATTCTTAAGACAGTCCTTATTGCTAGAATTAATAATATCATTTTACTGTCGGGTTTACTCCTTTTAAGATTAAGATTATATTACCTCATGGTCTCCTGTTTCTCTAACCCTAATATTTTTTTGTACCATGCAGTTCCTTTATGCTTAATTAAGATAAAGGTTTATAAAGACGAGAGGCCCCTCACCTGTTCTTATCAATTAGTCCGGCCTTGGTCTAAAATATATTTCCTTCTCTTTCAGATAAAAAAAAAAGTAGAGAGTGTTTTTTTTTTATTTAAAGTCTTTTTCAGCAGTCCTTGGCAATTTACAGATAGAAATCCAAGAGGCCCTACTTCCAAACTGAAGTTACTTCTTCAGATAAGAAATTTCAACTGTAAGCACATTACAGTAAATGATCAATTCTCTCAAGGTAAGCTATTGCTCCAGTAACTTTCAGATAGGGAAGGCCGTTTGGCTTTCCAAGGACTAATATGCATTCCAGTAACAAAGACACACAGACCAGCTTTTCCCTAACATTAGATGCAGCAGGGTGGAGTAGTGGTTAGGGCTCTGGACTCTTGACTGGAGGGTTATGGGTTCAATCCCAGGTGGGGGACACTGCTGCTGTACCCTTGAGTAAGGTACTTTACCTAGATTACTCCAGTAAAAACCCAACTGTATTAATGGGTAATTGTATGTAAAAAATAACACCATGTAACAATTTTTTTTTTTTTTTTTTGGTTCCTGGGTAGTAAGTGTTATTTCCTAATTGCTTATGCCTCAAAAGTATAGAAAATGGCTATTATTCCCCACAAACTTTGCTTTTGTGACCAGGACAGTGATATTTTGAAATGTATCTATTTTCCAGAACATTCCAGATAGATTCAGTGCTGAGTAAACTTGGAGTAACTTCTAGAACTTTCCAGTAATATAAATAGTAGTATAAATACAGGGGCCTTAAGCCCACCAGTTCAGTTTAGTTCCAGCTGCCTAAGTGGATACATATCTGCATTTTTCTGAGATGGCATCAAGAGGCTGCAAGCATCCGGCAGATGCATTTTGAGACTTTAAAATGGTGGCATTCCTGATGGGTCTCCAAGGCAGTTTTACCAAGTTTGCCTGCTATCTTTGCCTTAGGGACAGCAGGGACACCAAGGCGCACTACCACAGGCGGGACTGGCCACAGCAGACCGAGTTCTCTGTGGGGAGGAACAACGTCAAGTGGGAGCCACTGGTGGACCCCCGGAAGGTGCTGATGCCACCACTGCACATCAAATTGGGCCTTATGAAACAATTTGTCAGAGCTCTAGATAAGGAGTCGGCAGCCTTCAAGTACCTTCAAGACTTCTTCCCTAAGCTGTCTGAGGCAAAGGTCAAAGCCGGTGTCTTCGTCGGACCACAGATAAAGAAGATCCTGGAGTGCAATGAATTCCCCAAGAAGCTCACTAGTAAGGAGAAAGCGGCTTGGAACAGCTTTGTCGCAGTGGTTCGGGGCTTCCTGGGCAATCACAAGGCCGAAAACTATGTGGAGCTGGTTGAGACTGTGGTGAAGAACTACGGCACAATGGGCTGTAGGATGTCCCTCAATGTCCATATCCCTGATGCTCATCTTGATAAATTCAAGGAGAACATGGGAGCGTACTCGGAGGAGCAAGGCGAGCGCTTCCACCAGGATATACTGGACTTTGAACGCCACTACCAAGGACAGTATAACGAGAACATGATGGGAGACTACATTTGTGGGCTGATTCGTGAAAGTGATTTACAGTATAATCGTAAATCTCGAAAAACTACTCACTTCTAAATCTTTTGTAGTCATTTTTGTATTACTTTAGTATAAATACATGTTAATTTGGATTCATATGTTGTTTTTTTCTGACTTTATGTGAACGAAAAGACATAAATTCGCCCGTTTTCTCATTGGAAATAGGTAAATTTCAAAATATCACTGTCCTGGTCACAAAAGCAAAGTTTGTGGGGAATAATAGCCATTTTCTATACTTTTGAGGCATAAGCAATTAGGAAATAACACTTACTACCCAGGAACAAAAATTGTGTTACATAGTGTAATGTAATTATATGTAAAAAAAAAAATAATGTGATATCTTGTAACAATTGTAAGTTGCCCTGGATAAGGGTGTCTGCTAAGAAATAAATAATAATCATTGCTTGATCTTCCTTTGCTGCAATAGTTTTTTCTACTGGTTTTATATCCTTTAAAACACAGTACAGAGTTATTACAATATTCAGTATTGTTACAGTTTCACACAGTCTTTTTAATCACATTCTCAACTTGCTCCCAGCACGTCTGGAAAACTGCTCCAGGTTCCCAGCAAAAAAGAAAAGTCTTGATTAGGCTCTGTTCTCAATGGGTCTGTCAAAACCACTACAGGATCCTTTGTCCATTTCTGCACATCCCCAGGTGTGGGTAACAGTTTATAGAAGCCTGATACCTGAAAAAAAACGTAAACCTTGTTAGCCAGGCTGCCGTCTTTGCATTCTCATCTCCATCCTCGGTGGGGAAACCCCACAGAAATGAAGCTGCTTCTATCGAAGGGCCATACATCTATGCTGCACATGCCTGCCACTCACAAAGGAGTGAGCACCTTGCAAAAGGGAGGAGAGCTTCTAGGGTCACCCGTGGCAGTTTATGATGGCATTAATTATCACCAGCTGGGACATTGTGGAGGCAGTGGTACCAGTGTTTGGTTTTGCATGTATCTACAGGAGCTGTAACCCAGTCCAGCACACATTCTTATAAACGGGGTGTATGAATGCTGTCTGTCTGACTGAATGTCTTCTGTGTGAAATGAACCTCCTCCTAGCGGCTGATGAGTCAATACTGACACCAGCATAAGACCTGTACTTACCTCTCGACTACAGAGCTTGCTCTTTAGTTGAACGGTCAGGCATTCATCTTTGAACCTTGTGGGTTACGGTTCACGTCCAGCACCATGTCTTTCCACTCAATTCAATGGGCTTAGATGGCAATTCATTACATGTTACATTTTTCAATATATCTAAGAACCGTTTATCCAGCTATGACTGGGCATTCTTTAGCAAAGGCTATTAGTAGAATGCACAGTTGAATAGACACACTGGTCGGTCTGAAGTTCTGGAATGTGCCACACAGCCTGGGTGAAGATTCAATCTCAAGAAAATGTCGTGCTGGAGGCACGTCTTACATTGATACAGAATGACATATGTGTTTGTTAGCTTTGAAAAGTTTTAATAAAATCATTATTAAAAATAACAATACAACAAAATGTAACACAAAGGAAAACAGAAGTATTTTATTGTACCCCTAATCCAAACAAGAACTCTTTGTTGTTGTTTTGCCTCACTTCCACCAGGAGTCACACAATGTGTTTCTTTTTTCATGCAATCATTCTTGACTAAATTTAATATAACCATCACAGCGACAGTACCAGATGTTTCTTTACTTTGTAATCCAGTCTCCATCTGTCACATGTAGGCCAAGCACGCCGAAGGGCTCTCGGGTCAACGGGAAGGGATGTTATATGGGCAGTGACGTTTTAATTTCCCAGTGAACGGGCAAAACTAAGTTTAGGAACTGCGACCGTGGTACTATGATCTACAGTATCTTTTTTTATGTATTTATTTTTTATTAACACATGCTACAGTTACTGCTTAAAACTATTCATTTTACAAACTGGTAACCACTCATAACCAAACATACTGCGAGTTCTAGTAAGCAGCCTCACTCTGCAATGCCTTGCTGACCTGTCTGAGCCAAATCCGTGGGCTCGCCCCATGTCTTGCTGCGATTGGTTTAAACGTATGACACCATAGGGGGTGCAATGGGTTTGCTCTGAATTGTCTCGCCCTGCGTAAGGAAGAGGCGTGTGTGGCTGTCATTATAAGCCGGTGTTTGGATGGAATTAATGCAAGACGGGAAGATAAATTATATTTATAAAATACAGCCGAATGCATTTTAATGTAAGTAAGATATATTCCTTTTTGTATTATGTATGCGTTTATTTGTGTGAACATAAAGTGTCCTGCTGTATATATTAAAATGGGGGTTTACTATTTACGATAATCGTTCATTTCGACTGATTCTTCTTCTTCTTCTTCTTCTTCTTCTTCTTATTATTATTATTATTATTATGTAATCACCACATTGTGGAGATTCTTTTACACCTTAAAATATGTTTTTACATGACTGGTATTCAATGAGGTGCATATTCTGGATGCGCACTCCTTGTTTTAAAATGCTAATAGATGGTGATCACCTACCCCGTTGTATAATATGATTTTCTTTATCCATTAATATGAATACAGTTCTGTTACTGATATGAATCGGATCCAGTCCGAACAGATTACATTATTAAGGAGCAGGTGCTTACCATTAAAAATAAAAAAAAATAATAATATCATGTGCCTGAATATCTCGGACCCTATTTTTGTTAATTCTACTTGGAATCAGTGCTCTACAAATATTGAAGAAGACTGAACCTTTATCTCATATTTTATAGCAAGGCCATAAAATAAACCCGACCTATACGTGATGTATCTGTGAAATACAGCCAATTGCACTTGTTGTATGTTTCAGATACATGCGTACTTACGATGCTTCTGTCTGGTTTCTCTTATATGCGTTTCCTGTTGTCGTTATTTATTTACAATTGTGCGCCTTTTTATTTTAAACTTAAAATATAATATTGCCTATCTTAGCACGTACCCTTTTCTCCTCGTCATTATTTCCTGGAGTTACTCTCTCAGTCATACACCTGCAGTCACTTCCTGGTAAAGCATTTTTGAGACTGCTGATGCATAATTTGCTCCGATTGCATGAATGATCTAATTGAAATTGAACATGTGTGACCTGCGTGCATAATGATAGAGCATCCCCTGGGAAAAATAATAACTCGGTATTCTACAATGTGTGACCGGGAGACTTTCCTGAATGTCTGAAATATCATTTATTTATTGCTCTGTTTATTGCTCTGTTCTAAAGACCACTTGCCGCTCAGTTTCTGGTGGGCATGTCTTACTCCTATTATGTAGTTGGCTATTAACTGTAGCAGATTCACTGTGGGACTGTACTGATAAGTTACTGTCGCTGTTCTACTGTCGGACCAGTAAATTCACTTCATTATTTAGCTGAAAGGTTTCTCTCGTTTTTTCTAGCCCGGGGAGGGCACCGCATTTGGCAGCAGAATTGAGACGGTCCTGTATTGCGAACTTCCCTAATGAAATACTTTAAAACTATACGGTATACTTTAAAATGAAGTAGATAGCAGCTACAGTCGGTTTAAGCAGTTATTATTATTATTATTATTATTATTATTATTATTATTATTATTATTATTATTATTATATAAACATTAGAACCAGGGACAGCTGCTGCAACAGTAACAAATACACAGTCCCGCCAGAGGAGTCCCCACAGAGTCAACAATGAGTCTTGGGTAGCTGAAGTACTTTGTGTTGGCCTTGGCAAGGTGCATTGAACATAGAGTGCTGTAGATTTGATATCGTTAAACAGGGATCCTTTATTAAGAGTCCGTTCCTACACTATTTCTATTCCAGGTCCAGCTATTAAATAAATGATATAGAATATCCAGAAGTGGCGTATTATGAACAATAAACCATTGCAACCTTGAAATATCAATCTTGCCAAGTTCAGAAAATCCTTCACTTATTACGTGTTACAACACATAAGTCGCAGTTCATGAATAGTTACATGTGTAACTAATAATGACCTGACAGTACGACCATCGGTGTTTTCTTGTCAAGGCGATAAATAGCAGAAACAAAATAACGATTGATAATATGATGCTAACTGATTGTAATCTTTAAATGAAACAAGCGACATCCAAGCGTTGGTACACTAACACGACTAAAAACAGCAGGCTCGCACTCATAACCAGAAACACCACCCTGACCACATCGGGTGAGGCGTTTTCAATTTGCAGGAGGAGTTTATCACTAGAGTGCCGTTATGTTGTAAAGACTGATCTTATTAGCAGTGTAGTTTTGCATTATCAGGAAAGGTACTTCTCTTTTCCGTTCGGCTTCAGTTGCAAAACCACTCCATATTGATGAAGGTCATAAATAACGCTAGTAAGAGGTCAAGTAGCTTTCGAAAGGATTGCAGGAAAGTTTAGAGCAATATCGATCCCGCCTTATCCTTGTGTGATGCTAGCTAGTTCTTGCTTTAAACGTGCATAGTTTAAAGCAAGAACTAGCTATGATCTTGCATGCATTGAATGATCTTGCATGTTCTGCTGTTTTTAACAGTATTCTTTGTTTTGTTTTTTTTGGCATGGGAAGTAATAGTGGTCAGTATTTAATCTTTAATTCTTCAATACAAATGTTGTGTCCAGTGCAAGGTGGCTGCTCTGCATTCATTTACAGTGTTCAGAATACCCACACAGAAGGATAGCCCAGCAGGAGCCTCTCCTAAATGTAGATTATAGATAGAGTTTAATGAGTACGGTTTTTGATTTCAGATGTATGTCTGGGTACTGTAGATCAAACTGCCTGTTGTTGGTCATTTGGCTTTGGTCCCAATGGGTCAGTTCCAGGATAAAGGATTATGTTGTTGTAATAATATCACACATTATTGGCACATTCTCTTCCATGCAAAACTAATAGATTTGTTTTTGATTTGACGGAGCTCAGTCATGTGGAAAACGTTGGGCTCCAACAATTGAGTGTTTGTGTTCTTCTGAAGAGGAAACTGTTGGTTAATTCAGTGTAGTATCGGATTTGAACTTTTTTTTGAGAAATTAATTCATGGAAAGTACCCTGGAAATTCCAAATGTTTAAGCATGTTATATAAATCTTATGGAGCCCATTTTGGATGAACTGCCTGTCTGGCCCAATCTTTGGTTTTACTCATTACTCATTAAACTTTGGTTTCTGTGAGTTAACCTGCCTGTCAAGTTGAACCTATTCTCAGCAAAACTTATAGAAACTCAGTGCACTGAAGTAAGTAAAAAGTTTAGAAGAAAAAAAGAGACGATATTAAATCTCTCTAGGTGTTGTTTTGCAAGTGGTGACTTTCGCATTAACATGCTTTCACTCTGGTGCACATGTATTATCACTGTGCTTTACCATGCTTTCACTCTGGTGCACATGTATTATCACTGTGCTTTACCATGCTTTCACTCTGGTGCACATGTATTATCACTGTGCTTTACCATGCTTTCACTCTGGTGCACATGTATTATCACTGTGCTTTACCATGCTTTCACTCTGGTGCACATGTATTATCACTGTGCTTTACCATGCTTTCACTCTGGTGCACATGTATTATCACTGTGCTTTACCATGCTTTCACCCTGGTGCACATGTATTATCACTGTGCTTTACCATGCTTTCACTCTGGTGCACATGTATTATCACTGTGCTTTACCATGCTTTCACTCTGGTGCACATGTATTATCACTGTGCTTTACCATGCTTTCACTCTGGTGCACATGTATTATCACTGTGCTTTACCATGCTTTCACTCTGGTGCACATGTATTATCACTGTGCTATACTACATTTGCCATTCTTTGAATAATGAAAAGTGACCAGTCATTAAAAGCACTGTTACAGAAAGTTAAGCAATGCTAACAAACAGAATATTTAGTAGATCACTGATGCTGATGAGAATGTTTCCTGTAGACAGGAGGAGCTCAGTGGTTCAGATTCCCCCCCCCCCCCCCCCCCCCCCCCCAATCCTGATAGGTTGACCTAGTTACCAAGATGATATGTCAATGGTTTTGAAGGCTATGAGCCTTCATTTTGTTATGACAGGTGAGCCAACTCTGTGACAGCTGGTTAAGTAGAGCCATGGGACCTTTTGCTTTGCTACGGTAATTGATGGTTCTTTGGGGTTTTTTTTACATCTGACCTACTACAGTTATACCTGGAGGCCAAATACAGCCCAACAGATCATTTGAGATGAGCATCATTTATGGTATAATGTCATCCAACCTATAAATCTGATTCTTCAAAGTTCAGAGCAGTAGGGTAGAGTAAAAACTGGGCTGTTAATCAATGGGAGCTGAGTCTATTGAATAGAAGCCCATTATGTTTCTGCCTATTATTATTATTATTATTATTATTATTATTATTATTATTATTATTATTATTATTATTATTATTATTATTATTATTATTATTTAAAGCATTTTCTCTTACTGTAATGGAACAGTCTTTTTTAATGCGTTCAGGCTCCCTTTGTTCTGAAGCAGCCGTTTCAAGACGAGGCTGGTTTATGAAGTTCACACCAGAGTGCTATCCCACCAGTCCTCTCCTCTCAAGTGCAGTGTGCTGTGTATTCCGCACATTATTCTTAGCAATGCAGTGTGCTTTATGACAAAGACAGCAAGGGCCATCACTGAAAGCCTGGGTAGGAAGGTTAGATGTACAACTTCCACATTCACTGCTGCTCTTTTATCACATGCTGCAGGGGGTTGCTGTAGAAAGAGCAAGCGTGCTAATGAATCCTCCCAGTCTGGTGTACTGTGTTCATGTAATGCCCGATAGCTTTCTGAGTGCAATATTGTAATCACAGCATTACTTTTGCAGATGAAGTGGTTTGCAGTCTAGTTGTTAGGTCACAAGTTATATAATAAGTGCCAGTTCAAGATGGCATAACACTGTTAAAGGGCTTTAAAGATGGATGTGTGCCATAAAGTACACTGTATGTAGCACAAGTACAACGTTTGTTTACTGGTATATTCAGTTACAAAATGTAAGATGTATTTTGAAATTGTATTGGGATTACACAATTAGTTGTCACGGCGCAGTTATCGTACACAAGTTACCATGTCTTCAGTGGGGGGAAAAAATCTGCACGCAAAACCATTTCTTTTAAACCACCCTATGCAGAAAGCACTGCAGCACAGTTAACATGGTTAACCGCAGCAATGAAGACATGTCTCTAGTACTAATAATAACAATAGCGACAGTGTAACACAGTCTGGTCTGCTGTCATAGCCCAGTTCAGTATCCTGTGAAGATAGCTAGAATACACTGCTTTACTGTTCAGGAATGAGTCCTATTTAGTCCTATTTAGTGTGCTGCAGTGAAGGTTGGTGTATTTCCTGTGCGTGGACACTCTTGTAACTAGCTCTGCATCTCAAGGAATTTGTGATAAACAGCGCCCTTTGTACATCTTGCCTGTTCGTCTGCATGAATATGTAACACTGTGTGACCTTTCCCTCAGCTACTATTGTTTTCCTTGGAATTCTACCTCAATTTGAAACTTACGAGCAGGCAGTACTGTTTCCATTGGGGGATTTGTTGTTAGGAATGCTGCTTTCCTGAACAATGGACCGGTTCTTTAAGTAGTTTCATTTTGACTGTGTTTGTTCCTTGCCAAAATGTGACAAGTGAGACACAAAACAAGTGTTAGATTGAACTGCAGCCAGCTTCTAGACTGAACTTGGGCTTATGAGATTTATCAGAGGCGGTGTATGGAAAATAATTAACTGGAACGGCTCAAAGGCTATACCATACAGGAACTTTAAAGCAATATATAGAGAATCTACTGTAGCTTTCCAAGGCTGCATATTATCGTGCATTTCTAAATAATCCAGAGGAAATGAATGTGCTTCCAGACTGTGCAGCTTGAATCAATAGTTTTAGAATTAGTTTTAGGGCTGTTTCAATAAAAGATGTTGCACGGAATAACATTAGAACTACTGTAGCACCTGAGCAACTAAGAACATGTTATCAGATTGACCTGAGCATCATGTTGGGTTTCTTAGTAAGTATTTAACTTCAATGAGGGGGCATTGTCAACATAACTTAATATTAATGTAATATAGTGGAGCCCTTTACCTGAACCAAAATTCTTGTTCTGAAATTATACAGCACTTGGCCCAATTCAGTTACCTGCAGATGAGGGGAGACATTTGGGGAAATGTGCTGGAAGCTCCATAAAGTACACTGATTCAATACATACCTAAATTGGGTTGGATTTGTACAAAATGTTTGTTGACTCCTAATAAATAATGTTTTGTGAAACCTGTTTTGAAAATTGAAATGGGCTGCTCTGTACTGTACACGTTCAAATGTATTTAAATAGAGATAACCGTCTATAGTTACGACGTGTGGATGCAAATTAATGCAAGTAAGGGAAAACGGGAAAGGGGATGAACTTTAAAATATGCTTCATGGTGACTTGTCAGGTTTAGGTTCAAATTCCATGATGTGTGTTTTATGAGGATCTAGGGAAAGGTACAACGCCACGGCCGTCATATTGCAGAGTTGTGTTTCTCTTTGTGCTTCTGAACTGGATTGTGGTTCAAATGAAAACTGCCTGTGTTTTTTTTCTCCATGAGGTAAGTTGTTATTAGGAAATAATGGACTGCTTTTCAAACTGTTTAGCATTCAGATTGAATGGTTCTGCATCCCTTTTGCTATGAAGTTACAGCCTTGGTTGTCAGTGAGTTATTCTGAATCAGTGTTTTGAATGACTAGTGCTGTATTGCTGCAGTTTGAACTGTGTTACTAGACACTTATCGGTTCAATTACTGTGCACGATTTTCAAGCAAAATAACGGTTATCACAAGTGGACTGTAGCAATGGGTCAAGTGCTTTGTTTGAAGTATTTTAAGGGCTTTCAGAGTACAACTAACTGGGGGGTTGTTATTCAAAAGTGGAGGAGTTAGTTAGATTCTCCAAAAGATACAGCACACCGGCTCTTTGAGAAGTTCAGTGATTGAATCATTACTGAGTTAAACGAAACTGTAATAAAGAATAGCCAGATGTAATGGAAGGTTTTTCTGGTCCTGAAAGATTAAAGAGCTCTAGTGGGTTTAAAGGGTTAAATAAACACGATGTTAGTCCAGATTCGGATTTAATTAACCCAGAAGAGTTTTGGGTTGTGGGTGAGGTGATGGTTTGTGAAGGGTGATTTACCAAGCGTTTTTACTATAGGACCCATTTCTTAAGGGGAAGTAGAGGGGATGTTTTTTATAGATCATGATACTGAAGCACCATGGTCACAGATACGTACAGTGTGTGCTTGTGTTTGATTGTGTTTGAGTTGGGATTTCAATGGGGACAATATGACTCCTATTGCATAGCAGTTCACCCATTCCAGGTTTTATTACCAGCTTGATCAGCCACAGTGTACAGGTAACAAGCTCAGGTGTGTTCTAGTAAACTCACAGTAAAACCAGGAACGGATCAAAATGCTGTGCAATGGGAGTCACATCAGAACCTCTGAGAGCCTGGACCATGTATTATAGCAACAAACTAAAGAACATTCAAAATATCTGTTAATTAGACTAAGCTGTCTCGTATAAAAAAATCCATTGTTTGAAGACATACCATAACAAGTGGTAAATCCGGTTCAATGACTGTACCAGTTCTGTATTTCCAGGCAATCAGGCGTGATTCAGCATCAATGTGTCACACAGTACTGTACCTGCATGCTTGAAGTATTTTGCATAGTACAAATGCTATAACATTGAGCAGGAGGTTACTTTAGTACAAATGTGTGTATCATTATAAACCACAGCTAACCATACAGAAGACTGTATTAGGCATTATGACATGTACAGAGTTAAAGACTGGCAGTATTTAGATCAGCCACTGCATTTCCGTGTTTGCTCATGGGCGGGTCTTGGCTGTGTGCTTTGTTTGTTAAACTCTCTATACTCTTCAGCAAGGGTGCATACAGTCCGGATTCCTCCTGGTTTTATAGACATTGTTAACTGATTAGGATCTAGAAGGAGGTTCAATTGGTGCAATAGGAGGAGCAAAGACCAGGAGGATTTTGACAGCAGTGGTCCTCACTCTAGTCTATGGCCTCGTTGCATCATGCCCTTACTGCTTGAATTCAGCCGTCCAGAACCTTGCATTCGTCAGCAACGCTTTACATGAAGTGTCTCTAATGACTGTGTGTTTGCACATCATTACAATGTTATTATGCATAGTTACAATGCACTTAATGTGTAAATCTTCTACAGTAAGTACACAGCTGCATCAGAAAGGGGTTAGGGACAGGGTGCAAAAAGAGGTACACATTAAGTGCATTGTAACTATGCGTAATAACATTGTAATTCTGTGTAAGTACACATGCATGTACTGAGTTACTGCTATGTAAATACACAGTAATTACAGACACTTCATGTCAGCTGTTACCCAGTCTAGAACCCAGTGGTTAAAAGGTTACCAGCACGCTAATGCTTTATAACTATGGGCCTTGGAGAAAAAGTACAGTGAATGAGAGTCTCTTCAGTCTGTGCTTTAGAAGTATGTGCTGTTAAACGTCATGGGAGGTTACTGGAAGTGTATATCCTGTCTGTAACATTACGAAAGAGCATTCAGGGAGTGTTGGTGATTTAATCAATTGTGGTTTCCTGAAGAATTTGTGATCAAAACCATTACGAACCCCAGGAAGAAAGCAGTAACTTTGCATGGATTATTTGTATAGCACCTGCTGTGTGAACCATTAACCATTCTAAGAGAGGTCTTTGCGGTATCATTACATACATGATGTTTCTTGTTCTAAGAAATGTTGAGGTCTTTATGTTGTTGAGATTCATTACCCACTATTAACATTGCATGAACACACGATACAGTGAAATTAGGTTAAGAAAATAAGGTTTATTAATGTAAGGGTTGTGTAATTAAGATAAGATAATCTTGGATAAGATTCCTGTGAAATGAACTAATCTTAAAGCTATAACCACGACTTTCAATGAATAACTCTCTTAGCATATTTCCCTAAGTCTCTGCGTGGCTTTGTTTTTTTAGGACTTTATTTTCAACCTAATATGGATGTTCTTTCCAATGCCAGACTTAAATCTGCAGTTTTTACAAGTGCATGAACTTCAGTAACACACTGCCAATAAATACATAATGAATGCAAGTGTAATCCCTGATGTCTGTTTGGTATTGTTTTGTTTTTTAAAATTATTATTATTAACACAAACAGGCACTGCACCCCAGGCAGTTTTGGAAAGCCTGTGTTATGCTAAGATCATAGGCGTGGTGCTTATATTACTCATGTGAAAGTCATTTCAGGTTGTTAACAAAATACTACAAATGAGATGTTTCAATCGAAAATAAAAGGCTCGGACAGAACCTTGCTAATGTTTTCTATTGGTGAGGGGTTATTGTGTTGTTTCTCATTTTCCTAAGGGCACTACCAGGTATAATGGAAATAGCTATTCTGAATAACATGCACATTTTGCATGCAGGCAGGTGAGATATTTGCATTCAAATGCAAATGACAAATACTGTGTTTATTAATAAGAAGATCTCCTCACCTCGGCAAAAACCTACTTGCAAGAAAATAAGCAGTTTCTATTGCTGTTAATCTGGGACTTTGCTACAGTTTCGGGGTTCCAGTCTTTGATTACCTCAAAGTAACCAGATGCCCAGCGCAGAGCTGTGACAGAGGAGAGCCTAACCCTTCTTCACATTTCTTTCCCACTCAGCCTTACACCCACGCACAAGGTCTTTGCTGTACGAATTGCTCAAGATCAGAGTCAAATAATTACACTCATCTTTGCTCCATCTAGCTGCCTGCTAATACATGGTATTTACTGGAACAGCAGGAGCATCACAGCAGATAACCAGGATGTGGTAGGGTTCTAAAGATGTCAAGTATGTGAATGAGTGGATCCAGATACAGGATTGTTTTGTTTCAGGGTGTGAGGAAGGTGATTTTTTTGTTATGGGGGCACACAATGTAAATATTGTAACACATTTACCGTAGTGGTATACTGAGGTCAATATCTCCCTCAGTGCTGTGATTAAGGAGGCAAATGAAGGACATCAGGATCCTTTTGAAATGGCAGGTTTTATTACACACCCTCAGTGTGAAAGTAAATTTAACAAAAATATGGGGAAACTCCCAGTTCCAAATAATAAATCAAACACAGGATTTCCCTACCTAATGAGGAGGGCTAATCCCTTTACCACCAAACAAAAAGTTGAACACTTAGTTCAAACAAAAGGCAAAATAAAACAAGGTAATAACGAACAGAACCTTAAAAAAAACACTCAGTCCTTTTCAATAGTTTTCTGTCTGTAATCACCTCTTCAAGCTTTCTCTCCTCAAATTCTCTATCCTCAAACTCTCTCTCTCAATGAGAGATCATTATTTTATTGTTGAGTCACAGTTCTGAGAAGTGTTTTTGGCTGTTTCTCTCTGGTGCCAGTTTCAAAGCAGGTGTGGCTCCCCTAGTCTTTTGCGTGGCAACTACAGTACTTCAACTCCCATTGCAAAACACAGCACTGGTAGCAAACCTCAGGTCTTAATGTGTGATTTGTTTTTCGTGTTATTGGTAAATGGGGGAAGAAGTGGAAATGAAAAACCCAACTTATCTGTTTGGTGGGTGAGTTGTTTTTTTTTTGTTTTTTTTTAAATCTAGCAGAATGAATCCTTACTGGAATAAAATATGCTGTGCTGTAAAGTCATTCTGAACTGCTTACTGAAGTAATTGTCATGAGCTGAAAAGATTAGAATGTATGTGGGTGAGATGGCATCAGACCAAAGTACAGGTGCCCTTACACTGCACACAGGGGCAGTGCTGCAGAGCCTGTTATTCACCTTGCTCTGCGTCACACCACAGCACTGCAGTTTGAGCATGTCAGAACATACCTTCTAGTTCAGCCTTCTGGGGTAAAGATGTAAAACTAAAACAGGTATGTTTCTTTTTGAAATTCAGTCGCGCAGTAGTGGGGATACAGCATTTATATAAAAAGGTGGGTGTACCATGTAGTGGAGGATATCAAATTACTACAAATAAATGTTATGCCCTGACTTGTAATAAGCTATTATATGCCTGGTCAGAAGTATATATGTATGTATATCTTTTACAAAAAAGTGTTTATTCCTTTCCCTGTGATGTACAGTGATTAGAGAATAATGTTACTGTGTCTCTTGAGCTTTAACAACAAGGTAACTAAGCAAGTGTTTGTTTATCAGCAGTACTGAATTCAGTTTCTGTTCTCTGCTGTACATGGTCTGTGTTTTGTAGAGTACAGCTCTCACTCTGTTCAGTGGAGAGACTCTGTCTGCAGGAGGTTGTGTTGGCTTGTTCTACAGTGCATGCAGTAGTGGTGATGTAGTATTTATATAAAAAAAAGTTAAAACAGCTTCAGGTCACTTTCGAAGTAGTGTTAGAAATCTGTAGGGGACGTGACAGACGTGTGACCAGAGCTGTCAGGAAAGATTCACTGATAATGACTTCAACTTTGTGGATGTGTGTGGCAGTGCTTTTAAACTGCAATATAGAAACATTGCATATACTGCACAGTCTGGTGCCTTGCGGTAGATTATACAGTAATTCTACTTTAGAAAACCAGCTGTTCTTAAAAAGCAATGTCCTAATCTGTCAGTATGCTATCAGGAGCTTGTCATCATTGGCTCCCTATATATTGTAGTTGAGAAGGCATTTCAATCTGGTAATGATCTGGTAGCAGGGGTGATATTAAGCGGGTCTGACTGTATTGTATTTGTTTTGCACGCAGTTTACTGTTTCTGAAGTCTGTCACACAGCCCTTGCTCGTTGAATAGAGACTGCAACTCCTTGCTTGCGAGCGGATTGCAATGAGAAAATATTCAGATTTATTCAGGTTGTGGGCTGCAGCCAAAGATGAGCTCCTACCAGGTCACACGAGGGAACTCACTCCTGCCCGGCGGATTACATGACATGCTTCGGGTGAGAGGGTTTGAATCCCAGTGCTTCCTGGGGAAAAACATTTGCTGCTTGGTGTGATGTGAAAGTGTTAAAACAGAACAGAAATAGTCCAGCCGTATACTAATAACAAGGTCAAATGAGATAAAGAACTACTCCAGGGTCTGGATGGGGGTTTGATTGGTTCAATTAAACAATTTAGAACATGGAAGGGCCAACTTGTAGGCCACAGCCCTAAAAAATGACCATGCATACTGTAGTGTCAGAAAAATGACCATGCATACTGTAGTTTCAGAAAAAATGACCTTGCCTACTGTAGTTTCAGAAAAATGACCATGCCTACTGTAGTGTCAGAAAAATGACCTTGCCTACTGTAGTTTCAGAAGAATGACCTTGCCTACTGTAGTTTCAGAAAAATGACCATGCCTACTGTAGTTTCAGAAAAAGTGGATACTGAAAGGCTGTTGGCTGTCAGTTTTGTTTTTATTTCCTTTATTTGTATTTTGAACAAAAGCTAAGTAGCGCCTGCAGGCTTTCTGATTTTAAATAGTTGTGTACCTATAGAGAACATACATCAAAAACATAAAGAAGTGTAGTACTTTCTCTGAGTAGTATTTCTCTAAAAACATGCATTCAAAGTGTCAAGTAGCTGATTCTCTTGTCTGTGTACATCCTTCCTAATATCTGCAGTATCTCACATATCCTGAAAATGCATTTGGCAGTTTTCCTAGCTGTTCAGTGTACTAACACTTTCCAGTTGACACTGGAAAAAGTAGTATTACAGCAGCCAACACCCTAGGAGAGTGATGCAGTTGGGCAGAAGTTATTACCAAAAAAATGTTGATGCAGTAATCACGTGATTTCTCAGCAATTGGGATAGTGTCCTGCTGAAATAATAGTCTGTGTTTTGAGCAGGGTTTCAAAGGGAGCAGCTACATGATTTATTCAAGTGTTCTCTGGAGCATCTCATATTCAAGCAGTATTTTTCGTAGATCTTTATAATAAACGTGAGGAGCCAGAAATTACATTACAATTGTTTCATTAAAAAAAGGGGGGGGGGGGAGAATCCCAGGGAACACAAGCAGGGCTGTAGGGTATTGAACTGGTAAGAAATTATTTTAAAAATATGGATTGAAGACACCAGTTACTCAGGTTTGATTATTGATTGTTTAGGTGAATGGGTGTGATCGAGGAACAGCTAGGATTAGAGCCGTCATGTGGTGGTTTGGGGCTCTGTTTGAATTTAGCAGGTGCCTAGGACAAGGGTTTTCAAACCTGCTCCTCAAGTACTGTAACCTCAACCAGTTATCTTTGTTTCTTTGATTTTGATTAAATCTGTATTGAAGCCTGGCATTGAACTCTAGCACTATCACTGGTTCTAGGTCTGTATGTGCTATCTTGTTATGTGTGCTTAAAAACCATGAATGCTAAAAGCATCTTCCTGGTTGAAACAATGGTATACAGTAATTAATACAACGTCAGATTTTTGAAGTTGCTGTTTACAACACTAAGCCTGTGTAACCTGACTTAGAAAACTGAGTTGAAAAGTACTTTAAGTGGGCTGAACCATCTGAGAGTGAGAGTGAACTTCTGAACAAGGCTGTTCCTTTTTTTTTTTTTTTTTTGAAACACAGAGCCATGCAGTATAAATCTGAAGACTGCAATCCACTTGCTGTTTTGACTTGAAGACACACATTTAGCTGGTGTTCCTAGCTCCTGCTGTATTCAGTCACAGTATATGAGTAACTGGCTTCTGTTTTCCTGATGCAGTTGTGATTTTGTTTGTTTCCTATAGAATGAAGAAGTCAGTGTGAAACCGGAGGTTTCTGTTTTTTAAACCAAACTCAAGTGCCATCGACATTCTCCTAATAACCGGATCAGAGCAATGCCACACCGCCTAACCACAGATGCCTCTTTCAGCTCCAAACAGGAGCTGCTCGACCTCAATGACAGCCTGGAGAAAGTGGCCGGATTGTCTTTGGAGACGCCCAGCCCGGAGGAGTCACCAGATGGCTCAACGGGCAATGGAGCTCTGGATTTGGACTTGCCAAGCCCCACCATTGACACTTCTCAGACTAAAGTCTTCCTCAACGGCAAGCTGGAGAGCCAGCATGGAGCAGACGACCCATGTGGAATCAAATTCGTGCCTAAGGAGACAGAGGACCTCTGTGGATGGGGTGCCCTGAAGCCCCGCTGTATCCAGGTGTTCAACACCCCCAAGTGGGTGCTCTTCTTCCTCTGTGTCGCCTCTTTCCTGCAAGGCATGATCATCAACGGCTTCATCAACACCGTCATCACCTCCATCGAGCGCAGGTTCGACCTGCGGAGCTACCAGTCTGGACTGATTGCCAGCTCCTATGACATTGCATGCTGCATCTGCCTGTCCTTCGTCAGCTACTTTGGCGGAACAGGCCACAAGCCCAAGTGGCTGGGCTGGGGGGTAGTGGTGATGGCAATTGGGTCCCTAGTGTTCGCCCTGCCTCATTTCACCACCGAGAGCTACAAAGCGACCATGTTGGAGCAGACAGGGCTGTGCTCAGTCAATCAGACAGCCCCCTGTAAGGAAAGCACCTCCAGCCTCTCTAACTACATGTACGTGTTCATGCTGGGGCAGTTTCTGCACGGCATCGGGGCCACCCCTCTCTACACACTGGGGGTGACCTACCTGGACGAGAACGTCAAATCCAGCTATGCCCCGGTTTATATTGGTAAGTACAGCATGCGCTAGAACTCAGTTGTCTGCCTCACTCATTTACAAAAGCACCTTCCAAACTGAAGGGCTGATTTAATTTCATAATGACTTTACACTACTGTGAGCAGTAAGGAAGGTTTTGAGTATTTTCCAAACTAATATATATATATAAAATCATACAAAAGAAGTCACTCAAATCTTTTAAGAATGAGACAGAGAAAGTCTGACAATGAACCACTCCTGCAGTACATGCACCATCAAGGACACAAAGCCAGGTCTTCTTACCCTAACCATGGCTTTAAAGCCCTTTTCTCTGGCTGTGTTGACATGTCTGGATGCATTTCCTAATGCTAAATAAAATGAAATGAAGGACTGCCAAGCACGATGCGTCTAACAATAGACAATAACAGAACAGAGGCAGATAAGTTATCAATATTGTAGCAATTCCTATCCTCTGCATAGTGACACATTCACCACAAGCATTGTTTGTCTGGAACCCTAATTAACGTTCATGTCTAACATCAAAGCAATTACTGTACAGGCTAATGTCTCAACGATGCAATGACATTACAATGCTATGGTACTTCTCTTTTGGCAGGTATTTTCTACACATCTGCTATTATTGGGCCAGCTGCTGGCTATTTGCTAGGAGGTCTTTTCCTCAACATGTTTACAGAATTCCATGAAACGTAAGCATTGTAATCCTTTTTATTACGTTCTTATTTGGTAGCATGTTCAACAATCTGAGTTTTTAAAGTGCAGAGAAAACAGCGCCCTCTAGTGACAATTTCAATGAAAACAAGCCTCTCCTCCTGTTAAGCCTTGTTAAGCTCTAGACACTTAATACAGTGTGACTCATTAAAGCAAACAGTTGCCTCCCAGTCATGTTGTAGTTTGCCTATGCATTCCTCTTGCGTCAATCCTTTACTGTATTAAGTAATTGTTTAATCTGTCTCATGAAACTGTTGTGATGAAATGCATTTTTCTGCAGCCAGCTTTAAGCTTTGTCACCAGGACCCTGGTTACAACCATTACCAACATGTTATAGTTTAAACATGTTTAATCCTAAAGTTGAAATGAAAGAGGTGTGACTCTGGAGGCTGCTAAACCCTCCATCACATACTCCCTGACCGATGCTATTCTGTGACCCCCCCCCCACAGGACGCTGACCCCGGAGGACCCCCTGTGGGTGGGGGCCTGGTGGATCGGGTTCCTGGGTGGGGGAGCCGCTGCCCTCCTTGTTGCCTTACCCATCCTCGGGTATCCACGACAGCTGCCGGGTACGATACAGAGACTTCACTTTACCACTGTTGAGTCATTTCTTAACTGCATGTGTGTACTGGGTATACGTAGATGGGAAATGATTGCTTTTTTTAAATATGCTAGGTTGCTACAAATGCTATTTAAATATAGCATGCAACCAGTGCGTGGCACAGTGCGTATAATGCAATCTGCTTAAATGGAAAAATATATTATTGAGTGATTTCAGCCATAAACCCATATATATATATATATATATATATATATATATATATATATATATATATATATATATATATATATATATATATACATTTCAAAAACATTCTAGCTTCCTGTAATATACTATTGTACATGTACTGCAGGGTACTACAGGGATGGAAATAGCAGTTTGATCCATTCCTGGTTTTACTATGAGTTTAATAAGAGACACCGAAGCTTGCTACCTCTGCACTGTGGCTAATCAAGCTCGTAGTAAAACCTGGAATGGGTGAAAGTGCTATGCAAGTCTTACAGTATTTCCGTCTGCTACAGGGAACTCTGTTGTTTTTGGACAGTTGTGTTTTGGGACATGTTCAGGTTTTTGACATCCTAATCAATGACTGTTTTGACGTAATATTAATTGTTTTCTGTTTCATTTTGCTGTTATGTATTTAAAAACAGTCAGTCAATGTAGCTTGTTGTAATTTGCCTCTAGGCTCCCAGCGTTACATGGCTATGCGAGTCTCAGAAGCTTACCAAATTAAAGACAGCAGCCAAGAAACAGACCCCCAGTTTGGAAAATCAATCAAGGATATGCCAAGGTACTGACTGTTTGCATGATGAATATGAGCATCACCAAGGCAATGCTGTGAATGTCTCTGACCACCAACACTGCACAATATACATGCTGGCAGGGAAGGATGGGACAACGTCTTCTCTGTAATCATGTTTGAAAACCTCTTTAGATGGTCCAGTCCTGCCAGGAACTTTATAATCAATTGTTCCCATAGTTTTTTTTTTTACCTACTCTTGTGGGATGTTAAACATGAAAGCGAGACTCCCTGTTTGTGTTCCATAAGAAACTGTCACTGTAGCTGGAGAGCAGAATTCCCTGAGCAATGAGATTGTCGGTAGCGTCACTCAGTTTTCTTCCCGGGTGCTGTTTCTGTACAGGTCAATATTACTCCTGCTGAAAAACCCCACGTTCATCTTCCTGTGTTTGGCTGGGGCCACCGAAGCCACTCTTGTTGCTGGGGTGTCGACGTTCGGACCCAAGTTCCTGGAGTCCCAGTTTAATCTAAGCGCCTCTGAGGCTGCCACCATGTTCGGTAAGGGCTCCACTGGCACTCCTTTCCAAGCTTTACTGCTGATCCTTCAACAGAACTTGTTAATTGGATATCAGGGTTGGACAATTCCAGTCCTAGGAGTCTGGAGCCCTCCAGGTTTTATAGAGACCTGAATGGGTGTTAAACTGGTTCAGTTTGGACATTTAGAGTACAGGTTGAACAAAAAAAACGTCAGGGCTCAAGCACCAGAATTGTGTACCCTGTTTTATATTGTATACGTTGTTTAATATTTCTTTGTTTTATCCAATGTGTTCTGATAGTGACACCTGAGATTAGGGGATTCAATACTTTTCCACACGTGTCACACACAAGAAAACCAGCTGTTGCCTCTCTTCTTCATCTTCTTTGTATTTGTGCTTCTCCATCCTCAGGTTACATGGTTGTACCAGCAGGGGGAGGTGGCACGTTCATGGGCGGATACATTATAAAGAAGTTGAATCTTCGCTGTGGAGGAATCATAAAGTTCTGCCTGCTCTGTACGGTCGTTAGTCTGCTGGCCATATTCATATTCCTCATCCACTGTCCCAACGTGCCCATGGCTGGAGTCACAGACCCATACTTAGGGGGGTAAGGAGACCCTCCTCCTGTTGAATGCACTTTTTGTTTATTTGTATAGTTATTTTAATAGATTTGCTAACTGGAGGTAGTAATTCGTTTCAGTAATTCTGAATTCTCATCACTTTCCAATGTTATAAAATGAACGAGACACCCGCCCCAGCGAGTGTGGTCTTCTCTTTCTAGCAGCGTGCAGAAGTGATTCGGTAATTGTTGAGTTTGCTCTTCTTTCTCGTGCAGCCCCGCCTCTGATGGGCCCCTGAACCTCACAGCTTTCTGTAACTCCGAGTGTAACTGCGTCAGGGAGTTCTATAACCCTGTGTGTGGAGACGACGGCTACATGTACTACTCCCCCTGCCATGCGGGCTGCAGCACCGTCAACCAGACGCTCAGCCAAGCTGGCAAAAAGGTAGCTCTTCCATTCAAGGCTTCACTACACAGTTTACCAGGGCTGATCTGCACCTGCAGCTTTCAATGGTTTATGCAAGTTAATTAAACAAAGCACTTGTGCAAAAGTATGTCATTTACTGTACGTTCCCACACAGCAGGAAACGTTTCAAAAGTATTCTGTGGTATTCAGGACTGCATTCATAAAGCTTTAGCATGGTATTAAGTGCACTTATGCATTTAGAGATGTGCAAATGCTTTATGAATACGACCCCAAGTATCGTCAACGATGTTTGATTGCATTTGTTTTCTTAAATTTGAACCAAGCTCTCGAAATATGCATCTCGTTTAAAGGGGATCGTGAAAGCCAGAGATTAACAAGAATAAAATAAAAACAATTCCTACATATATGTAGTTAAAAGCTGAAAATAAAGACATAAAATAAACATGTTTTCGTAGGCAACGTAGCAGAGAAACTTGTTTTGCCTTTTTTTGCTGGAGGGAAAATAGTTGTGCAATGTACTGCACGAAGCAAATTTGGAGCCAAACGTATTGAATTCAATGAAACCTGTATTAAATCTTGACCAGCAAAAGGGTATGTAATTTTTCATAAAAGCTCTGGCAACACTGAGAGGTATCTGGCAAAGTAAATTGATTTCTAACCAGAACCTGTATTGCCAGTTCTTTTCACAATACTCAATGTCATGTAGCATGCATTTTGTTTGCGTTGTTTCCTTTCTTAATCAAACAAGCACGTGGTGATTTGCAGTAAACCTGTGTCAGAGTTTGCTATAATATGGATGAAATTAAGACTCCTATTTCATAGCAGTTTCACCCATCCCAGGTTTTGCTACCAGCTTGATTAACCCCAGTGTATAGGTAACAAGCTCAGGTGTGTCTTATTAAACTCTTGTAAAACCAGGAATGGATCAAACTGCTATGCAGTGGGAGTCATGTGTAATAACGGATGGATGTGAAAGCACCTTGCTCTTGCCTTGCACCAGGTGTACTATGACTGCAGCTGTGTGTTCAGGAACCTCTCCTCTGTGCCAGGAGGGGCCGTCTCGGGGAAGTGTAGCTCCTCTTGTGAGCAAATGCCCGTCTTCATGGTCTTCTTCTTCATCGTCATGCTCTTCACTTTACTCAGCAGCATCCCAGCTCTCACAGCCACCTTGAGGTACGACCAGCTTCCTTTCCAGACCCCCTTTCCCAGTTCACAGCATTACATCCTGTTCAGTCCTTAGCGTACCAGTCAATGCACATGAGTGCAGCTCAAAGCCTGCAAATACTGTGGCGCTGTGTGGCCAGCAAGGTGCAGCCTTCAGACAGTACAGGTGATAAAGTGTGACGCCGCTCACCTGTTAACACTGAATAACTGATGTGATCTTCTGTACAGGTGCGTTCCAGATAAACAGAAATCGTTCGCCCTGGGAATTCAGTGGATCATCATCCGAGCACTAGGTACTGTGTGCTTTATTGTGCTTCCTATCTTGTACGTGGTCTGAGTCTGTGTTAAACTGCAGTCATTAAGACTGGCATGGCATTCTGCTTTTATAGGCTTAAAAATCTACAACTTTCGAAAGTTTACAGTCATTTTTGTAATTTTGTCATTTGTTTGTGAATGTAATTTTGTATGTAATATTTTTAACAGGCGCAATCCCAGGTCCGATTACCTTTGGTTCAGTCATTGATAACTCCTGTATGCTGTGGCAAGACCAATGTGGGGAACAAGGATCCTGCTATCTGTACGAGAACTCAACCATGGGTGTGTACACCCTGACAGCTGGGGTCATATACAAGGTGAGAGCACCAATACATCACTGACTCAGTTCATTAGAAATAGAATACTGGCTGGTTCAGTGTGTATTACCAGAGAGTAATTCCATCGAGAGGTTCTAGGGACAGTGGACCCTCGAGAGTGAAGCTGTCCCCAGAACCTAGAGATGGTTATACACATCCGAGTCTAAAAAAATATGCGTCTCTGGTAGCTTTGTCCAAGGAGTGTGAGAAACGTTAAAAACTGTTAAATATGAATAAGAACGGGAAACTGAAAATTGTTTAAAGTTTTTTTGATCAGCGCTGGCACTTTGTTTTGTTTACTCAGACTCCGAGTCTGAGTTGATGACGTACTTGCGTTTCATTGGTGGAAACTGCCTTCTGTTAATTGAAACATGTGCCGCTGGTTTACAGCAAATGAATGTCTTCATCTGACAGTGGCTCTGCAAGCCTAGGTGTGTTCCCCCATGCCAAGCTTTTTGAGGTCATTTTGTTTAGCTATAAGGGTGTCTAGGGTCTGCTCTAGAAAGGCAGAGTAGTTTTTTTTTTATTAAGTGCCGATCAGAGCGGTCTTGTTTTTTTAATTGAAAAATAAAGGCCACTCTAATACTGTAGAGCTGTGTGGAGGGTATGGTTTCTATCGCCTGTGACTCGCCAGTTCTTGACAGATAGGACTGTAGTAGACGATCGTTGAAGATCGGTGTTTGGATTCTCTTGTTTGAACAAACTCCAGTCTTTCTTCGGTAGTGCTGTTTTCCTTTGAGAGAGCCATTACTTCACGTTGTTGGTTTTACTGGGACAGGGAGTCAGCTTTCTGGTCTGGGCGGCAGTTAGACTGAAAGCCAGCTCTGCTCTGCACGAGCCAAACGTTCTGATGTGTTTAAATGATAAGCCCAATGATAGTATTATTGGGTCTGAACGATAGTATTATCACCCTGCAACAATAGTATTATCAGAGGTTGCAATATTTTTTTTGTATGACGCACAGTAGTATTATTTCGGTCTATTCAGATATTACATAAAGATGATCCTCTTACCACTTGTACAGTAGTTGCTCTTTGGACTGCCTTCAAAACAAGGGAGCACCCAACCCAGAAGCCTGCTAAAAAGCTCCCCACAGGCACAAGGACTGAGGTCAGGCAGAGTTTATGAACATGCATTTCTTCAGTAACCTATGGGGCTGTCCTGAGAGACTGGATTAAATACAGCGTCTTTCCTCTCTCTGCAGGTTTTGGGATCGTTCTTCTTCTTCATGGCCCTCATGCTTTACAAGCGTCCCGGGTCTCCTCCAAGCAGCTCTGGAAACACTGACAATGGAGAAGCAGGGGAGAGTGACCCCCCGGTAAAGGACATTCCTCCGGAGATGCTGTGCAGTATAAATACCAAGCTGTGAACCTCCTCCTCTCATTCAGCTCCACTCCCCGCCGCACTCTCACCCTGCATGACATCATTCCACAAGAACATAACTGGTGATACAACTGAACAATTCATCCAGGAGGGGTTTTGAACCCCACTATATTATAACTGATCCTGTTAGAACAGAGTTCCGTTTCCAACGTATTGAGGAAGCGTGTCCCTGCCGAACAACATGCGATTTAATGGGGGAAAACAGACTCGTTTATAACATATATACTGTTTCTGTTATTCTACTAATACCAATGCTGTTTATACCACGTGTGGTACATGCACTAAGAAAGTTGAATTGTAGTTTATGTTGACTATGTAAGAAGTCGTTTCACAGGTACGGTTTATTTTTAAACTCTTGAGGTGAAAACACAGGATAAAATCGACAGTAAGACACTCTGTACTGTATATGTATTATGCAACATGGACTGGTTTACCAGCGTGGGGATTAACATTCCTACAGTACACCTTCTTTAATACACTCTGTAGCAATGCAACACACTGCAGACTCGTGTTAGAGTGAAGAGGAGAGGTGCAGGAAGCTGCTTTGTTTTAGAATGGGATTTCATGCACTCAAATCTTTTTAAAAATGAGACAGAGAAAGTCGGACAATGAACCACTCCTGCAGTACATGCACCACTAAGGACACAGAATCTTCTTCCCCTAATCATGACTTTATAACACTGTTCTCTGTCTGTGCTGACAGGTCTGGATGCATTTCACCAATGCTAAATTAAATGAACTGCGTGTTGCCCAATATGTGCTGCACAGAGTGCAGCAGTGTGCATAAAAGAGAGAAAAGTTCATGCGAGTTGATTTGAGTTGGTACTGCTTTTATATTTTATTTCATTAGACTAACAGTTCTATACAAACACTATCTTTAAAGACCTCAAAAGTCTCTTCCTCAATGGAAATATAACGAAACTGGTGCTATCGTCGTCACATTCGCATATCGGAACAATTGTGATCATACAGAAAAAGACTTTGCTTTCCTATGGTAACAGGAATAGTGACATGACATCAGTAGCATTGACATGAACTGGGGTAGCAGACTGAGCTAACATAGGTTCCAATATGATCGTAAAGTAGGAACAGTTTTTATTACATAGTGGGTCAGACAGCACTTTTCTCTAAATCTCTGATTCACAGGTTTAGAATATCATGGATATACCAATTTGAATGCTTTAAAAAAAATTGTATTTAAAACAATATGTTGAATTTCAAATGAAAAAAATGAAATACTATATTGTGGTAATTAACCTATGCATAGAAAAAAGTGTAAGTAAAGAAAATTGCTTATTTTAACCAATAAATGAAACTGTTATTTTAACTGAAAGACAGAAGTAGGAATCTGCCAATAATGAACCGGCATCTCTTGAACCAATTTACTAAACACTGTATTAAAGAAAATAGCTATAACTAGGGAGTTTGAGAGGGAAATGCATGTTTGATAAACATCAAATCAGAAATCTTCAGTGGAGAGTAGTAATGGGGAGAGTACGACTGTGTGTTGAACAGAGCTGTGGCTAAATCACTGGCAAACTTAACGAAGGATTAACTTGAACCACAGAAGAAGCTCATATTCAGAAAACAGTATTGCACATTCAAATTTGTATTTTATATTAATGTTTTGTACTAAATGTAAAATCCTTTACTATATGATTTCTTCTGTGAGTGTTTAATAAATCTGACTAAACCATCAATGTACACAACACAAGTCTTGCTTGGCAGTTTTATTTTTTTAGAAAACCCTTTTTATTTGACCATTGCTGGAGTTCGTGCTAATGCACTGCTGTTAAGAGAAGCGGCGGAGGGGCGGGGGGGGGGGGGGGGGGGGGGGATGTTAATAGTCACTGACAGTGTGGGGGCTGTTGCCAGTTCACTTAGAAACTAAAAGTTCACTTCACCAGATCCTTTCAGATAATACCCACCCAACCCCTCCGAACCATCCCTCTTATCATTCCAACTGGAAACATTACAATAACCCCCCCTCATTCATATTGCATGCAGTGTATAGTGAATGCCTTCGTTTCCTTCTGAATCTCATGCTGTTTCAATAAATGTCTCTTCTCTCTCTTTTTTTTTCCTGCTGCCCTGGATGCAGTACTAACTGATTGAACAGCTTTGTCTAGTTTCCCCTAATGATGATGTCAATGCTGGCCCTGATAGTGTCCGGATCTCTGCTCAGTGCAGTGTGACGATGAGGATTCTGCGCTTCAGTCAGCGAATATTATTTTGCAATTGCTGTTTTGCTATTGTCTCAGCAATGAGATCTACAGAAATGCCTCAACTATGCATTACAGCAAAGGGCTGTATTAAATATCTAAGTGTACGGTGTAATGTTCTTCACTCATGAAAGTGTGACCTGCATTTGTTATTTAAAAACAGAACACAGCGGCAGACGTTCGTATAAAACGCTCTCGGATTCTTTATGGAGTCTTGCGTGTGAGACACAGTTTAATAAAAGCACATGGCTCACATGAAACCTAGACCAGCATTGAGAGGCACAGCCTTGCAGTAGCTACAGTGCACAGGAAAGTGCATTGCATTATTCAATGTTGGTCTTGCATGCCATTGCTTAAAGTCCCTGGGTGTTAGCATGCAGTTAAAGCCTACATTATGACAGCTTTCAAACCCTTCTGCGCCTGCTTCCAGAGTGCACAGTGGAGGAAAGAGAGAGCAACGGCTCCAAAGAGGGCTTGAAACGAAGCAGCGCTATAAAATGAGACTTGGCTTGAAGGGATGTCTCAGGCAGGCTCACACTCTTCATAGTCATTGTGTAAATTGCAGCCAGAACAATACCGTGCTGTATCTCTGGTGGTCACTGTGATTTTGACTGTTGGGTATCCACTTGCTAAAATTGTCCTTCACTGCAGGTCTCTGCATCTGCAAGGACAAACAGGGCTTTGAGATTGAGATGCTGCCTCTCTTGAGGAGCTAGCCTGGATAAACACATGATTTATTCATTGCTGTGTTGACAGAGGGCACTTTAGAGACCAAAAACATACTTCTGAAGTTTGGAGTTTTGCAGTAATAGCCCAAACAAATAATATTGTGCCTGTGTAACTATGTGTGTGTGTATTTGTGTGTGTGTGTGTGTGTGTGTGTGTGTGTTTTTGATGATATGTGTGTGTGTGTGTGTGTGTATTTATGTGTGTGTCTGGTGATATGTGTGTGTGTGTATTTATGTGTGTGTTTGGTCATGCATTAAAACTTCCCCTCCAAAAAATAAATAACGAAGTGTTTTTTACTTTACTTTTTTTAACATGCAATTCTACAACTAAACTTGTACTAGCTGGTACTACTTTTTTCAGTAATTGCCCTGTGGTTCATTACAATATGCAAGTGTAATTACATTGCAACTAATGCTGCAGAGAATGTTTCCATATAAATATGCACAATTATATAAATAAGACCGGTTATCAAGCCAGGCCCAAAAGTGAACAACGTGGTTCTATATATTATGGTTCTGCATGCAACTCCCTTTCATGACTGTTTTCAAAGTGTTTCTATTTTCAAGTGATTCGTTCTGCATGCAACTCCCTTTCATGACTGTTTTCAACGTGGTTTCTGTGTTGCAGGCACATAATTACAATGTTAGTATGCATAGTTACAATGTACTTAATGTGAAAATCTTTTTTGCAACCCTAACTCTAAACCTAACCCTAACCCTTTTCTGATACAATTGTGTACTTACATATGTTGTTCAAAATGATCAACACATGAAGTGCATTGTAACTATGCATAATAACATTGTAATTATGTGTAAGTGCACATGTATTTACTAAGTAACTGCTATGTAAAAACACAGTAATTAGAGACACTATGTAAAGTGTTACCCACTTCACTACTGGTTTCTTTTCATTAACTGCAAGGCCACCCTGTTGTAACTGTTATGTTTAATGTTGTTTCTGGCCTGGTAAGAACTGTGAAGTGTCTGAAATGCTGGTGTATGATGTACAGTATAAATATGAAGACTTGCAGCCTGTCTGGTATTTTGTAATAAAACAAAATTGCTCCCAATTAATGATTGTTTTTTTCTATTAAACTTTTTGTACTTTTTGAATAAATGTGGCCGTTACAAAACGTGTCTTCTGTGTTTGAATCGTTCTTGTTAAATTAACTTCAGGATTTAATATAGAATACTGTATTATTAATATAGAATACTGTATTATTGTTTCTGTTCTTGTTTTTGTTACGTAATAGCTTCATCTGTGCATAAGGTGAGCTTTTATTAGTTAAGTCAAATCCTATAGTATTTGTGTTTTGTAAAGGGGGACTATGTAGGGTTCATACACCCGCACTCAGAAACATAAACTGCAACGTATCAAATCGCCACTAGAGGGCAGCATTATCACGCCCATTGGATTTACAACAGGCCCGGCATGCAGACAAGAACATAAGTATTTGTCTCCTTTGCAGTAGCATGTTTATAGGCTTGTGGTTTCTGGCAGGGACGCTACACTATTTAGACCACAAGTGATCTCTGCAGACTGCTGTGGGATTGCAGTCTCTGAGGCATAACAGGCATGGTGATGTAGACCAGATACTACTGTGTAGGGCTTGACTTTCTGCACAATAGCAACATAAGGCTTCTCCGAGGTCAGTTCCTATTTACTGTACAGACCACTTTCCAGATTTAATAGAAAGTAATGAATACGGCTCAAGAGACTCCTCTTGTGTCTCTGTATTCAATTGCAGAGCAGTGCTGGTTCATTAGCAAAGCTCTGAATATAAACATGTGCTTCTGCAAAAATATTTAGTCAGGGACATCTGGAACATCCTTTTATGACAAGTTCATTTTTATTCACGGGTAGCCTTTGACAGCTTGATAATGTAGCACTCGTTTCATTTTTCCGACACTAAAATGTAGATCATTTATTTTTACATGAATGGATCTGAAGAGAAGGCTCTGCCTCAGCACTGATAGCACCCTGCTCTCCTGATTCGGCATGACAGTGTTCCAGCTCAGCTAGCTGGAGGATCAGTCTCATGGATGCTTAGAGCCGTCTGATTCTCTGTTTTCATTCAGGATCAACGGTAATCGAGACCGGCTGTGGAATCTTAGACACGCTGAATGGAAAACATGCATATATACTGAAGGAATCGGTTTGGATTTGAACTGTAGTTTATAACTGACTGCACACATCATAATCATAAAGTCTATCTATTGGTAACTTTGAAAGCCGAAGGAATTCGCCCATGAATGACCGAAATAGTCATATTAAAATATTGTAAACAGTAGGTAGACAAGGGAATCAGTCAGCTAAAAGTAATGTAACATGCAAGAATACCATTGTAAACTTCATAAAGGTACTCCTTCTACCCTCCCCAATACAGCAATATCTGTTCTGAATCTCTCAAAACCTTGTTCCTTTTTTCTGTCTCTCTAAATACAATAACGCTGCATTGAATTAAACATTATCAGTCATCAAATACATGTTTTCATATAGCTGGGCTGAGAAGACTGTAATGAGACCAGCTGAGTCAGGGATATGAATGGGGTGACAGTATGAATGTTCTATTCAATGTGTTGATATCAATCAGAGGCAGTACAGCAAGACTTCAAGCACAGTTACAGAAAGAGAACATACCATTTAAAACATACATCTTGAATGCTTGTGCTCTCTCTGCGGTGCTGTTTGAATGTATCAGCCACGGTTTCACTGACAGTTTTAGCCAGTCAAAGAGATAGCATTTGACCCGACGCTCTCCATTCAATAACACAAAGGGGGTAGAAGATTACATTCATTTATTGTCCTGCAAGAGATGTTTGAAAGTAACAGACTCTGACAGCTTATTTATTGAAAGTGTTTCCATTGGAACAAAAAGAAAACCTTATTAAATCAGCTCTGACCCTAGCTGCAAATGTTTCAGCAACAACCAGACGATAAACAAACTCAATCCTCTTGCACATTACACAAGAAATGAATGAGTAAAACAGTTGCAGAGTTTGAAACTATTTCATCCCCCAAGCCCTAGAAAGTACATTCGTTTGTGGTTAAAATTGATGATGAGTTCATTTATGAGCTATGACTCACTGCATCCTGTATGCTTTTTGGAAGGTGCAATTGCACACAAACCCAAAGGCAGCGAACCATTGCATAGATTACATGCACCAGCAGACAGTAGCAGCTTCTGCAATGTCCCTGTACCGGTAATGCATTCATTTTAATGGCTGCTTGCTTTCTTAGAAAGTATTTGCATCTACTGCTATCACACATCTTCACCAGGCTGAATAATAATCTTTCGAAGTAGAATAATTACAAAGCCCAATTAAAAATCAACATAAGGAAACGTATCAGATCAAACACGCTCTTTAGTGGCTTCACCAAAAAGGAGGCTCCATAAAGCAATGGTTCAGCAGCTCTAACGCAACTCACCTGCGATTCCCAAGACATTCAACCCTGTCCTTGCTCATTGTGATTCGGCATATTCATTCTGTTACATCCAAACAGGTCAACTGGAAAATCTCAAACCATCTTACCAAGAGCAGGTGCACACACCTGAGGCGAGGCTCAGCTGTTGCTTGTTTCATTTGTTTTGGTGCTTTTTCTCTGATCTACAGTAACATTTAAGACTTTCCGGAGGCGCTGCTGTAGTTTTATATCAAGGGCTTGAAGAATGTAAAGGCACATGTTTGACCCTTTCTTGATTCAATGGTGTATTCTAGAGATCTCCAAATCTGTGCTGTATTTACCAGTCTGATTGAATTGCAGCATATGACAGGGAAAGAGCTTTCTCCATAAAAGTGCCCTGTATTTGGTTATGGAATCTATTTCATAGCGTCAGTTTAAGTTTTTTACTGTTTTGGTCAATACTGTGCACATAGACAATTTACAAAAGGGCTAATCAATTATTTCAAGTCAGATACACAGCAGAGGTTGCGATCAATGTGTGACATGCATTTGCTTTGCCGACTGGGGTGGCTTTGGTTCCCACATCTTCAGAGAACCTGACCATCTCTGCAGTTGCTCGCTTTGCAGGGGCAGGGCTGTGTAATGTTTTTCCGAGTGGTTTTCTGCAGTGCAGCTGCAAGCCATAAGCTGCTGTACTAAGTGACAAATTAAACAGCTGAAGTGACCTGGAAAATGACAGCAACAGTGCGGCAATTTAGAACCAGAAAAACAAGACTTGAACTGTAATGAACATTTTTATGATTTAGAGTCCATTTTATTCTGTAAACAAGCTTATCCAAGTGATATTGAATTGATCTGGTCTAAAATCTCCGAATGAATTTATTTAAAGCTCTTCCTACTCAATCATGCTGTAATAATCCCATCCGTCTCACGGGGCTCTTTGCCGGCCTCTAATGTGGTTATCTTTTGGTTTTCAAATTTCTTTTCTTGCTTCTCCCTTTGAGGGAAAGCGACGTTTTCAAAGTTTTATCTCACGATTAAGATTTATTAACTTGAAAGCCAGCTATCCCAGATAAACACTGGAGCTGCGCTGGATCCCCCTGGGCACAGACAGCCCCCTCGTGATGAGACAGTAGGTTCAGATTGAGAAGGAAAAGATCAGACTGAAACTCACTGAGTTCCTTTTTAAGGCTGAAATATCCCATGCATGTTGATGCTCTAACTACCAGGCTCTGCTTGGAGAAACTCTCACATTCCTTAAATGAGTTTTATATGCTGTGAATAGACGGACAAGACATGATAGACTAGGGATGGATCTTAAACTGATTTTGCCTCCAGCCTGCATCATGCCCTCATTATCAGTGCAGCAAGGGGCTTCACTTCCAGTGGTCCCCGTTCTACTCAGACAATAATGCTAAAAATAATTCGGTAAGTGATCTAGGGGTCCTGGGACAGCACGCACCAGGAGAGTGGGATCACAGTCAGGCAAAAAAACGCAGCTCAAAAATTACGACTTATCATGTGCTTGCACTTGACTTCAAATGTTAATGTATTAAATGTCAAAGTAAGGCTTCGATTTCTTTTTTCAGCACGGACATTCAGGTTCTTGCAGTATTATTCATTAAAAAATAATATCATTTCCTCTTTACATATTCCATGTGCAGAATGTAATTATTATCTCCACTGACACAGCTTTCATTACTTCAGAGCCAGTGAGGGAAGGCAAGACAGGAATGCACAATATATTTGAATTGCAAGCACCTTTAATAAATACATATGACAGTGATATCTATATTTGTAATCTTTAATAATGGTACAACACCATCCACGCTGGAGTAAATTGTATATTAAAACAGGACTATAAAGTAAATGAATTCATGCATTGAATTAAAGACAAACAGGACAACTGTTGAATCGTGTACAGCATAGCATGCAGTGCATTGTGCAGCTAGGTGTTCAAGATAACGATAAAACTTTAAAAATTTAAAGCAATGGTTTGGGTTAACGATTGAAACTCCTTTTAAGAATGTAAAGACTTTCATCATGTCCCTTCTTGTATCAGGCTCAATAGATTCTGTTCTTTCAGTCTTTCTTTGTAGCTCAGTCCTTGAAATGGCCAATTTGAAAGTCACCTCTAGCTGCTACTGACTTACTGTACCAATCAGGAAGGACTGCAGATCTACGTGCAACCCCTGTTCCTGCTGTCTGTCAAGCCACTCGTCTGTCTCTGCCTGCATGTGCCGGGAGCCGGACCAGTAGAGGGTGCTGCAGTGCAATGAGGTGAACTTTCTATACCCAGCCTTCTTCCCTAACCCTGTGGGTCCCCAGCCAAGATCAGCAATTTGGCTCTAGCAGGATTCGAACCACAATCACATGACTCAGCCTGCACCCAAAGCAGCAGTGCTTTTATTAGGTGAGTCACTGAGGACCCCAGCAATGAAAAACTTTGGATGTGTTTTGAAAAGCAGAATCCAGATTAGCGCAATTTGTGTGTATGGAACTGCTAAAGTGTTAGGTCACGTCATGGGTTAATGCACCAGCCTTTCACCTCCAAAGGTCTGGTCACAAGTACTGCAAACCACATGTACTGTGAAGCTTAGCTTAGTCCACTTAGCTGTGGCTTTTTCAAGAATACCTTTGGGGATTTGTGGACCACCAAATCCATCATCTGTCATGTGTGTTGTATATGAGTAATTGGCATCATCAATAACAACTTTCCATGTCATTACTTGACAATTTATTGTGCAACATATATCGCTTGGATATGGTAATGCAGCTGTAATTGAAGGAACTTTCAAGGCTGCATTAGCAGGTGAGTAGGAACTGACTACACAAACAGTGCATGAGGGAGGCTGAATATTCATAGATGTAATCAACCAATTATGCATTTCTGTGCAACTCCTTCATGTGTCTTGTGACCAGGGATATATGACGCTAGTTTAGAATAGGTTAGCAATGCTTTTTGTGCAGAAGAAACAAATACAGTGGTGCATTGCTTTGCAACTGTGTGCTCATTACAATTGCACAGTAGCTGCCTTGCTTAAATGTCATTGCTCTGTGTGGCTGTATGGATATCGTTTTGAAAAAAAAATAGATCCTTTATTTTCTTCAATAGTTTGTCTAATTAAGAAGAATTGTGTTTGGTTAATACACCATTAACAGCTTAAAATGCTATGTTTTTCTGCTCAAGGGAAATCAAAGTGAAGTTCATCTCAGATTATCAGTAATTGTAGGTAATGCAAAACTTTTGGACATAGCTGTACGTGTAAACGGTATGAGGTATATATTTATATTCAAAAATGCCTCTTGTGTAAAGATTACATTTAATGAGGTAAAGAAGTGTAAAAATATGTTCTTCATTGGTGTATATAATAATATATCAATTAAGTTAATCATGTCGGCTATTTTTCATTCATGAAGTGCAGAGTAATTGCATTTAATTCTGTGGAAGAAAAAGGCCCTTATAGCGTTGACTTTCTTTAATTAAAAGTTAAATTTTAATATAAAAATATAATCGTTTGCAGGCAAACCTTTAAAAAAAATGTAAAAAAAAAAAGAACCCACGGTAAGTAATTTCAATAATTGCATGTACTGTGTAATGCTTCCATATAATCCTGTGTAATCCAAGCCTATTTCTCAGACATTAATGTAACAAGGTGTATTGTCTGGCGAGGTGTCTGAATCTGTCAATAGGAAAGTGGTCTAATCTCTCTTGTTGTCCTGTCTAATGAATTTTTAGCACGTTAGCCACCAAAATCTTTTCAAACACTCGAGAGGGTGCTCATTTAGACTCACCTTCCAGCATTTTGAAGGTCACCAGAGAGAAATGTCACAAAGCTCTTGAAGGAAAAACAAAAACATCAATCACGACAAAAGCAAACCATTCATGTAGGGTAGCTAACGCGAGCTGAACTCTGTCGTATCCACTGGAGAAAAGGGGCTTCTAGACATTTTACTGATGACATCACAACTTTCTGCATACATAAAGTTTAATCAAGATCAATATAACAAAAATCAGGCCAGATGAATAATGTGGCAGACCCGTAATTTCATAATGTCAGTGAAACGTTTCCACAAAATGAGATATTGATCTGGATGGAGGACTTTGAAGTGATTAAAGTTTCATTTGTTGTTTGCTTTCTTATCCTCTGTTTTTCATTACAATACAGTACATTTTTTTAGTCACTTGAAATTCAAGGGAGCTGCATCAGGTCATTCACAAAGGATTCCAAGATGCTGAAAGTACACAATATACAAAATTTGCTTTATGAAGTCTTTTTATGAATTAGAAATTCATTTCTTTAATTCTTGATGAATAATGCGCTGTTGCCTGGCTACCCTTCACCCTTAACAGACGCCCTTATCCAGGGCGACTTACAATTGTTACAAGATATCACATTATTTTTACATACAATTCCATTATTTTTTACACATTATTTTTACATACAATTACCCATTTATTTTTGCATGTGTAAATCAGATCGCGAAATAATGAGGCATCAATGTGCATTATTAGTTAGGAAAGCTATCAAAGATATTCAGGCATCCTTTCTTCATATTTCTTCTGCTTTTATCCTCCCAAACATTTCACATGAAAATCACACTGTACTTGCATTCATGGCAAAACATATTGCTTAATAGTTAGTTAAAATGTTCAAACATCATCTCATTTGACTTGGTTAACAGTGAATATGCAGCTCAAGTCAATACCTATAAGACTGATGAACAAAATGTGCAAGAAATCACTGGTTGCGGGTATGGGTTTTGTTATGGCTCTTTGCAAGTGGCAAAGCTTCAAGCATTCAGTGCAATCAATTCAGCTTCAGCTTTTTTTTTTACAGTGTCTTTGGTAACGTCACACCAACCATTGTGTCTGGATATCAAGAAACCACTCTCTGTGAGCTTCAAAAGAATGATCACAATAGAGAATTTAGGAGATGCACATCTGCAAAGGCACAGCTGCTGGCCAGTTACCCTGAATCACCCACACCGGTCCCCCCCCCCCCCCCCCCCCACCCCCCACCCCCTCCACCCCCCACCCCACCTCTACTGATTAAACCGCCAAGCAATACGTCATGTTGAGTGCAGCATTTTCATATTGGCTTCAGAGAGACATCTTTCTGAGCACAGCTGGAGTTTCTGAAATGTGAAGTGAACCCCCTGAGATGTTCTTGTTGGCTGTTGAATAGCTAGCTTAGCATCAAGTGTAAATCAAACATAATCCATTATCCTGGTGCAAATCATAACCGCAGCCAATTTGTGTCTAAAAGTGTTTGTTGGCAGACTATACATGAGTCTGTGCATTCACTGCAGGTTGCGCTGACTTATATTGATGAATTGGGGTCTTTAAACACAGTTAGAGGTAAATAAATCCACGCTTGTCAAACAGTACAAATAATGCCACTGCCACTGAACTTGGCTATTCGAATATCACAATTAAGATAGTTGAACTGATGCTTAGAGAAAACCATGATATATTCAGATTAAGAAATTTGCTTTGCAAATACTGTAATCTGGATGATGGATATTATGGCTGGCTAGCACCCCAAGGCTTTAGCAGGGTGCCTGACCTGAACACAATGATACACCTGAATGGTTAAGGGACTGGTGAGGATGTTGTTGCACTAATGAAAGGTAAGAAAATCCTTCTAAAATGCTTAATATTACCATTTTAATTGCATCTCCTTTTTCTTCCTTTTTTTGGCATTCGTAGTTCGCTTCACTCTATATGGAGAGAGAGAGAGAGAGAGAGAGAGAGAGAGAGAGAGAGAGAGAGAGAGAGAGCTCTCTATCCAAGGAGAATCAGGATTCAAAAGGATACTCATCAATCATTAGACATACTTAATAGCAGTAATATTAATATCAACGTGAATTACTTGCATTGCAATTATAGGAGTGTGTCAATACTTTTGAGCACCACATTACATACCGGCATCATACAATGCGTTTAACTATTCTGCATGAATTCCTTATGCTTGCATTGGTTTGGTTTCTATATTGTAACCAGACTATAATATGTTTCTATATGTTTCACAATGTCATTATCTTCTGGTATTGGGGAAAAATAAAGCCTCGACAGTATGTTTGCGTCACCATCCAATGTCTTGGCATAAGGACCACGCCTCCTCTTCTCGTGCATAGATATAACCACAACGCAACTTCCAGTCTGAACAGTCCGCTTGTTGTCTGTGTAACCAAACAACACACGCTGAAGTTGTCTCAGTTGCAGATTTTTTTTATTTTATTATTTTATTTTATTTGTAGGCTGACTAAAAATGAATCTCAATTTACCTCTGTCGTCGGTGCACAACGCCTCGCGCAACTTTCAGTTAATAACACAGGACTTCCAGCACCCTGGAAATTCAGAAACTAATGCCTCATCATCACTCAGCTCAAACAACACGACTGGGAAGCTGGAGGACGACCTGGACGTGAATACGGACATTTACTCCAAAGTCGTGGTCACTGTGATCTACATCGGTCTCTTTTTAATAGGGTGTCTGGGCAACTCCATCACGGTGTACACGTTAGTTAAGAAAAAGACTTTACAGAACTTGCAGAGCACCGTGCACTACCACCTGGCGAGCCTGGCGGTGTCCGACCTCCTCATTCTAGTTCTGTGCATGCCAATAGAACTCTATAACTTCATCTGGGTTCACAACCCCTGGGCATTCGGCAACGCTGTGTGCAAAGGCTATTACTTTTTGAGAGACGCGTGCACCTATGCCACCGCTTTCAACATTGCCAGCCTCAGCGTGGAGAGGTTCATGGCGATATGCCATCCTTTCAAAGCGAAGAGCATGATGTCCAGAAGCAGAACCAAGAAGCTGATTAGTGCTATCTGGGTGGCTTCTTTCCTGCTGGCCATCCCCATGCTTTTCATCATGGGGCAGATCTATGTCAGAGAGGTTAAAATCTGCACCACAATCGTGGACCAGTCGATGGCAAAGACCGTCCTACAGGTGAGTGCAGAACGCGGCAGAAACCGGGGCGCTTCCCACGCTGAGGGGTTTAGGAGGGCGCGGCTTGGTTCCTCCTGGTATCGCTGTTTCAGGTCTTAGACTAGGGATTCTCTATTGCTTTTTTTTTATCATGCTGTAATTTTAAATGATGTTAAACATTGCTATAATAATACTATTGCACACGGATCAGACATACCCCGGCACATTAAAATAAAATCAGCTCTATCACGATTGTATATGTCTCATATATTATTAGTAGATGTGGCACTGCTTGACATTCCACTTATCCACTGAATGTATTCCAGAGGCCATCTTACTGTCATTGATATATATATATATATATATATATATATATATATATATATATATATAGGAAATCAACACAATTTGCCTCAGGTTCATGGTCATTTGTTTATAATCTGGGTTGTTGTCCATTCTGATAGTTTCAAATACAATTCTGGAACATGCAAGCAATCTTTTTTTAATGAAGAACTCTGTAAACATGTAAAAAATAAAATAAAATAAACGAGTTCCTATTGAAACTACACACACATTCCAAATATGCTTCAGGTGTACAGTACGTGGTCATTTAAAGAAACAGGTGTGATTTTAAAAAAAAGAAAACTTGCAAATGTAAGAATGTAAAGGTTAAAACATATATTTTGACAGTACCTTTTCACTGTTCAGTTTGCAATACATATACTGTAAATAAAGTTATTTATTATGGGGCAATGCTTATAGCACCTTTAATAAAATGGGAAGGCTTTTAAAACTATGAACAGGAATACAAAAAAGTAAATGATCTTTCAAAGTCATTTTTTAAGCTGCACTGTACCTGATATAAAACCTTCACTGTGTAGAAGTGGAAGTACCACTTGAAGTAGCTGGGCAGCACAGAGAGACAGGAGGTGCAGTTTCCAGTGTATTTCACTTTGTCTTATCAGGGGATGGATTACTCATCAGTTTGAAGCACTTTACTGAGAGAAAGAATGCTGGGAAGATTGCTGTGTGACAGAGAGCTTTCAGAAGAACAGGTTGTCGTGGTGACCAGCTTGCATTCTTCCTGTTTTCGCAATGCTGCTGGTTTTTTAATACTTTTCCGTTCTTTGGAATTATTTCATTTGCCCGACCTTCATGGCTGCTGTGCTGCATCTACGCTGTCAGAGATTGCACCAGTTAATTTATATATTTATATGTATATGTACCTTAAAGAGTAAGTAGTAGGGTCTGAAAAAAAATTCTACTTATAACTGGGCAATAATCCTGACACTATCAGTGCACTAGAGCAGACATTTTGAAAAGAGCATTGAAACAGACTTTAAAGTAAAGTGTAAAAAGTTGTCAGGATGTTCACAAAGAAATGAAAAATGACAGGTACGTTATTTAAACAGTTGTAGCACCACGTGGGGACGTGGAACGCTATATTTTTCGGAACCCCGCTACTTACTCTTTAAGCAGGACTCTTCATGATATTGATTTTGAAGTAAAGGTTATAAGAAGTTATGTTTTAATGAAGAATAGGCTTTGTTCTCCCAGTGATTGCAGAGTCATTTTTGTACTCCAGGTGGTCAATTGGGATGTTAATGCATTCTGTAAGTGGGAGGTTTTATTGATCAGATAGTGACATGATAACAGTTCCTCTGTCAATGTGCTGTACACAGCATACAGGGGTGCTTGTGTTCAATGGATTTTTAAACTGCAAACATAATATTCTTCTAAATGAAAGAGAAAGTGGCATTTCAGTTTAATCTGCCGAATTAAAATTTTTAATTAATCATTTTGATGCATCTGCATTTTAATGCAAATTAACGTTTCAGATCTTTTTTTATTCAGAAAGATCAGACAGTAGTTCAAAAGTACAGACTGTTCAATTGTGTCTCATAGAATTCCAGGTTATTTAGGCAGCTGAACCATTTCTGAACAGAGGGTTTCAGTCTGACATTTTGGCATAACGCCACGCAAGCTGTGAGCCACAATAGCTATGCAAGCATTAGCAGATGCAAAAAGCACTAGGGAGTTAGTGGATCTCTGACTGAACTTAATACAATATGGGCAGCATTCAGCTGTGATGCACAAAGAAAAAAAAACACAAAAGTGTAATAACCCTAATGTGTGACTAGGAGAGTTCTTCAAAGACATGTTCGCTTCTGTCTGCAAGCAAGTGAATTAGGAGCTGCAAGCCAGAGGCTAGGGATTAATCAATAGGGTTTATTGACGTGTTCACCTGTAGGAGTTGCATAGCAAGAAACTTCAGGGAACCTAGTAATAAGTGTGTGTAAGATGGGTTCGAAATCAATCAAAAGAGTTTCTTTAAAAATCAAGTTAAAAAAAAAACAGGAACGAGAACAAAGAACACACGCCACACACGGCAGGCCTCGGCTGGTGTAATTTCTGAGCACTAAGGCTTCCTGCACTGCTCTGGTACAGAGGTCAATCTCCAGGTCTCGACAGGTGGTTTTCCAAGCTCCAATGCGACAGAGCTGAAGGTCTGAGTTGCCATGGCTTCCTGAACACATGGCATTCTGCGCTGGTACAGAGATGGTATTGCTAGGCTTCCTTGACACCGGAAATATCATTTCCATGCATCCTTATACTAAAGAATTAGGAAGTGGGGCTTTCCCATTTAAACCAATAAGCACTTGCCAACGTCCTCGTGGTATTAAGAAGCATTTTGTTAGCAGCTATTCAGACATATTCATGGTGTGACAGTTGTAGCTAGGCAGAAGATTGTTCCAGAGGTTATGAAAATACATAATTATATCAAAAGCAAAAATCATCATGTGTTGGTTTATAAAAATGCCTAATAATATCACAAGCAAAACTAGAACCCATGATATGCTGAACCCAATCAATGGCTTTTAACACAATCTTCACTTATATCTATGCGATAAAAATATTGAAAGGATTAGGCGAGTCATTACCCTGTATTACAGTACTGTATGTTTGCTATACATGCAATCCACTTGGGTTTTATTCAGCGGTCTGTTAATTCATTATGAATGTAATATAACATTTGTAGAGCCACTTGGAAGAGTCACAGAGATAACCTATTGAGGTTCAGTGACGTACAGAAACCCAAAGAAGTGCCAACAATGGCTTGCATTGTAATTATATTAACGCCCAGCAGAAGGAACCACCTGTAGCCCAATAAATGGCTGTGGAGAGTTTAATTTTGCTTTGCAGTAGGATGCACTTTAAGGGAAGGGATCAAGTATTTAGGCAAAACAATAACATAAAATAATAATCTTATTTGTAATGAAATCCCAGTCCTGAAGGGCTATTCCACTCCAGGTTTAACATGTAAAATGAGCTAATGAACAGCTTCAGGGTCTGGATGGAGGTTTCATTGGTTCAATTTAGAACAGGGTTGGAACAAAGACCAGGAGTGGAAGGGCTGACTTTGGCCACCCCTGTTCTGCAGTAGCAAGTGTAAATTACTGAGCCTTACCGCTGAATACTTTTTCAGCTGGGCTTGTTTTATGTGACACTTTGCCGTGCACACCATTTCCAAGCCTGCTGTAAATGGCATTAGATGATGATCACTTTTTCTGCATGGCTGCTTGATATTGTGGTAGTGTTTAAATCTGTTTTATGGTGCCCATTGGAAGTAATTTCACGGTGAGACGCACCGTTAAAATCAAGGGTGCTTAAACTCCAGTTATAGATCTCTCCATGGAAATCAATCAGAAACAGTCAAACGCAATATTGCTTTTAGTCAAGATCGATCAATACTATCTGAATTATTGTGACTGTTCAAAGCAAACTCAGCAATGGCCTGTGTGTGCTGTTGGGGAGAAAGTGTATGTGTGGAAGTGTGCAATACTGCAGACTTTACAGTGCACAGCACTGGAGTCCTTGCAATGTAGTAAGGAGCCTGATTTATTTTAATATTTCACATAACTAAATAAGCTGCGTATATATTTCTAAATAAATTGGAACCGCTATTTTGAAAACGGAATCGTCAATGTGTTCCTAGGGCTCTTCATCACATGACATCATAGAGAGCCACGTTGTTTAATGTCAAGTGGTGCAGTCGGAGGGCAGGGTGAGTCCAGCCAACATACAGTATGATGCACAATATAACAGAAATGCTATTTAAACCTTGCTTAACCCTTTGGGGGCCTGTCGTCATCCGTAGTTCACGGAAGAATGATGTAAAGAAACTTTTGAAGGTTGGACTTCCCTCCAAGCAAAGACATCATCCTGGGGATATAGAAAATGCAAGGTCCCTGGTGCATTTTTTGGCACTCTACGTCATGTTGTGCTAACATCACTCTAATGCATTTTAAGTGCAGCTACAACGACAGTAGCAAGCATTAAAAGTGGTTTGTCCCAATAGAATAAACTTCTTGGAACAGTTCAACGTAAGCCAGGTTTTTCTTTTTTTTTTTTGGTTTAGGTCAGTGGCCTGTTTCAAATACTCAGTTCATACTGATTTCCTTGCCTATGAAGAGCCTGCACGTCTTGGTTGCATGAGGCCATACAAGCCTGGATTGTGATATCGTTAGAATTCAGCAGGTGGGTCAGTACTCACATGTGATGTCTCAGAGACCAACATGGTCCGTGAGGTTGCTTGGGAGTTTGACTCCAGGGCATATTACTGAAGAGGCGCTTTAGTTAACTTTCGGAGATTCCAGGTTCTCTTTTTTATCTCAGTGCTTTGGAATAAAAGCTCAAAACGAGGCCCAGCTGCTGCAGGAAGTAAGTGCGGCTCTTATGCGCTGTTGCAGATGCTGGTACTGTATGCAGCGAAGAAAAAAAACAACCACGACAGTGTAATAACCCTAATGTGTGACTAGGAGAGTTCTTCAAAAACATGTTCGTCTGTGAGGTGCTGCCCTTCAGCTCGGACATTAGACTGAGGTCCTGCTGTCTTGTAATGAGGGGGCACCAGTACAGGTCAAGTATTCCAGCTCTCGTTCGTTAATCCAGGTCATCACTGGCTACCAGATTCTGCATCTTGCACAAAATGTAAAGTGTTAGAATCTAAAGGGTAACCATGTGCTGTATATTATTTAAAAAAATAACACATGACAGGAAAGCAGCAATCTAAAACAATGAGAGAGAAAATGGGCTTGACGGAATTATGCATCATCTATTGGACACTTTCCACAACAAACCACGCTGCATGTCAGAATAGCTCACTTTTAACACCGAAGTTTTAGATCATTTAGTAAAGTAAAGTCATTTCCGCTGGTGTAGGTCAGCCTCACTAGAAGAATACATCAACCATTCTGTAATAATTTTAATATACCCCTTTGGTGCCTGTGAAGGGAGACATGTTTATTAGAGGTGTCAGATAACTGTTGCCTTTGCAACATTGTATCGATTTGTTCTGTCATTAAATTATTTCTGTCATTTTAGAACTGTTTAAATGATGGTAGGTGCCATTAAAGCCTCAGAAATAAAGATTAAGCAATTAAAAAACATTGAAAAAAGAAATGAAAATGGTTTCAGCAATTTGTCCTATTGTAAGGCACCTTTGCAGTGTTGAGAATTGGCGCAAATGCTGTTATTATCTAGTCAGATGTTTTTATGTGCCATTTCTTAAAGCTCCACATTACTGAATAAGTTAGACTTTTGTTCACTTTGTCATTGCTTACAAAAAAGGAAAGTTTCTTGCTGCTACATGTAGCAGTTCACCATGCTTATACTGCCCTGTGCTTTACCATGCATGCACTTTGCTCTTCAACACTTTGCTATGCATTTAGCAGCCTGTGCCATTAGAAACATGTATTGTACATAGGCATTTACACTCGAAAAAGGTTTTTTTTCCAAGGAATATTTCTAAGGTGTAGGTGGTGAACAGAGAGCGTGCTGTAGTGAATATTGCAATTGCACACCGCAACATTTACATGAAGCTGACGGTAACACTTTTCATTAAGTGTCTGTAATTACTGTGTATTTACATAGCAGTTACATAGTAAATACACATGCACTTTTCTGATACAATTGTGTACTTACATATATCGTGCACAAAGATTTACACATGAAGTACATTGTAGCTCTGCATGATAACATTGTCATTTTGTGTAAGTACACGTGTATTTACCAGGTAACCACTATATAAATGCACAGTAGTCACAGACACTTATTGTGTTTCCAAGCTAACTTTGCTTGCTGTGAAGCAGCTTTAATCAATCAGGAGCCTCATGTCTGGAGATAAAGTGTTTGGAATTAAGCCTCTAAGGTTGACACACTGTGACCCTAAGCGACTGACATACAATAACGATGTGCTATGAAAATGTGCACCTTCTGAGACCAACACAGAACCCAATCCTGTTCTCCGATCGCTATCTGTCAGTTTACCATCCAAAGGAGCAAGTACCTTAATAATCACCATGCAGTCCCACCATGCAATCTCCAGGGTGAACCATCAATCCAGCTTGGTGGGTTAGTTTACCTTGGCTTTACTTCCAGCATATCAGCATGAAGCAAGGATCACCCGTGTGTGTCTCTGATACTGCATAACCACCTGTCAGTCAGGGCTGTGTTGTTTGTAAACCAATTTGCCTCAAAGTTGAATCCTTGCCCAGCAGGGAGTTTTCCATTTGAGAATTGAAAGAAGTAAGAAAAATACATGCTAATGCTTTAAAAGTTTCAAGTGGAAGATTATAAACTGGCTTCAAACTACTGATGATAAGAAATATGGGATGATTGTCACTTTCAGCAAGAAAAGCTTTAGACTTCCTTGCAGGAAATCAATATTCCTCAATAAATACTGCTTTCTGTGCTTCTGAATTTTCATTAAATCTCCTTTTACACAATTACTACTATAATAATAATAATAGTAATAATAATAATAATAATAATAATAATAATAATACCTGTCATTTTATAACAAATATTATCAAATATTAAAAAAATGTAATACACCATGTTTGCAGAATGTGAACATACACAAATAGAGAACTTTAAGTCAACACAGCCTTTTTTTTTACTGAATTAAACCAGTAGCTGTAGTTGATAGAATGTTTGCTTTTGTCCCCTAAAGTCCTGACCCTCCCTATCGACTCCACCACAGGGCCCCCCTCTCAGAGTCACAGAGAGAGTGTGCCGGCCTCAGTGTTTATAACTTATTTAACTGTCTATCAAATCACACTCACCGCCTGACGCTTTTCTGCCCGCTGAGAAAGACAGGATATATATATTTATTTGCCTTTATATGCGTTTTCCTTCTTATTCTGTTTGCTCACTGACTCACTCGCTTCACTTCTGTAATAACTCCTGAAACTTTGAGATTATTTTATGTCTGTCAAAACAAACAAAAAGGACTTGAAGCTACTTATCCTCATTGATGAGTTTAACAAGGAATATTAAGGTTAAATCCCCATCCCCTTTAAAGCATTGGGGTGATTAATAAAGAGATCTGCTTCAGAGTGATTACTGATCTTATAGCTATAGCCTCATCTCACCCACAGGGGGCAGCATTATCATTAGAAGACGTGCATCACACCACAAGCCAATCTGTAACACTGACCCATTCCTCAAAGCCCGGGAGATCTGGGAATACCAATATTCCCCTGAAAGTATTTCACAGTCCTCTGTTCTGCCGATTGTACATGTTTATTTTTTTGCAATAAGTACCAAATTAATGTTTCTTTAAAAGAAATCAGAACACAAGCTGTAATTATGCAATTTGATACATTACATTTAGACTTTCGCAGTTAACAAGATTAGAGTACAGTCATCATAACAATATAGTTAAAGAGAGAATTTAAATAACAGGTAGATGCCAGTAAAAATGCTCCAAAAGAATTACAAAGTAGCCTTCCTCAGATGAGGAGAATGGCACTGAATGGGTACAAACTTGACTCAATTGCCCTTCGCATTGATTGGATCGCCAGGTGGCTTCGTAGCCAGACTTTCTCGGTTCTAGATTGCGTACTGTCAGAGTCACGCTTCAGACCGCGTTGATGTCTCTATCCGCTATCAGCTTCATCTCAGTGTTAGATGGAAACAGAGCTCAGAGTTAACTGTACTGTGTAGCAGACTAGTCAGATCTTGCCCAAATGTGTATCAATCATGTGTCAATCTAAAGCTATCCAGAAAAGTCAGGATCCCCTTCAAAATACACTGTAGCAATCACAGTGGCCTTGAAAAGGTCCAGCCAAGATGAACAAGTGCGCACGGGGATGCACGCGACGCATACGTCAGGGTCTGCTGTGCTGTAGAAAAGGTCTGATACTTGAATTACTCTGTCTCATTGTTACAGTCTATGCCTTTCTTGGGGGTTTAGAGGATAGCTGTAAATCATCTCTTTGTGTAATACCAATTACAGTTTACTCAATACGGTTATGTATAATTCGATTTAAAAAACAATAGTATTAACTAAAGTGGAAAATGGGCTCTTTTTTGTGCAATGGTCCTGATATATTCTTGCTTTTGCTAAGCAGTCAGATCGTTCAACGCTTTAAAGCTGCGGTACGCTGGAACACTTTTTTGCTCTGTATGCATACCATCTGAAATATCAATGATTTGTTTTTATGATCTATTAGAAATTGATTCGATGGGCTACTGCCTCTCTGTTAAATACATGCAGCAGAAAGAATATATCTCATTAGTCATTTCGAGGGACATGAGACTCAAGCACCCATCTGCAATACAATCCTTTTCCCCAAACTCTGGAAAGGGAAATTGAAAGTGTGCTGGGGTATGATAGATGTCACTTTGTGCTGAACGCTTTTCATGTTCAAGGAGTTTCTGAATGGCGTTCCGCTGTGCTGGGAAGTGCTTTATCTTTTGTAGTATATATTCCAGACATTATATTCCAGACACAGTAATTCTAAATGTGTATACATAGATAGGAAACGTAACATGGTACAATTATACACGCTGTGACTGAAGGGTAAACCACTGTAGAGTTTGTGATACACAGCAACAGTAATACCGCTGCCCCCATGCATGATTGTATAGTTCTTTTGTTGCGCTAGTTGGGATGTCATATCTTACATTCTGATCTAATTGGCATCTGTAATGAGATTGGAATTGAAAAACATTCCCCTGGCTTCACAGGATTGCTTTTAGAACACGGCAGGGAAGCAAATGCAAATTCTGCTCCTTGACCCAGAGACAAGCACTGCATGACACCCATATACGTCTGTCACTATCCCTGTCGGATACGCTCTAAATTAAATTCCCTTCCGTTGTTGCCACCTGAACCCAATTAAAACCCAGATCAGATTGCATTACTGTCTTCCACACATATTCCAGCCACCTGACACCGGGGTTTGTTTTAATAATCTGTACCAGGGCTGGCCATGGATGGCTATTGATCCACTTATGGTTCATTGTATTCCATGATATGGCTCTTTTGAAGTCTCCCATTTCAGGTTTTCAATGAGTTTGAAATGAGTCCCAGGACTACTGAAGCTGTGTCTTAGGTTAGTTGTACTATTTAATCACTAGAAACAAGTGGTTCAAGGCTGGGACGTCGATTTGATCAACAGAACCTAAGCCTAAGATTTATTTTTTTTAGAGAATTTTACAGCACAGTGTAATCACCTTGGATTAAATTTACCACCATCCTGGGCTGTCATGGGACTATTCCCAGAAGTAATCTATAGGGATTCCCTGGTACAATGCTCTGGTATAGGTGGATTAAATCAGCCCCAAAGTAACATGTCCACAGATTTCACTTTTGTATAACTTTTGATCCTTTGTACAGCACCTTTGCCTATTTTCTTTGAGCACCTACTACTTCCCATTCATTGCTGGATAATGTAAGAAACCTGCAACTGCAGCCCCAGTGAGATCTCATTTCTTTCTAATAATCCGACATGCTGCACCTACACTATAAGTGTGCTCAATTTTCCTAGATTGCTAGAGAACAATTACTTCTGAAATTGCCCACGGACTCGTTCTGCTGTCAAGCACTGCAGCTCCTCAAGGCCCAATCACCTCTGTAACTTGAAGAAAACAACCAAAGATCAAAGTTCTGGAAACAAGAGGAAAAGGTTGTGTGATTCCTGCAACACCTTGTCTTGAAACCATGAAAGCCTTTGATATGGAAACAAAGAAGAAAAGGTGGATCCTGCCAGGAGAGAATTCCGATGAATAACATCGCATAACCTCCATCAAAAACTCTCCGTCACAGATTCTAAAGTAAGACTCACAAGAAATTTCACTCAATGTTTTTCCTTCTTTATGCAAGTCAAGGTTGTTATAATAGTAGAAAACACAAGTGGAGGCTTTGAGTAAATTGTTGATGCTCATAATGCATCACAGTAGAAAAATGCAACATGTCTAAGACTTTTGCACAGCAGTGTGTATATATACAGTACAATACACTTTCTTTATTTATAAACAACAACTGTGCTGTGTCTGCTAACTCTGGGATCATCGTATACAGTAAATACCTCTCAGTGTATCTCTTGTGCAAATAAAATGCGACTGAAACGGGAGTTAGGGTGATTGCAGTGCATTGTATTGATTCATTTAGCCAGACACAGACTGATTTTAATTCGATGCGCAGTAACACTTTTAGCCTCTTGCTCTTCTAATAAAGGATCAGACATAACATGGAGAGAACAGCACTCCAGGGAGTAAAGTCTCCCCTTGTGTGCCTTGCAGGGGCCGGAAACCTAGTCTCCTGAAACCAGGTTCCAAGCCACAAAGTGGCTTTGCGTTCCCTCTTAGACAGGTAAGAAATTGAATATTCTGTAAACACAGATGGTATGCAAGAACACTTTGTTGTTGTTGGCGTGGTAGATCGGTGCAAACAAGTGTTTAAAATTGATTCATCTGTGTTCTACAGCAAGTTGTGAGCTTAGACCACAGCCACCTGGCATAGCACAGGGTGTGTCTGTTGTTAGTGCACTAGATTTGCTTTGGTTTATTAAAAGGAGCCATCATTACATGAATAGTTTCTGGGTTAATGACTTACTGTACCCTGAGTCTGATTGGCTTATTTTCTGGTCTCTGAGGTTTTCGTTCGCCCTTTCCTACTAAAGCCTTGTAGACAGAGCCATTTCCCTTAGCAGGTTTATATGATCTTTATTGCTTACTTGACAGTCAGTATCAGAACCCATAACTCCACTGTGTAAATGTCACTGCATCGCCACGCAAAGGCCGTAATTGAAGCTGCTGTCTCTCCCTGAGCTCTCATTTTATTTGATGGCTAGTTCCTTTCTGAAAATATAAAGCAGCTTCCATTTCTGTCTGTAGCCTTACTGATGATTCCAGAAGCTCAGGAGACCACTGGAGTTTGACATATTAATGCCATTTTGCGAGACAGTTATTTCAGTAGTGTGTGTTTTTTTTTTTTAATACTTCAATGAGCTAAAATAACTCTTTTCAAAACAGCAGTCGCCACGAATAAGCAATCACAGATATGAATGCTCTTAATAAACGGATAAAGTAAATCCAAAGCATCTATTTTTGTATCTGTCTTCATCATACGTGAGACTGCTGAAGTAAGGCATCCATGTAGCACAGATTCATCCATGACATCCTTTTCTGGAAGCAAAAAAGAAAGAAATCTTCATGTAGCCAGAATTAAGAGCATCTGTGGCTGATACGAACTCTCCTAACCCTGTAATGCCCAGTTGTGCTGCTTTCCTAGAAAAAGGAGAACATTTCGGGGACCATTCAACTTGTGACATGTCTTGCTCATTAACATTGTTTTTTAAAAGGAGACAATTATCTTTATATATATATATATATATATATATATATATATATATATATATATATATATATAGCTTGGGGTATTTTCTTGCTAGTTTTTATACCATTATAATTATTTTTACCTGTCTGATAATTTGGCTCTGCCTCTGCTCTTGCACAGTTATTTTATTACCTATGTAAGCACTGGACCTTTTTAAATACTGTGTGCGCTATACTGTCATCCATAGTAACTACCAGTATTCACCTTCTGGGGAACCAGATGCTAATTTCCTGAAGTGCACATTGCTTAGTAAAATGAATAAGATTATTCTGTTGAAAAGGAGCACTTACAGTAATTAGAGCAAAGCTTTAATCTGCATTTGAACGGTGTAACCAGTCATTTGTATGTTAGATTAACATAAGAAAAAAATGAATGGTAGGGTACAATTTAGTGATTTGCATCTTATATATATATATATATATATATATATATATGAAATTCAGTTAATTTGAAGTAAGGGATATTCAGTGATTGTTTTCATCATTAGCACAAATTGACTTTAAAAAATAATGTGTGTATGTGTGCAGTCTTCTGTTAAAGTCCCTGATAAGCAGAGCGGGATTGATAGATAGCTAAGCCATCTCTTGAAGTGCATTGTTAGCTGGAATGGCTGTACTGTGGGACCGATTACCAAGCAAGTGCATTGTCCAAGGCACATTTTAATTAACGCCCCAAAGCCTTTTCAACGGTATGTAACAAAAGCAACACAAAAAAAAACAACTAAATAAGCCGTTTCTTGTTAATATTACACTGAAGCAATAATTGTAATTTCTTTAAGACAGATTGCCTTTGTCTTTGCAAAAAAGGCTGTTGAACTCACACTGCAATACAGACAGAAAAATGAATTGCTGTTAAAACATGGCAACAGAATATCCCTCTCCTCTTTTAAGATGCGTCTGGATTACAATGAGTTGTATAAAGTCTAACACCATAGGGGTACCTTATGGAGTGTTCTCTGGTGCTTTATCATCTTACCCAACTATTCCCTAATAATGTCATTGTTTATAAATACAGTACAGTATTAAAATTACATAATGATAAGAGTATTCTTGTTATGACACTAATATTCAGTAGGCTTGGGCTTAAATCTGAAGGTGTTTTAAGAGGCAGTAATTACATTGTAATTGCACTGTACTAAGATATTGTAATTAGTGTATAGTAATTGCTACAGTTGTTAAAAAGCTATTTAAATAAGGTGTTACTCTGAATTGAAAAACTGCTGTGCAGCTTAATTTTTTTTTATTTCAATGTCAAAGTAGTAATTGAAATTTGATTACGGCTTACTTTTTAGATAACCTTTGTGATCTGCATACATTTTTTCATTGAAGCTTAAGCGCATGATTTGTGTAACTGAGTTGTAATTTTGTAATTTGCCAGTGATCCCAGCTCTCCTTACGAGCTTGCAACCTCATTCCACAGCATCCTTTCTAATGCAGCTTATTACCTCTGGGTCTTGGCTGGCAGGGATTATAACAATAATTAGACATAAAGGAATACCCCCCCCCCCCCATTACAGTTACACAAGGGAGAGAAACTTTTCAAGAATAAAAGACCAAGGATAAGTTTCTTCTCTTCAGTATTTCGCTGGGTAGCTGTGCTGTGCTGTGCTGAGCTGTGCTGTGCTGTGCTGTGCTGTGCTGTGCTGTGCTGAGCTGAGCTGAGCTGTGCTGCTGTGTAAGAATGAACCAGTGCCACGCTATCACCATGACAAACCGCCTGACACTACTCAGAATGGTCCTCCTCGAATGGGTTTCCATTTCCGTATCGATTTTAATTATGCACCAGTGATAGTTATGGAGGGGAGGTTAACAACCCAGCCCATTTCTGGGGCTACGGGTTTGGCAGATAAAGCACACAGGAGTATGGTAAAGCATTGCATTCACTTCCCTCTCTTAACTGGTGACCAATAAAGTCTTCAGGCCCTTAATAACCAGACTGCAAATAAAAGCTGCTTCTTGATTTGGTTTAGCCTGTCATATGATGGTTGTGGCGTGGTGTGCAGTGCCAGTACCTCCCTTTGAATCCCTGCCTCCTCTCGGTGCTTCCCTTGCTTGCCCTGCTCTTTGCCCAGGTGACCCACCGTATCTATGTCGAGATTAAGAAAACAGAACAGACAAAAGCACTTGCATAATAAGAAGCTCTATGAATATTTATAGCATCATCAGTATTGCAAATCTAGGCTGATGTAAATGCCAAGAACAGCGGGATCATCTTGGATCAAAGCAACACGCCAGCGTAAACTAACCTTAATAAACAAAATGTACAATTAGCATTTCTAATTAATTCCCACAGAGAACGTTGTTTATCTGCTGTCGTTTCCTGTTTTTCTTCATCTTTTATTAACTACTAGAACTAGAACAAAAAACCGGTAACACTTTAAAATAACGGCCGGAAATTCATATGAATTTCAACAGGGTTTCATAGGATTGCATGGGAGAAACATCTGAATAACAAATTGTTTTTGTGTCATTTTGTAATTATTTTTGTAGTCCTGTAGATCTTTTTTTTTTAAATGGCCACAAATTCAGAATGGATTCAAGTAGCCCAATAAACTAGCTCAGAGTGTGAATGTCAAAAACTCACACAATTTTCAAAACAGCCTGAAGAATGTTGACAAGCATTACTCATCAGGAATAATTGACGTTAAATGCACAATTAGTGCACCCTCATCCGCTAATTGCAGGAACATTTCGTTTTGTAAGCGAGTAATCAAGTTTTTAGTCATTACAGCCATTCAACATTATTAACAATCAGTTAGTTAGCAGGCCAGTTTCAGTTTGTAATGAAGTCACATTCATCACAGCTGCTGAGCGAACCTAAGTGTTGGGTGGAGGAGGTGAATTATAAAACAGGCATTGAGAACCTCTGTGCCAACAGGTCTGCCTCGGTTCTCCTATCCCCAAGGGAGCTTCAAATCCAGCCTACTGATCGCAACATCTTTTATTTTTCTACTTTGTTACTGATTCTACCCTGCTTTCAAAGTTACAGCTGTCTTCTCCAGTTAGTAAAGGGTCTTTAAGAGGTGACATATAAAATATAATAGATGGGGAGCACTCTTGTACTGTGTCTGGAAATGTTTTCCACAGTCATTTTGCAGTTTACCATGGTTTTACCATGCATATACCCTTTAGTATACACACCGGCCTTTTAACAGGGTTTTTACCACGCTCTACTGTGTAATTTACCATATTTGCCTGTGCCTAACCATGCTTTCACAGAGGTATACATCATTAACCCTTCATAAGGGTTAGTCCAGAGTTTAGGATGTTCTGTCAAGCCTGTATGCTGTTCTGAAGGTTATTGAAATGACACTGAGAGCTTCATTTTGTCTTTCACCAGGTTAACGCCTTCCTTTCGTTCGTATTCCCCATGGTGGTGATCTCTGTGCTGAACACCATTATCGCCAATCAGCTCATACAGATGTTTAAACAGGCTGCCCAGGACAGCAGGGTCTGCAACATTGGAGGACATCCCACAATGCTGAGCGTCTCTGTGGAGCCCAGCCGAGTGCAGTCTCTTAGACATGGGGTCAAAGTCTTACGTGAGTGCTCTCCATCTAGTCCTTGTTCTTCACAACACATACCAAGCTAACTATACTGTATGCATACTATAAGTATGTCAAATTATCCTATGCCATGCCCTTGTTATTGTACAGTATACAGTATATATATAGAATATTCATCTGTAAGTCACTGTGCAACTTTCAAACTTAAACAACATCAGTCTGCCCGGCTATTTCTGCCATGCTATCTGAAGAAGACGGGCCCTGAAACGGTGTAACTAATTATTCAAATAGAGAGTTTTCAGTTTATCAATTGCTTTTCTTTTCATGAAGTATAGTGATTGATTGGTGAGTATCCTGTAACATCCTGATTCCCCTTAGATATAGAGCTGCTTGCTGTTTTTGAATTCACTGTTACTCTGTTACACACACACACAGACACACACACACACACACACACACACACTCACGCACACATAGACACACACTCACGCACACACACACACATATATATATATATATATATATATATATATATATATATATATATATGAACTCAGGGGCCTGTACAGTGCTCAGAACCAGCACCATCTAGTGCTGCTGTTAATCAGGTTTATTGTCATTTATATCTTTGACTTTACTGCCAACCAGAAATAACCGGCATGATCTTTCACAGGGTGTGCTAACACTGTAGACCCGAGGCCCTAGACATACACATTTTCAGGCAGGGATTTGTTTGTTTTCAAGAAACTACCCAAGTAAAAAAAAGCACTTGCTCTTGCCTGCAACCAAGCTGATTCTTGATCGTTCTATACAGCACCACACTAATGGTTAAGTTCTCCTGAAGTGTCTGAAAACCATTGAGTGTGGCTGAATCTTCTCTGCCACTGTCCTGTACAATTTAAGCCACGTCATTCAAGTCCTCTGCTATTATGTACCACTTATAAATAGCTCTGTAAAACACTGATGCAGCTGCTGGTGAAAAAATTGTATAGTACTGACTAGAGGGTGTAATAATAAAAAAGGCCTTGGATAGAGTTGGAAAATAATTATTCTGTGCTGTAGAGAACTGTGAATCAACTTGACAAACCTGTATGACAAAAGGCAGATATTTCTGGTTCTGTATTTTCACTGTTTGATAAAGTAGTTTAGATTGATAGAAACCCCAGTTATTCAATCAGTTTAATAATAATAATAATAATAATAATAATAATAATAATAATAATAATAATAATAAATAAAAACAATTGCTGTTCTAAATGTATAATATTTAAATAAGTAAACAACACGGCAACTGGCGTTGCAAGCAAATTGAAGTTATTTTAAAGCTATGTGAATCTAGCCTCATTTTTTTTTTAAGTCACTGCAGTAGACAAAGAGTTAACAGCGTTCTGTTAGACTCCACAAGTATGAGAATGCATAGCTGCACTGGAGAAAATCACATCATATTTACAGAGATGCCCAGACCCCCAAACAGAGGTCTGGAGAATTGAATTGATTGGAGATTGAATTCGGTTGTCTTGTACAGAAGATTGATAGCGGTGCTGGATGTTAGCCAAGACATGGGGGGTTATCACGCTTGCTGGTCTCTGCAATAGTCCCCAGGGGTCTTTAATATCCGCCAAGATTACAGCTTCTTGGTTTCTGGTCTCGTCAGAATAGCAGCACCTCTCCCTGGACGTACTGGGGCAAACAAACACCGCAATGAGGTCAACTTACTTTGTGACGGCTGGCATTCAAATTTATCAAGGGTTTTACTCTGACATGCAATTAACACTTTTTTTTATGAGAGAAAAGATAAATAACAAATAACATGCAGTAGTCTTTAACCACAACTCACATTTGGAAACCTGAGTAAATAAATTCTCCTAAGTGTATTGTCAATGTGTTAAATGGATGACAACTTATTAAAACAAAACCACACACAGCCGCCACATTCATTCCAGTCGCCATTCGCAGTTCAAGATGTCAGCATTAATCTGGCTGGCTTGCGCTGACAGAGTAAACACGAATCTCATCGAGGTTACCTTGCAAGCTCTAGATAAATCTTTAACGCAGGTCATCAGCCTGTTACAGATATCTGGGATAATACAGTAATGTCAGAGAACGCGAGGCTCCCGCTTTAATCCCAATTGCCTTCATTGAAACTTAACAGGATAGAAAAGAATTAAATGTGTTTTCAAAGCAAATGTTTAAAAAGCTTATCTAACAAAATAATTCCCTTATCTTACCCGTCACTCACTTCCAGTCACTATATAGCACAAGTCTCAAATGTGCATTAGTGAAAGGAACACATGTGAAAGCAAACCTCTTTTTATTTCATTTTAAAGCATGCTGCAGGTTTAAAAAAAAAAGACCAGAAATCATTTTTCAGAATGGAAATACATGAGGTGCCTTCACAAACGTACAGGACTCTTTTGAAATGGAAGGTCACACTTTACATTAAGTGTCTCTAATTACTGTGCATTTACATTGTAGTTACTTAGTAAATACAGGTGCACTTACACATTATTATAATGTTTTAATGCATAGTCACGATGTACTTAATGTGTAAATCGTTTTGCATGATATAACCCTAACCCTCTTCTGATACAATTGTGTGCTTACATATATCATGCAGAAAGATAGATGAAGTGCATTGTAACTATACACAATGCCATTGTAATTATGTGTAAGTACATTTGATGTAAAGTGTAAAGACAGCACTTTAAGAAGGGGACTGATGACTGTCTTAACAGCATGCTAATGGAACCTTCTGTTCAGCTTTATGCAATCATTTGGAATCTTCTTATAAGATTCTATGACTTGAATATTCCAAGAACTACCAGTCTTAATAAAAAACAACAACTGAGGACTTCATGTTTAGATTGCCCAGCTCTTGTTAAATTGCTGTTTTAAATGGCTGTACAATTAATTTAGATAGAAGCACCAAAATGGTCTAACGTAATGTGTGGTAATGATGTACATTTTGTAGAATAAATGAACTGGAATTCTGTAAGCTATTGTGAAGCATGCAAAGAGATATTTGAATAGGTTTACCAAACTCAGGCTACAAACCATGCCCAGGCCCCCAAACCTCAACACTCACTCACAGGATTAAAAGACAATATGCTTGTTTAACGAGTGAAATTTAACAGTGTGATGTTTGTTTATCCCTCCCGTAGAGATACAATTATGTCAACTGCTGTAAGGAAACTCCTGTTAATGCCAAATGAAACAGATGGATGCTGAATGGGTGTAATTCTGCCAGATGCTTTGTAATCCAAGCCTGTGCTGTGAAATTATTTGCACTAGTAACCCGGGAAGAATCCTACTAAATGATAGAAATGAGGGTGCCTTCTGTTGCATAACCCTTTGGTGCCTTCACAAATGTACGGGAGGCTGCTGGAATGGATTCAAATGACAGAACCACTGCTGGAGAATGGCAGGGGAGGGCTCATCAAAAGATTTGTATCAGACAAGTAAACAGAAGTAACAGTCTTGCTGATGGCTCTGTGCTGAAACAGAATCCTATTCGAAAGGCTAGCTGCAGGCGGCAATGTTACTGGAGCTCAGTGAGTCTGTTCCTGAGAGGCAGGTGTGCTATTAAGGACAATTTACAGCAGGGATGTCAGAACAGTGATTGAGGCAATCGGGTCAACTGGTAGGCTGAACCTTACGAATAACAGATATCTGATTGTGTCACTTAGAGTGTCTTTGGCCAGGGAAAGTAAATGTAACCTTTGCCTTTCTGAACATTTGATCAGTCTTCTTCTTGAATCCATTACATCTGCCCATGAGAGTAGATTTGTACTGGTGTTGCCAATGTTAAATACAATATAGTTATTTATTATTATTATTATTATTATTATTATTATTATTATTATTATTATTATTAATTGTAAGTTTTTAAAATTACGGTATACATGGAATTAGCTACTTTGTTACGCTATAAGGATGAGACCAGACCATGTTTAAATTCTTTGTCATTTATTAGTTCCAAATACCATTACATTCTACTTTGAACATTATTGTTTAGATACAATACGTGCCACTAGAATTAACAGAGATAGGCAGTTGACCGGATGACCTCAACCCTGGAGAGAGCCCTCAGATGCTACATTGATGGTCCCAATGATCTGGAGGTATTGGGAGCTTCTCTGTCTGTGTCGCCTCTATAAGTGCTTTTTATACTCTAGTAGGCTCAGAGCATACGTGACTACAGTTTGTTTCTTACTACAGTTTATTTTCTGCCCATGCCTTATCATTATATCATTCTAACCTAAGGCCAAGTGAAGTTGCCTTAGCAACTCGAATTATGCCATATTCACTTTGCTGCATGCTGCTATGAATGGAGCAGTTGGAAGCCACTTCGCTTCCATCGTCTGTGGCTTCGATTGTCCTTGCGGGCGATTACTCACGATTACTTGTGCACCCTGTGTTTCACTCCATCCACCCCTGACTTCTCACTTTTTCAATCTGATGTGCTCTCCCTCCAGGCACAGACACCTGCCTTCCAAAACAAACATCCTGACTCTCGCTGTCTTAAAATGAGCTCCGCAATCTGCCCTATCTTCACAGCCCAGCTGATTTCAGAGAAATAACACATATGGTAGAATAATAAAAAAAAATGTTATTTAAAAAACAGACAGCTTTGATCAGCCAATAATTGGAAAATAAATTAAAATGACCTTGATATCTGATCCGGTTGGGGATTTTGAATAACGCTGGGACTTTGTGTGCCAGCATCTGCTTCCATTGTTCATATACTGTACCATGCAGTAAATACCTTTTTGCAACGTTGATTTTTTATCATTACTATTACTTTCAAGTTTCAAGTGTCAGGATGGAAAATTGCTTTTGATGGAAGATGCATGAATTAGTTTAGCAATTATTCAGATCGGTTTAAAGGTTCCTTATTGCTCAAATTACAGTAATCATCTAGTTTATAAATAAATTTAAAAAATCACCTGAGTTCTCTTGCTTAAAAAATATAAAAAATATAACATTTCATTGCACAAAAAATTAACTAATGAGCCGACGATCTCATACCAAGCACTGCATGGACCTGTTTAATACTTAAATATTCAATTTGTTGAAGGAATGAGCCTAATTTACAGTGGAGTGGTGCCTCGCTGTGTTTTGTTTGTCAGGTGCTGCACATGTTTGAATCTATGAATTTTCATGTAACTGATGCCCTCCGGTACCCCCATGTCAATGTGACTTATCCCCAGGCCAGTGTGATATTAACTAAACTAATTCATGTGTGCTTTTTTTGAACCTCTACTGAGGGTTGTGGCACCAGAAGAAGGTTAAGATGTTGTTGTTTTTCCCTGATAGTTTCACAGACCTGAGCTGGCTGATTAAGGAACAGAAATGTGTATCCTCTCTAACAAGGAGGCCTCTCAGGTTTCCTGGAGTGCAAATAGATGCAGGCTGTGCAGTACAGTGTTTATTTAACAGTGTATGTCTGTGTGGTGGCATGGAAAACAAGGTACTTGTATTCCTGAAATGTGAAACTACAGCCGAGAGCAGAAAAATTGAAGGTTTCTGAATGTAATCATTTATTAGCCAGAAGACATATTTCTCAGGGGTGCAAAGTTAGCGCTATGGCGCTAGAGTCTAGCACCAGGGTACCTCATATAGCGGCAGCAACATTACATTTCAAAATGATTTGCACCCCTGTTGATACGTCCAACCACTCAGGGTCCTCCATATGCAGACCATCTTTGTGAAGAATGCTTCATGCACATTCCAATGCTTGAGCTTGTATAACAATGAGGTGACTGAAGGACTCAGCAGACATGTCTGCAGCTACAGTAGTACACTGAGATTCTAGGGACCATACATGGTCCTCCAAGCCATCTCGAAGTACATATATTACCGTAGTCTAAGTAAAATAATAACTCCAACAACTAACTGTCTACAGCCTCCTGCTTGCTTTTCAATATTCTCCATTGGCTCGTGTCTTGAAAATGTTGTCGCAGTGGTTTTAACGGTACATTTTTTAAAAGCTTTATTCGTGTTCTCTTTTCCTGCAGGGGCTGTTGTGGTCGCCTTCGTGGTCTGCTGGCTTCCGTATCACATTCGGCGCCTCATGTACTGCTATGTGACCGACTGGACAGAGTAAGTGTGTGGTCTGGATTGGGTCTGAGGCACTGTGTGAGTCAGTCGCTCAGTGATCTGGGTTTGTATCAGTAACTGAAGAAGAGAAGCGTGCTTCAGAGCTCATCAGCCTCCCCTAAGTGCAGCTCCTTGTCAGGGTTTGTGTCTAAAACACAGATTAGGACAAGTCAGTGTGGAGGTCAATAATGGATGAGTGAATGCTTGTTTTAACTGATTGGTGTGAAAGTCTGTAGTATAGAGTGTGCTGACCTAAATAATTTTCCAAATTGGTTAGTCAGTGGCTGCAAGCCACAGCAATGTGTAATCATTTTAATGAACGACCTTGTGTAAGACTTGAACTTGCGTAACCGTTCTGTATTTTTGGTTGGCAGGTGTGAAGCCATGGGAAAGTTGCACAAGCTCATTGCATGATTAGATGTCATTATGAACAAAAAGGTGTAGTAGAATGAAAGACTGAAAGTCAATGAAAGAGAATGCAGTGAGTTTTAGGGAGTCCGTGCAGATAGTGAGTGCACCTGCAAGGCTACAGCGTCTGATGCTGGTGTGAACCACAACTGTTTGCTAGGGTTAGAGATGGGAAGCTAACGGAATGTTGAAGGTAAATGCTTTACTGCACCTCTCTAGTAAATATGCTTTACCTCTCTAGTATTTATTTATCCCACCATGCATCAGCATATATCCAGCTTGAATCAGAAAAGGTCAATTACAGTAGTTTTAAAAATAACAGGAAGAAAACATTTTGTCAATTTCTTTTTGTTTGTTTTTTGGGTTTTTTTTTACTGTGTGTTTTCATTAAAAACCCTGATGAAACCTTGCATTCCTCAAACAGACCAATAAACACATCTCTGATTGCACGGCTCTTTAAAAATTGATTTTTAGTGGCGTTACATACACATGGACTGATGAAGCTTTGACAGAGATGTGGAACATTGAGTAGCCTTTGCTAGCACTCATTAAGGCTAAATCATTTTCAGAGCGAGGGTTCAGGCTTCAGAGTTAGCCTGATTAGAAGACACAGCAGCTGAACAAATCGAATTTGAAGAAGACCAGCGGAGCAACAGGAAGTTTATCATAATGATGTTCATTTGAAGTGGTCACGAAGAGCAGGGCTTGAGCACTGATCCCGTTTAAACAACAGAACAGGCATCTTCACAAAAGAATAGTAATCTGCAAGGACAAAGACCTCATTCTTTTCAAAGATAATCCTATTAACAGGGTCCTGAGAAAAACCTTTCATTAAATAATAAAGGCTGATAACAAGAAGCTTTTAATTATAGAGGGTTCATCTGCAAGATTAATAGAATGGGAATACTTTGATCACACTTTTGTTACAGTTCAACTAGTTTAAAAAAACAGGGCTTGCTTGTGCAGCAATAACATGTCGCAAGATTCTCTCCGAGTGTCATTTAACTTGCTGTTCCAGTCTAGGTTCCTGCAACTAATGCAGTCTGTGGATCTCACACATACTCCCTGTTCAGAAAGCAATGGCGCACCAGTATAAATTGTGCAGGATAGACCATGGAATCCAAATATTAGTGAACTGCTGTTGTTGTCTGGGTTTGACGTAGTTATACATACAGACTGCACAGATTCCAATAAAGTTCCTGCTGGTCGTGTTATCTGGAGCTTCTGCGTCAGTGTAAAAAGTGCAATAGCATCTTGTAGGTATTAAAGATAAGGCCACTTTATATGAACAAAGTCCCACTGTGTTTATTAAAGATCTCAGGCTTTATTGCAAGAGGTGTCTTCTGACCTGTACAGACATGTTAGAGTGTAATGCAAACTTGCAGACAGCAGGGAGTTCATTACTGCTGGAGACCTCTAGAAGAGATGAAGGTGGGAGAGACTTAATTGGCAGTAGTGGTGGGCAAAATCACAGGAATAACAACTGAATATCGTATGCATTTTCTGAAGTAATTCATTTTGAATTCAGCCCTGTTAATGCGTGCAGAGTTAATTCCCCGTATTCATTCCATGTTCTTTTGTAACAAGTGATGTTGATCACATGTGTAAGGCATGCATTCATGCATGAATTAACACAGCTGGCAGTGTGTGCTGGAAGGAAATCATTAAGGCAGAGCGTGCATTGCAGTTTCTATAACAGCTGTGTAAGCAGCATCACAGTAAAGGTAATAAAGGTAGCAGTTTTCTGTGGTGTTGACAGCTATATGCTCGTAACTCTTTCCAGTGGATACAGCTAAAGTCGTGGTTTAAGGGTTTCTGTCAATCTGGGTCCAGATCGATGTGTATAATATATAAATGAGAATGTGCCTTCAAAAGCTATTAAAATTGCCTCAGACTGTGGATCAAGATAGTAACATTAATCATCGACAAAAAAAAAAACACTGCCTGGTATTTAATCATATAGAAGCAGAGTTGCTGATAATGTCCCCATAGGCACGGCTAGGAAAAAGTTTGCTGATCAGAAACTGGAAGCTTTTACTAACAGATGTTTTAAAGTGTAATTGTTTGTTTTTTTCTAATACATTCAGCTGCAGTGCTCCACAATCATTTTCAATGTTACACATTTGTATCTGATTTCTTGTCATTTGCTTGATTTCTTGTTTAAAGGGTTAGGCAGCCCTTGATAAAATGGTCCCCCTTCTGATATTTTTCAGCTTTCTTTTTGACTTCTACCACTACTTCTACATGGTGACCAACGTCCTGTTCTACGTGAGCTCCACGGTCAACCCTGTCCTCTATAACCTGGTGTCGGCCAACTACAGGCAGATCTTCATGTCGACGCTCAGCTACTTCTGTCTGCCTTGGAGGAGGAAGAGGAAGCGGCCTGCCCTCGCCAGGCATTTCAACAGCATCACGAGCAATCAAACCTTCTCCAGTAACATCATTAAGGAAACAATGTACTAGCACGGCTGCTGTGTCTCGGTGGCTCTAAGGCACTAATAGTCTGGGTTTTGCGTTTTCAGCCAGGGGCTAAGCATTTTATTGGTGTTTTTATTGACTTCAGATCTGTCTGTGGTCATTATTGTATGCATGTTCATTTTTCGTACCTGCTTAATACACTATTATGCAAGTTCTGTATGGTTCTGTGTTGCTGTTTCTGCTTCGAACATTGCTCGTGCTTCTGAAAAGACTCCTCAACTCTCATTAGGATGGGTACGGCCTCCATGTACATCCTAACATCTTTTCAGAAGTAATTGCTGTTCAGAACACACATCATAGGATATTAAACAGGCAAGACATAGGAGAATATGGGTGAAATGTCTCTTGCTAGAACTTTTAGTGGTCTTCAAGGACAAAGCTAGTGAAGCTCTGTGTCCACGAACAAGGTGTTAATGACTGGATATTTTCCATAGTGTGTAAATACGATAATAATGCACAGTGCGTTGTAAATAGTATGACATTTGCATCACAGGAGTAGTTTCATTTTCTTGTAAAGTTTTGTACAGTAGCCGTGCACTAATACTGTCCAGAAATGTGGATTCTTGAACAGTAGGCTGTGATTATTTAATGCATACACATTGTAAATACCCATTATATTTTTAACAGAGTACATTGTCACCGTGAATCTTACGGTTTTTATGTTAAAATAAGAAATCACTTCCGCAGTCTATGTATTAAGTATTTGTCTAAAGCAAGAACTCCATCAGCATGTTTGAGGTTTTTTTTTTGTATACTTGGTTTACTGTCCAAAAGTTTTTAAAAAAAAACTACAGCTTACTGCACTACAGCTTTAAACACCACCTCTAACCTTTACTCCACTACTCGCTAAGTGTTTTAAAATGAGAACAGACTGTTCCTTTTAAAACACATGCCGGCTCTCTGTCTCGCTCCTGTAAAGAATGGATTTGCCCACTTTCAGTTCGTTCCAATTACTGTACTTCTGAGAAGCATCTGCTCAGCAGTGTTTCAGTGCATTGACGTAATAATGTGTTAAAATTGGGTCCTTCTTTCCTTCAGTCCTTGGGTGTGATTAAGGTAGAGGAAGCAGCACATGATCCTTTTGAGTTTGCCTGTACTGGCTTTAATGAATACAGTACCTATCTAGGCAGTTTAAGGCAAGTGGAATAACGTCCGGTATTAACTATTCACATGTCATTTAAAATGCCATTGTATTGTCAAACTACATAACTGTAATTACATTACAACTGATTTAACTAATCATGAATACCAATTCAGATAGTGTGGATCAGGCATTCAAATAGACGTGTGCATTAATTAGAAATGTGACTCAAAGGGGCTCCCGAGTGGCGCATCCAGTAAAGGCGCTCCTCGCAGGATGTGCCCTATAGCCTGGAGATCGCTGGTTCGAATCCAGGCTATGTCACAGCTGACCGTGACCGAGAGTTCCTAGGGGGCGGCGCACAATTGGCTGAGCGCTGCCCGGGTAGGGAGGGCTTAGGTCGGCAGGGGAATCCACGGCTCACCGCGCATCAGCGACCCCTGTGGCCGATAGGGCGCCTGTGGCTCTGCAGCGGAGCCGCCAGATCTGTGTTGTCCTCCGGCACTATAGGTCTGGTGGCATTGCTGTGGATCTGCAGTGCGACAAATGACGGCTTGGAAGGAGCACGTTTCGGAGGACGCGTGTTTCAGCCTCCGTTTCCTGAGTCGGCGGGGGGGTTGCGAGCGGTGAGCCGGGGATACAGATAATAATTGGGCATGCTAAATTGGGGTGAAAACCGGGGTAAAAATAATTGGCGACGACTAAATTTATAAAAAAAAAAAAAAAAAAAAAAAATAGAAATGTGACTCAAAAATATCAAATAAGACTCAGTAGTGGGATTTCAGGTGAAAAGATGGTCAGAAAATAGTGAAGGAAATTCCCTTTTCACTTGTAAATCACTTGTGCAGTTATTACATCGTGTGTGTGTGAGTGTTGAAATTGTTTACAGTATCGATTAGAACCCAGAATAAATCTCATATATGAACAGAAAATGCAAAGTCAGTACACTAAATATTTATGCAGTAAATATTTAGGTACATAAACTGCCCAGTTATTTAGCAAGAATGAAATCATGCCTCTGATAAGTAGGTTTGCCACAGACTGATCAGGGATAATACATTACTCTGGCAGATTGACGTGTGTATAAATATTTAGAGCATTACCAGTCAACTGTGTATGTGTGTGAATCCAAAGTCGATAGCAAGAGAATTATTCTTACACAAAAGCATGTAAAGAGGGATTTGCTGTCAGAAAGTATTACAATTCTGGGGCACTGGGAAGACAAATTGAACCAGATCAAGATGACAAGCAACATAAAGACTGCGTGCTATGAGGGATGTCGCCACTAGGAAGCAAAAAAAAAAAAGGATATCATTGCAATGCCCTTGGTGACTAGCAGTTGTACTGCAAGTTAAAAAATAACTGTTACTCAAAAGCCAATTCAGCAGTCATTCAGAGGATGAAAGAAGGAGTGAAATATGTCCTGAGTTTCTGCTGGACCATGGGAAGGTTGTTGTCCGAGCCTTCTCAGAACCTTTTCTGTTCTCCAACAGTAGGAAGAATACTGGGAGAGGGATTTTCCAGGACATGGTCTGCTAGCCATAGCTGTAAAGGCTATGGCATGTTGATAGCAGGGATGTAAAGCTGATCTGTGGAAGCAGTGTGGCTGGAATACAAAGTGCATGGGCTGAATTGTAAATGTGCAGATCTGCATTGCTGTTCAGGAGTGGAAAGCAACTGTGTTTTATGCATTATTTTTCCACCATTTCCTTCACTGTAATGAGCACCTACAAGCTGTAATTAAAAGAAAACTAGCTTACACTTCTTTTAATATGTATTACACACAGCAGATTCTGATTACACGTGTAGTTGTTCATTCGTAGTATATGCATAATTACAGTGTAATAAACATCACTTGGGACCTGAACCAGTAGTTGTTAATATTATTACACACTGAACAGCTTCTTAGACTGTTTCAGTGCACTTTTTCCCCCCATTGTTATTTCCAAAGAGAATAAAACATATATAAATAAAACAGAACCAATGTTTGACAGTGAATGTACTTAAAATACAGTAAGTTCTATTGTATCAATAAAAACAACTACAAAAATATATTTACACTGTTTTACATGTAATTGTGATTAAACTGCGGTGTGCGAATGTATTATGGTTGACGTGCGGCTCCAGTTCCTGCTTGTATTTGAAATGTTTTGTGTTGGATGTGTGTGCTATGGTATCTGTTATGTTGTTATGGTTTCCCCTTCCCTTGCAGTGATAAACAGTGCCAATGTAAAATCAGCCGTCAATTGCTGCTTTGTTGAAATGTTGCCCTTTTGAATAGAGTGCTTCAGTATTTCTACAGAGCTCTATTGTTAAATGTGTATGCGTCGATAACAGTTTTCCTTTGTGACTCCACAGTTTTGTGTAGATAATCTGTAGTTTGATATTTGTGCAGGTATCGTTTTGTGTCCGGTGTGCTCCATGTGGTTTCTATGGTTTGTTTTAAAGGATTATGTAAGGTGTAGCCGTACCTGTTTTAGTGTCAAATGGATTGTAAATGGGATATGACGTTGACTGGATATGAAGAACAGTTCTGTGTGGTTTTTTTCCTAATAAATTGTTTGTGGCAAATGATTTCTCAGAGTTGCTCATTTTATTTTAGTCGGCCATCCTCATTCATGGAACAACAACAGTACTCTATGAACATTCAATTTAAATATTCAGTCCACAAACTAACACTGTGTCAAAATCGTAAAACAATTCTCATGCCCATTGCACAGTGGAAAGTTGGGTTTTTCTCACTATCTGTTGAGGTTTACTTGAATCTACTGCTAACAGTGTTTCACAATTGGAAGTCTGGGTTTCAGTGCATGTGTGTAAAGTCTGGTCCCATATGTTGTTTTTCCTTCTAAGGCTTGCCTATTCCATTCAGTGTTTTAGATCCTTTTTAAGATCCTTTCTTTTAATTAAAAAGGTCTGTAACACTTTACATTCAGTTCACTTCAATGTCATGTGTGGTTACATAGTCATTACATTGTACCTAAACCACCTCATGTATAACTGCAATGTGATTACAAGAGATGTTAGCGCTGCACAACCCCAATAATATTAAAAGGTTTGACTGTGATACTGGAACAAAAGACATCAGGCAATCTATTCAGTACTAGAGTAGGCTTTTTTTCCCAGCCTTGAAAATCATTTAATAAAAATTCAACATACAGAACGAAATTGCCTCGGCAACCTAGCCTAGCAGCTAATGCAACCAGCCTTTGAATTGTCTCAGTCAATCCACCTTACCCTCGAGGCTAACTGTGGATTAAATAAATCAATACACAGCCCATACACTCCCCTATACATGTCATCTCTCATCAATCACATTGATTTTCAGATTATTCACTCTCCACTCTGGATATGGAGAAACATGCTGAACACAAGATAGCTCTATAAAAGAGGGATTTGTAAACAGTTCACAATAAAACAGCTACTGTATATGGACAATACATGGCTCTACAAGATGAACCGGCTCTTATTATTCACTGTATGTACGGGTATATTATTATAATGACAAGTGGAATCTCCCTGCCATTCACTTTGGATGGGATTCCAGATTATGATAACATGCCGTGGTAGAAACATCACAAAGGGTCCATTGACGGCACAACGACAGCACAGGTCGGCGAGTTCACTCAGAATGGAAGCGACACTTCACTGTTTTGTTGGAAGTCTTAAAATGCAGGAGTAGTGATACTCATGAGTTAAAGCTTGGTGATTAGAGCCCTACATGTCTGCAGAGCTGGATAACAGTTTACATACTACTTCAAAGTACTTTCATTGAGAAGCACATAGAATTAGCATACCGGCTGCCTACACTCCCAGTCCTACTCAAAGGTAGAGTGCAACAGCTGAGTGTGTAGCTGCAGCTGTAACACGTTTAACTTTCTTAGGAAAGCTAACAGCATGCAGTAGCACTTAACAGGAAGCGCAGAGCTACATACAGTGGTAATGATAATTCATCAAAGAGTAAAAGGCTGCCATATTTTGGATTTTTAATGATGCATCTTAATTGTAATGTGTAAGGTATATGTGTCACTTCCAAGAATAGACAGCCACACAAAAAGAATTGATGCATTTATAATCTGGACCAGTATGTTGTCCTTTGATATCTATCATCTAATGACTTATCAATCTGAATTACCATGGGATAATCATGATAAATGAACGATGAACAAAAGTAAACAAGTAACAGCATTTGGAAATAAGAAATCAATCTTGTATAACGTGTCTGTTCTGTAAACTTCACTTCATGGTCCCCTTGCCCACCCAAAGTCCTCTCGAGAAGACAGTTTTATACAATAAGAGACCTGGGCAGCTGTACATATTCCATTGGAGTCTATTGAATAGATCCTAATACCACTGCCATTCAGATCAGTAAAAAAGCTGCTCCTTGACTTTTTTATTTCAGTGATTGTCGTATTGAGACGCATCACCGTTTAGTGAATACAATGAAATGAGCTTTTATATTTAATGTGATGAACGCGCCTGTAGAATAACAAAGCCCGGGATGACTTATATAAAAATCTAGCTCTGCATATTCTCTTTGGTCACATTAACAAGTTTCCTTGGCTCTTTTGATGCTATACCGGTAGTACTCTTTTTCATGGATTGGCATCCTGCAATCAAATATCACCTGACCTTTTGCACACCAATGCTTGAGTAAAAACGCCTCCGCCTTTCCTTTGCAGTTTGTCGGTTAGCACGCAGAAGAGTCTTTGTGTAGAGCACAATGCATTAACTGTAGCTGCAGACGGAGGCCTTCGCTGATCCCATTTCACAGCTGCCGTTTACGAGGGAACTTGTGGCCTGAATAAAACAGCACATTGCAAATGAAATAACATTATCTGATTCATCTGGAGACTTAGAAGGACCAATAGGGATCCACTCCCCCCTTTGCAAAAGAGACTTTACAGCCCTCTGATCACTCTCTGTGGGAACGTTCAACTCTGTGTATGCCATTGCAAAGCATGCCCCGTCTAATGCTGTTTTGTTCCTTTATGGATAATTAGCTTCCCTTAACGTGCAAGCAGAGGGTTGGTAATGACAGTTAGAGACTGTTATTCTTGGGAAGATGTTTCCAAGGTTTACGATTGCGATGCTGCTGATTGCTTTGAAATTGCCAGCTCTAAGCCAGACGGTTCCTCAATATTTACACCTACACAAACACAGGCAAACAAACACATAAACCTAGCCTGAACATGACTGAGTCTTTTTTCATCTACTTCTTTCAGTTATTTCAGCTTACGGTACTGTTTATCAGTGCAATTCATCATCCGTTCTGATCTAATAATCAGTGCCAATGATTTAGAACACAGTGTATGTGGAGGTGGAGGTCCATTACATATTATTTTATTATTATTGTTATTATTATTATTATTGTTATTATTATTATTATTATTATTATTATTATTTTCTCGGTTTATTTTCCCCCATCAGCATGCCGAATGATTCTGCAGCTGCAAGTTTATTTTTTGGAGCCTTGACATGCTCATACAAAAATTGTATTTAAAAAAATGAACGCTGAATCCATGGCAACATTCAACACATTTTGAAGAGTCAAATTATCACACTACTGTCTTCAGCTGTATGTGCCGCAGCTGATAGCATGTCGGAAACATTCTGTGTGAGCTGTTAAACAAAAACAAAACACCATGGCATCAGTGTGCTGGCTGACCCTGTGGATAGGCAGCTGAGAGGGAAGTTGTAGGGCCAGCACCAAAGGGGGGGGGGGGGGGGGGGCGTCCTCGTCCCTGTCCCCGTCCCCCAGTTTAGATTAAGTGCCCCCCCACCCCCACTTCAGATTCCAGATTGATCAGCGCGTTCCATTATCATGAGACGTCAAAGCAATCTGGGCTCCTGGCTCAATGTATTAAAGAAGCATTCTTGGCTGAATTGTTTTCTTTTTTGTTTGCAGAATATAAACTAGTGAAGAATATTAGATTGAAAACTCCCAATCTTGTGCACTCCAGCTTTAAATGTAACCTTTAGCTTAAAAAAAAGATGCAGACCTGGCTTTATTTCAGAGGGTCAGCTAGAGACAGTGATATCCTGCAGGTAGGATACACCTTGTCTCCTTTATACAGTTAATATAGTTTAATTCAGATGTTAAGCTTAAGTGCTTGATTCATTCTTTCTTGGTATATTTACCACCTGTGCTTACACTGTAGTTGCAATTTAATGTCTTTTATAATTTGCAATTCAAAGCTCTTATTTCATTTTTACAGCACATGTTTGTAATCACGGCAACACAAAAGCCTAAAAGCGGCACGCTAGCGTCTCAACATCAGATGCTCGTGGGAGATTAATGGTGTTTCAGCAGCAATGGAGGTTCACAGCAGGCAGTGTCAAAAGCCTCTTAACCCCATTAGCCAAATGCAGTTCAGCAGAACCTAACATTGTCGGTTCAGCTCTGAACACTTCATTGTGGGGGGAATGGAATTGCAATTACTGAAATGCAGTTGCCTGCGTACTCAGCCTGGACAGGATTCCTAGGAGATTCACAGCAGGGGCTTCAGCGGATGTAGGAAGGTGGGTGTAATGTGCTTAGTGTCCAGCAGGCTGGTGCGTGGGCTTGAATATCCAGGTGAGAGCTACAGATAGACTGTTATTTATAATATGGGCTTAGTAGGGTGTTTATGTATTATAAGATGTATTATTTTAAAAGTTATTGCAGTTTTATTAGATTATCTATTATTAATATTTACAAAACATTTGCAATTAAGTATCTAATAACATGTAAACTGTTTATAAGTGACATCCTAAACACAGTGCTGTATTGTGTTTAAATATGTTCATCTACACTCCAGGGATTGGGTAGACTGAAGCAGTTTATCAGCAACAACTAAGCATTCTTTTAAAACTTATAGGAATTTAAATAGCAAACTTGTCCTGCACAATCCACACAGCTGAGTTAATACAGAAACTTCATTATGGCCAAGACTGAAACGAAGACTGAAACACCAATAAGCCCAGGATTCATTTCACTCTACTTCAAGCTTCAAACGATTTTACACCTCAGCCCATCAGGCTTAGAAAGATAAAAACCACTGCTGCAGATCTACAGAAAATTGCACTTTGAGCTCACAAAGACAAAGTAAGCCTTCCTCTTAAGTGGCCTTACCACCTCCTGTGTGACTGATGCTGGTGCTAAAAATGGTATGCCAGATCCATTTAAAAAAAGGTTGATTTGCATTAAAATGCTGTTTTATTAATTTAATTTATTAGTTTACATCAGTAATTGCATAACAGAAGACACTTAGTCTGCAGGTAGCACATTAGTGTTGGTGCTTTTAATAATGCTTTGATCATATTTTACACATTTCATTAAAGATTGAGCAGGCAGTGAATATGAAGATGCATGCTAGTTTGAGGATTATATAATTAAAGCTATTCTTGAAAGTTTTCACAGTATTTTTGCAGTTTTTCCATGCTTTTCCCATGGTCATGCTATGCATTTACCTAGTTCACCCTGGTTTGCCATGTTTATTAACATGCTTTACCATACCTTGCTATTCTTTACAATGCTTGCCTATGCTGTACCGTGCTTTCACTGTACTTTATTACACATCGCTGTGCTATTACTAGGAGAACATTTTATAAGAGTAACTGGGGTTACAAAAGAATGTGCCAATTGGTTGGGTCATTGTTTTCTTAACACTTTAACAAGTTTTTAGGTGACAGGTGTGTTTTGACAATTACAAACTAGGAATAACAGTTTATTACAAGACTATGTTCATGGTGCACGATTGCTGTAAAGCTTTATCTTATGACAAGACTTCAAGTTGGTAAAACGTTCTGTTTCATATCTCTGGTAAAGGAACTAAGATTTGAAAATGGCAGCACTTAAGACTGCCGCTCAGCATGAATCCCAACAGCAGCTATTTCTTTGAAAAACCTTTGAATCCTATTTATTCTGTTTACCATATGACTAAGATACCCATATATAGTAGAGTGTATAGGTCATTAAGAAGTGATTCTTTTGTTAAAGGCAGTCATTGCTGTAGCATGTTCCTGTGGCACTGCCACACCATTGATTTCCAGTGCTTTTTCCACTGAGGTACCACTGCTGTTGTTTCAACATATCTAGTGTTTTTTCTGTAGTGACTGTGTAATTAAAGTAAACTTTCAAGTTTCATCCTACAGCTCATAGTCCAAACCCCACCATAGCCAGAGAACATTAGCATTGCAGTTGAATAGGACTGTCCATTGATTTAGTTGACATTTCAGATGTGCTTTGACACCATTAAACTGTGCTATTGAAAATACACTGCAAACATGATTGATTGCTTCCATGTTAAATTGATTTAATTGACATTTGCACATGTTAGCTTTGAAAGCAGATTTATTATGAAAAGAATAATTTTGCAAGCCAGCCGAGACATTTAAACACGCCGTGACTTTTTCTTCATGCATAACCATCCTAATTGACACAGAATAAGCCCTCCTGATTCAGACAGACAGAAACTGCACCTACATGAATATGTAACTCATGCATTTTTCAATTATAATAATGCTATTGAAATTTGTGGATTAAAGGTAATTGTCTGAATTTGTTTTATTAAAAATGCATTGTTTATATATTCATTTGCAGCACAGTGATGCATGTGACATGGTGCTGTATATGCAGACTGAAGTAATTTTTTTAAGTGAGTAGGTGGATTTAAAATGGTCCTTTTCTTCAATAAGTGTTAAGTTTATTTTGCAGGAAATCAGATCCCAGACACAGAACTGGGCAGCAGTGTGGAGTAGTGGTTAGGGCTCTGGACTCTTGACCGGAGGATCGTGGGTTCAATCCCTGGTAGGGTACACTGCTGCTGTACCCTTGAGCAAGGTACTTTACCTAGATTGCTCCAGTGAAAACCCAACTGTATAAATGGGTAATTGTATGTAAAAATAATGTGATATCTTGTAACAATTGTAAGTCGCCCTGGATAAGGGCGTCTGCTAAGAAATAAATAATAATAATAACAGAACAATCAGATTCAAAGTTTTTGCAGTTTACAGGACATTAAATTCCCTTCTGTACAGAGTGTTACCACTCCCCTGTTCCTGGCACTTAACCAATAGTTCAGGGACAACGTTCTGTGGTTACACCTCTTTCATAGGACTGTGTGTGTAATGTTTTTTGTGTTGTGTCCAAAAGATGTGACTAGTGTCATGTGCTGAGGCAGCCTTGAAAATTGCTTGTCAGAATAAAATGATTGTATTCTTAGGATGCTAGCTAGCTATTGTCATGTTATCTTGAGTGTTTCAGTTTCCTCAGCCATCATCCGTTGTTTGTAAGCGAAGTTGCTGTCAGCTTGACGCCTGTGTGGATTTGACTCTTCCTGTTTTTCACAAGAATATGCAACTTGCAGTCAATTACTGTCTGCTTGCAATAAATGTCGGGCAAGTAAGCTGTAGGCCGAGAGTCTGTGACACTAGCCCTTATCAATTGTCAGCAGTGTGTGCAGTTTTGGAACTAGCAGTATGCTATCTCCAATGTTAGTCGCTTTTCAGAAAATAACACGATTGTAGCTCTGCCAGTCCGCACGCTTAGCAATCAGCTATGCAATACTTATTTAATGGTTAATTCATGTTCTCCAACACAGACCTTTGAAATGCTGAAGAGACGCCAGCCAGCGAGTTCTCCTTTCTGCAGTGCAGGCCTTTTGGAAGTTGGGAAGAACTTTTAAGTAAAACCAGTAGAATATAACTGGCAAGCATTAGGACTGCCATTTGTGCAACAGCAACTTGAAACAGGTAGAAAGGGGCAATGACATCACGTTGCCATGGAGTTTTAAATATCAAAGCAGTTTGTTCTATATTAAGAGCACGAGGCTCCTGCAAACAAGAAAGGGAATGGAAGCTGCTGTGTGAGCCTTGAATGAATGTGCAGAAATGTTATGCACATTAGTTATAATGTATATTTCTAGTACAGTTTGACCTAGTTAGACCAATACAATGTAATTTACGCATAATTAAAATAACTTTTTTTCTGGTTGTTCCCAAATTTCACAGTATTGGAAGCTCATTTTCATATCCCAATTGTCTCTTACAATAAATGAACACATTCAGATCAAAGAAATCCTCAAGGAATTCAATGTTTAGTAATTATGAAGAGTATTACAAAAGCTTTAAAAAATGCCGTCAAAATATATGCAATGGGGCACATTTGTTGCCTAGGGAGTCTTTTTCATTTTTGATCTGCTCATTATGGGAAGACACTTTTGCAGTTTTCCCATGGTTATACGAAGCATTTCTCATAGTTTACTATGGTTTGCCATGTTTTTTATTATGCTTTCCCATACCTCTCTGGGTTTTACTTACCATACTTTCACTATGTGTTAACTGGTCTGGATTAACCCATTATGTACCAAATAAATTAAACTTTTGCGGATAACAAGATTAGAGCAAGTTATCATAACAATATGATAAGTCTGCTAAGAAAAAAATAATAATAATAATAATAATCATAACAATATAGTTAAAGAGAAATTTTAACTAACAGGTAGATGCCAGTTAAAAATGCAAAAAAATATATATATATATAAAAAGTAGCCTGTCCTCAAATGAGGACAATGGCACTTAATGGGTTAATTCAGTCTCTACAGGAGACAGGTGACTATGACTTTCATTTTTGTTTAACACTCATAATACTTCATGCCTTTACTAGGGAGATCTGATTTCTTACAATTGTACTGCTTACTCTTCAACTCTGGGTCTCACTGGGGTTCTTCACCTCCAGTATGCAATGTTTGGTATCTGGGGAAAATGGGTAACCCTCAGATGTTAGCTAAAGTAACAGTCAACTATAGATTAGGCCATTTAATTCCAAGAGGCAAAAGCACAAAACATCATTGCTTCTTCTGTCATGCCTTGTCTACAGTGCAATGCCCCATAAACTGCCAAGCTCGTCACACTCATGGGTATTAAGTGACTTGGAGGTGGGATTGGACGATGCCATTGACATCCACCTCTCCTGAGCTGTTGTGAGACGTTGCTGCAGTGAGCCAGCATAATAGACATTCTAAACTGGCTCAGCAAGTCCACCTGACAGATACTGAGGTACAATCTAGCCTGTAGATTCCAAGTGGATTCTAGCTGCACCGTATATCTCCAATCTCACAAAGCAACAGCATAGAAAAACAAGATCAAAGGGACAAGTAATTATGTCTGTGTTGCTTCACCGAGCACCACTTTTTCCTTTGATAATTGACTGAAACAAATCACAGAAAACGCGGCTCATTATTTTGCCTCGAAGACTATTAAATAAAATAGGGCAGCAGTGTGGAGTAGTGGTTAGGGCTCTGGACTCTTGACCAGAGGGTCGTGGGTTCAATCCCAGGTGGTAGACACTGCTGCTGTGCCCTTGAGCAAGGTACTTTACCTAGATTGCTCCAGTAAAAGCCCAACTGTATAAATGGGTAATTGTATGTAAAAATAATGTGTAAAAAATAATGTAATTGTATGTAAAAATGTGATACCTTGTAACAATTGTAAGTCGCCCTGGATAAGGGCGTCTGCTAAGAAATAAATAATAATAATAATAATAATAATAATAAATAATGTGGTTGTTTGTTTCACGCCCCCGGTTCAATAACCGCTGAAATAAGATGTCAGAAGGGCCAACAGCACACATGAGGTAGAGCATACAACTTTATGTGGAAATAGCTTGTGATGTAGTCATTATACTGAAACTCACCAATATTTAAATATTTAACAATAAGGAACGGACTGGCACTGGCTTATAATACATTCCACCTTTGGGGGTCTGGTTTAAAGACCCCCTCAACTGGACACAATTCAGCACCATGGTCAGGGGATGGCCTGGGAGAGTAGATGTTTCTACCCATGAACTGCTACCTTGTTCAAAACTCAATTTGACATGGGGCTGCTGGATTGAGGTGGATAGCATACAAAACAACAAGGTCTCCCAGAATAACAAAAGGCATTCATTTGTCAATTACCAGTAATGAGTTGTTTGTGCTTTTGTAAATAATGCTGCCAGAACAAGCAGGACTTACGGGTGCATCCAACACATTGGCTAGGCTCACGTACTGTTTAATCAGGGATATTACTGTAGCCGTTATTGCGAAAGCTTTTATCTATCGACCCTTAAAGCACAGCAATGACAACAGAGCAAGATTTCCTATAAGGCCATCGCTTTCCTTTAAGTGCCACTGTGAGCTTTATCTATTTAAGGAAGTTGAGACGTGGCTTATATCAGGTACTGTAGCTCTTCAGTTGTAGAGTAGAGCCCTTGTTCTACAAGAGTATGTGTGGTGAACGTACTGGACCTAGTTATCAAACTGCATGTTCTCCAGTTTGTTAAAGTAAACAATTTGTCTCTATTCCATCTTACACTGCTGCGATTTCATATGAAGTAAACATTCGTCTAGGATGCTCTTCTAAATGTAATTATATGAGAACATAAGAACATAATAAGCTTCCACAGGCACAGCATTGATTATAGGAATAATAAGGGTTGAACGTATCCTTAATTAATGCTTAGCTCATTTTAATTTAATATGAATTAAGCAAATTCAGTAGGAAAGGATGTGGTAGTTCATAATTACATTTTTATCTTTAAAATTGTTACCAACAGCATCCGTGTATATCAGGGGTCTCCTATCCTGGTCCTGGAGGGCCGCTGTCCCTCCTGGTTTTTGTTCCAACTGTACCCTAAATTACTTAACTGGACCAATTAAGCTTCTAATACACACCCCTGGTTTGGAGAGTACAATCCGACTACCTGAAGTGCTCTTCAGTTCCATTGTCTCACAGCATTATGAAAGTTCTCTGCACCCTGAAATCGCAGCGTCTTTCCAGCAATGCTCGGTAGGCTTCAGAATTGGAGACATGGAGCACCTGATTAAATAAAATCATAATGCAATCTACCCAAGGGAACAATGTTGAAATTATATGTTATACGGGTGTGTAAACTTAGAAATGTAGTCATTTTTCCAAAATCTGAACTGCAGAGCGGATGTCAGCAAGGACAAAGGCCAGCCCTGCAACATCCACGTGAGCACACAGGGTCAACGACTGAAACTTTCTTTTTTACAATAAGTTGATGGCACTGATGAAAAAGTTTCAGAAATTGTGTGTCTCAGTTCCAGTGGCCAAAAGTGTGCCTGCAGCAGTGTTATGATGTATACTGTTCGGTTTTATTGGCATCTTCTTAAATTAGTCAATGTTTAAAACTACAGCAAATAAGCATCGGTGATTACTTGCATGGTATCCAGCACAGGACCCAGGCACAACTTACTGATCTCCTCTGCCATTAAACTGCAATGCAAAACCAAACAGCGTGGGCTAGTATATTACATTAATGACTTGCTTAATACATAAATAAAGCATTTTTATAAGGAAATTGCTTTGGGGTTTGTAGTCGTTTTTTGTTTGTTTGTTTGTCACTAAAGGTTGAGATAAGAGCAATGCTGTTTTTTTTCTTTTTTCTCTTTATTAAACCATAACAAAACCTTTTTAAAATTCAGAAACATTTAGCAGTAGCTGTGAAAATCTAAATAACCTTTCGTAGATTGCTTTGTGCTTGTCTGCTTTCGCAAACACATTCATTCCAAGTCCAGTCAGACAGGAAGCACTGCTCTCTTGGTCCCTGTGGCACCAGGTTTACAACCTGCTTCTGTTTCAATGTCATCCTTTAGTTTATTGCTCTCAGGTTTGCTCATATACAGTTGCTTATTGCACAATATACTGTACACAATACAGCTGCTTTGTCCTTCATGAAGTGCATAGAGTTTCTTGAAAACAGGGAACAGGGGTTCAAAGAAACTCCTCAAACAGAAAGGTTGTAGCTCCAGCTGACCGCTATGCAGTGCTGAGCTGAAAGTCCTTTTGTGGCAGAGTCTCAGAGATGAATACAATGACTTGATCAGGCTTCATATTAACCAGGCAGCAATTACCTGTGACTACCGTGGTGAAAATACCTGCAATGTTCTGTGAAGTAACTGTTCATCATAAGAGTTAGAATTGAGACTAGGGTTAGGGAAAACAAAACGAAATAGTACAAAATGACTTGTCAATGCTTTTTAACCATGATAATTACTGGTAACTACAAGGCGTTACCAGTCATTTTAAGATTACTGCTTATAACTTTATAATGTAACTGTTCCTTTCAAATGTTTTTTTTTTACTAGTTTTATAACAATACAATTCCTCCAACACACTGCTTGCGTTAAATGATGCCGGTTGCATCTGATATCATGTGCTTCCAATACCTCGAATGTGTCCTTCCCTTTAACACCCCAGGACTGAAATACAGGACCTTCATTCATCTGCAAACAAATTGCTATGCTTGCCGAATGCAGAAGCCGTTGCAAACTAACCATATTTGATTGTTACAGCTCAGAACGGAAGTCAAATGCCAGGAATTATAGTGTATGTTTAAAAGTGTTCTGTAGCTACCTCAAATCAAGTTAAGAGTGTATGTCTCACGCACATTGCTTTTTCAGGGTCGTTCACACAAAGAGTGCAAGAGAAAATACGCTCTCAACTTGATTAGAGTGAGCCACCAAACACTTACAAACATATTATCTAAATAAAAAAAAACAGATGAAAAGCTGATATTAATATAATCTGTTTATGTAGATTCTGTTGTGGTTTAAACATTGAGAATTCTTTGTTCTTAACATTCTGCTGTAAAACTGTCTCGTTTCTCGTTTTAATTCCATCCATGAGAAAACAAAGCACTTCAACGTGTTCCAAGCTCTTGTCTCCAAACTTTTTAGGCCATGTAGTGCATAGAAAAAAACTTTTCCAACAGAACCAGTAATTTGCACAACAGAACACAAGTATCTTTAACAGAGAGGTGATGAGTTTCTGTTCTCTAATTAATGATGAGTGCAGAACCAGGATTGTGCAGTCTGTTGTATTTAAAGGGCACAGACTAGTCTTAAGTAAAGAGACACTACAGATTTGTGTCACATACCTACTGAAACCTTAAACACAACTGACTCACAAAATAAAACTGTGGACCAAATTTGAAGCAAGTAATTTAAAGTCTAATTATTTTAATGCTGTTCAAGTCAGAAGCATTGATTTCTCTGAACCTAGCTGAGATTGGCATGTCAGCTCTTCACATTAGTTTTCGGATTCCAAACAATCAATTACACAAAGACTGATTGCTCTGCATGTAAACACAGTACAAAATCAATCCCATTCAGTGAAATCATGTTGCCTCTTATCCTAATCATGGAGCGATCCAAATGGTACTGCAACCACCTCATGAATATTACACAGGCTCGGCTCATGAATATTAAACAGGATGAGCTCATGATTATTAATGAGCACGTCTGTTACAGTTGTCCCTATCCCCTGCGTGGCAGGTTTTTTTTGCTCTCTGTGTGTACTGAGGAAGGCATTAGCTGGTAGGATTTATTAAATGGGATCCATCCACTGCTGGAGTGAGAGTTTATGTGGTTGTTCTTTTTAACCACAGAGGTCTAGCTAACAGTCTGTCATCTAGGGGTCAGCTTTCCTTGGCGTCCAACATTTGTGGATAGCCTGCACAAAATAAAACCCTTAAGAAACTGAGTGAAGTGGACTGTCTCCAGCCCAGCAACACTGCTCTGAGCTAAAGCTGTCACGCTGGGCCAGTCACCACAATGATGAGACATAAAGGGAAGCAGAGGATTGTCAAAACATGCCGTCCAATTCCCTGCTCTCAAGTTTCTGAAATGGCAGCTTGTGGACTGTTCCCAGGGAGCTCTGCTCCAGCCCTGTGTGCTGGCTCCATTCCTGCTGCCCTGAACCACACAGGCAGCTTGCCATCAGCCCCCCCCCCCCCACCCCTTAGCAGAGTTAAGTGGGCGTTTGGTCTCAGTGCTTTACTTTCACTTGTATGGTTAAAAGACTATATTAAAAAAATAATATGGTACACATTTAGCCTATGCATATGAAAAGTTATAATAAACCCCTAAATGACCATACGAATTGGCCCAATGAGCGGAACCAATCCATCCTTATCTTTAAGCGGTTCTATGAGAGGAAAAATATTAAAATGTGCTCAGAGATTTAGATTATTTCATTGAGTAAATGCAATATAGAGGGAGTATCATTTTTTGAGCCAAAACCATGAATACCCACATTTGATCCCAGAGACAAACTGTCTCTGTTTAGTTTAATGAAGGATAAACCAGGGGCACTTCTAAAACGGTAAACAGAATAAAACGCATGCAGGAGCCTGTCGGGTAAAAATCCTGGAAGCGACACTAACAGGACCTGGAGGCTCTACCTGACAGAGCGGCTTGCTGGACTGTTTATTTTTGGTCTGAGCAAAATGAAAAGCACACAACTGCCTGGCATTCAGCTATGATAAAGGAGAAGCCTGTGGCGCACGCAGTCACATCAAGGTAAGGTAACTGACGTGCACAGTTTTCTGAGTTATTTATTGTCCTGTAAGGAGTTGGTTAATCATCAGGTGATGCAATCTAATGTAATCTCGCATTCTAAAATATGAATTAATTAATAGGAATTGATTAATTGTTCGTGCCGTAAAGACATTATAAAAGAATAGATAGGAAAGTTAACATGGCACATGGAGTGACCATAGAAGATATTTCACAGTTATAATTGCTATTCAAGGATGGCTATTTGATTAAACAAAAACTCACAATAGAAGCTAAGTGGCACAGCTGGCTAATACACTAGCTTCTCTGCTTCAGGAGGCCTTGGGTAAATAGTAAGAGACTTGGGCTGATCTAGCCTGTATTGCAGGGGTCTGTGGCAGACAATGAAGTGAAGAGTGGCTCCTGAAATCAGGTTAAAGCACCTCAACATAGGCTTAGAAAAAACAATGTGAGTAATCGAAATAAGCACCGTTCATAAGAAATGTAAGAGAATAAATGAATAAGAAAGTGTTCATTTGATGCTACTGTCCCTTTAAACATTCAGCAGCTGCGTATTAAAACAGCTTTGCAATTGAACACTAATTCTCAAGCACTCGTTCCGTTGTTGTTTGCTTGTTTGCTTGTTTTTTTGGTAGAAATATAATGTACAATTACGCATCTAGTATGCACATGTTAAGTGCATGAGGAGATCTATGTGAAACAAGGCAGCTAATTCAAAGCCCCCGGGAAGTGTATTCAGGGCGTTCTGTGCATTTGTTAATTGCTTGTCAGGAAGAGGAAAGCTCTCTTAAAATAACAATAGTTGTAAGTTACTATCAAGGTTAAGGTAACATGTGTCATTTAGCTTGCAGTCTTTTTGTATCCTGCACTGTATTACATGAATGTAATTCGGGCCGTTTTGTGTGAAAATGTCCTGTGCGGTCCAAATAACGGGATTCAAAATGTTTAAGAAATAAAGTGAGGGAAGTCAAATCACAATCATTTTAAAGTGGAGAACTACAGACAGATGTACATTGTTTCACAATGTAATTGGAAAGAGGAGAAACCTAAAATTACCAGAATAACTCATAAAGCTGAATTCAAAATGCATGATACATTATAAATACATCAATTTGCCTGCTAGTTAGATATGATGTCTTCAGTGCATAATGAATTTGGGATGTACTAAATGTTTCATATGAAATGTCCCATGGCTGTACTATAAGACAGTGACGATAGCGATCAGTGTGGCGTTGTCAATTGTGAAATGGCTTGGGTGAACATAACACTATAATTGGCTGAACAAGATTCCAAGCAACAGTAGATTGGTTGGCTCTCTTTTGCCTCAACACTAAAAGCAGGTTTTCTTCTGTAGTGGTCCTTCTCATGATAGCAGCTTCATTATGAGTGGGCATCTCAACCTCTATGCAAAGGAGCCAGGCTCATCTGCATTGGTGGTTTCAAATCCCTTTACAGCATCTCAAACCAGAACAACTCAATAATCACATATTTAAAAAAAAAAGACAAGAGAAAGGTGTAAGAAATAAATAAAGTGACATCTGAAACGACAGCGTTTGCTCTTTAAATACAATAACCAGACAGTTCAGACGACAAATACATCAATTTGTCAATTAGATTTGTTAAAAGCCAGGTTGCAGAGAAGGTCAGATTGTCTTTTAGTTTGACTGCTGCGAGGGATATGACTTGAGCAGGAGCCCGAAAGGGATTTGTGACCAGAGACAGAAGTCAAAGCATTAGAAGATTCCCCATTCCAAATCGACAGTGACAAATTATGAAGCTCTGAGCACCAAAGCACAGCTTGGACATGAATCTGCTTGTCTCATCGAGATGAAAGTGTGGATGAATTGAAAATGAAATACAGTGTGCTGCAGCCGGTGAGCTACAATGCACACAGAGATCTGCACTTGAATTTAACGTGAGATGTAAGAAATGATTCAAAGAGACATTTTATCCAGGGTCACCTTTTGTAGGATAGAAAACGTTTCCTGTCCTCTCTGGTTCAATGGGCACAGAATTGCAGCGGATATTTATTTAGTGGGAATCCCAATGCACACTGGGTTGGTTCTTTCTTTCTCAACAGTGACTCATTAATTAAACTTTGCAGATGAGACGGAACAAATAAAAATGTGAGGAATAATAAAAATGAATTCCTTGTGGAATCAAGTTCCAGCAGATCTGGCAACGGAATTTAATATTAAACGTGGGCTTCTTTAATTTATTTTATTTTATTGGACAGTAAAAACGTATTTGAGCTGCGTGAGTGAGCTGATGTAGTTCACTGCTAACCTGCTCGTTTTGAACTCTCCCGGGGGAAACATTGTGTCGGTTACTTACACAGCACTTCAAAACTATCATAAAAAAGAAAAAAGAATACATTGTTTTGCTAACTCTGTATTAATAATTTAGCACTGAATGTGTTTTCTTTTTGTTCATTCCCCCTCTTGAAATGATCTTTCCAATGTGTTTTTATACAGGTGACCTGGCTAAATTGACAATTCATTACTCAATTTTGCCTGACCACAGTCTGACCCCTCTGATTAGGACAGGCCTTAAAATCATTTTTATGGAGGGATGAGAAGTAGCCCTAAAAAGCATTTCGAAAAAGCATCCATCCATTATAAAGTATAGGACAGATAGGGCAGTTAACATGGTACAAGGAGTGGCCAGAGGGGATATCTGCACTGCTATAATTACAATACAGGGAAGGGTGTGCCTGCTAAACCCACACAATATTTACAATGTTTACAGCATGCATGGTGTTTGCACTGCCACTGTTAGTCTTGAACTCGCTCTTTATTGAAAGATGCGTGAGAAGGAACTACAAACTCCCTTTAAAAGCAGTTGAAAGAATTCATTTGGATTACTGAAATGAAAACAGATTTTTTTTTTTTTAAATAACCCTAATAAAACATTCAAAATGACATTTGATCTTAGTGAAGGTGTGAACACTTCCCCTCTCCATAAAATGGGAAGTTGTATAAAACACTGCCTGGTTAAACAATAGATAGCTGAATTGAATTGCTTTAGGGATTAAAGGTGCCGGCCCTACACACACACACATGGTGATACATAAAACAGATACATAGATAGAAGGCTGAAGGGGATATTCTGTGGATTAAACACCAGTGGAACACGGAATGCTTGTGAGCACCAGAGTATTGTCTGAAGATGGAAAATTCCATGGAATTAGAGTGTTTTCACAAGGAGACTGTTGCAGGGATGCTGTGCATGCTCCTGTCAAAGTCTCTGCACAAATACATTACTTTTATTGCCTTTAAATAAGGGGGTTGTTTTTTCATATAGATAATATATTCCTGCTACTGTATAAGTATGTCCCCTGAGCAGCACTGATATAGCACTGAAGATAACCAGCATATACAGTTTATTATCTGTTGTGCAAGCCTGATACTGATACTGTGGCACATTGTTGAGCAACGACACTGTGGAATATTGACTCAAAGCAACTTGGTGGAAGGTAAGAATTCTGAAGTGATAGAGATCATGGTTTCAGATTAGTCTTCATCCTCTGCGAGAGAAATGCCTAGGAGTATTTTTTGTCTTAACAGGACTTATAAATAACAATTGCCCTTTCGCTTTTTCAGGCAGAAAATGTTAAATGAACATGCGCTCGTGGTTTAACCTGGGGAGAATGTAAAAGCGCAGTTTTCAGTTTAAACGTTTAATGTTGGATTTGCTGACTGCCTCGGAGCCAACCTGTCAAGCCAGCTTGGTGTGACATTCTCATTTCAATGACCTTCCGTAACCACATTAGTACTGTAGGGATTCATATAATGTAATAATAGAGACAGGGAACTGTAGCACTATGAAATCATTCATATAGCTTCAAAAGGAATATCTGAATAACTTGCACAACCCAGTGTGAACTGTCTGCTATGTATAAATTGAATTGGATTTGCAGCCATTACATTAAAGTGGTACTGAGTGATTTTGGCTAGTGTGCTGTGCATGGGTGATTTTGCCACATGCGATTGTTAAAACAGATCACTTTTAGATCTTTCTAACATCGTTTATTCATAATGATTTATGGACGAAAGGCATAGAAAAGGGTAGCAGAGCACTGGAAAAGCATGGCCAAAGCATGGTCAAGCACAGACAATGACCACAGTGTGGTAAAAATGAACATGGAAACCATAAGCGTATGTGAGAGTAAGAATGTAGACTGTAAAATGACTGCGCACACTTTTTATGGTAAACTCTTATAAGAGTCGGGTGACATGCTTCCTAGCTGATGAATCCCAGCTGATAAGTTTTAATTACAGAACTGCAACGGAACGCATGCAGCTTCTATCTTGCAGCATTGGCCTTCAATCATAAACACGGAGAGCAAGAGTAGAACTATGGGTTGCACTGAAAGAGTTGTGTTGTGATTCGGACTGATGCATATCTGGTATCTCATATTAAGCAGACGCACTGTGGGAGTGCCAGTTATGAGGTGGTTATTTTTAAGTTCCTAAAAGAATATGAACAGGTAGCCACTTTCTTTATCCATCAACGGTCGTAATTCTTTGTAAAATGTTTTTTTTTTATATATAACAATAATAAAATTAAATACAATTTCTTTGCCCTTTAAGTTTATTTGCTTGACAATCCAGACCCCCGTCCTCATGCACATGGATGAGCGTCCTCAGTTTCAAATCGTTTCTGCTTGTGTCTGCACTGCAGAGAATGAAAGGAGAATGAAATGATGGCTTCACATACAACCTGGTATCCTGCATTTCAGGGCTTACAAAAGCTGACAAACACACACACACACACACGCGCACACACACACACACACACACACACACACACACACACACACATATATATATATATATATATATATATATATATATATATATAGTATTGTATCAACTGTGGTAAAGCACAGACTGTGGAAGGGATATATAATGAAAAATGATGTCAAATACATGTAACTGATGTAAAAGTCTAGTCATGCACATATCTTAAACAACAAATAGAGACATTAGACAAGGACGGACTTGGATATTAACCTGGCCATTCTGCTCCATCAGACCCAATCAAGTTCAGCAACTCCTGAGTAGTGGTGCATTCAGGGATGTAAAGAAAGGTTACATTTAGTGCTTTTAGACAAGGGGGTATGTTTTGTTTGCTTGGAATGCAATCGAATGTCTCAAACTAGAACATATAGAAGATATATAAATTACATTTACATTTGCAGCAGTATGCTTGGGATTATAGAGTGTCTTGGTTCACAGCCCAAGGAATCCTCGCTTTCTAAATACATTGATCTATGATCCTTTATGCAATGGCCTCTTTGATCACACAACACCCAAAACATGACTAATCTTTAATAAAGGCTTGGAGCCTAAGGATCTATTCATGTACAATATAATATACGTATCCAGTTTGTCTGAATGAAATTAAACTTGTGTTGCATTTTCTAAACAAAAAGCATTTCTGCAATTAAATGCAATCAGGCTATGAGCAGGATTGGATTCGCAGGTAATACATTTTTGAATGAATGCATTTCTAGTCTGTGGTTTTTGAATATCAAACTCTTTTCTTTTTTTAAACCATCAAAACAAAGGGCCCTTTACAATTAATAGAAATGTTTTTTTTTGTTTTGTTTTGTTTTTTTGTGACGCCTTACTTCCAAACAAATATACATGTAAATGCAATCTTAGTATAAAAAAAGAAGCGGGCAGATTGTGATGCTGGGCAATGAAAAATGTCATTTTCTGATACGGCGCTATTATAAGATCATTAGGGTTTTCTCTGAGCAAAGTCCTGCTGGTGGAATTGGGTAATGAAAGTGCACCCTGCTGCCCGTTTATTTCGTGCCTCATACAGGCAGAAGCGAGGAAGCATATTGAGGGGATTAAACATCTGGAACGTAAAATGAATGGACCGAGCAGAGTTCCCTTTTACTGCAGTGTATGGCTTTTAGATCCCACGCAGAAACTCATCTGAAATATCAACCTCCCTGTTGTTCTTCAGGAACTGACACATTTCCCTTTATATAAACATGACAGGCTGTACCCCTCAAAGCCCTGTACTCCAAATCACCTTGTTAGCGTGATTTTCTCAGAAAAGAAAAACACCTCCAAACAATATCCTAACGGATGTGTTATTGTTGCTTTCCGGTTTATCATTTTGGGATTCAGTCATCACATCCAGGTTTAAGGATTTGTTTAAAGTTCTGAGCACTCCGACCTGTCTTCCCTCTAAATTCAGCCGGTACTCTGCCCATAGCTGACAGAAGAAATACATCAGTGAGGGTGTATAGTGATATTTCTCTCCCAAGCTAAGTTTCTGTTTAAGTTCTTTCTCGTTAGTTAACTAATGACTATTGGAGTAAAAAGCTTATCAAATCCAACTCACTTAGGACATATTAAATAGGTGTGCAATATTGAGACATGATCTGCAATCTGTGGCTTCACCTTGGAAAGTGTTCCTTTTCCTCCTCCTCCTCCTGGTTTATAGAAGCACTGGATTGCTGGTCCTTCTCACACACACATGGTGCATGGTACATGCACTGGAGATCACTGTTCATTAAAGTATTAAATGGGGTACATGGGTCACAATGACCCCCGCAGTTAAAAGGCTGGGGTGTTCCTGTTGGGCCATCCTGGGAAGAAAAATTGAAACAAAAAAAAAAAAAATTCAAATTTGTTTCCATTTTATGCAGCTGGATTAATCCTCCATAAATCTCTCCTATTATTCACTGTTCTGTTCCTACTCGTTATTCAGCCATAGCTAGCCCCCAGGCAAACAAACTCAGACTTGAAAGTGTCTCTGCTCTGTGAAACACTCTATAGCCTAGCGCTCCTGGAATAATCATCACATGCCCACTCAAATCTCTGTTCATAAATCGCACTTTTGAAAGGCAAGTGCCAAAAGCACGATAGAAATCTCGGAGCAGGGTATTTTCTTTCTCTGACAGGAGATCGAGGAGCGTGGTTTATTTGATTGGGGCTCTTTTGCAAAAGCATGATCACAGAGAAAGAGGATTAAAGTGCTCCACAAAAAAGAAAAAGAAAAAAGATTACAGCCTAATGCACCTGAACTTGTGTGCTTTCAACTGGCTTAATGACCGAAAGAAAACACCCTAATCATCTCTTAAGGAGGCAGTGGTCCAGGGCTTGTAAACAGAAGCTCACCAGTTCAAATCCCACCTCTGCCACTTACTGACTCACTGTGTGACCCTGAGCAAGGCACTTAACTTCCTTGTGCTCCATCCTGCGGATGAGATGTTAAATCAATGTCTTATTGTAAGTGACTCTGCATATAATGCACAGTTCACAACCTACCTCTGTAAAGTGCTTTGTGATGGTGGTCCACTATGAAAGGTGCTATATAAAGATATTATTATTATTAAAGTCAGTTTCTAGCACTATAAAATCTATTTATAATAAACGTTCCACCGCCATTCCAGCAAATATGATCATTAAGGAGGCTGTGTGGTCCAGTGGTTAAAGAAAGGGGCTTGTAACCAGGAGGTCCCCGGTTCAAATCCCACCTCAACCACTGACTCATTGTGTGACCCTGAGCAAGTCACTTAACCTCCTTGTGCTCCGTCTTTCGGGTGAGATGTAATTGTAACTGACTCTGCAGCTGATGCATGGTTCACACACCCTAGTCTCTGTAAGTCGCCTTGGATAAAGGTGTCTGCTAAATAATAAACAAAATTAAAATAAGGGCAGGGTTGTGATCTCTCCATTCCATGCTCAGTCTTTAATTGTCATCATTGATCTCTGTGTGGACACTGGAGCAGCCACTTTGCCTGCTACCTTTTTGGAAATGTACCCTATTTTTGGAACATTCGGCCTGAACTCAGAGATTGAAACTGATCAGTGATTGAACTTGCTTAGTCCACAAGCACTTTGCAGTAGATCTTGAATGCATTTAGTGGTCTGTTCTGAAATAGCATTGCTTAAATGAGGACTGGGGTTCAACGACTGCAGGAACATATTGTTTTGCAGGAAGTGGACAGGATACATTTTGTTTGGCAGAAACAGGCACAAGTCCTCATATCAACTCTAAGCACAGGAAAGGACCGAAACACAGCCAAGGCTCTAATATATTCTTTTGTGAGCCCCACTTGCCTACTGCTTGTTACTGATTGTAGGCTGCGGTTTGCTCCTTTGCTATGTGCCCCTGACATGAGGAATTGTTCTCTATATATATGATCTCTCAGCAGCTGCTAGCTTTCCTACCAGATATCCAGCTAGGAACTAAAACCTCAGAACAGGTGTGTAGCAGTTATATTCATTTAAGAGTGTAGACGACACTCACTCAAGTCAGGAAAATGACTGTAGCTTCTTTTGATTAGTACCTTCTTCACCCACGCACTTACATACAGTATGACTACATTACAAGGAGACTCACTCAGCTTGTCTTAAGAAATCAGGTCCAGACCAACTGGAAAACATATTGAGGAGCACTGATCTACCGCTACGTCTAATAGTTTTGACACCGATGCCCTCTGCTGGCGAAAAGGTTGTAATACAGTATACAGAACAAAACGAAGTCTACAGTGTAGTTAGTAGTAGACTATTGCTTTATTATTAGTATAAGTACTGTTAGCAGTGAAAAGCAAAATACACTACAATTCTTTAATACAAAACATTTACCTTTCAAGAAATGTTCGCAAAATGTAAAAATATATAAATAACGTCGCTGAGCGGGTACTGTAGATTATATCAAGATTATATATCGAATATTCTGCATTACGTTTTGTTTTGTTTTCATTGAAAACACACATTTTCATAAATGTTATAAACGTAGTAGTATTGTACTTTTTTTTTCATGTCTGTAGTACCCGAACTAATTATCTACAACGTAGGCTAACTGCTACCCGAAGCAAACCGCTCACAACTGTCATACCTGATTCAAACTGAAGAAGAAAGTGCTATATGAGGCGTTAAGTCACGTCAGTTTCTTTGTAATGGTAAAACAAAGACATGTATTCCTTATTTTATTATGGTGCACGTTACAACATGTCCTTCTTCACCATGTGTCACTTGTTTTACCCTGCACTGCGCTTGACTGAGATGCAGAACTGCCTGCTTTGCTCTGCCTCGCGTTTGCTGCTGGCTCGAGCGGTTTTTTTTTTTGGGTTTTTTTTTGGCCGCTGTTTTTTAGGCGCCATCTCAATTTTATTTCTGCAGGTAAGATTATTGTCCGCTCGTTTTAATGAAAAACTACTGTATTTACATATTTTTTTAAAATAAATTGCTGGTAATTTGCCATGCTTGTTATTGTCGAAAGGAATGTAGAATTATAATAAAATGTCTAAGGTATTTAAATTAGGTTTTGTTGTGTCGCGTACAAATTTATCTTATTAAGACACCGCTTTCTTTTTCATCTTCCAGTAACCAAGTGAATAATTGTTAGTGGTTTGCATAGAAAATGCGTATTATGGCGTGTTTTTCATTTAATCTGGAATTACGGTGATTTTACGCCGTTTACGTAATCGTATGAAGGCGTATCCAGGCACATACATTTAAAACAAATAGCGCTCATTAAATAAAGCGGTGCCAGTTGTTTTCGAAAGACACGTACTAGTCAAACAGCTAATTTAACAAGGAAGGCATTTAGAGCAATTAAACTTTGCTCATGTTCAGTTAAAGGCATTTCGTATTTGGTCCCCGGCTGCCTGTTGTTAGCTTTCTGTAAAAATCTAAGGTTGTGGTGTAGGCCTTGTAACTATGTTTCTTACCGACGTAAAACGTGTAAACGTGTTGCCCACCTGCTCAAATAAAATGTTTGAATTTGTTTATTTTTGTGTTTACAGCAGGTTTAGAAACGCCAGATTAGCTGCAAGATGTTTTACACACAGTTGTTTATGTCCAAACGCGGCCCTCTGGCTAAAATATGGCTGGCCGCTCACTGGGAAAAGAAGATTACAAAAGCTCATGTTTATGAGTGCAATCTGGAGACTACAGTTAAAGATATACTTTCACCAAAGGTATGGGGGTATAATTTATAGAAAATAAATACAAAGCATACACAATAACCAACGTTTGCAATACACACTTATATTTAGCAACATTGTTGACATAAATGTGTAGTTAGATTATGCCGCTCTGTGTAAATAATAAAAAAAAAATTCAATTCAGTGACTGTAAATGTTGTTTTAAATGTTAGATTGCTTTATGTTTTGTTTTTTTTTGTTTTTTGTTTTTTTTATCTAGATGAAAATTGCTTTGAGAACATCAGGACATTTGCTTCTAGGAGTTGTGAGGATCTATTCCAGGAAAGCAAAATATCTCTTGGCAGACTGCAATGAAGCAGTTGTTAAAATCAAAATAGCCTTTCGTCCAGGTCATTATTATTATTATTATTATTATTATTATTAGCACCATTAGTACCTAAAAGCACACTGACAGGAGGCTTGCATCCTAATCTGCCAATAATTGTTTTTTTCTCATGTCATTTTTTTCCCAATAAAATTAAAATACAGTTGTATTATGTAACAAGAGACTACGGGCCATGGGGTCTGTTCAGAATTTGGCACATTTTCAAGATAGGTTATGAAAATCAAACGTTTTATATGTGTATTCTATTTATTGTATATGCCTTTAAAAATAGATACATGCCAATTATAATGATTTAAACAACATGTATTATCATTTAGATCAGCCTCAGTCTGGATCAATGGAATAGACCCCCGAAACAGACATAACCTAGATCTGTTTATTTCTTTTAAAATATATTTTGTAGGTATAACAGATCTCTCTGAAGATAACCTGGAAGCTCCCTATAAAGCCATTACCTTGGTTGAGGACTTCCGTGACTTTGAATCACAGCTGCCTGACGTGAAGTAAAGTGCTTATGTTTACTGGATACTATACAGCATGACCTTGCAACAATTAGGACAGTCACCAATATTGCCTTTAAGTAAAAAAGAAAAAAGTTACTGTAAATGTAACTGTACAGTATGCACTGAACTATATCTTATGTCCAATTTGTTAACCCTTTATTGTTGGTTTCTAGTGCCATTGAAGTTACTGAGCATTTTACTCTGAACCAAAGCAGGACCGAAGAAATCACTCTTAAAGAAGATTATGGAAATAACTTTCTTATTTATGATGATAACTTTGGTAAGGATTGTTTAGGAAAAGTAAGCATTGGTATTTTAAAAAAAAGTTGTTGTTCATATAATTTGCACATTGTAAGGCATCAGTTGAAGTGGCCCTGGCATGTAAAATATTTTTTATTTTGTTAGAAATTTAAATGTTAGAAAGAGGCACCTTGAATAAATAAAGTTCCTTTGGTGACCCAATGTTTTACTACACATAGCTTGAAGTCAATTTTAGATGCTTGAGGGACATGGCAGATTGTTGTTTTTAACTGTGATTTGTATAAATATATATTTCAGATTAGAAGTCATTGATAAACAGAAAAGGTTCAAAGGTGCAGTGTATTGAAAAGCTCAAGTAAGGTGCATGATATACTTTAGTTAAGGTATTTTTAAGGTATTTGTAGCTTTTTTATTTTGTCTTGCTTTCCAGGAGATGATCACTTCAGACAAGGTGGTCATTTTGATGATAGTGTGCGTATAAGCACGGATGAATCCCTCCTGCCTAGTATTGAAAGCCTGACTGAAGACAGACTTAAAGCTGATGGCTTTGGTGATGAAGAAGGTGGATTTGATATTTTGGGTATGCTTTTTCTAAATTACATTGGCTTAAAAGAGAAAGGCACGAAACAACTTAGTTACAAGAAGATTAGTTTCTTGCTTCCTATTATTTAGAAAATTTCCCTTTGCACTTGCTACAAAATTGAGGCCAATAGATCTGTCTCATGGTGAGTTTGAAGTCACCCTGCTATGATATAAATATTTATTGATAATCTTTTTTTTGTGATCAAATTATTAACACTGTGGTTTGTTTAATTGCATATCCAGCAAACGGCTTAGCGGTTTAACTAAAGTATTCAGAAGTCAAATGTCTGAGTGGATAACCATGAGACATGGTGCGAAAGACTTCATTAAATTATAGTTTATGCGCAAAATTGATGTGAAATTTAAAACATTCTAATCAGTAAAACAATGAACAGGTGATGCTACTGGTACTGTGTGCTGAGTCTACTGAACAATTATGCGGCTCAGTGAATAACTAAATTACAATTACAGCTTATATATAGTGAACAAATACCACTTTAAAGCACCTCATTACTCAATGACATTCTCTTATTTTCTGCACTACATGTGAAATAGAGGATTAATTTTAGGCCCCACAGATTAAAAAAGGCCTTGCAAAGAGAATGTATAAAATGTGAATTTATAAAGATCTTCATTCTGTATTTGTAGTGCGTGCTAACATACCTGGTCAGGAATATGTACTGTATGCATTGCTTATTATTATTATTATTATTATTATTATTATTATTATTATTATTATTATTATTATTATTATTATTATTATTATTATTATTATCCAAATATGTAAAAAAAAATGTGTTGGAGGTTCAAGGTGTATTATTTTTAATCCTTTAGATTTTGTTCTTGACGGAGAGAATCCATTAATTGCAGACGTTCTTGCTGAGGATGTGGGTGTGGCGATCCCAGAGCCTCTTCTTGATGAAAATAATAATGGTATGTTAGTTTTCTTTTTGTTAAAAAGACAGGTATGATTTCTTTTTAGCTGTTTTCAGGCCAGCACGCTCTGCAGTGATTTTATTGTTGCACTGCATTGTTGATCTATTCTGCCATCTGGCAATAAAGTTCAATACATAATTTTTTTCTATTTATTTTTTCATCAAAACAATACATTTATACCACTGTGAAAAAAAATGCGAAGAGAAAAAGAAAACCAAATAAAACCATGATTACATAGATTTTTACCAAATTACCAATTAGGAGTGAGTTGGCATTAAAAAATGACATTGAAAGAAGTCCATTTTATCTTTAATAAAAACTGAAAACTGCACTTAGCCACTGTTTTGCTCAGTTTACACATTGATGGTGGTAATGTAAAAATAATTAAATTTAACATGAAACTGATTATAATGTCTCGTATTACATTTTTAAAACTATTTCATGTATTGAATGACAAAACTAGGTCCAGTAAGTGCAACAGGCAAACACAGCACCCAGTAAAGTATGAATATGGTTGACAGATTCTGTGAATCTTTTCTTTATAGCAGATAGAGAAAATCCTGCCTCTGATAAACCAGCAGAGGATGCTCCAACACTACAGGAAACAACTCTGCTGGCAGATGAGGAGGAGGGATTTGCACTGGAACCTGTTACAATGACTCGTAAGACATGGCTAAAACAACTTATTTTAAATGTGATGTTGTATGCGCAGGTTGTTCTAGATTACCTATTATACAGGTATATCAAAAAAAGTATATATTGTTTATGCATTGGGTGTTGTAAAATGCAATAGAAAGGAACTGGAATCGATGTTCATATTAAAGTTGTACAGCTTTGTGAACGCTAAGTCACTCCAACACTATGATCCCTAAAAAGGCAGGAGTGTGAATTTTTTAAACAAATTTTTTCAGCCAATTTAGAACGAAAAAGGGGCAAGAGGAAGAGGAAACTTGTTGTGGATGAAACAAAGGAACTGTCAAGTGAAACCATCAGAGATCAGATCACAGACTGTACTGATATCACCAGTACGTTAGATATTGCTCCTCCTACTAAGTCGCTGATGAAGTGGAAAGAGACTGGTGGGGCGGATAAGCTCTTTTCACAGCCAGGCTTTAGTTTAATGAGCAGTCAGCTACAAAAGGTAACACAACCAGTTATTCCCTTTAAATACTACCCTGTTTAGTTTTTTTTAAATAGGATAAACGTGGTGAACTTTAAAGTGCTTGACATGTTTTATACTATTTTAAACCTGTCACCTATAACAGAAATACGTGTTGTTCTGTTTTGTTCTGTTTTGCTTTGTATGACAGCATTGTACTTGTGGAAAGACAAACTGAGTGTTGCAGCCAGAATTGAAAATATTTAATTAGAAAATATATGCATTGTAAAGAATATTTGTTTGATGCTAAATATTAATACACTTGCCTTTAGCCGTTTGTCTTAACTCATATGATATAGGAATGTAAAATATTAATTTCAATATTTTAATAGCTTTTTCCAAGAGATTTACTACCAGGGAATTTAAAAGGTTATGGGAATGATGAGGAACAGGAGAGAGAAGAGATGCGGAAGCAACAAAAGGACAAAAAATTGGATGATACCGGTCAGTCTTCATGAACATCCCACATCCAAGGCTCAAAAAATTTTGACTATTGTTTTCTTCCATTTTTGCATCACTGAACAGCGCCTGCAGCTTGCCTTCTGCATAAAGTTTTGAAGGTTGTAGAGTTATCTACATAATATATCATAATATTACATTTTTTTGTTATATATTTTGAAAATATACAAACACAGAATTGGTCAATATATATGAAGGCATTTGATTGAATTATTGAGACAACAGTATTTCCTTAAAATGCCTTCAGAGCTGGGCTCTGTTCTTTCACTTTTAAGACAGATTTCAGATAGACTAATACAGTATCGTTTTTTATAATAAATGTGTCTGCAGTATGACTCCAAAGTTTAACAAGGTATCATCTTCATTACTTAAGACATTCTGTTCTTTTTCTTTTATGTGGACATTTGTGAAACAGTCATTCTGATGGAGGATCTGAGCCATTTAGATGTGTCTGAAATGCAGAAATCAACTAGACTTAGCATAGATCACACACCACTTTCTAGGGATCTTAACAGACACCATGCAGAATCGGAGAGTGAAGCTGTAAGTTGATGGGTGATGTATTTATGATCAGAGTGGAATGAAGGTAGAGGGTTTTAAAACTTTTAAAAGTCTTTTTTTTTCCTATAATTTTTAATCTTGGCTCTTAACCGGAAATACTCTTGTTAGCCCTTTAAGGGTGAAATTACACTAATGACCTAATATGTTATAAAGCAAATTGCAGTCATCAGTGTTGTAAATGCCGTCTGTAGTTAACACAGCCTTGTAAGTAAGGATACTTGAGTGCTTTAAATGTGTAACCTTTTCCTGGCACTGCCCATGATACCTAATTTTCATCAGTTAAAAAAGGGGGGACTTATTAAGTAATTATACTGATAAAGTGTATTATTCAACACAAGGGGATATACTGCAATATGAAATTGGCCAGAAAGACAGCAAGATAACCATACATTGTGCTCTGTAACCATATTTGCCTGTCATAAATCTGAATGAAATGTTATGTGCTACACAGGGGGTCAGTGAAACCCAGACAGCCTTGCTGGACATGCCGTCTGAGGATTCTATGCTTGTTAATCCTTCCATGGGGCAGGAAAGAGAACTTGACCAAAGTCTAACTCAAATGGAAAAGGTCAGCTGAAAAAAATGGATGATTAGTAATGGTTCTAATTGCGGTTGGGTTTCTTTTATGAATTTATGTTTCTCTATCTTAATAGTATCAGTGGTAATCATTTTGCATTACATGCTTCGCACCAAATTGCTGTAAAGTATCTGTTTTTTTGTTTAAATATCTTTTGGCAAAATAGGCACAAGCAGCACTGGATGGACAGGATTTTGAAGAGAGAAAATTGAACAAGAGAATTCAGCACCTGTTACATACTTTACAAGTAAGTGTTGATAAACATTTGTGCAAGTTATTACAATTAAAAACTACTGCAAGTGACTAACTTTGCATGCTTAAAAAGCACAATATTGTTTATTATGAACCTTTGTAACCTGCAAAACCCTAAAGTTTTAATGGGATAATTCAGTTTTAGACTTAATCAAGCCTGATAATCGATCTTGCACTTTATGTGCAGGTTTGGGTACATCTTAGAGTTACCTATAGCTGGGTATCTCGGGTATTATACAGATTGCATTCTGACACATTAAATAATGAGGACAGTTAAGTACAGTATACAATTTACTGTCAACATGGCCTGATTGGGAATTATCAATCAAGTGAAATAACAAGAGCACACTGCCGTGTTCATTGTTTCTTTGCGCTCAATTTAGATTTTTTTTTCCCTCCACTTGTACAGAAACAAGATCACTCTGGATGCACAGCATTTAATTTGCAAGAACTGTGCAGGAATGAAACCCGTAAACATGCTGCCGCGACGTTCTTCTGCTTTTTGGTGTTGAAGAAGCAGAATGCGATTGAGCTCACCCAGATTAAACCTTATGATGCTATCATTGCAACCCCAGGACCAAACTTTTATAAAAAAAAAAAAAATTTTAAAAAATGAGTAAAAAGAACTTTATTTGGCACAAAAAGAGGTACACTTACTGCTTCTGAATTGTTCTTTGTGTTTGTGTGCAACGGCTTGTATTTATTGCAGCTGCCTTATGGTCTGAATGGCATTATATAAAACAAATTATTTGGATTGAATTCAGACCTAAGTAGCTAAATCCTATCCACTTGTTTTTTAAAAGACAAAAACATACTTTTTTTAATGACGCAAACATTGGAGGTGTTCAATAAGTAAGAATTGTGTTTAGAGTATATTTATAAGAGATTGTTAACATTTCATTACCTGTTCACAAACTGCAAAACACTTCCTTAATAGACAGATATTTTTGTATTTATTTCAGTTCACATGTTAATTCAGTTAATGGTTTGAAGTACTGTACAAAAATAGTTAATTATAATTATATTTTTAATGTTACATAACTTAAAATGTTGAGATCTGAAAACAAATAAATGTTTTCCTGCCAAGTCTTCTGAACAGCCTGGGGTGTGTATGTTTGTCGTTGTTGTTAAAACATAAAAAGACAGTTAACAGCATTTCAAGCAATTCATTATTTCTGCCAGCATAAAAACTAAACGGGTAAAAAGCAAATACATTTAAACTAATTTCAAAGGCTTGAACATTTTACTTACTTAAAGTTCCCGTACTGAAACGCCTAAACTTATGTGCCAGCTTCCTTCCTTTGTACTAAAGGTGTGTCATGAACATCTTGCACTTACACTTCTCAGTATTGAGTTCCAGGTTTCTCAGGTAAAGCTACACTTTTGTGACACCCAAGTTGGCCCACAAAAAAATATATATTTTAAAAAGAAACCTGGAATTCTGTGCTTTTTTTTTCATTCAATTGAGACACAAATCTTTCTAATTTGGGGACACAGTTTTTGTTTTGTTTTTTTCAAAAAGGCTTCGCTGGGAAGACACAAAATACTGTCTGCAATGGTTTCCTGATAAAACAAAACACTGGAAAGGGACATGATGCAGTTAATTTTGGTTCAGGCGGTAGAAGTATTAAACTTTTCTTGGCAGCAGCAATGCCTCCCAGATGTAGCTGGCAGACAGAGAGGCAGAAGGAAACAGGAACACCTCTCCCACAGCTTAGGCCTGTGACTTATGGATGATGTAATTCACACTTGCCTTGTTCCTGTCAACGGCACAGATTTAATGCTCTTAGACACTAGCATTTCTTTCAAGCTTTTGAAGATAGATGATTGTGCATGGCAGATAAACTGTATAATTCAATCGAATATTAAAAGGCAGTATATGCTGTAATACAGATATGATAAGGTGTTTTAACACGAAATGAACAAGGAAAAGTTTTTTTTTTGTGATCAGTTTGTCAGCCGTTTATTTGTAATGCGGCTGCTGAAAATGATTCAGGAAGTAAAACAGAATGAAAATGACAGGTAACAGGGTTGTTGTTCAAATTAGAGGTGGTATTTACCATTTTACCACAGTCATGCATGTCAAGGCGCATTTCATATTCCCACGGTGCATTGATACCACATACATGTACTTTGTACAAGCCCCGAAACAGCACGAGGATAAAGCACCGCATCTTGCTGTAGAAAGAAGTATACAGATAGCCAATCCAGGACTGGCAGCAATGATGACGTGTAAATAATAGGTGAATAGCAGTACCATCCTTTGATCAGCGTATCATAATGAAATCAGGTAAGGTCAAGGAACATTGATTTTCCTTTTTTTTTCTTCTAATGCTTCAATGCAGAGTGCAAATACTGAAAAACACCAGTTATATTTTATAAATATATTTAGTTTATTACGGTTGTATCTCTTTAAGAGGCTCTGAAACTACGCAGCTGCGGCTATCTGGAGCGCTTGGCTGAGTCTCTCACACACCTCCCACATCCTTCCCACTCTGGCTGTAATGTATTAGAAAAGTACTGGTGAATTGATATACCTTGGGGAAACACCAATCACAGACACAATGAGGCAATAGAATGGAAACCTAAACAGGTAAAGCCTGCATGCGTGTTATTATGCAGTCATATTGTTTGTATGATACATATTACAGGTGAAGGACATCTATCGTGTTACACTGCCGCAGCCAGTCAGTCAGATGTTATAATCACACTTGGCTAATACAAATCAGGACCAGAAACTGCATGAATTGAATCATTTAATATTGCATGTCAATTGCAGTAGGCTAGGGTGTTACTTTATTCGTGCCTTGACGTTTGTGCAGATGTGTGTTGCCCTTTCCTGTTTATCTTGTTAAGAAGCAGTGGTTGCTGTGTTCACAGCCCCTTGAATACTGCAGTGGTGCTGCATCAAGCGCAGACGTGCTCGTGAATGTGACGAGGAGCGCAGGGCTTGGAATTCTCAGGTGAGCTCTCTCGCGTCTGCACATATTCCGAAAGCAATATTTACCAATTCAATTCACATACGTGCAAACTGTAATGAAAACAACACGGTTTAAAATAACTATTCGTGCAGTATTATAAGAACCTTTAGATTTTTTTTTTTTTTTTACATGGTATGAGTTCGGTTTTGTAGTGTCATGTATCCGTGCGTTGCTTTTTATTTTCAAAGAACGTTCTCGACACAGTAGAAAAACGATTATTTTGTTGTTGTTTCTACCCAGTATATTACCGGGATTAAAACTAATTAACACGGTTTACTTTAATTTGGAATTGGAAGCTGTCTATCCGTGCAATCGCCGCACTGGTTTCTTTTTTTAAAGACTCCTTCAGGATCCAGGTGAGCTACCTTTACGTTGCATAACAATAGCGCACTGCACGCCGAGGATTATTGTAGAGTACTGTACCGTTTTTAGCGCATGCTGGTCTAAAGGTACACACAGGCCGAATAGGTGTAACTGGCTGAAGCGGGTCTTCATTGAAATGTAGCGTGCTGTTCAGAATCCTGCATTAGGCCTCAAACGTTATAGCATAGCCTTAAAACTGTCTTTTTATATGCAAGACGTTGTGCATTTTGTGCCCCATTTTGTGTGCAATACCACCAAAATAAATAAGGCCACATTTGTATTATTTGTATGTGTTTATTTATTGTACAAAGGTCTGTAAACGTGCACACGTAGTAAACTGAATGTAACATGTTCTGAGTGTGTCCGATTCCAGCCAAGCAAGTGTGCAAACAGTAATGCTGGTAATAAGTATTCAAGGCTGTTTGTGCGTCCATGAAACACTCTCACAACTAATAAGGAAGAACAAGTGTGTGCTGTATTTCAAATAGGTTCCTCCTTTAATTAATGCACTTGTGTAGTGCTGCTTGCACTGGAATGTTGTCATATAGTTGCCTGGAGTGGGATGCTGCCTGACTGCTGGCTGCTGAACTGTAATCCAGTTCAACACTCCACCAGCATTACCTCCTTGTAATGCCTAGGGCTGAGGCGATTGTTTAAGAGCCCATAGTCTTGTTTCATTCATTTTGCAAGCAGTGGAAATGCAGCAGTTGTGTGAACGCAGGCCTGGCAGACAGTAAAGGAATGCTGTCGCTGTGAAAGGGAGGAGGACAGGTCCAGATTGGCACTTCACACATCGCCTGCAAGATAGCTGCTCTGCTCCACTTACTGCTGAAGGAAGCTGTAGATTGAAGAAGTAATAAGTCTCCTACACCTTGGGTGCAATGAATGTTTATAAACAGGCAGGGTTATTTGGGGAAATCGGTCAGGATACCTTTAATTATACTTCAATGCAAATACCCTTGCGTCGGTTACAGAGCCCTTTATGATCCGTGCTGGTAGTCCTGGGAAGTCGTCTGGTGTCTCTGCCTGCCAAGTGTCACTGCTGCCATGTGCTCAGTGTTTTTTCCCCACAGCATCAGTGCCAAATGGCCAGCTGATTTTGAAGTGGCCCTGTATGTAAATACTTTAGGATGCTGTGTGACAGCAGTAGGTTAAGAAAGAGGTCTGGGTTTGCTCAGTTTAATGCTTTGTATTTTTTTCTGATGCATTTCCCTTTATTTTTGGTAAAGATGTTAATCTACTTGACTGACTTTGTTGTTTTTATCTTGTAGCAGCTTTTCTTTCTCGGTAGTAATGCTGCATTAGTTGAGTGTTTTTCAGGCTGTTGGGAGACAGCTCGGGCATGGAGCACCCTTTCTAGATGTTGGTGTGGAAGTTTGCAGGGAAAGGATGCTTTTAATGCAGCTCCTATGTGATCCGCAAACCCAGTTGTATTTGAAAATAAATCTTGAACACTAAAACTATGATGATAACAAACCCTATACATCAAGAATACACATGTCTTTTGTTTTGAAGTTAAATCCTGTACAAAAACAACTTGCACAATCATCATATCTCTATGCATCAAGTGTTATGATTCATTCGTATTCAAGGCGGACTCTGTTTCCATGGAAACAAACCCTGTCATGAACAGTTGGTGTGTCCTCTCTGTTGCTACTAAAAAGAATTAAGGGGGGGGACTGCTAAACCATACTTCCTGGAACTGGCGGGGGCCTTTGCAAAAAAGCTCTGGCATGATTGCAGATTGAGAAACAAAGAAATCATTTGTATCTCACAAGGGTAGGGTGAGTAAAGTGGACGTAAATGAAGTAAATTAGTCTCACTAGTCGAGCGTTTGCTGTGTTGTCTGGCAATGATGCTGATGGAGTGGTGGTCTTTTCAGACAGGACCAGTAGGTTCAGTCTCTTGTGCTCACTTCATTAAGCTGTATTTATTGGTGAATGCCTTGGGTACCCGTGACCCAGTTACCTGGTGTTGATGCGGACGGGTTCCTCAGGTCAGGGCTAAAGGAGGGGCAGTCGCTTTCATATCTGTGTTTATTTTAAATTGGTTTTCAAAGGGGCCTAGACATTGAGCTGCGTTAGAAATGTGTTTTTTTAAACTGTGGATAAATACAACCACCATTTAAATCATTAGAAAACAAGCCTCTCGAGTTTAAAAAAAGTAATAAAATACAGATTTTATGACCTTCTCCTCTACTGAGACCAGCATTGTTTTTAGACCATTTTACTTGGTGGACTTTACTTGGAGTGATTTATCTGCCAATCCTTTTCTTTTTTTAAGTCAGTGTTGGTCACATGGTAAAGATTTAGTGGTATACTTGTAGAGCCTACAATTTATTATTTTTTCAAATGTTCAGCCAGTTTATTTTTTTATTCCATGATTTCCTGTTTTGACAAGTGGTAATATGAGCAAGGCTAATAATAGGGTTGGGAGCTATTGTGACATCATACTGGGGATAGTGTAACACTGGGAGAAAATTACCAAGCACTGTGCGCTGTTTAGATTCAGAATCAGATTCAGAAGAGATGGCTACATGCCGTAAACACTCCAAGCCCTGCCACCAAATAGCCAGAGCATATCAGTTCAGAATGAAACTACCTTTTAAGGAATGTATACAAACTGGAATGTCAAGCAGGGCTGGCTTCTGATTACGTGTGCAGAATAGTAAACTCTGCAAGTATCTTGTGAATAGCCTCCCATTAATCCTATTTCTGGAGTGAGATATAACATGTGCCAAGTGTTGGTGGTTATAACGTTATCTGCCTTTTTAATGATCATGGGTGTCTTGCAAGGAGTGGCATTGAGCACTACTCCCTCTCTTTCTGGGCAGTGTGATGTGCTTTATGAATATTCTGATGGGATTTGAATACAGTTTGATCCATTGCTTTTTACAGCACTCTGTGCTTGTGTCATTCAGGCTTCATCATTTCTCTGCTTTTTAATTTTCAAATGTCTTCCAGAGCAAGTTGCCGTGTCAGTGTGACAGCTGCAAATTGAAAGCTACTAAGCACTAACGTAAGCATTAAGTAAATGCATCCATTTCCTAAAATACTTTGGCCATTGATAAAATGGAGAGCTGCTTCTTCTAGAGAGTGGAAGAGACATGCCTGTCAATTGTCTGGCACTTTAAAGAACCTCCTGTAGTGAACCGTTCTTTCAGAGCACTGCTAGTTCAAGTTGCATGTTTCTTCCGCAACACACATAGCATAATAATATATACTGTATCACACGCTACCAATTGCTTGTCGTGGTAGATGATGAAAAGCAAGAGAATTGTGTTTTTCCAAATAGGAACGAAGTAACCGGGCCATTCATGTTGTTGCTTTTTTTTTTTTTTTTAATTTATTTTAAAAGTAATTACTGTTCAGCTTCTCCAGTCTGCGTGTGTCCTATTGAAACAGCTTGAGTATTATCTGGTGCTTTTCAGAGTCGGTCCTCTGACTTGTGACTATGAGTCATCCTCCTGCTGGTTTATACTGGAGCTGCAGGTCTGCAAGAAATGGGGACAAAACTGTTGTGAACAGCACAGGCCTTGCTTGGTGTGTTTATTCAGACGTTTAGCTGAGTCTTTCCGATGGGGACTCATTATTCACATTACTCTCTCCCTGTTGTGTAAGGGGATTGCATTTGGGGCCCCTAGCTGGTGCACTCTGTAATACTCAAGCTCAACTTTATTCTAAGGGGTGAAGATGCTGTGTTTCTGTGCAGATGAAACTCCATCTACTATTAATTACTGTGTCTTTTACTGCTGGAGATATTAAAATCGTTTTTCACAAATAATGCTTCAAATTAAACATTGTAGTAAGTACCTTGATAATACTGGCCTTCTGCTCTATACTGATTATTATTATTATTATTATTATTATTATTATTATTATTATATATTTGACAAGGGCTGTACACACTGAAGGTTGTTCAAGGAGTACGTTACCCTTAGTTTACATTATTGTCTTGTTAGATTACAGTGACAACCTCACTCCTGTCATTGCCTGCCTCTGCTAGCATCCACTTCCTGGGGGTGGGGGGGCCGTTCTGCTGAACAAACAAGCCCGTGTATTGTAACAGAGTGCACTGTGGAGGAAATTCATTGCTACGCTAGCTTTATGCTTACTATGACGTTGTGTTTGTATATTCACCTCAGATTGATGCTGCTCCATAGATCAGCTCCCATATATTATTTTTTATTGCCCTGTAAATCTTGAGTAGTCTTTGAAACAGTTGCCTGCCTGCCCGCTTGCTCGTGTCTCTTGCTGAAGAATATAAGACAGTCCTGTTTATCAATGTCACCTGGTGCTCAAGCCCAGGCAGCCACAGAGTGCTGGCAGTTCAGTGTCATTTAGGTGAAACTGCATTACGACTGCCTGCGTGCTGCAGTAAGGGGAGGACCGTTTCCTGTGTGCAGCTGGAGGAATGGTGGTGAAGGATTAGTTAAGGACAAACCGCTGATGGGAACTTTAAAGATAGCAAGCAATCTGGAGCCGATCCAAGCCTTGACTCTGTGGGACCAAGCCTGCGCAAAACAGGTTCTGTTATTCTGTAAAAAGGTCTGCATGGAGTATTCACTTGCATTGCATCTTGTTTTCTTTGGGGTTTTTTTATCTGCAGTATTTTCACAGTGGTAGCGTTCTGATCTATCCAGATTCACTGTAATGTGTGACTTGAAGAACGGTGTTTCATGCAATCAATAATGTAATGCATTTAACGTGTGTGATCTTAATTGATGGATTTATATCAGTTGTGTACATTGATACTGTAGTATGTGCAACACAAACGTCCTAAACTGGAGAATGATTTAGCTACGTGCATATTTGCCTTTTGCTGTCATGCTATCGCTCTGATTGTTTCTATGGCATCAAAGGTGCTGCCTGCAATGGAAACAGAACTAGCTTGCATTTCATTGTAATGTGTTTTTATAAAGTGTTTCTCAGTGTTAATCAGGGAAGCTATCCTATTACATTGTTGCTTGGCAGCTCTACTGCAGCACAGGTTCATGTTTTAATATTGCAAAAGCAGTAACCCCTTGCCTTGCCTGCATACCAATAACATGCATTGTCCCCCAAGTGCTGCTGTTTGTTTCGGATGACACCTGTAGACACTGGAATACCAAAACTCAATATGAATATGAGTTGGAGACCTTTCACCTCTCCTTGGGCTTGTACTTGCTGTATTTAATGTTTGCTGGCAATTGCAGCTATAATGGTCTCTCCTGCATTGCACAGCACTGCCCTATAAATTCAGTGTAAACTATATTGTAGTAGCCAACAGTTGTGTATGTGTTTGGACTTTCCGTCCGCATCCTGGGTGATTTTGATGTTGGGGTGGTCTACCTATTTGATTCCAAGTTTACGTACAGTATGCTTATCCCACTTGACACCAGTACTTCTTTGCAGATGTTGTTTTATGTGCTGCCATTGTGGAGGGTGGATGATGTAGAGCAGCTACATGATTTTGCAGAGCGCTTTGGGGTTATAATTCTGACTAGATGAGGTATCTTAATTGGTGGAGATGGATGGATGTATATATGCATGCATGCCAAAGTTGCATTTGACCCTACTTGTTGTCCAGTTGCGCTGGAAATTGGTATATCTTGAACTGTTTATCTGATTTTGATTGAACTATACATGAGCAGGTGCTTTCCTATGTAACGTGGATGCAGTCCACAATGACTACAGTGCTGTATCTTAGTACTGATGTCATTTAATTAAGTGATTTATTATGTTTGGTCTTTCTTCTACTTCCATTTTCCCAACAAGATTTGCTGTTGATGTACATGACAGAGCTTCAGTCTAACTTTGTTCAAACAGAGGCATCGCTGCAAAATATATTTTTATTTTTATACTTTTTGCAGCCTCGTGAATGATGAGTCAGTAATGCAGCAGTAGATCCTTGCATCCAAAGATTCATAGACACTCGCCTGACTTGTTTGGTTACATCAATCCTTTTTATTTGTTGTGTGGTTTTTATATAGATGTTTAATTAATCTTGCATTCTTTTGGAAATGATACAATCATACAACACTGTTCTATGCTGTGAGCAGCAGGCTTGCTAACCTGAAACCTTGGGCTGGTCTTTCTTTACTTGTTCAGTGTGTGCACAGTATAAAAAGTCAGTGCATTTCTGTGGAATCCTATCTTGTCATTCCTTGTATCCTGTTCACTTCATTGTATATTTGCTTATTTATTTAAGTACTGCACCATTTTACAAGGAACTGGGGGGATTGTAAGATAACTTGACTAAAATGATAATGTAACTTTAAAAGCCATCAAAATGTTGTTTTTTTGAGCTTCTTGCTCTGTAAACCAGAGCTGTCACAGGCATGTTTGGCTAACAAATAAAAACAGAAACTACTGTATTGTGTAATCTGAACTACAGAGCACAAAGATGCAGCCACACTTTACAAAACTACAAACTGCCCCGAGGTGCAGTAAGCGAGCCCATTGGGCTGATGGCAGTATTGCTCAGGATGGGTTACGCTGATGAGTGCACTAAGAGATGGCCGTCTGTTTCTGTTTCCTTGCAGGCTGAGATACTGAAGAGCAGCCCCTGCAGTCTGTGACAGCGCCTGTCTCCATGTCTGCCCCAGCGAGCAGGAGGACTTCCACTGGATCCCGCAGGTAGCAAGCTGCCATGTGAAAACGCTCCTTGTAATCCTGTCATCATGTGAAGATGCAACTCCTCTCTCTTCACCCTGTCTCTTACCGTCAGGGCACCATTGCATTCAACTGGCTTTCATACGTTTAATAGGGGCTGTGTGTAACATTGCAAATAATATAGCGTTACAATATTCAACCACCAGGTGCTGCTGTTGAAGTGTATGAAAAGGTGGCTTTAAAGGAGAAGTGATTTTAGCCAGAAAGTCTGCTTGTGGAAGATGGTACACTAGTGTAAATCCACTGGAGTCAGCAGCTTGAGGATTCAGTTGATCCTACTATTGCCCATTTAGCTTAAGTCTAAAATCCAAAGCTAATCGACTGCACTCAAAAAGAGCTACCTTTTCAATTTGGAAATGGCTGTGTGCCTTCTTTGCAGAATACAGACGTTAAAAGCTGCTTGCTTGCAGTTCCTCTGAACATACTGCTGCAAAAAGAGCTCAAAACAAAAGGAATAAGAAACAATAACTCTTGTGGAGGGGAAGATGATTTTAAATGTAATTCTGTTTTAAATGGCGTGAAGAGTGAAAGATGCCAGCTAGCCTTTTTTATCTCTTTTTCTCCTCAGATTCAACCCTCTGAAGGCTCTGCAACCGAAACGCCGCTTGCAACAAATGTTGTCTTCCCCTTCAGCGTGAGATTTATTGTATCTTTTACCATTCTCTTACACTGGCACGCATCTCTCTCATCTCAGAGCTGCATCAACACTATACACGCACATCCCACCAGTGCACCCTCTGCACGCGGTCTGCCCTACACACCCTACCACTGCCCCCTCTGCACACGGACAATACAGAATATACAGTGAAGACTCGTCTATACCACTCCACTTATTTTGCGGATTTGTGTGCGCTGCAGTGGATCTCTGCCAGAGAATGGCTGCTGCTGTATGTTTCATCCATTGTATCTGTTGCTTTTCCATGTTTATGAATTGGCATGGACCCTTTCCCATCTGAATGAAACAAAATGTTCAAGCCCAGTGATCTTTGCCGATAATCTGTAAAATAATTTAATTCAGTATGTGTGCTGTGCAGTGGAAACAAGGTACTTTGACAATATAATGGGAAAGGGTATTGCTGCAAAGAGACCAACACGCGAAACAAAACCTATGCACCATTGTGCCACGAATACAGCTCTGATTTATACCTGGGTTATATATCATTAACGAAGTGACTGAAGTGGTGATTAATGCTTTGAGAATGTGAGCCCATGAAGTAGAAAGCATTAACTTATGTTCTAGTGAAGGATGGAGGGTGTTGAATTTTTAAAGAACTCATATAAGGATTCATTTTCAGTGTTTTATTAATCACTTTAGTTAATAGAATATGTCTAATAATAGACCCAGCAGAGCAAGGTAATCATTTATAACTGAGATTAAAACAAGCTGGCGGAGATGCTTTCATTGTATTTTTTTTTACATTTCTCTGTATGCGTTCCCTCAATAATTCCCATTGTGTTGCTCGAAGTCCTAGTTATTTTGGGAGCAGTAGGCTCTGACAACGCCCCTCTTCCCGCCCCTTGCAGGCGGCAGACTCTTCCGGTCAGTCCAGGGATCCGGGACGCCAACTGTACCTCCTCCCTGAGCAGCAGTAGCAATTCAGGATCCTGCAAGGGCAGCGACGGCAGCCCCACCACCAGGTAACGCACAGCACACTGCAGAAAACGAGAATTGGATACTGTAGCACTATAACGAGACCAGTGTTGTTCACGTAAGCACTGTGATGCACAATTGGGATGCACCGCATGAAGGGTTAACTGTAAGGTGTTTCAAAATTCCAAATCGGAACCATGGATGGCGTATCCTCATTCTTTCCAGTTATGTTAATTTGCTCAGAAATGTTTCCCACCCCCCCACCCCCCCTTAGGAAAATGTGTCAGCATGCATCTCTTGGGTCTGACTCTCTGTTTGATGAATGCTCAGTTCTCCAGTATTTCAGTATTCCTGGTTTTCAAGAATGCAGTCTTTCCTGGGTACATCCACAGCAAGACTGTAGATTACCAACAGTATCCCAGCTCAGATTTTTTGTTGATTTCAAGTTAAGATTCCTTCCACCTGTATTTAAAAATGTGAAGCGTGTATAAATAATGCAGTGTAGGTTTGTGCAACTAAAGGGGAGTAAACCTTGTTACAGATCAAGCCTAGACCAGGCACCGGGGATGTTTGTTTGTTTGTTTGTTTTAAGTAATGAATTTCTTTGCTTGTCCTTGCTGGTATACCCAGACGGCACATCAAGTATGCGTCGTGCAGCGATAATCATGGGATCAAGCCTCCCACCCCAGAGCAGTACCTGACCCCTCTGCAGCAGAAGGAGGTCTGCATTCGGCATCTGAGAGCCACGCTGAAAGAGACCATGGACAAAGCGCAGGAGAGGTGAGGGTGTTGGTAGTGTGTGTGTTTTTATTTTTGTGTGGTTTTTTTGCTCTATGATCATTCTGCAGCTATGGCCAAAAGTTTTGCATCACCTAGAATTGTAGGATTGAGACACAATAAATATATATCTTCAGCTGGATGGAGAAAGCTGAAGAAGGACTTGTAGTTCAAAACGTCCCCGAAACTACAAAATGATATCGCAAAAGTCTACCGGAAAATATAATAGCACAGTATTTCATGTTAGATTTCAAAAATGTCACATTTTGTTAATGTTTGCCAGTTTTTCATTAAGTATATGGAAAACTACAAAGCGGTATGTAATTCAATATCTTAACGTAACGTTATTCAGCAGGTTTCATTTGACTTTATGAAGCAAAATGAGTTCATTCTATAGGGTGATGCAAAACATTTGGTCATAGCTGTAGGTTTCGATCCTGTAGATCCTGGCGCTCCGTTCTTTGACTGCCTCGGTCTGTCTGCAGGGACTCGGAGATCGAGGACCTGAAGACGCAGCTGTCCCGGATGCAAGAGGACTGGATCGAGGAGGAGTGCCACCGCGTGGAGGCGCAGATGGCGCTCAAGGAGGCCCGCAAGGAGATCAAGCAGCTGAAGCAGGTGATAGACAACGTCCGGAGCAACCTCACTGAGAAGGACCAGGGCATCCACGAGTACTTTGTGGAAATCAACAGCCAGAACAAGAAGCTGGAGACCCTGCTGCACAGCATGGAGCTGGCACAGAACGACTCCCCCAGAGAGGAGGGGGCAAGAGGCTTGACCCTGGAGTCCGCAGGGGGGTCCCCGGCCCGATCCCTTACCCGCAGCTCCACCTACACCAAGCTGAGCGACCAGGCAAGTGCGGAGAAGGCCACTGACTTTCCCAGCTTTTCGGCGGAGGAGACCATGGATAGCGGCTTTGTCGGTGGAGAGAGCGGCAACAGCAGGACAGAGCTCCAAGAGCAGGGCTTCTTATCTGAGGATGTCTCCCTGCTGACCACCTACACTGCCGGCTCCAGGCTCCCCCAGAGCTCCACCTACGAGAAGCTGGCGAGCTGCCTGAGCAGCATGGAGATGGGCAGCAGCAGCAATAACCACCAGCTCTTCCAGGAGATGAAGGAGCAAGCCATCCAGACGGACTTCATCCAGTACAACCCCGACCTGGACACCATCATGGAGAAGGTGATGAAGTCTCAGGCCTGCAGCCCCACCTCCGCTTGGATCTCCGAAGCCAAGGACATGGACCTAGTTCATTTCGACCACCACTATCCCTGTGCGGTGGACCTGGCTCCCAGTAACCCCAACGCAGTAATCGCAGTGACTGGTATTGAAGGGGCCATCGCTGAGCCTACAGTGCAGCAGCCCACAAGTGCCAGGGGGCAACAGACTACCATAGACATCCTGGAGATGGTGGAAGTAGTGTGTGATGAAGGGGAGGAGGAGGGGGAGAACAGTGAAGCCTCTGCAGAAATGAGCATCCAGAAGAGCTACTGGAGCCGCCACTTTTTGGTGGACCTGCTGGCCGTGGCGGTGCCTGTGGTGCCCACCGTGGCCTGGCTGTGCCGTGGGCCGCGTCGGGAGGGCCAGCCGGTCTACAATATCAGCTCTCTGCTGCGCGGCTGCTGCACCGTGGCCCTGCACTCCATCCGCAAGATCAGCGGCGGCCGCCCCGTTAACGGGGGTACCCAGATCTGATCTGATCACCGACGCCCACCTCCTCCAGCATTGCACTGACACAACCGCACTCACAACATGCATTGTTTAGACACTGATTGTAGCTTCTGCTGTACCATGGAGGGGGGTGGGGGGGGCCGTCAGCTTTCACTTGGGTTTATAATAAAGCGATGAGCAACATGTGGAGGCAGAGCCTTCAGTTACAACTGAAATCTGAAGACCTTTTAGCCTTCAGATGTGAAAAAAGCATATATATCTCTAGGAATCTGTTTGTGCAAAACACTTGAATTGTGTGTATTTACTGTTTAATACACTATCATCCAGTTTCACAGACCCTGATTAGCACTAATCCTGGACTACCGTAAGTAGCATGATTAGTCCTGATCAGAGTCAATGAAACCAGTCATGGATGCATTCTGTATATAGATCTATTTTATGTGCAATATGTAAATATTAAAAAAAATTAGGAGAAAAATAAATCCATGTGCACACACCGCTCCCTTGAAAACCCACAAATGTATCTTTATAAAATGCAAAGCCCATGTTCGGTCTCTGGAAAGAATAAACCACTGGAATGGGATTCCAAGAAGCCTTTTTATTTCTCTCAGGCTCTGGCTCTGCTGTTGCTCGCTGCTCACATCTGCAATTTTCAACCTGAAATTAGCTTTCTCTATTGCAGCCAGTTGAGTTTCCTCTTGCGTTTTTGGGCTTGACCTTAATTAAAATCAAATGTCTATTTAATAAGTAAAGCCCCTAATTTAAAAAAATATATATATATTATTTTGGAAATACCAAATCTAGTTCTTTAAAATATGTTCATTTTATTTGCACTATTATTCACTTTAAGACATTATTACTTGAATTTTTGATTGCTTTGCATGACTCAACATTGATGTCTCTACGTTTAGCAGGGGCAGTTATTTTTTATCCATGTAAAGTATTGGTGAAAGTAAAAAGGTTACGAGTTACTAATTGTAAATACTGTAGAACAGTCTGGTAAAATAGATGCATAGGACACACACTGAATAAGTGCATTGATTTATTTTGTATCAAATTGCACAGAATATTTAATCCAAGCTGTAAATTGCCTGTCTGGAGTTGATCTAGACTCAAATGTATTTTGCAGAGTTATCCTCTCTCTAAATATATACACTGCCTTTTGTCATTTTTATTTTCTGAATGTGTGCAGCATTGGCTTTGTTAAAGCTTGACAATCTTGTGCTGTCGTTCTGTAAATCCTGGTGAGAATGGCCACTGTGTTCGTAGAACATGCTAGTTCTTGTCATGCTCAAGGTTCGCGTGCTTTATTGTTTTCTAGTCTGCCACAAAGTTCTACCCCATTTAAACTTAACGTAAGATGCTCTAGAAATAAATATTTTATTAGTTTATTGTGTTTTTGTGATTGGTCGTTCTGAAGGGTTAAGTACAAACCTGTGCTGGGCACGGGTTAGCCAAGTGGTAGAAGGTAGTGAAGTGAGTGGCTCTGCATGGAGAAATGTATTACAAACCATTCCTTTAGGGCAGCACAGTGCTCAAAGGGAATGGAGGTCTAGGTGGTTCTACCCTGCAGGGATAAACCACAGCTCCATTTGCATTTTAACTGAGTATTGCATCCACCCACCTATCTTGTGATTTACCCCTAAAACCTAGAGGTTGGGGGTGTTTTCCCCAGTGCTGTAAAAAGCTATACAGTAGAATTCAGCTGTGTCTTATCCCAGCAGAGGATAGGTTGGTCAGATGAACCCCTGTGCAGTTTAATCATGTTCAGGTCAATGGATTAGAAGTGTGTTTAATACTCGCAGTATGAGAGATGTTCTGCCTTCTTTATAGAAGTGACAAAGCCATGTGTACTACTGTTCACAAAATGTCAAGCTGCTTTGCGAAATGTTATTTCGGAGCCTGTGATATAAGTGGAAAGTTTTTAAAGAAGCTTCAGTAACCAAAGCCTTGCTCGTTACCCAGTACTGCAGTCCTTTGTCTTCTCTGAGTCTGCCCCCGTGCAATGCCCATGATTTTAGGGAAGGGAATATTAAGCGTTCTCAAAGAAACTGGAACATTTTGACCACCAGGTGGCACTGTGCACAAATTAAAATCACATTTAAAAGTAAAAAAATAAATATATTTAAAAGATGGAGGATTAAGCAGTAGTAATATGAATGTGCAATACTAATAAAAACAAAAAATAATTTGCATCCTTTTTTTTTTTGACTGTAAAGCCATAATACGTTAGCATGGATTGATGGATGCAGTCATCACTTGTAGAAATGAAGTTGAATTTATCAGGTTTTATTAGATGAGGGATGGGTGGAAATAGCCAGACAGAGCGTTCAGGAACAGCAGGTTATTTGAGTATAGCACGTAGGCCGTCCCCTCTGATTAATGCTTTTAGTCTTATTGATTATGTGCTGGAGAGGAGTTGAGGCTCCTGTTGGAATGGAGGATACTGGGTTCAGAAATGAGGTTTGCGATGATTGGTTCAGACATTTTTTTTTTATTGGATCGCTCCAGAAAATAAGTGTACTTAATTCAGTGAACCTCTTCCTTGTATGAGATTCAGGCATCTTAAACTCATTACAGACCAAGAAATATTTAAGAAGTCAAATGGGTCGGCAGCTGCTGTCAGTTTTTGTTTTCTTAATGTTGTATCTCGGTTTCCAATATTCTTACGTGGAATAAAATATAAATAAATAAAAATATTTGTGGCTAAAATATATGTAACTTTAAGTGTCCCTTGTTATTAATGGGAACATAGCACCATGTTGAAACTATTGACCTGTCTGCATATCTCTAATAGGTCACTCGACACTGATGCAAGCGATTCAGTTTGGTAACGCCCTTATCACATGACCAATGGGGCTTGGGTCTTACTGCTTCAGAGGGAATTCAACCGGTTATATAATATATATTGCAAAGCCTGTTCCTGTTCAATTCTATTTCCAATTCCTTAGAAGGAATGATATGTAATAATTGTTGTGATTGTTTAACTGCTTTCATTTGAAGCCAATTCGATTGACTAAAAAACAGTGACTTCAATTTAAGTAATTTGTTGCCACTGTGAGAAGCTCCTTTTTAACAGAATAGTGCTTCTTGCAATTGTGATCAATGATGTGTTGGAACTGATTGAATTGGAATTGCTTTTAAAAAGGAATTGATCCCATCCCTAGTCTTGTGGGTGTATCTTTGAGTTGAGTTGCTCCCTGTAGAAGCCATGTCATAACTTGGTTGCTGATTACTGGAGTTACTGTTCCTATTTTAAATTGTTCGAGTTATTTCATTTAAAGTAGGTGAGCAGGGTTCTGCACACCATCACCATGATGTTGTTTATGAGCAATCTATTGTTTTGTTCTTCTTTGTTTTGTATACAACCAAAGTTCTCTTCTGAATGTGTTTGTCTGGTTCCTTCGCACTACTTGTTGTGAGTGAGCTAGTGTATGTATGGAGGAACCCCTGGCCAGAGAGGGGATGGGAAGGGAGTCTGCATTGTCTTTCCTCTGGGTTATAGGTACAGTTTTCAAATCTGTGCCTAGACGTTGACACATGCAGGAGAATCGATTCTAGAACAGAAAGGGTCCAGATACATATTCATGTTTCCGGAGAGCAAGGAGCCCCTAATCTACCTGTCTGATGAAGTGCTTTGTTTGGATATTATTAACATCTCCCTGTTTTCCGAGATAGCACAGTAATGGGAATTTCCATTCATCCACGTATTGGGATTGGGGAAAACAATCACAAAAAAAAACAGAACCGACCAGTTCTGATATCACAAAGGGGTAAGGATTCTCGTTCAATAAATCTTTACCAATGTAACTTGACTACTTTGCCTAAGGTAAGGTCTAGTTGGATATTGCACAGAGAAGAGGATTTTAATTGGGACTCCACTCCTTCCCGCTGCTTATCTGAGCACTCTCTGGTTTAGGGTGTAACATTATCAGGTCCAACGTGTCTTTCATTGTCTGGTATAATAACTATATCCTGTAGGGCCATGTTGTGTTTGTGTGTGTGATTGAGATGCGTCCGATCCACTTAATCACTGGCTTTGTCTGTGGAACAAGCATTTGTGTTAACTGTCAATGGAAACAGTGTGGGGGGAAAAAATAAGTGCGTGCAGCTAATGTCTGTCAAATAAAGGTATTGCAATATCTGCTGTGTACAGACATCGCTTCCATTCATTTCTTTGTACCGTTTTCACGTCACCATATTGTATGGAAACCAAAAGCCTATATATTAAACAGCACGTGAAACTCCTGTGTATTGTTTATATTGTACAATAGGATAGTGTCCAATTTGCGTCTGTGCAGTTTTGCTCACACACGCATGTAAACCAGTTTAATCACTGTCTCCTGGTGACCTTGAGCTATTATGCATAAATCATTTTAATAATGCATGTTCTTACCCACCCCTCATACAGGTTGCATGTAGCAATGCGTCTTGACAGAACTGAAGAACCACTTTGTAGTTCTCCCGCAGGTATGCCATTTCCACAGTGATAAATAATCTCATTGGCACTGTGCGGTTTTGTAATTTTCATGTTTGGGTCTTGCTGGCGCCACCCAGTGGAATAGAATTAGAATAAAAGGTTGCACCCATTGGTTAATATGACACTAGTCTTGCCTAAGGGAGGTGTATTTGTACTCATTAAATAATGCACGGTCAGCGCACTCTGAAATCATGGGCTGCCACTCATTTTCAAAACGTGGGCACTGTGCATTATATAGTGCAGTGTGATGAGGGATTGTCTTCTGCAGTATATTCTCGTAGAGTATATAGATGTTTTATGATGACATACATGGAAGGTCTTGTACATAGTACCGTATCTGTTTTGTGCTTGCTTGTCATTTATTTTTTGCACAGTGAGTAAGTGTCCGGTGGGGGGGTGGGGTTCTTCAAGGTCTGAATCTCTTTGGTAAGCCTACCTGTGTAATTACTGCGTGCTCTGGAACTTCCCTTTTCAATTTGCAAGAGGACAGAGATTTAGCAAAAATAGGATTCGGTTAAAGAAATTATACAACACTTTATTCTTTTTTTGTTTGCAGATTATACTGAATACAGATCAGGTAGATTCTAAAATTATAACAGCATATCTAAAAGGGTTTCATTTGGTCCATTACTGGGTTACTTCACGATACATTTCTAAACCACAAAAGAAAAAACATAATCTACTTTTAACTCTTATTCATAGCTAATAAAAACTTTACACTTCCTCAAAACAATTAAACAATAGAAAAAAACAAGCATCTCAGTTTTGCTGAAGTAGATGAAATGATTCAGATAAGATATGATCACTGTGGCTATTTTGGTCCTTAATTACGCAGTAAAGAGACGTTTTTACATCATCTCGGATTCCTATGATTTGTTACCTGAAAAATGAGCCAGACACCCAAAATAGGAACTGATAGAGCCAGCCGTCTATTCACAATCAGTCATGGGTTATTTTTGCTCTCTATTTCAAAACCTGTGACTTCGGTCCTACCTGGGCAACTCGGACTAGCTTGTGAGTAAGAAGAGACGGTCGTTTTTCTTGGAGCCAGCTTATTCTTTCAGGTTACCAGTCAAACTGAAGCATGCACTGAAGAGTCACTATACCTGGGATATGTGACTATTCTGACAGCTTGAAAACACATTGCATTTATAAAAGTAGAAAAAAAATGAAATGATTTTACATATAAAACTAAAGTTTAAACCGTAACTGTTTTATATAAATGATGCTAATCTAAACCAGGTAGGTCAACAGAAGAACAATAATCTTACAATTATACCAAGAGTTATTCAGGGTGCAAATAGAAAGTGATTTTGAGGCTTTAACAATACAGCAAGTAGATTCAGAGAGACCCATGAAAGGATGAAGACACCGATGGCACACATTTTCTTTCTCCATGTAAAGGCACCGTTCTCTTCCTCACACCTCCGGGATGGAGTGGTCCATCGACGATTTCAACAGCCCCGAGGCCATGCTGGAGGAGGAGACAAAGATCAGAAGTTGCATTGCTGTGCTCCTGGACTGCTTGTTGGATTAAAACAGCCTTGATGGTTCAATGGCAATGGGCGTGGCTGTTGCTGTCTTCAGCAGGGAGCTGAATGCACTGGCAGGTGTGAATATTGAGAACGGCTCCATTTTCACTTGTGCTTTAAACTACAGGGCCTATTACTTTACTTACCGTTTGACCATGTGTTCATAGATAAATTTAGGCATGATGGTGATGGTAATCGCACCTCCAGATGTGGTCAGGATGTCTTTAATCTCAGAGTCCTGCAATACATACACAAGATCATGTTCAGAAATCCAACTGGTTTTATTTCAATAAAGACGATCAAGTATCTTGTGCAACATTAATAGCACATTAACAGAATTAGACTATATTAAATGAGCGATTTATGGGATAATGGTAGTGCTGGGACTAAAACAAGCAAGAAATGTAAACTATTCAGTGAGTTAGTTACTTCCGTAGACCTCGAGACTGCATGAAAGGCGAGCAAACCCTTTAATGTGCTCTATCTGAACTCTCTCGTACCTTCAGCCCGATGACGTTCTGCCCGTTGATCTCGCAGATGTTGTGTTCGGTCAGGAGGCCGTTCCTGGCGGCGGAGCTGTCCTTCACGATGGAGGTGATCTTCCCCTTCTTGAAGATGAACCCGACGTGCCCGGTGCTGTCTTTGTGCATCGTGAGCGTGCGCTGGAACGGCCTGGAGAGAGAAATCAACAAACCATCAGCCCACACAGGCCAAGCCTGCCCCCTTGGAATGGCTGTTTATTTGCTACCTCAATGGTTCTGGCTGCAGGAGCCTTTTACCTAGACAGAAACGTGTAGATACATTTTGACTACTTGTTTCACAGCAAACACAAACAACTTTGATGCGCATTTAAAATAGTCTAATGTAATTCTCATGGGTTTTGGATACATTCAATTCAAATATTCTGGTATGAAATGCCGCAGCCGTTCTGCCTACCTGTCTCGCACAATGAGCTCAATCCTGCTCTCCGCGGCGATCTTCAGTGCCTTGTGTGCCTTGTCGAAGCTCCACCCGGCACAGTTCTGTCCGTTTATCTGCAGGACCTGGTCCCCAAAGCGCAGGCCAGCCAGAGAGGCCGGAGAGTTGGCCTGGACCAGCTGGATGAACACACCCTGCCGGGGAACACCAACAAACCTCAGCAACTGCTCTGCTTCAGGACCGATCCACACGGGACCGTCGTGATCAAAACAACCCATTCAAAAGGTTTCACTTGCCTACTCTTACTGGTATGCAAAACGGTCTCTTTATTGAAACTGCAGCAGACTGGATCTCGCAAAAGAATAAAACAGTTGTAAAGTTTTGCAAAACGTCACAGGCTCAGCCGGTGTACTCACATTGTCGACGTTGCGCAGCCGGAGCCCCACCTTCCCGTCCTGGTCCTTGCACAGGATCACCTCCCTCATGCCCTGCTTGATCTCCGCCCTGCGCAGCCCCACGTCATTCCCTGTGACCGGGGACACCATGCAGCCCAGGGCAGACGGCCTGGTCGCCACTTGCTGCAGGTTGACAGAATCGGATTGAGAAAACCCAGACAAGCACAGGCTTTAACCACGATACAACACCGCCACCAACGTGACAAACTGGAACAGTTCAAATAATCCATTACGCTGGTCCACGTCTGCCTTTAGATTGTACATATTTTTCTTCCTGGCTCAAGCTGGTGTGCAGCTCCGGTATGTGCTGTACTCAGCTTTAAATCTCCTGAACATAAGCAGGGATGGAAATAAGACTCCTATTGCATAGCAGTTTCACCTATTCTAGGTTTTACTACGAGCTTGATTAGCCGCAGTGTTAAGGTAACAATCTCAGGTGTGTCCCATTAAACTCCTAGTAAAACCAGTAACGGATCAAACTGCTATACAATGGGAGTCTTGGTTCCAGCTTTTAATATATAAAAAAAATATATATTTCCGTTAGCAAGTACTTAATATTACGAGGTTAGTGAAGTCACAATGACGAATACCAGCGGTTCACTCTGAAATACTCACATTACCAGACGCAGGTAGCAGGGCCAGGTTCCTCTGAACCTCATCACTGTTGAGGCTCAACCCCATGTAATCTCCCAGCTCCTGCAGGTTGGGATACAGAACTGACAGAAAAAACAGGATGAAAATAGATTTAGAATTGGATATGTGTGTCCCAGCATTGCTTATTCAACATGCAGGTGCATTACCTACAGTGCATGCAGTTACCCTTAACTGATATTTACTGCATGCACTTTACACACAATTCTGTGAGTGTGAGGATGAAACTCCATACATTGACAACATGTATTTAAAAAAGTACAGCGCAGGTTTGCAGTCAGCATCCCCTATTTCAAGCAGCATCGGTATGTGTTGCTCTTGGTGGGGGAGCGAGTGAGATACAACCTCAGACTGGTACCTTTTATATCCCTTTAGTTCTTTCCAGAACATGAACTATTATCAGGTGCACCTCTTTATCAATACATATCCATACATGTGGAAGGTGGATGCTTGGCATTTTAATGTGGGCTGATTCTATAAAAACAGTCCCAGGTGAAGGGGTTAATAATAGAGACAATACAAACTGATGAAGTTCTGTTGTGTGTCATCCCTGCAGAATATAAACACACCACGGTGGTCGCAGACAGCTGGCTGGAGATGAGAGCGGGCAGGGTTGTGTTATTAGGTGTGCCTGGTTGGGTTTACACCCAATTCTTTCCAGGCATCGAGCCAGCATGCCATGACAAAGCAAGGCAGTTGGGAGTCTGCTGGAAAACTAGGAGTTTCTTTCCTGGCCGGCACAGCGCAGAGCAAGTACAATGCAGGGCGGGGGGGCTGAAGGAAAACCAGATCCTGCTCAAGGGCACACAGCGGGAGCTGCTTTTAGGATTCTCATTCAATAAGATTCGTATTAGAACACTCTCTCTCGTGGGCTGCAATAAAATTGCTTTGTTTATCTCCCTTCAGCCAGCTACTCACAAAGTGTGCGATCTTTTACTTTCAGAATCCAGGCAGAGCGCTCCTGCAATTAGACTGCATGGATCACAGCCCTGATTATAATCCTTAATAAGATACACAACTCAAACAAGAAGAGGTTCTTCGAAGTTCTGCTCAGTCCCGAGATGGTGAATTGGAACATTATAATTCTGTGCTTTCAGTGAAGTCAGCTGGTGAACTTTAACTGACACGTTCCACTGAAAACAGGAAGCAGCTTGCCCTCCCCTTATCCAGGACACACTGAAAAGCAATTATTTTCCTAAAGATGCGACTAGTTGAAGACGGAAGCAGCTGCCACTGGTATTTGCAGACATGTTACTCCCATCTCTGTCAGAAGCAAGGCAGCCCTGGCGACTCCCTCCGCAGGGCAAGAGCACTCTGGTTGGCAGCAGTCTCCATGGCAACAGTCAACATGCCACAAACGAGAAAACAAAACACAGGCCTTTCATCCTCCCTCACCCTGAACCCCATTCACCAGTGAATTCATCTACTTCTGACAGCTTGTGTAGGGTGACTCCTAATTATACAGACATTAATGTTCACAGTTTGAGCAGCGCTCTCCTGGCAAAACACTGACCCGACATCACCAATACAAACGATGTATTAACTGGTTACGATTAAGCAGGCTATGAATTCATAAATAACTCCTGTAACTGAATTTATCTTGCATATAGACGTAGAGACGCTGCAAGCCCCGGTCCTGAAAGCCCACAGTGTAGCTCCCGCAGAGCCATTTTATATCATCTGGAACACGCAATACTGATGCAGCTGCAGAGGAACTAAAGCCATTGCAATTTACTACTCCTGTGCGTTCAGCCTCTGACAAACCTGCTTTGTAATGTCATTTTATTTTACATTTGAAACTCAGTAGGTCCAGTAGTAGTAAAGCATAGTGATTAGTGTTGGTGTGCACATGGATAGAGAGAGGGAGAGCCCCAGACTGACCTGGCATCATTGCTGCTCCGCTCTGTACCGCCCCTTCTGAAGCTTCCTCTGCAATGGCTGGCGCGGCTGTGCTGGCTGCAAAGCTGGACTGCGCCTAGGAGAAGGGAGCATTACAGTGAGGAAAGTGACAGCAGAGAACATACTGGAGTAAAACATGTCAGACACTGTGTATGCACTGGCATCCGAGCAATCAGTCACATGGGAGATCCCTTTACTGTTCCATATTAAACAGGATTGCGCGACGTCAAATAAATAATAAAAATGGATCTTCAAGTTTGTTACTTTAGAACTTCAACCAAAACTAGTTTACAAAACCACAGTAAACAAGTCGTGTAGCCGAGTCAAGTCTAAAACGTGTCAAATACTTTTGGTTTGTTTTTTGTGGGAAGTAACTTTTAGAGTTTCAGTCACAGAATATCACTGGCTTACCTTCATCACCTTGTCCACCTTCAGGTCCTCCAGGGAAGGATAGAGAGACATCTTTCTGGAAAAAGAAGGAAGAAAGTTTATGTAATGGATAACTAATGAGAAATGAGACTGTGGGGAATATCAGAACACTGAATAACCACTCAGAGTTATTAAATCAACGTCAAGGATGGAAATAAGACTCCTAATGCATAGCAGTTTCACCCATTCCAGGTTTTACTATGAGCTTGATTAGCCACAGTGTGTACAGGCAACTAGCTCAGGTATACTAAACTCACAGTAAAACCAGGGATGGATCAGCCTGCCCTGCAAAGGGAGTCTTGTTTCCATACACTTCTCTTCGATTAAGTTTTCAGCTGAATTGGTAAACAAAATCAATGCAATGATCAAAAGGGTGACGTCACAGAAGTGTTTTAATGGGGGATAATCCACAGGCTAACACTGCAAGTCTGTATACGTTACATGAACACATGTCTGAAGTTTAAGCCTGTTACAAGCTTTCAAACAATGGAATTTGTTTTTAACCTGTGTGCAGTTTGATCTCTCACACAGTAGAAACGCTTCCTGTCAGTTTATTTTTGTACAGGCAAGGGCGTTGATGAAAACCAAAACAAATAAATATTGAGTGGAGCGCAGCGAAGGTACTGTACCAATATATTAGGGAAGGTAAGACAGTTTTATGATTTTGAACAACCAATGCAACACAGCTGTGGAATCTGTCTATTAATAACACGTTATGCAAGGTACATAAAACAGGTAGGGCTACTGTAGATAACACAGCAATGACGAATGAAATGAGATTGCATTTAACGCTGCATGTTCATGACGCACTTAGGATACAACCAGTTTCTCCTACAGCCTCACGTGACGGTCTCAGTAACCTACACTGACAATTCAACATTCCTGTCGTCTTACATAGTAGCCTTTGAGCGTTTATATTTTCAAGCTGACACTTCCCACCCTCACAAAAGAGAACTCGCCAACTGAACTACAACAGATCTTAGTCACCCTGTTCAGTTTTTCAAGGTGTCTGTGAATGTGAAGAGTTAGTCCTGGAAAGACTTTGAAATCAATGTTGGAGCAGCCCCCTCGCCCACGTTAGTCTGCACTTATTACAGCCCCCCTGCTATACTTTCTGTGCTGGTCAGTGGAGAGGGAGTGTGCCATTCTAGTGAGGAGATAGGACTCTTAACACCTTGAATTAATACGAGCTTGATTTGCTCCAGTAGCAAGCTCAGGTGTGTCTTACTAAACTCATAGTAAAACCAGGAATGGAGCAAACTGCTATGCAATGGGAGTCTCATTTCCATCATGGAAATAAAAAAAAAAGTATCCCTTTTTTGGGGGGGCAATAATACAAGCTGTTTGCAACAAGAATATAAAAATACTGATGCAAATCTAGGAACGCACAAATGCAATGTTCAATGCACTCAGTGAAACACAATGAGGGCAGTCATTAACGTCTCTTCTCTCCTCTCTGACGTCACTAATCATACACCAAGTCAAATGCTGTGGTGAGATACACAAGGTGATCCAGGTCTCTGTTTCAGTGAAACACTGGGGCCCTTTCAAAAAGGAACAGGCCCCGCTTGTATAAAGAGGTTTCCAGGCTTGCAGTGGTGAACACACGACACCAGCCCCAGCCACAGATGACATGGTCTAGCACCACACTGGCATCCTAAAGGGTAACTGCACTGTATGCAACAGTGTACTGCTGTACCATCTGAAACAGTACTGTATCATGTAAATTCTTGTAATCTTCTGGGCGCTATGTGCACAAGGATTTATTGTAAGAAACGGGACGTGGAAACACTTTTTTGGTCATAAGCCTTTTCTTTAGAATTTCAGGACAGTTCGTAACCTGCCTGCATGAAAGGATTTTCTTTTGAAATGCTTGTTATATTCTTCTATCATAAAGGAAATCTGATATAATGTATTTGTAACACCTCCTGATCTGGCACAGACACATTAGTCAGAACATTCAGTTTTGTTAAATGTATCCTTTTTCGAACGCGGAACGTTTTCCAGAACCTGTATCAGGAAAGCAAGACGCCAATTTGTAAATGCAGTAGACAAAGACATTTCCACAAGGTTAGATAATCCGATACCTGGCACAGCACGACACTGTCATATTATTATTTGTTTATTTAGCAGACGCCTTTATCCAAGGTGACTTACAGAGACTAGGGTGTGTGAACTATGCATCAGCTGCAGAGTCACTTACAACAACGTCTCACCCGAAAGACGGAGCACAAGGAGGTTAAGTGACTTGCTCAAGGTCATACAGTGAGTGAGCTGGGATTTGAACCGGGAACCTCCTGGTTACAAGCCCTTTTCTTTAACCACTGGACCACACAGCCTCCTGATCATCATCACTTCCATTTCCTTCAAGTAAAAAAATAATAAAAAACTCAAGCCCTGGCTCTGCCTGGACCGCAGCTATTACGAATGCTAAATGGGCCGCACTTAGAGCGCTCCTCAGAACAGCATGGCTCATCAAAGGCTTTTAAGGGCCCTCAATTCCCTGCTGCGTTTAGAAACAAAGGGTTCATGACAGAGTTATTGGGAAATCACATCTCTCTGACTGAGCGAGAAATTACATCGTGAGGTTTTAGAGAGCGTGAGAAATGCCTGCATTTGCGAAAAGGACACAAATCAAAGCGTGCAGAATCTGTTTGAGAAAGCCGAGTAGCATTCCGGAACACAGACACTGTGTTTAGAGCAGTCTCGAGTCCCTGCTTGTGCAATTCCAATGGGCTTGTTTCAAACAACACACCAAATAATACGAACGAGGGGAGGCAAGACGGCTCATCAAGAGGATTAGCACTGCGTCTTTTTCAATTCAAATCCTTACAAAGGACCTTAGACTTTGTTTTCACATGACTGTAAAGACAGTATGTTTTGCACCCTGGTTGCATTTCCATCTTGTGATTGCTAATAATGCGAGGCATGTGCTTTTGCTCAATATGTTGCAGCAATAGGGCTGTAGGGGAAACCCCAGCATACAGCATCGTCTACACTCAACATGCTTTTCACAATACGTCATGAGGGTGCACAACAAGAGAACTAATCAGAAATCATGTCTCTAATATTAATATTATACCAAGGAAACATGTCCATAGATAACCCCATCAGAGACTCCTGGTGTGAACCCTTTACTGCCCTGGGTATGTTCCCATACCTACTAAAGCAATGTTAAATATACTGGACACAGGGCAGCAAAGGGTTAACTACACCCGAGCCTCTATCAGGTTTGTGGCTTTCTGAAGTTAATAACACAGTCTATCTGGTTTTGTACTATTTGCATGATGCTTTAGCAGAACCCATACCACTGCAAATAAAGCACAGCGGTTACCTATGCATTACGCAGACAAAGGTATGTAGACCCTTTCCTGTTACTGCGGTTTGATGCATTTATACAACGGTACGTTACATTTTGAATGGCCTAACGCTGAGTGTCTAGTGTCTCTAGTCATGCACCGCAGCTCGTACACTAGTTTGTAGTTACTCTTAAGACGGTGCGTTTTTGTAACTCAGACACCAACCTCATACCATCACTTTATGATAACTGCTTTCAGGTGCAATAGAGTTTCAAGTTGTAAGAATGTGATTACATATGCAACAGTTACGTATGGCTTGGGGGTTGGTTCATTTTGGTATGTGGGTTTCCTATTGCATACATCAACCGGATTTGTATTAGATAAATAGCAATCGTATAATAAAAAATAACAAATCAGTGCGTTTAAAATATCACAAACATCATTCCAGCGGCGGTTAAGAAAAGTTCCTGAGATGGACTCGCTATAGAAGTCGCTCAAGCTCTACTTGAACTCTCTCTGGGTTGATCTGGTCGGATTCCAGCATTATTATTACGAATGAGGAAATGTTTCACATTAATACAATGTGCGTACATGTATTAATCCCAGCTGTCTGCCTGTGTTTCCGGAGCCTGGTACTAATCAGCAACACCAATTAAGCAACTTCGTTCATTTCTGGGTTTTTTTTTTAATTATTTTTATTTTATATTATTGTACCTGTAAAATGTTTTCGTAATGTACATAAAGAATAACGTAACGCAAAATCTAAAGCTTCGCCAGCCCCGACACGCGTCCTTCGTCCAGTCACAGTGTTGGTTAAACTGGCAACTTGACTAGTTTGTAATCCTCGACCAGTTCTTTTGTTATATTTTCTATTGAACATCTTTGAACAAAACAGAATTTCATCAATTCAGATAAAAAACAAATACAAACAGAACAACTCACCTTGGATCTGTTGACGATATGAAAAGGTAAAAAACAGAAGAAACTCGAACGACAAAATAAAACAACAGATTACGAAAATATCTGGACCCCTCCTGAGTTCTTCTATCAACACGAAACACTGAGATCACTTCCTGCTTTTCGATCGATGACGTGTTTGGCTACACGGCATCAGCTGACTTTTTGTCACAAGGATGTTCATCGCGTTTGGGAAAGGGTTCGTCTAAGACAACCTCAAATCTAAGCGCTCCGTGTTAAATTGCTTGAGCAGTAACACAACATGCAAGCTATTGTGTCCTTAGATTATGTTAATTGAACGAGCTATTCGGTATTGCTGGAAAGAAAGCCCACGGTTTACAATAGCAGTCTTGTACTGGTCACTTGTGGCATGTTTATTATTATAGATCCATATTATTAATTGTATTTATATCTACTCTTGGCTGGGGTTTTAAATATAACTGTCTTAAAAAACACACACACATTCTTATGGGTTAAATATTTGACTAACTCCCGCAGATGGTTACATGTAGTGTGTGGTTTTGAGACTGCATCGAAACCGCAAAGTGAACTTAACAGCCTATTCATTGTGGTGGGCAGGACAATATAAATTAAAGCATGCAGAATCAGATTAGCAGCATTAAAACATGGGTGTCTGGATATCACTTTACCTTTCCGTTTAACGTGGAGAGGAGAACTTCAAGATCCTGAACAAACACCACAAACTAAAGCCAAGGCTGTAAGTGTAGTGATTTTTTTTACCTTTAACATTTGGCAAATCATTTATAAATTGCCTTTATGTGTCAAACATGTTAAGGATTGTCCTTTACATGCCCATGCGTGCACAGTTCTGGTTGTAAACTACGGTTTAATTAGGCCTTAATTGTTTTCAGCTCTTAAAGAGCTGGAGAGTTCAAGTTAACTGTAAAATCTTATAAGTAACTTGAAATCTGCAACTTGTTAGGAGCAGAGAAATTACAAAGGTCTGATTAAACAAATGATGAGTTCAATGAAGGGTCTAGTTAAGTACCTGAGAGCTCAGTGGAATGAAAACAGCAGACACGGGTGTGAGGACCGGGGTTGAGAACCTTTAGTTCAGTGGTATTTTCTGTCAAATGCAGACAGAAACTGTGTCGCTAACAGAAATTCAGTTTGGAGGACACAATTCAGAAGTTCAACATTTTAAACTTCGGAGTGTACAAATTATTAAAATATATCCTGCATTTTTTTGTTGAAAAAATACTACACACACGTTTTGTTTTTTCCCCAAAGCTGGTAGAAAGCAGTTTATTGCAACAGCAGAATTGGATTCATCATTGGTTTTCTTGCCTATTCAGCACACAGCAGATACACAGTGCAGTACAGGACATTAAGCCACACTGGACAGGATACATCGACAATTGTGATGACCAGCATCTTATTTGAGTCATTTGTTAAATCAGCACCTTTAGTTACAAAGGACGCCTCTGTGGCCCCACAAAAAGACTAAGAGTGTGGGAGATTACTGGTAACATCTATCAGTTGTAAAAATTTTAAAACTGCTCAGCCTAACATGGTCTGTGTATAATATATAGTATTTTTATATATAGTTGACATTTGAAAAAAATACAATGGCAAGGTTCCCTGCCCACATGTTTAGGCACCGCGTAAGAAAACTACAACTTAACATACCCTCCCCAGCACGGTCTTGCAGTATTGTTCTCTCAATTGTGGATTTATGACTACAGCCCGACTCGAGGGGGAAAAAAAAGCCTGTATTGAAACCCTAAAAGAGTACAGAAATGGAGTTCCTAAACAGCCATGCAAATTCATTGTAGTTATGAAGGGATGCCATGAATACAGTACATCAGGAGGTCTCCACACACTCACATGAAGGAATATCGGTCTGCTCCTGTATACAGCAAGAGGGAAGAGATACACGTTCCAGTGCAATAACAAACTACAGGGACAGGGTACCTGCACTCCACAGCTAACCAAACCGACAAGCTGGGTTAGAATGCACAGGGATGCATTTACTAATTGTGCCAAATCTTACATTGTTTTCATACGCAACTTTCAAAACTATAACAGAGAGCAGGTACATTATTCCGTTTTTAATGCAGACAGCAAGGTTTAAGACTGTGTGCTTTAGTTTTAGATATAACGTCAGCAATACAAAGATTACCAAAGTTTAATGGTCTGGCATGGGCGGTACCACACATCACTACTGTACTCATCCATCAGTTTCATTTGCTGTTGTTCATTGGTATATTGTTATAATGCTTGATCATGCACAACGGATTCTACACGAAGAGCAAAAAAAAAAAAAAAGCACAATTAAAATTCAAGATTAAGAACTTGAGGTTTTTAAGGTTATGGCCCATAGTTTAAAAGGAAGGGTGTGTGAGAAAAGCAGATTCACCGATACACAGATTCTATATGGATAAACAGTGACCGAGGTGGGGCTATACAAGCCCCTGATTCAAGTGCACACGCTCCTAGCTTTCTCTTGTGTTCTTGTCGTAGGAGGCAACCTGAAAAAAAAAATACAATTATTCTTTTGCAGCAGCCTTTCCAACTATTTCCAGGTTATAACATGCTTTCCATTTTGAGACTCATTTGACCACTTTCTTTTAGTTCCAGGCATGTGTTTTTTCTTCCTCAACATATCCAGTTAACACTAGTAGGATGAATATGTACGTTGTTAGTCCCTGAAGATAAACTGCAGTTCTAGTTTAATCAGAGAAACAAGCTTTCAGTGCCCTAGCTAGAACTAATCCTAATTAACATAATCCTAAACCGTTTACTTCCTAAATATCCCAAGAACCCAGTTTGTACAATAGACTGAGACAGCAAGTTTAATTCTGTTCAGAAGTATCATTCCTTACAAAAAATACACTGCTTCATTCCAGCCTTATGAGCTCCACATCGAAGATCAAAGTGGCGTCGGGCGGGATGATACCTGGATGGCCTTTAGACCCGTAGGCAAAATCAGGTGAGCATGTCAGCTTCGCTCTCTGACCAACACTCATCTGTTACAACAGGAAAAAAGCAGAGCAGAAACACTGGGGTTATTCACGTCCAGAGGTTTTACAAAAAGTGGAATAGGAAAACCTCTACCAGAGAGGAGTGCACAGATCTGGAAGGCAAAAACACAACCGACTACGCAGGTGAGAAATCCTTACAGTAACAACAATGTAAAAAAAAAAATGCACATTCGAGACCAGAGAAAATGTGGAAGATGTATTCTGGAAGAGGAGGGAAACATTTAAATCAAATTACAACAAGTCTGAAATCCTATTAGTGGATATCCTCATGGGGAGGAAACACATCCGTCCATTTAAGAGGCTCTCTTACGCAGTAATGTGCACTAATAAGATTTTACCATCATCCAAGTACTTCGAAAGTGAATTTGACAGCATGGTAGAGCTGTGTGCTACAGCGCCCATTTTGAAGATGTGCGTGCATGTGTGTGTTACGGGGGGCGGGGCTTAGTTCAGGGTGTCCAATCACGGTCCTGGAGGGCCATTCCACTCCAGGTTTAACAGGTAAAAGGATATAATGAATTTCTTCAGGGACTGGACAGAGGTTTAATTGGTTCAATTAAACACTTTATAATAGGCTTGGAACAGCCTACTTTGGCCACCCTTGACCTAGCTGATTAAGGCTAGTATCACTTTAAATGGTTTCAAGGGCTTTCCAACCCAAAAAACAAACTGATGTCAGCCATCGAACTAAGGGGTCCACGAAGGCCACGGTCACCATCTACCCCTCCTGCTTTTAGCTGAAAGGGAAGTGCACCAGGCTTATTTTAGCAGACGCTTTGTAGCGGCCCTACATTATCCGTTTTAAAAGTACTGCAAGATGCTCGAGATGACTAATAACATTAACCTTTCCTGTGACACAGTTCAATTATATTGTGTATGCCTTCTTTAAAAATGACTGCGGTTGCCTGCAAACACAAAGTATGTTTATAATAACCAAGCAAATTACAGGCACATATAAGGAGCTACAATCTGTACAGTTGGAGGGTCGGCATTCTTACAGCCAGGATAATAATGTACTTCTACACACACACACACACACACACATTATTATATTTTTTATATATATATATATATATATATATATATATATATATATATATATATATATATATATATATACACACACATTTTCAGAGACTAAGGTGGTTCATCATAGAAAGCATACGAAATGACATTGAGTAACTATTAAAAAGCACACTACAAGTTGTAAGACATAATATTCATTTAAGTTATCAAATGTTAAGTCATAGATATTTGTGTGGGTGGAAATACATATTTTAAATGAGAATTTACTGAAGATTAATGAGAGAGAATGAGAGAGAGAGAGAGAGAGAGAGAGAGAGAGTAAGCTGCATACCTGGGCAACTCCATCCTCCCATCCTCTAATCACTTCCTGGCTACCAATCTTGAATTTGAAGGGCTTGTTTCTGTCACGAGAGGAATCAAACTGCTTTCCATTTGTCAATGAGCCTAGAACAAAGAGCAGAGCACACGACTGCATTCACCACACTGCACAAGCACAAGAATGGAGGTGTCACAGCGAGAAAGAGCAGAACGGAGAGGCCTTGTCTAATGCACTTTATACAATTCAAGTATATTTGTGCCCTCGGTGTTACACGACTGACTGATCCAAGCCCTTTTTAAAAGATACACACACCAGGGCTGCACAGATATAGAGGCGAGGCTGGAAAGAGTGGAGCTGTTCTCCTTCCTTTGGTGTCCACCCTCAGGGATTTCCTGGACAGCACCATAGGAAAGCTTTTCAAAGCAATCGCTTTTTCCAGTAAACTTGAAATTTATTAAATGTTAATCCACAAACTAGAAATATGCATTGACATGTTTTATTTTCCACTCCAGTGTTACTACAAAATAAAGATCCTGCAGTTTTTTTTTTGTTTTTTTTTGTAAACCAAGCACAATAAAGCACAGGAAACGCAATAAACAGGAGGACGTGGACTCCACCTTCTTTATCAGGACAGTGGAAAGGATGTTATCGTTCCCTTAAAAACAATGTTCTCCTTCTAAAGGTCCTTGGTGTTAAATATGCAGTTGTTCCAGGCTTCAGTGAAACCACACAGAAGGCTGTGTTTAATTATCCTGCTTCCTAGGCTGTACAGTTGTGTAAACGGGGTCCTGAGAAACGATGTGAAATGTATATTAATTTCGACTAGTAACACTTTACCGCACAACAGCAATAGCTCTGTGGACTGACCATTAAAGAACGCCCTATCTTCTTGGGTGCAATTACACGACTGATGTCTAATGCTCTACTGACAATATGCATTACATCATGCTGTGGACGTTGAGAAAAAAAAAATCTATGCATTTGTTGTAGAAATCACTTTTTATTAAGAAATAAAACGTCAAATTTAACAAACGTTACACAACGTTACTCAAATGACCTTTTTTGAGAATTAACTTTTATCGTGATGTTAAAATGTCGACAATAGATAAAAGGCAGATGCAATTGTTGTATTCTTTGGTTAGTATCGCTTCAGTGACCTAGAAACCCATTCTGCGGCAGATTTCTGTCCTGTGCATACTGTACTGTATAATTAATAGCGCAAGAAAACGGGACTTCAATGAAACCCTTTGCATCCTACATTTAAATAGTACAAGGTCAGCACAGAATACAATGTTATACACATCAATAGCAATGTATCAGCCCGTCTATGTGCACGCATTCTGCAACGCAGCTGATCTGTTCAAATCCGAGCCAAAGAAATATAAATCAGGTTTTAAATCCCTGAACCTCCTTCAGTCTCTTTTTTTCTGTATATTAAAAATGGGTTGATCATTCCGTAGCAGAAAAAGCCTCTACGTGAAAACACATCCCTAGCCCCTCGTATAATTTATAGTATAATTTCACTCACAGTAAATGTGAAGCCGATTCAAGTAAGATTTCACTAATAACACAACGAGCTTTCTCTTCTTTTTTTGTCGCTGTTTTGCCATGCGGCCTAACAAACACATGACGCCAGACTCACCGACATAATGCACCACACAGGTCTGTCCTTTCTTAGGGAAGGTCCTTCCTGCAAGAAGCACACACACACACACAGGTCAGCGGCTATAATCTACTCAGAAACAAACGGAATACAAGGTCGCTCGATAAGAAACAGCAGATCCGTACCGTCTCCGGGGGTGATCGTCTCAACCTCGACTCCCATTTTGTCTCCGCGTCCCTCTGAGCTGAACTGCACGATCCAGAGCGCCGCTCCCACCCTTCCTGGACGAGAGCGCCGTGCGCGCACACGTGACGTGACGTGACGACACGGCGCGCCGCCTCTTCTCCCCTCCATCAGGGATGCCCGGATGGGAGCGGATATTTCTCATTTGGATTGCTGGTGTGGTACAGCCATGTGGTTTTGTTACAGTCGTCTTGTCCCCACCCGGCGACAAGCAGATCTGTCATTTCATTCATATTTGGTGCAAAGCATCCCCAACATCTTTTTATTTGTAATAATGCATGCTGTCAATACATCTGACTGTGCAACCGCGTTACTAGTTAAAGAATCCTGCAAGCGCTTTATAGAAATCTATGAACTATAAATCAATTATTATTATTATTATTATTATTATTATTATTACGTAGATAACATTTTTGCAACCGTGTATGTTACAACTGGAGTATGGCCGAGACTTAGGGAAATAAATCTGACAGCACTAATCACTGTTGTTATACGGTACACATTCTATTATTCCGAAATCTAGACGTTTACAAAACTCATTCCTGTTAGAATGTTCATTGCAGAAAGGTTCTCGAGTTCTTTTGTGGCTTCTAGAACACTCGTAATATCCGCAGTAATGTCTTCAATTCTATGTGCCAAAGTTGCATTTGTTTACACCAGTTTTACTACACAGTTCACCATACAGTGCATGTGAAGTGTTATTTATGAAATAAGACTATGTGACCCATGCACGTAGGTCCAACAGTCCTATTTATTCTAGTCACGCCTAACTGCATTCCATCAGCCCGTTCATGAGTTATTAATTACTGCATGCATGGCAAAGCTATTTGGATGGAAAATAAGAACACAGCTGACATTAGCTCAATGTCGCCTCCTTGAGGCCGAAGAGGTCATTTACAGTCAGCTGTGTTCTTCAATGAACATGGAACGCACGTTAGCAGAAAAAAAGACAAACGGGTTTGAACTGTTACTGTATATAGATTTACAGCATTAAATAAAATATATAGAAAAGCACAATTATTTAAAAAAATAATAATAATAATAATTTGCAAGCAGACAAAATAAAAGACATTATACCATCCCGGTTTCCTACTGTCAGATAAATAACAGATAACCTGTTCAACACAGAATCTTTAATCTTCTGTTCTTCAATGAAATGAGGAATATAAGACTAGCTTTTGTTTTATAAAGACCTGCCTGTTTCATAGAGACCAGGCCATCGTCACTGTGGTGAAAGTTTATTATGAAATACCTGAACCACGCAACAACAGTTTTAAAAAAGAGACAAGAGGACATACTATAATACACTGTGACTATGCCACAAGGTCACTGTGTATCAAACGGTTTTATTAAACCAAAACAATTATAGAAAGTACAAATATAAAGCAACAGTATTTGGTTTTGTAGGAAAATAGAATGCCTGTTTATATTCTATATATAACATAAATGGTGATAATCCTGTCCAGAAACATGACATTTGGGGACTAACAATGACTGACCCTTCAATTCCAACCTGTGTGAAAGTCCTCCGAGTGCACATGGCAGTACAGTAGCACTGACTTGGTTTCCTTTTGGCAGCAGATTGTAAAAGCACATATAATGAAGCACAACTAGAAAGCACTGTTCACATCTTCCCTGGTTTCCTTCTCTCGCCTGAACAGAGAGAGAGAGAAATTAGAGGGTTCTTTTTAAAAACGAATTTTATATTCATTTTTAATCAAATCGTAAAAATAAAACAGCAACTGCAAAATCGATATCATGCAATAATGTCATATAATCAGCACACCGATGAAGGCACTAGCCAAAAACGTTTTCTACTTGATTGAGCAAGTTCGTCTAAGTTTTAACTCCTTATCAGGGTCTGTGAAACCAGCCATTGGTGTTCTCAAACTTGAGATGCCCCTCATAAAAGGGTCAAGGGTGAAAGCATGATAAAAACACAGGCAATCATGGAAAAGCATTGGGAACTATGGTAGGCAAAAAAAAACATAGCTAACCATGGAAAAGCACAACGACTGTGCAGATGTACCACGGTAAACTTGTCTAAGGGCTGAGCCCCCCCATCTTACCTTTGTATCTCGTCCAGCTCTCTCTTGATCTCTCTCCTCCGCTCCTCGTTGATGGGGTAGAAGTAGAAGATGAGCATGCCCAGCAGGAGCAGCACCACAGGGGCCGGAGCGAACAGGACCCTCAGAGTGGTGATCACTGCAGGCTTGTGTGAGCAGGCCCCCGGCTTGTAACCTGCGAAACTGAGGCACAGCACAGAGCACTCAGACTCAGATCTGCTGGTGCATTTACCCCAAGCCAGGCTGACTTACTGAGCTTGCTTTGGAAAGAGACCCACTGCTTTGGAAAGAGACCCAAGGGTTACATCCAAGTCAGTGCTGATAACCCAGAAAAAAATACTATAGTTTGCTATATTCGACCACAGCGTGAGCACAGTATACTACAGGAAACTACAGGGTTTTTGGATGGTCCTATAGGCTTCCAATGCATAGCAGTTCACACCATTTCAGGCTTTACAAAGCAGCCTGTAATGACTGAAACTGCTTTTGCAGTCTTAAGATGGCATTTGTAATTTAACCTAGCCCCCAGCAAACCTGGTCTGCAGAAAACTGGGTGTGGTGAGTAGATCGCAAGGTGGCCAATGGAATACATTTTTGAAGGCACTTGAGTGTGGTGTCTATGGATGCTTTTCAACAGTAAGTTAATCTTCAGGGCACGGAGGGAATAGGCAGGAAGGTGGATCTCGTGTGTTGAACTCTACTTACTATAAACTCATGGCTGAAATTCCAAGGGACACCCCGCCACCAAATTTATTGAAGAAGACGTAGAAGGAGTAGAACAAAGGCTCCAGGTCAGTGCAGGTGGGGTTCTTCACTTTGAAATCATCCACCACGTCAGGCAGCATGGACCTGCAGACAAGGACCAGCACAAAGACAGTATGAACAGCAGAGTCTACGGTATACTGGCTCTGTCCACCCTTGTTGTCTCTACTCAAGCCCTTGGCACATTGCATGTATGGCAAGCGAAATCACTCACCATGGTAGTAGATAGAGAACTGCCAAGCTACTCCCAGCAAACGCAGACATGGCGAAGAACAGAGCCAGGCTGCTTTTGAATGAAGCTAAGGAGATGAGAGCTGGAATAAAGCACTGAGAGGAAAAGGAAGAATTCTGAGTGCTTATGATTGTTATTAATCTATCCAATTTTTTTGCTGATAATTATGCAAACATCAAATATTATTGCAAACATTATAAAAAGGTTTAAAAATAGAAAAATAACAATAAAACCAGAAGGGAATTACTCTAATAAAGATACACACCTTTTATTTTATTTGTGACAATGCATTCAGACAGCTGACCCATTGATTAGTTCTCACTTCTTGTATATTGCAGCACATTGCACTAACAGCTTGCAGCAGTGAGAATGGCTTTTCATCCATTCTACTATCTATGGACTAAAAGCTGTTCCAAAAAGCTATTAAGACAGAGTTGTGCCCATCAGGGACCTTGGTATAGTGTATAACACACAGCATGCTTATTTCCCATTCCATTTAACAACAGCACATTTCAATGCCATGGATACTATTCTTAGGTGTCTGTCAACGCTTTATTTCAGAGTCTTTTTGAACCCTTTATCATAAGCGTATGACAGCAGATCATGGTGTCTTAGTGAATGGGCAGTGTTTGGTTTGTTATATATGTTTGAAAAGTTTTTAAACATGTTTTTTCAAATTTGCTTATTGCATTTTACAGTAAAAAGTACTGCATCATCACTTATTGTTATTTCATAGAAGATACTAATCGATTGATTTAAACGGCAGTGAATTTAAATACTGTCCCTGATAATTAAAATGTGTGTAATACGGTTATGAAAATCCTACATCTAACAGTGCGTGCGAGTGTTCGCAATGCTTCAGCATTTCACTGCATCACTGTTTAAATAGACCCTACTGTCTAATTATGAATTTAGGCAGGTTTGCGTTTCTGTAAGTTAGAGTGTGTTTTTGATGTGGAGCAATCTTTGGCTCTTTGTAATACTGACAAAACATATTACTTCCTTCTGCTATTTTCCCCAAATATAACTAAGGAAATAAGTTAGTTTACTGCAGACGAACATTCAAATTAAACCCACGCATGGATTTGAAAGTTTGACTATGACCACAGCTGAATAAACAAATACACTATGAATATGATGGTCCACAGACAAAGGTCAACTAACAGCAGTGAAAGAAATGAATGGCACCTTGAGAGCCTGGCTTTGAAAAACTTACAGACAAGCCCACAAAAAGTGTGGTCTTCTTTCCAAATTTAACAAGTAGAAACTGCCACATGGGGATCGATAGAGTGGCCGTAACCTGTGGAGATATAAACAGATGTTTATTTCATCAGGTGAATGTAACAAAAGAGAATGCAAACGCAATTAGAAAGTCACCACAGTCTGCAGTGCATCCAATGGACCTACAGAAGCTCGGAGCTGCGTGCAACTATTCAGCAACAATCCTTTTCAAACTCTGCTTAACACTTCTTTAAACTTGATGACATGTTGGGGTAATTTTTGGTAAAGATATGTATTTATTCATTATAGGGAGGGATTTCTCCAAGTATAAAGTTTCTATGCGAGGCATGTGTCTCTCCATATTTCACACATTCAAATCAGGAAGATGATTTGCCTATACCGGAATGTTGTGTCTGTTCCTTGGGTCTGTGTATCAAGCCTCTCATGCCATTTCTAATAGGTTCAGATCACAAGCGAAGTAAGCTTGCTGATTTCCACCTAACCCCAAACTGACATCAGCCCACAACACCAGCACAGTTTGGTCCACTTGGCAGCCTCTGATTGAGAAGCAGTCCGGGACTGAACGGCAGGGGGAGTTCAGGACAGGAAGTCCGGGACTGAGAGGCAGGGGGAGTTCAGGACAGGAAGTCCGGGACTGAGAGGCAGAGGGAGTTCAGGAAATGATGGAGGTGCTGCAGGTTCGCTATAGGGGGCTATCGGGGGTGGGCTGGAGTTGAGAAGGAAAGATTTGATAGTACGAGTACCTACCAGGAATGTAAGGATGAGGTGCTGAAGGTAAGCCCCAAATCCAGCCGCATGAGTGCAGAACAAGGCAAGGTTTCCCTGGGACAGCTGAAAACAGTAAACACAGCACATCCTGATATCACATCGCTTCACAATATGAAGATCAATTCAATTCACTTGTTTCCCTGGAAAAAAAACCTTTAGCGCAAACAGAATACTGAGTTTAAAAAAGTAATGTATGTATACGGATTGAATGAGCGTGTTAATGGAATCACAGGCATGTTTCATTTAGTGGAGATTACCGTTGTGAGAAACAAAATCTAATGGAGATTGTGTGGAGACTGTGTGGTCCAGTGGTTAAAGAAAAGGGCTTGTAACCAGAAGGTCCCCGGTTCAAATCCCGGCTCAGCCACTGACTCATTGTGTGACCCTGTCACTTAACCTCCTTGTGCTCCGTCTTTCGGGTGAGACGTAATTGTAAGTGACTCTGCAGCTGATGCATAGTTCACACACCCGAGTCTCTGTAAGTCGCCTTGGACAAAGGCGTCTGCTAAATAAACAAATAATAATAATAATAATAATAATAATGAGTGTATTATTACCAATCTTGCTTACTTACGTACTTCATGAAATTATACCTTCCCGACAGCAGGGGAAAAAATAAACCCTTATTCATTTATCAGTTAAGGTAAGTGTACGAGGAATACTAGTCTACTGACCTGAAAAGCCAGTGATGAGAACAGGAATCCGAAAACAAGTCTGACGTACGGCGTGTGCTTTACTATACACCTCAGACCGGAGAAGAACGGCATCTTCGTTCTGCCCAATGGGCTGAGGGGAGCTGAGGGGAGCCACAGAGCATATCAGCCACAAAAACCATCTTGTTAAATAGAGTTTACAACAATCTTATTTCGTGACCTTGGATTAAATTAAGCCTATGGCACTCCAGTATGTATAGGCACAGCAGTGCTGTCAACTTTAACAGCATCAAGGTCTGTACATAGCCTCCCTTCCAAGAGGCTCTGCACCGCTAGGGAGCAAACTGAAAACCAGATTAAACCCAAGCTGTTTTCAGTCTAGCCTTGAATCAGCGTGCTGGGGAGTCAGGGGATGTGCCAGCTTCCTACATAGACATCCTCTCATAGTTCTCCTTTTTACTGGTAAACAGAAAAACAAGCCTGTTCTCCGACTCAGCCCATAATAGTCTTTTTTTTTAATTTTGAGAGTTTATTAGTCTTTTCTTAGAGTAAGTAGCGGGGTTCTGAAAAAATATAGCGTCACGCGTCCCCACCTGCTGCTACAACTGTTTAAATAACGTACCTGTCATTTTTCTTGTCATTGTTAACATCCTGACAACTTTTTACACTTATAACTTTAAAGTCTGTTTCAAAGCTCTTTTCAGAATGGCCGCTCTAGTGCACTAATAGTGTAAGGATTATTGCCTACATTGTCAAACAGGTAACACAGCAATAACACAGGATGTTAACAATGACAATAAAAACGACAGGTACGTTATTTAAACAGTTGTAGCACCACGTGGGATAGTAGAACGCGATATTTTTCGGAACCGCGCTACTTACTCTTGAAAATACTAAACGTTTTTTATAGGGTTTAAAATAAATGTATTTTCTGACAGGGGCCTGGATTAAATCTAAATCATGGTGCTGCCATAAAAATGATACAGTAGAGCTATGGAAGTGCCATAAACTGAGATTGTTAAAGCTCAACCCTGAGAACTGCGGGCGCCTCATCTGTCTTACCTGGGTGCTCTTTTACTCCCAGGAACATGACTAGACAGCAGACAATCTGAATCCCACACAGGACTGCGGCTGCAATCGCATAGGCCCTTCTCTGGAAAACAGTATTCCAGGGTTAAGCAGTTTGTCAAACAGCAGCTAGCAATGTCGTTATGATATACAGTGCAACGTCTGGACGGCAGCGAGTGAAAACATCATCTGTGCAGCTAAAAAAAAAACTAATGACTGAATTGAAAGCACGTTAAAATACATTCAAAAAAGGCAAAGGGGAATATGAACGAAAAGGAGCAAGTTTACTCATTATCAACAGCCACAATGATAGGAATGGCAGCAACCTGTTCACAGTTCTACATGCCAACACAATATGAGCTGCCACTTGCGTTCCTGAGCGCTTGTTGTGCCATTGCAGATGTACAGTGTGCACACATGTCTTGTATTGTTATCTAACTGTGCAGAACAACAGAAGGGCTGATCAGAGAGAAGCTGACCGTGTTGGAGAGGGTGTCGGCGAGTGGCGAGGTGCTGTTGAGCTCTGTGGAGTTCAGCATGCCGCAGGTCTGTGCTGTCTTGGCGTGGTACACTCCCACGATCTGGCCCTGGATCGTGGCTCCTGCCAGGGTCCCAAACACCTCCATCCCCATCCCTGCATTGAGGAAGAGCAGCTTTCATTAGGACAGCGTGCAGCGAGACGGCACAGACCAGCGCAGACACATTAAAATGCACGGCATGTTCAAGACTATACTACACAACACGCAGGGATATATGTGTTATATCACTAGGTCTGTCTGCAGTCCTTATCTGGACTCTATTAGATTGTGTAAGCATGGGATTGCATCAGAGTGCAGATACATCGCTCTGCTCAGGAAGTAGACCCACTGTTTCCCTGGGGGAGCTGGGTGTCGCTGACCTCACTAGACACTGAGACCAAGCTGGGTGTGGGTTGCACTCCTACTCCCTAGATTGACAGCTGTGTTTCCATCTGCACCATAAACATGCTGTGAAATCAGATCACATCTTTTTCTGATATCGGACTGGCTCTGCAATCCAAGCTATGCCTGTATGTGTCATTATTATTAATAATATTAGAACACAACCAAACACATAGTACCGCTTTCCAGTAGTTTATTTATATATATATATATATATATATATATATATATATATATATATATATAATTACTCACAGCTGTGAATCGTTTCACTTACTGTATGCTGTGGCTGAGTCTCTGTCTCTCTGATCTCCTCCCAGGAACATGTTCAGAGCTGAATATGGCACATGGTAGCACTGCAGACACAGGGTCACACAACAAATCAACTCATCTTCTTGACAGATTTGCTGAGTTTCCACTTTATTCTAATTGGCATTGCTTTAATTCCATTCACTCTTTCTCTCTGAAACACAAACAAGTTAAAGGACCTTCCAAGTGCTGGGTGTAGACTGGAGGGTCGTCTTCAGAGATGAAAACTGATTTAACTGCATGGCAACTTCGGCATTCGTTTGCCATGCTTATGCTGCACAATAACTGTGCTTCTGCACATGTATTCTGATATATACCTGAGCTTTGCCATCCACGACCGTGCTTTAACATGTTTTCACCATGCCTTTGCTATGCTGTTCTGCAATCGGTATGCTGAGGGATGTTTCATTAAACTACCACCCTTGTCACTTGTCTTGTATACCCCAGTTTACACTAGCCACTTATAAGCTGGCTTTGAGGTAGCTTACATCTTAGGATGTTTTTTTTTTTTTTTGTAGAGTTAACGCAGCTGGCCTGCTTCAGAGGGTGGCTTTGGTCTCTACTGTGAACGCATCGGTCCCTGAGCAACGCCCGCAGTGTCAGTGTCACTCAGCCGTTTCCTTGAGAACAGGCTGCATAAGGAGATGATTGTGCTTAAAAAAAAAGAACAGTCTATTCTGCTGCGGTCAACAGTGTCGCCATCATTTCCAAACAGCAGCCTCAGTCCGCACCGTCAATTTAAAAAGGGAAATGGAAAGACTGCTACCAACACACAGTGTGTCAGTATTTAAAGTGATAAGAGGATCGCTGACTCCCTTTAACGAAACCAGTACAGGGTCATACAGAGGGTCCTCCCGATTGGGTAATTAATCACACAGTACCCAGAAGATTAAAACTTCTTCTATAAAATCAGATTATAAGCAAATAAAATTTGTAATAAAAGGTTTGTGAATACAGATGGACTGACGGATCAGCGCATAACAAACACCCTTTTTTTTTTTTACTGAGGACTGTGGCAGTGCAGAGGTTATTAAATCAACAGCACTGAATTGCAGTCTACCGACTCTGGGTTTGCTATTTGTTGGCCTGCCCTCCGGCTCACACAGCAAGATGTTTGTGACAGTGAACCCCTTGTTCCCTCTGACAGAAAGGAAATTCCAGCCCAATCCCTCCACAGCTTTCACATCTGCTCCAAAGTGCACCAAACCAAAACAAAAACATGCATTTTGTTTCTGAAAAGCCTGACTCAAACACTGTGAATTTTTTTTTTTCGTATGCAGTCTGCAAATCGACATGTCTTGCCAGCCTGAGTTTAGGAAATCAAAAGAGGATAACTAATCCCGTATTGGCCCCGTAGAATAATCTGGAACAAATAATTATATATTCCCCTCTCTCATTTTGCCATTCGTGCCAAATTTACAAAGCATTTACCACCAAGCTAAATGAAAAACAAACTTCCAAACGCTTAAGTTTTCTTTTTTAAAAAATAGAATGGTGTTAACCAGGCCAGGAACAAAAGATGAAAACAATATACATGGCTACTTTAAACCCTCTGCTGGCTCGCAGGAACATTAGCTGTAATTCTTTGTTTGGAAAGAACAACTAATGCAGCCTGTCTGTACAAAACTTTGGTGCCAAAACACCAGAGGCTTGGCAGAGAGATTACATTATATTGTTGTTCACAAAGAAATTGCTGGGAGATGAAGGATAAAAAAGAATTGGGGTAATATTAGATGCTTTCACGTGGGATTGAATTAAGACTCCCGCTGTACAGAGGTTCAAGCCACTCTAAGGTGTGACGATGAGCTGTCAATCACACACCTCACAGGTCACAAGCCTGGGTGTGTAATACTAAACTCAGATTAAAATCTGCAGCAGCTCATAACACAAGGCACTGGCTCTCGTATTTCCACCTCTATGTCAGGTAGCAAACCAAAGCGCTGAGTGCAGTGTGAGGGTGTCTTACACTCATGAAGGTCTGGAAGAGGCAGTAGGTGATGAAGTACCAGGAGAAGCTGAAGGCAGGAGACATGGTGTCAGCGGGGGTGAACCACAGCATGAAGTACATGAGGACTGCAAAGGGCATGGACAGCACCATCCTGCAACACAGCACAGGGATCGTTTAGCATTGAGAGCGCACAAGACTGGCAAACAGTAACACAGGGTGTGTCGGGTGTCTCTTACTGGCCTTGTGCAGCTCGGGAAGAGGACTGCAAAGCAAAGCTGAGCAGCTCAACCTGTGTGAAATGCTGTCTCTTATAACAGTCCTTTATACAGTATAATAGAAGCAGCACAGAATAGATATAGAGTAGCCAATGAGACAATATACTGTTATCTCCAGGGTTTCATTTGTAAACAAAACCGGACCTTATACACCTAATGTCATGACCTTATAGCTTTTTTTTGGCATTTTTATTATTATTATTATTATTTATTTCTTAGCAGATGCCCTTATCCAGGGCGACTTACAATCGTAAGCAAATACATTTCAAGAATATTGTTTCAAGAGTTTTGCATCTGTGAAAAGAAATCTAAGCCATTTCCTTCCCTGTTCTGCTTCTTCTTTTAATGTAACTTTACTGCAGCACAATACTAGACCTTCTCCTGTTTGAGAATTATTTAAAGAGGATGCTCAGCCCTTTTGATGACTCAAACACAGTGGAATATTCATGAAACTGCGCTAGACTGCAGCTGGGTTCTTAATCAGAAGCCCAGGAAAGTTACATGGATATCCAGCTTCATTGTATTCAGTATAAATCAGGGAGGCTCGCCACTGTCCCACTTTAACACGACAGCAACTAATAAAAGAATTAGGATTTGAGATCGATGGCACTGTAGCCGTGCACTTGCAGTACAGCTTCGTCCCAAACGGCCGAAGAATAAAGGAGACACTCAGTACAGCGTGCGTAAGGACCCGTGGGGTTGAACAGGTGCACACTTAATACAATTAATGCTGGTGCTAAATTGCTCCATTTTTATATTACCCAACTCACCAGGGGATCAGCTTGCCATATCTAGTCATCCCACTTCTGCTCACCAGGTATCCAACAACAGGGTCTGTGACAGCATCCCAGGCCCGGCCCATGAACAGAATCATGGACACATAGAATGCCTCCATCTAAACCAAACAGAGGCACATTACTGATAGCAGCACATGTGAGCAGCCTAACTGGTGGGTGTGTGTGTGTGTGTGTGTGTGTGTGTGTGTGTGTGTGTGTGTCAGTGTGTGCTTGCGTCCGTCAGTGTGTGTGTGTAAATAACACTGAATCTGAAGCCTGTGTCTCAAGTGGTTCCTGAGATACAGGGTGTTAAATGCGTAAAATGTTGTAGGCATTGTGTTAAGTGCCGGTTCTAATCAATCACCAGACATTTACTGCAATTTAGACTTGACAAGAGTTTTTTTTTTTTTTAAACAAAACAACACGTACATTTTCTCCAAGTCTTGACGATCATTCTTTGCCTCTGTTTAAGGTCACAGGCAGAAGTGTGCTTTACTAACCTGTACCACATCCAGCAGAAAGAGCTGCAGGAAGAAGGCCAGTGCGTTGGCAGTCATCTGATACGGAGCTCCCCCGATCGCATAGCAGAGTTTCCTGGACAGAGGCAGCCTCCCGGCCCCTTTCTGCGAAGGGGAGACCTGCAAGGAGACGTGCCAAAGTTCAATCAGCATTTATACTGAATACAATGAAGCTGGATATCCATGTAACTTTCCTGGGCTTCTGATTAAGAACCCAGCAGCAGTCTAGCACAGTTTCATAAATATTCCACTGTGTTTGATTCATCAAAAGGACTGAGCATCCTCAAATATGAAAACTTTAACATAGAAATAAAGAAACTTATAATCAAATACATAATCAATAATTTATGCAGAATGTCATCTCCTACAATTTATATATAATACACAGACACACACGTGATTAGATATCTATATAGAAGACACATGTATGGATTGAAAACAGACACACAAATACTAGTTGTATCAATTGCTGTTTCAATCTAATTTGTTGCAAATTTAATTAGGATGTTCTTTAGCCCTGTGTCCCTTCCCAGTACTATCAGTACAGAAATTAGCAGAACAGCATTTGGAAACATGTCCTGTAGTTCCCCTTTGATAATATTTTGCTTCCTTCTTAGCTGTCAGTTACAGAAGACTCATTTCTATGGGGCTGACAAGGTGTTATCCAGTGAGGGGTTTATTTTATACCTCCTTTTTAAAACCACTACAATAGAAAATACAGGGAAATGTGGTCCGCAAAATATCAAGAGTATTCCTTTTAGGGTGGTGTTTTTACAGACCATTCAAATCATTGGAGTAGTGGTCAGGGCTCTGGACTCTTGACCGGAGGGGCGTGGGTTCAATCCCAGGTGGGGGACGCTGCTGCTGTACCCTTGAGCAAGGTACTTTACCTAGATTGCTCCAGTAAAAACCCAACTGTATAAATGGGTAATTGTATGTAAAAATAATGTGGTATCTTGTAAAAATTTTAAGTTGCCCTGGCTAAGGGCGTCTACTAAGAAATAAATAATAATAATTAACCATTCAAGACATGTCCTTTATTCACAATCCTTGTGGTAGTGTGTTGTATATGTCTATATAAAATGTTGTATATGAGAATAATACATGCACCTCTTTGTATATCTTTTTAATGAGCAACAATGAAACCAGTTAAAGATGCCAGCAAAACAAATCATATACACAAGCCTCAAGCAAGTATTGAGATGGAGTTGGGCTTGCTTCGCCCTTTAATCCCACCCAGATCTATTAGTTACAAACTATGTTCCTATCCCTGAATAGATAACAGCCTATATCACAGCTTAATAACATGCATGTTATGAGAACCCAGCCCCACAGGTGTGGAAGCAGCTCAGGTATTACCCTTTACTGCAAAGGTAACGTGTTCATTATTTACACTAGTGGTAATAACTGTCAATACTGCACCAGCATGCAGATTACTGTTGCAGGCTGCAGTATAAAACGTTTCCCTTACAATTTATTAGGAATGTCGTCGTCTGTAGCAGATGATTTAAAGAATCTAGGGATTTGAGGGGTTCCATTACGGGGGGAAAAACATCCAACTGCAAACAGATGTACCGGTAACAAAACACTGCGCTATGTGTGTTTCGGTCATTTTCTCATATTCCACAATGATATGGGTAACTGTACCATATGAAATGCTTGGATTATACGCTTGTAGAAGGAAGAGCATTTTTTGCAGGTTTTAAATGTGTAATATAGCATGCAGTAAATTTGTTTCCTGTCCATGTGAAAATAACTACAGTACTGCCAAAACATGACTGCGGTATAGTATATAAAACACGTTGTTTCTAACTTTACAAAAAGACAATAAAAACAGCAATATCAATCAATAATTTCAGATTACACAATGCGCATCTTTTGGATTAATTTCCCTGAACGCGGTAATTTCAATAGCCGTGATTCGAAAAAAAAAAAAAAATACTCTCAGAATAACAAAAAAAAAAATCATAACTAAAACTTACTCTGTCTGGATCCCCGTGGTTCAGTCCACGGTTCTCTGGTCCGGGATTCTCCTTATCTTGCATCTCATTCATCCTCCTACTCGCACTAACACGAACAGCGAGGAACGCTTCCCTGTAGTAACCCCGCACAAGTTGTGCAATTACAGTACTGCCTGTACGATGCCAATCGTCGGTGTTTCATTCCGCCCAAGACGGCTTGCATATTAATATCTTAGCTTTTTCAGTAGATTCCTTACATAATGTGTGAATGCAATGTGTTTTGACACAGGATATGACCGTGCTGATATCATATGACACTGGTTAAACTTTGAGATGTGGATTAAAAACATACGAGTAGAACTAATTTGCATGATATTTACACGTACAAAAAAAGTTGTACATTTTTTTGCAGCCTGCATATTTTATTTAACAAACGTAGTTTTCGTTTTGTTTGCTTCTGTACATGTATTAATCGTTCCAGATCGTTGCAGCAAATTGTTAAAATAGTGAGTTTTGAGTTTATCGACTACTTTTCTCCTTGGATATAGAGCTGTTTTTTCTTTGAATTTGTCTACAACAATGCACTGCATGAAAAGACCTTGACTAAACGAAGCCACTTGAACCACCACGTGCTGCAAGCAACCAACTACTTAAGGTGTGAGCCTTGAGGCAGCTATACATGAATCAAGTAAAGCAGGATTCTGCTAATTCAAAAATCAGTTGAAGCGATTTGTATGTCTGGACTACCTTTAGCCTTTTCCAAGACTGCCAAAAAGGAAAGTGCTATAAGATGTATGTATATTATTAAGCGTTCATCCACACACTCCTTAGAATCAATACCAGGTCTGTATTACCTTCTCAGTTGATCACATACCATGTGCATGAAGGGTGGACAATTTGCCTGGCTAACAAGGTTGAAGGTTTTTGCAGACACCAGGCGCTCTAAACTGTCACCCACACCTGGGATGTGCAGAAATGCATAGAGCCTGTAATCACTTTTACAGACCTATTGAGAGCAGAGCATGATCAGGACTTTCACTCCTACAGGGTGTAGACGTGCTGGGAGCAAGCTGATCCCTGGAGAATGTGATTAAAAATAGACTGTGAGAAGTTGTGATAATATTCAATATTGTAAGAATTCTGTACTGTGTTTTAAAGGATGTTACAGCCAGCAGAAAGACTATTGTAGTAAATTGCAAGCAGGATACTAAGAGCTGAACCTAGAAAAACTAAGCACTGCTCTGATGTTAAAAACGTGTGTGTGCCTTTGTTATTGTAATGCATAATTCCTCCTTGGAACCAGATTAAGATGTGGGCTCTTTTTCTTATCTGTAGTTACTGGTATGAGCAGTCTTGTGAAACTTAGGAAAACTCTGATTTAATGTAACTAACTTGGAAAAGTGCTCACAGTCGAACTTTCTTATCAGTAATAATAAGTCATTTCATGCTCAGAAATGGGTTTTTGCATGAATTGCATAACCAAACTGTGGGAGTTGCTTGCGGACCAGTTGGAGTTTAGTCACGGCCCACAGGTTGGGCACCACTGCTCTACACCATTTAATCTGCCAACCTAATGCTATTGAAGAACCCTCAATGGTAATGAAAGTTTCTTTAAAAAGCCTTTATTATTTCTTATTCTTTTTATTGTTATGTCCCGCAGTTCACCCCCAGCCGGTGAACTATTCTACACAAAGTCCAGTGAGAGTTTCCTCTGGTCATATTTACACAGGCTGGGAAGGGGTGGGGTCCTATCACTTCAACCGTTGTACAATCACAGCGTTGAGAAGGTTTGCATCTTTCAAGGTCTGGCTCTCGTCCGCTAACTCTTTGTTAGGAAATGTGGTCATTAGAACAAATTCAGCTGCAGCCATGGAAGGACGGGCACCAAGGATGAACTGGCGGACATCCGACACCCTGTAAAATACACAGAAAAAGAGGGACGATGTTATCTATCACTTCCTCCCTCGTAGGTAAATTCCTTTCTGAGAAAAACCTTCACATACATCACAAAAAAAAAACAAAAAAAAAAAAACAACACCACACAAATACATCTAACCGGAAAACATTTCTCAAGATCTTCGATGCTAAAACGAACTGTCACATTCTCATAACCACAGGGTGCAAGTGTCTTCAAAGAGGAACAAGCTTGTGCTGGTTCTAGACGTATTAGACATTAGCATTTTAGAAGTGTGAACAGGTCACATAGGCAGGGGAGGGGAAATGCAGGACTTACAAATAAGTTAGAAAATAAGGTAGATCTGTGAGAGTGAAATTAACTTGGAAAAATGCCTGTCAGTCAGTCTGTCAGAGAAAGGTAGAATCCAGGAAAGCAGTTACACAAGAGAGAAGGAATGAGGAGAAATCCCAGGCAGCCGTCAGTCAATCCAGTTCTAACATTCCCTGATCTGGGAACAGAAACTGTACCCTTTGCCAGGGAGCATGGAATTAAAAACTACCCAACATGAGGATTTATCGAGCAATGTGAAGGATACATTTGTCAAATATATGGGTCAAATATACAGTAGATGCAGTCTAATCAAGAGTGCAAAGTAACTGTATTTCTGGATGCTACCTTTAACTGACTCACTGAAACAAATAAAAAGATGTCAGGATCAAACAATAAATGTTTGGTTCTTTCCTGTCCTTAGCGGGGCACTTTGTCTCTATCTGCAGACCTGTGAGTGTGGTTGAACCTCTGGACCAGGCGCCCCCCATCGGCGAGCCTGATCTGGATGTTGGTGGTGGCCTCGGATTCATTCACTGCCATGGAGGAGCTAGCCTGGGCTTCATCAGTTTCCTGTTGGGATTTAGAGCCTGCGCCCACGAGCTGGGGAGCGACACTGGACACACAAAACACAAGCTTTAAAACATCCGGTACACAAGACAGAACACAGGCAGTGCAAAACATAGGAACCAAACTACGGCTTACAAAATGTGGGTGTTTTAAAAAAAAGTGTTATCTTCAATTCATTTGCACAGTACACATGCCATCTAGTGGCCAGATTCAAATAATTGCCAAGCAATTCAAATTTTGGTGATGATATCTAATTGAGGTCTTAAAAGTTACATTTTCAAGAAGTTGATTCAAACAACCAGCACATATATCAGCAAGCTGTTATAGAAGCACAGGACTAACAGTGATCTTGGGCCTGGGTGCCAGGTTAACTCACCACAGGGGCCATATTAAAGCGTTCAGTACTGTGCTACGGATGCATCGTTTTTTTTTTTTTTAAAGTATACAGGAATGGTGTTAAATGCTTTGTGAATATGGCCCAGGTTGTCAATGTGGACAAGGTGTTTCATTTCATTTGGGTCATCAATATTAAATACAATATCAATATCATGCTTGGGGAAGATAACTGACTCTGCTTACCTTCCGAGCTTCTGCCCCTCTCCAGTGAAAGCCCTGAAAGAAGTTTTAGGCTTTGAGAAATCTTCATCCCTGTGGTCCTCCATGTCCAGATTCACCTGCCCGCTGCGCGACAGCCTCCGCAGCTCCATGGGAATCTCACTGGGAAAGACACATTTTAAAATCCCTAAATTGAGATCTAACATGTGCCTTTGTATATCAAGCATCTCATCTTTGGAATTCATCGCCTACGAACATAAAAACAGCTTCTTCACAATACCTTTAAATCACTCAGAAATATTTACTTTAGAATCTGACCAGGGTTGCAAATTCTGTAAATACTGACTATGACCAGGATCAGGTAAATTGGAATGGTTTTATTTTTCAAGCTTTTATTTTTGTATTAGTGTTTTTAATGATTGTTTTAAGAGTTTTTGTCCAGTTTGAATGATTTGTCTCTTTTCTTGCTGCCTTCTTTTGTTAGGACCCCCTTGGAATTTAGATCTCTCAAGTGTTCTATCCTGGTTAAATAAATGCACTTGGATTTGATTAAGAGTGCTTCAGATACAAACAATATGGACTAAACATTCCCTTACCCTCTCCTGATGGACTCCAAAAACTGAGCATTCCCCGGGTCAGAGTAATTCCTCAACTCTCCATCATCTAAACTAAATCCACTCTTCCACAGTTTCAGAACCACGTGAACCTGTAGAAATGAAGCGACAACGACAGCTCAACATGAGAATGCATTTCTCAGCACTGCATTTCAATCCCATTTAAGATGACCAGAATATGCTTCAAAAACTTGACAAATATTTCAATTAATACAATTGTAAAAATAATGTATTTGGAAATTGTTCCGGATGATACACAAGAGTTTTAGTTAACTTATTTTCAGCTTGGAGTTACGGTATGTATGCAAACGACCCATTTCAGAATTACTCACATCTTGTGCTGGCTCTGTGGATCGCTTCTGCGCCGTTACATAGGCAGACTGCTCCTCTGGAGTTGCACCAAGACGATAGCCACCTCCACCAAAAACCTGCAAAACACAATGGAATAAATCCCATGCACTGTATATTCTGAGAACGCAAAGACAAATGAGAAACTGTAGAGCATGTGACAAGATCTCTCTTCAGAAAAAAAGCAATTTTTAAGTGATATATGCAAGTACACAATATGGGTAGCCACTAAACCCAACCAAAAAAAAACATGGCGATCTGTGAATTACAACTGATTGACAGCAGTTTTTTTTGTTTTTGTTTTTTGGACTAACCAGAATACAGTAGTACAGAAACAAAACATGACTGTGAACTCGGTAGTTTTTGGACTTCTATAATTTTTTTTGACATATCAAAAACTACTATTTATTTTGTTTCCAGATAAACTAGTTCTACGATTCCCTTTTACTTAATCCAAACTCAAATGATGGCGGATGCACTACTGGTACCTGCGATTGTGTATGCGTCTGTCTCATCATAGATACAGTCAATAAAACCCTGCTGTTTCCAGGAACACCCCCTTATCAGTCCAGCGAGGGAACATTTCAAATAATAAACAGATAAAAGGTCTCCCTACTCGTCCTTTGCTGGATTCTCCAGGACCTTTCGATGCTCTGTCCACAGGGACAGCCCCATGCTCCTTCGCTCCTTTAAACAAGTCCTCCACCACCTCATTCGAGCTCTTCTTTTTGGGGGGGCCAACAATTTGCTGCCCACTTCTTTCTGACCCTCCAGCATAAAACCTGCGAGTGAAAAATAAATGCAACAGATTAGGCATTTACATGTTGTCTACTGAAAGACAAGAGAAGGCGTAGTTATTAATTCAACACTTCAGCAGCTACGCTGTTTGATTCCACAGACAGGCTAACTGCAGCACAGCCACATCATGCTAGAATGTGAAAATTATTTTATATAGAAAACCAGTTGACTAGAGTAACAGAATCATACCGCACACACACACAAAGGACATTATTTCAGTACTGACAACTTTAAAACAAACAATTTCTGGAAAATTTAACAATGGTGTATATTTGGAAAAAAATCTAAAACATTTGAACTGCGAGGAATATTTTATCACTTGGTATTTTGGCAGTTAAATCACCCGTTCTCTTCCTTATGTTTTATTTACAATATAAAGTACAGTGTGTAGTGGGGCAGGCTTGTTTTTATCATGGCAAGAAACAAATCATTTACCTCCTCAGTTCATTTAAAAAAAAAAAAAAAACACAATGTGTATTTCAATATCTTTTGCTGATACAACACTTGTCCACAATGGGTTAACCTTACTACATAGATGCTGCCATCAGCTAATTCTTTCCAGAACTACTCGTTACAAATTAATCCTCTCCAACACAAATAATAGTCAATGCATTTTACTGTGCATACAAACTGCACTTGAATGAACAGTTCTGCAGATTGCTGGCAACACTAATGACTAGGTTGGGTAAAAGCTGCTCCTCCCTACAGAGAATGTAGTATTAGAGCCCAGCTGTGTGTACTGCAAAACCAGGCGCCTTGATTGGATTTGAATTCAACAGGGCACTGACCGTTGGCCCTCCTCTTCATCGCTTTCCTCCTCTTCCTCCTGCATTAGCTCTCTGAAGGAAGTCACTCTGTGTTCGCTGAAATAAAGTTAAAAATTGTTATAAAAAAATTCTTCCCCTCTCCTCTCAATAATCTTGCAGTTTATCAACACTGAGCTCCCATTGTTTGCCTTTTAAGTTTATGCATGACTTAATTTGAATAAGGTCAGGACACTGGATATCAGTCATAAATACCCATTCCGGAATTCCAAGGCATTGAGTGACAGCTGCCATTACCTAGGGGCAGTCGGCCTGGGTACAGCGCTGGGTTCTGGAGGTGGAAGAGTTACAATATCGTCATCAGCACCATCTTCAAAAAAGCTGGCCAGTGCAAGCTGAAACAGACAGCCCAAGGGAGAGCCAATTATTTATAGTGTTATACCAAACCAGAGTGAAACTGATCAAAGTCAATGACATCACTTCAAATACATGTACAAAAGGAAACATCCCAGATATGCAAAGAGAGTTACAACACCACATTTTCCAATAAATTACTGACAAGAAATCAAAGTATTCACAATACTGCTATTTTGCAGAATTCATTAATTTTTTTTTTTTTAATTTAAAATAAATGCAAGCAAACCTTCAGATTGAAGGCTATATTAGCATAGTTAAATCTGTGTGAATATGTGATCTGCATTAAGGCAGGTCAAAATATTACTGATCAAGCACCTTTAAAGAGTATTATTACATACATCCCCCTTATTCAAATGTTTGTGTGTATTGTTAATTTTGACAAAGTGTACAGCAGAACAAAGCCTCGTCCATTTACAGCAATAGGCTTTTTCTGTACTTATTTACATCACATGCCAAACTGTCTGTTACTTTCAATGTGATTTTAACGGCCGTTATATTTTAATTATTATGGTACTTTTGTAATGTCTTACAAATTAGACGACTGTGTGTGAACTTTATTTATGGTAGTTTAACGATGTGCAAAGTGTGGTTCGGGGGTTTTAGCGAGAAAAATTTTGTAATAAAAGCGAAACTAAAACTACATAAGCAATGTTTTATGACGTCTGAAATCTTGATAAATACTGTATGTGTCGACTGTCCCTGAAAGCGAAGAGGCACTGTTTAAACAACAATGCTGTGCAGTCATCTCTGGTAATGAATCATTTCTGTTGCAAGTAACACAATAAAAGCCTTGGGGACTGGAGAAACCAACAGCAGGTGTGGGCTGCGTTGGGGTTTCTTAAATGTTGATGACTAAGTTTAATTATAACACTGTAACAGTTAAATACCGGTACCTATTCACTTTCTGGCCCACAAAAAAATACAACAACGACAGGCGGCTGTTTACTTCGCGCTTCAAGTCTTCATTCGCCTAAAATACTTCAGAAGGTTAAAACTCATTTCTGACAGTTATTAGGACTCGTTTTATTTAATAGACAGAAACTAAAGCAATGACTTTGCATGATTCCCGGTGAGTCACGCTCAGCTTCGCCTGCTCGTTCAGATGCTTTGAACCCCGGCTGCGACACTTTGGTCTGCTGCCATCGTTTTTCTGACAACGCGATCGCCTCTGTCGTGGTTTTCACTCTCGGCGATGAGCGTTACCTGCAGATCCCAGCCGGCAGACTCCAGGAAGAACCGGGCCCGCTCCTCGTCAACATCTGTCACCGCAACAAACTCTCTCACAGCCACCTCCTGATCAGCCATTTTGGAGCTACACAAAGTGAGTCGAGCCGGCGGGGAAACACTTACCACATGACTAAGGTTCCGCCTGAGAGGCACAACAGAGAAAAGATCTGGTGGGAAACAGGATACGCGAGATCTACAGTTCCTTCATTTAACATTACCTGTGTTGCTGATTATTATTATTATTATTATTTTTATCTTTCAAAAAAGCACTAGATATAAATGTAGACATAAATATTCCTTGGTGACATATAAAGAAAAACTAAACTAGAATATTCAACATTGCAATGGAAAAATTAATACATCGAAATCTCCAATGTTTTTGTTGTTGGTGGTGGTGCAGTGCATGCCGGGTGTTGTAGTTCTATGTGTGGCTGCCATGTTGCTTGCAGGCCTGTGTGGGAAATCATGCAATGTGGTAATATTTCAACTGCTGGTCCCAAGTAAGGTTGCCATATGACTCTGGGTACACTAGGACAGTTGGGACAGTTCAGAGTCTTTAACTCACACCCCAGTGCATTCTGGTAAGCGTAGTCCTGCTGTGAAACAGGTAACACGTACCAGAATGCATTGCGATGTGAGTTGAAAAGCCTGAACTGTCCCAGTCTACATGGGGTCATATGGTAACCCTAGCTCCATGGTACAGTATGGAAGGTATTATAATCAACAATAATACACGTCCAGGGGGAAACACACAAACCTTCAAACAAGTGGGCAGGCAGTTTTGCAAGCTCCAGTGTACCTGCTCTCAGCACCACCCTGCACTGTCACAAAGCCCTGCTTAAACCACTGTGGTTATTCCAGTTTCTACAAGTGTCATGCTTGTCTTCTCACACCACATGACATATTGAGCATTTCATTTTTCAGCTGGCAGACAATGGCATTGTTATTTCGAGTCTGCTGTGGGTGGGTCTGCATTCCAGTGGTTGCAAAGTATCTTGCTGAACCCGTGGGAACATTTCAAGTATCATTTATCTGATGAATGGGAGTTTACTTTACTGTGCTAATAGCCCTCTTACAGCATTGTGATTAGACTGAGTCATCTTTAAGAAATATTTAGATCATGACATAGCAAGCGCTCAGCATTAATAGCATAACTTAACACTGAAAAAGTCTGATAACCTAGCAAAGTTCCCATATTTCTCAAATCCTCAATATTTGTGTGTTGGTGTAATCTTTTTGAACCACACAATTGTCAAGTCTCGACAGTTTTATCCTTCAGTTAAAAGCTGGGTGCCACAACGTTAGTGGTCTTTAGTGTTCAGTTACAGAAGGCTTCATTTCAACTGGAGGTATGTCTCCCAGCATTATCCTCACAGATGGAAATAAGACTCCTGTTGCATAGCAGTTTCACCCATTCCAGGTTTTAATAAAGGATTGATTAGCAACAGTGTGTATGTAACAAGCTCAGGTGTGTCTTATTAAACTCTATTTACTAAACATAGTAAAACCAGGAATGGATCAAACTGCTATGCACTGGGAGTCTGCTGAATAATCAGTTCAACTATGTTAAGCTGCTGCAGGAGGTTTACAGAAGAGTGACCAGTTTTTTCCACAAGAGGGCAGTCTCCTTATATGGCAAGCCCCCTTCTCCTGGCACTTCTTCTAGTGGAAAAGTATGCTCACACTCCCGCCTGTCTACAAAAACAATCCAGTTATCTTCTAGCCGCACAGGCACCAGGATAGCCCACATATTGCAAAATTGAGATTACATAGATTTAATATGTATGGGTATTATTATAATAATCATTCATCCAGATTTGTTATCACCACTAGGGCAATTGAGTTCATGCAACCAGTTTTCACACAGTTTTCTACAGGTTAATGCACGACGTGGTAGTTTGGGGAAAGTGGTGGTACTGTATATGGAGAGAGACCTGTAGTTTGCAGTGAAGGGAGATTGGAGTTTCTTTTTAAAAAATAGCTAGGGCGCGGTTTTAATCAGAAATGACATTAGCACAGGAGAGTGATGCAAAGCCCTTATGGTTTTTTAAAGTGATTTATGAAAAATATCCATAAAGTCCATGACAGGAGACAGGCCCTCTGGTGAACAAATCACCTGAATGGAGTGTCTGAGAGACACGCGGGACCACTAAGGATGATGTCACACATTCTAAAAAGGGGTCTGTGAAAGGAGCGTGTTAATGTGAGCTAAAGCTGCTTTCTCGTTAATGGACAGTGCAGCAGGGTGTTGTATTAGTCTTCATAAGTCCTAGGACAATAAGTGACAGAATTCATTTAGAGCCTGCGTGTGCTTCACTTGACAAGTACAAAAGATATAACTGCCAAAGGAATTTAAAAAATGCATGTGATGTTTTTTTTAGATAATTTTGCATTGTGAGAGTCATAGTTGGATATGCAATTGTTTTTGTTTCTTACTAAACATTACTAAAGCCATTAACATTTCTTTATGAAGTTGTTCTTTCCCACGTTTGATGCTAAGAAACAAGCGAAAACCGAAGGCACATTCGCTAACGTTTCTGAATACGTTGTGAAAACTGCTACACCGTGTGCTGAATGATTTGTTTTAAAATGCAGAACCTCTGAAGGAGCTCCTTCAAGCAATAGTTTGAAAGGGAAAAAATAAGATGGAATAATGCAGAAGTGAAAATATAACGCGAGTCAATCTGGATTCAAAGACATGCATTCAGGATAGATGCGGCAGCTATCTGCAGAAATGTCATGTCATGCTATACAGGGAAGTGAAGACCTTTTTAAATGAACTCAGCCATGGCAGGAGGGAACTTCATCAGGCCAGTTGGACCTGTGCTTTTCAGGAAGCTCTCATCCCTACCCTTTGTCGCAAACGTGCTGTGGGGTTTTTATCTGATTCCCTTTAAGAAGACAGAACGTCAGGTTAAAACCAGAGCAGCTCCTCCTCCAACAGTACCCCTGTACCTTATTCTTTTTTATGTGAAGTGCCCTGGCATCATTTATGATGAAAGGCGCTGAATATTTCCCCTTGTGTGTTAACTGCAGTTACACTGCAGGGCTGCTGCAGTTACTTGTAAAGGGCATTTCATTTCTGTGGCACATTGACACAGGTTTATCATATCGCTCCCCTTATCAAATAGCACACAGTGGAATCATTTATGGCTCTTGCCTGCTTGTCCTGTTCATGTAATTTATTGCCTGCCTGAAGTGTCAGACTTCTAGGTGTTATATTAAGGTTTTAACCCTGATTGCTTTATGGCGCTAAGACTCCTGCTGTGAAGTATTCGACCGGTTAAGCATGCGTTTTAAAGCCCTGGTTTGACAGGAGAATGTTTCAGGTAAACCTCCTTTCTGATCAGCCGAAGTCCTTGGTTCTGCATTGGGATTGCAATGAGCTTTTTAAGAGCTGAAAGCAGGAAATACAAAGAATGGTTAATGTTTCAAAATAAATGGATTAACAATGTGGAATTGCAAGTTCTTATATGCAGTGGTTTCGTACCATACAACAGTTTGTTTTCTTTCTGCCAAACCTCAGTCTTGTTCTCTCCTAACCACAAAGACACGACTGGCTATATTTCTTCATTCCACAGTTACATTATAATTATACAGGCAATTATACAGGCTTTCCCTGCAGTGATTTCTAATGAAGAAGGAATCAATGAGCTGGAATAATGCATTTCTGAAGCTGGTCTAATTGTGAAGTGATTCCTGCTGCCTTTGAACTTGGCTGATCAGCATAAATAATTTAACACTCGAGTGACTGCAGAGCTCATCCCAGTCTGTGACAGACTGCTGCTCCTCCAGCTTGCTGTCCAGTAACAGTAACTGAGAGTGATCACTGTGCAGTGCCACCACTCCAGGGCAGGCAGCTGCAAGCTGCTTAGTTATCCATTGTATGTATACAATCTCAGGTCAAATAAAAAGCTATTTTCTAATATACATCTTTTCTTTGATAGTAGCCATTTAATAGTCGCTAGTCAATATTATAAGAACAGAACTCAAATGGAATGCGTCACAATTAAAGAATGCTCCGAGCTGGAAGCTCCCACAGCCTGACATATGAAGTAGTTACTCTTCTAGTGAGCTAAGCAGTGCCACACCCTCCTCACCCATCTCACCCCACCCATGCTAAACTATCTTCCCGTGTGTCTCATTTGGATCGCATCCAACAAGTCGTCAAGAAAGGCTGCCTTCTAGTGGCCAGCTATGAGAGTATCGCTTCTTAGCGAGAGCGTGGCTATTTGTCTTGTACTGTATCTCCCATTAACAGCACGTCCAATGTGTATTACAGCACCGTGTTGCCAAGATGCAGACTAGGCTAGTGTACTCTTCTAACTTACCCACAATACCTGCCATGGGTTCCAGCAACTTCCTAGGTTCCTTAACAACTTTCCGTTTCCTTAGCAACTGTTTATGACTCATTAAAATACAAGGATTGTTATATTTGGTAGCAACCAATAAAAGTGCTGACAATCATTATTATTTCCATCTGCAATTGTGAAGAAAAAAAAAATACCGTTATCAACGTGTACCACAGTAAATTTGCAGGGTCACTTTGCAGTTTTCCCATGGCTATACTATTCATTTACTATAGTTTGGCATGTTTTTCAATATGCTTTACAACACCTCTCTGGGCTTTACCGTGCTTACCTATGCTTTACCATGTTTTCACTGTGCTTTATGACTCTTTGCTGTGCTCTTACTATGTGGAATTTCTAGAAGGGTAATTACCAGTTATATTTAAAATCCAATATTACCTAAGCATTAATGAAGTCCCAGTTGAAAGCTGCTGTGTCTGATAATTAGTTTTAATAACAGTTAACAATATGAATTGCCCGGCAAGCACACAACTACAACCAACCTGAATTTTTCCAATTGCAGAGTTGAAAAAGGCCACAGGGGAAAGGTGTGTGCTCATTATTGTAATGATTCATATTAGCATGAACAATGTGCTTCAATGAGGAGGTAACAGCAGAAAGGCTTGGACTTGTATCAGAATTAATTTGAATGGTTTTAAGGAACCCTCTGAACTGTGCTTGCATAACCCACCCTTATTTCAGTAATTAGACTGCCAGAATGACTCATTCTATTAATATTGATAGTGTCCTCGCTTTCTGAAACACTTCATTACTGTTTAACATGTGTATGAGTGAGTCTCTTCATTATTTCTTGAGGGACAGCATCTGTATTTTTTGATGTGCATGTTCCTGTTTGATCATCAAGGATAATTAAAAAATAACCATATATAACCATATATATATATATATATATATATATATATATAAACCTCTTTAGCCTAGTACCTCTCCTGCTCACTTACCCCTCTCTCCCTTTCATGCCAGCTTCACATGTATTCCGTACATGACTTTATACATTAAACTATTCATTGGTCTTCTGGGGGACCCCAACCCCTTCAAAACACCCCAAATCAAATTCTAACACCAGTATAAAGAAACCAATCCAAGCTGAGGGACACAAACATTATGCTATATTTCTATTGTCTTTCTGTTGTCACACGTAGTCCGCTAGAACTCCCAGGGCCATTTCATCTTCTTTCCACTGTCTTTCATTCACATTGTAGTGTGTGCTCGTAGTATTGTGCATGGTGCGAGTCAGAGCTGCGCTGGGCTGAGCGGGACTGACGTTGCTTTAGTAGCCTTTGGCAATGTGGAGGGGAGGGGTGGGGGTGGTGGGGGGGTGACTCCTATGATTTGGTTAGGGACTCATTCACTTCATGGTTTTATGGGGAATGTTTTTATTTATACACTGTTTCCATGACAATGCCACACAGCTGCACTTCAAATTACAGCTATTGATGCTTGAGTTGCACGTGTTTTTGGTTATAGGATGCATTTGATACGTATGGTTTGCACACAGTTCTCTGACTACAGTACTTTAAATACAGGTTGGTAAGTGAAAGTATTTTTATAGTGCAGTCATTACCAATCATGCAATTATGTTCTAAATACAGGCATTACAAAACGTGGGAGTGTATCTACAGAGTAGAGACTAGGCCTGTACTTTAAACTGGAAATTCTTTAAATTCTGCAGCACTTCCCCCCCAGGCACTTTCTAGTTTCATTATACTTCCATGCTTTCTGCCATGCTTTGCTTCACCTTGCTTCTTCATGCATGCCTATGTGTTAAGTGTCTTCTACTAACATTCATTTCTGATGTAAACTTTGCGCTTAGCTACCTTCTTCAATACCTAAACAACAACATACACAGTGCGACAGCACGTCATGCGGTGAATAATACAAGACCCTCTCTGTCTGAGTCAACAGATACGTCACAAAGCCAGGACGTGCAAAACGGACTCAGCTGTAATAAACCTAAACATGCACATACCTGTATGGCACGGATTATTCATGTATTTTATAGACAATGATATTTATTTTATTCTTCACGCTAATAACGGTCTCATCCTTTCTTAATGAAACACCCGGTCACATTAGACAACTTTCAATCCAATTCAATATCGCTCGATCCGAGACAGAAAGAGGCTTTGTTTAATTTATACTGCGAAAGTGGAACGATAATCCATTGTAAAATCAATCCCGACTGCCAGCTAATTGAATTGAGGTGAATGAAAACAGCAGCTGGGGAGATGCCGATCTCCCTTGTTCCTTGTCATAACTTCCGAGCAATACCTTTCAAACTGAACACCCCCACCTCCACCCACCACTCCTTTGTGTTCAAAATAATATTGAAAGCCAGACTGCTCCTCCAGGCGAGAGTAGTGACTGCGTTCATCTCAGGGTGTGCTCCTCTCAGGACAGTCACTTTACATTGCTACCCCTGTAAAGAATGAATTACATTACCTGTGTCTTCTACAGGCAGCCCATCAGTGATCAGATAACAAACTCAGATTTCCAAAGTTTGACCTGAACCCACTATTATTATTTGTTTATTTAGCAGACACCTTTATCCAAGGCGACTTAGAGAGACCAGGGTGTGTGAACTATGCATCAGCTGCAGAGTCACTTACAACTACGTCTCACCCGAAAGACGGAGCACAAGGAAGTTAAGTGACTTGCTCAGGGTCACACAATGAGTCAGTGGCTGAGGTGGGATTTGAACCAGGGACCTGCTGGTTACAAGCCTGTTTCTTACAAGCCTGTTTTCACTACTAGGAAATATTCCATCATTAGCACCTACACTAATACTACTCCTGCTAGACACTTTGCACAGTGAAGTAAACCCATAAGAAACTTAAATCAGGTTGACAATGGGCACTTCAAAGCTCTCAGGTAATCTTATTTGAAACTGGTTCAAGCGAGTATCTCTTGAGTGTTTATAGCGTTAGGGATGAACACTGAGGTTACCTCTGAAATGCTCATTTGCCTTGATGACACCTCCTGGGTTGAGTTGGTCTGTCTCTCATAGACATGCTGAAACACCAGTGAGTAATGTGTGTATTTGTTAGTAAAGGGTATGACAACAGGGACACTGCCTGGGGTGTATGGAATGACTCACACAGACCCTTCATTATACTTTGATGGATTCCCCAATACATTTCTACACAGATACTGAAATGCTGATATGGGAGCACAAGTTGTAGCTTGATCTTAGACGTTTGTTGCATACCAGAGACCCGTTCAGTAGAAAAGCTGTTTCATTTATTTCCCTGTTTACCGTTTAAAAAAGAAATGTTTACTCTTTTAAAAAAAAAAGTTGAATGTATTTTGAGTGTGTCATGATGAATATATGTTTACTCATAAAAAAGCAAACAGGATTTTAACAGAAATCCTTTTGTAGATCTGGGGTAATTTTGCCATTAGTACAGCTGCCAACACATGTTTCTAAGCCAGCAGCATTGTGTGACAGCTCAAGGACTCCAGGGTGGCTGAATTACACCACAGAGGGGATTCCATTAGTGTGTGATTCCCTTTAAAAGGCAGATAAGTCAAGTCGGTATTAATATCGCATCACAGAAGAGCTTGCAATAAGTGGGAGGCACCAGCCCCTGTTCATCAGATCCAGTGGAGCTACAGGACACAGTGAGAGACATTGAGAAAGACAACATAAAGCGCGCTTTAATGTTAGTTTGACTGGGAAGCGATGGGTTAAATCCGCAACCAACACTGACTGCGATGTAGGTCAGGAAAGAATACTCTGGGGCAGACTGCCATTCCGAATGGGAGATATCCATCTTGATTAGGGGAAAAAAAAAGAATAAGGAATGCCATGGGGACCAAATCCAGTCACTGTGGTCTATTCCTAAAATTCCTAACGCTTTAACGTGGATCGCAAAATACTGTCTGGATTAATATAGAGCTTAAGGGCGCCTGTATTGAATTGATCTGCTGTTGAGATCATTAAAATAGACCCCACCGTGTTCCATACCTCCTCAGTGCAGTGTGGCATTCATGCTGAAAATCCCAACCAACGTCACCTAAAAATAATCTGTGGTCGGGACAAGAGAGCAGGCTGTGTTGTAGGCAAGGGCAAAGCCAAATAATACATCATTTCATTTATTAAAGCAGCGCTTCCTTATTCAGTCGCCACAATTACATCCTAACCTGTATCCTGGTTTACATGTGCTTTTGTAACTTTTGCATTTCCTTGGAAAATCTTATTAGATGGCAATTTGGTGGCACTTCTTTTCCGAATTGGCCATATTTTCCTGAGCTTGCCTCTTTGTTTAAGGGCGTCAATGCTTGCTGTACCAGCCCCCCTTCCTGTCCTCCTGAATGACTCTCTGTATACGAGCTGACATCCTGGAACGCACCTCTGAGCTCCCTGCGTTTTCACTTGGACAGTTTAATCAGTGATCTGAATAGACCTCCCTCTGATGTAGACTGCTATCTCTGCGACAACTGGAAACTTCAGCCTTAAATAATACAAGCAGAGACCATAGCGAGAACCATGGAAGAAGTCTGCATACCAACATTCTTCATTTGAAGCTTGCTTTTAGCCTTAAACTGGGCAAGACCTTAACCTGGGGCAGAAAAACAATGTAAACAATGAAAGTACTCAAGCACATACATGCCAGTTATTACCACTGGTTCTGCACATTCCAGCCAGCGCAATGGTCACCGCTATTGAGCTCTGGCATTTAGAATGAAATCCATCCTACCCAGGTCAAAGAGATAGTGTAAGTGGATTGGCAGATGTCTGGTTATTAAAGCGATTTGAAAGTAGAGATGCACACAGGTAGAGAAATACTCCCACATGGATAGAGGCTACTCCATGAGCGGAGGGGAGTGGGTTCCTCATGAGTGAAATTAACACAGCCCCCCCCCCTACTGCCCCCCCCCCCCCCTTGAACATTCATGGAGTATTCTATGAACACCAGCCAGTCATTCAGTGTCTGCATTCCAAAACAAGATCTAGTGATAAAAAAAATAGGGTGGGTGGTGGCGAGATTGAATAAAATATCCAAAGCCAGATCTCCTGCTTGCTCTGAACTCACATCTTTCATTAGTTAAGCAGCTGAGGTATTTCAAGGGAGGATATATTGAGGGAGTGTGCCATTGCCAGTGTCATTCAGAGAAAACCATTATTAAAAACGTCACGTATTGAGAAACTGTGTTTAAACCACACGCTTTCACTTGTTTTCTTACTGCACTCAGATACCGGCGTGTTTCTGCTTTCAGAGCAAAGTGACACTTGGTAGAAAAGAAAAGCTCCTCTTTCTTGTCTCTGCTGGTGTGACTAATAAAACAGAAACATTTACAACAAAATAAGTTAACGGTACGCCAGCGATCCGCTCCCTACTGCTCTATCAGCTCTTTTATTAGTGAAAACCAAACGTCTAATGGGAAAGCGATCACGGTGATTCTTCAGCATCTGCTTGACAAAGACAACATGCGTCGATAAACAAGTGCAATTTAATGAAGAAAGTGTGTGTGAGGAGGGCGGTGGAAGTAACAGACCATTTATATTGCTAAAAGAGGGCTTTGGGAGGGCTGTAAAGCACTGTACTCACTTACTTTTACGGTTATGGAACAGAAGTAAGCAATAAAGATTGACAATAGCCATACACGAGCACCTCTGATTAGAATTCACCCCAGGGTGAAGCTACTTATACACTGCTTAGTGTGCTTGTCCCCATGGAAACCAGCCTCTTTGCTGGGGGCCTCAGCTGGCTAAATAGGCGGCCTTGTCTGGCCTGCGAGGGTAATGTACAAGAGCACAGCTGCCATCCAGTAATGATGTTGTTTTTAATATAGATAACAGTTGATGGATGGGTTTTGTTTTGTTAAGCCATTACTGACAGTTTATAATTAAAAAAAGATATATATCAAAATAAACAGTGAGCGAGTGGAATGAGCAACACCAGTAACTGTGATGTGTGTGCGTGAGCACTCTATTAACCTCTCAGTGACTCACAATGCACTTCAGGATATTACAGCAATCCTATATGCATATAGCCATAGGAAACAAGATGTTATTTCCCACTGCTGGGCAGACAATACTGGTACTAATAAAACTTTGATGTCCTCTGGAGCCAGGAAAAATCTCACAGGACAAAGTTGTAGATGATGTTAAAGATTAATTTTCAGCATTGCTGTTTTTCAAAAAGAATAGCAGTTATTGTTGACAGTTAGCGTCATCGTTTCTATGTGGTTGATCTTGTTGTTGAAAGTCTCCTACATCTTCTGGTATCTCTATATTGTAATATTTGTTTTATATTTACCATGACATCCATGGAAAGGACCACTTTCATACATTGCTATACATTTGTTTATCCATTTAATACATTTAAATCACTTGCAGCAGATTTGGGCTCCACGTCATGTCCAGCACAAAGTCTAGTAAGCCCGCTACAATTGCTAAAATAACGGAAGGTTGCTAACAATTTTGAAAGAGTCTAAAATTCATACTGTTTTCTATGAGGCTATCAAGCTGCAAGAGCTGTGTGAGTGTGACAGATGTGATGGTCTAGTGATCTGAGCCTGCCAATTTAAAACCAATTCTCTGCAAAGATGGATAATCAGCCAGGCTAGTGATCAGTGACTCTTGTGATCAGCCCAGCCGAGGTGCTTCCCCTTCACTGCTTAACAAACTTATATAACCAATGAGTAACTTCTGTATCAGACATCACACACTGATGACTTTAAAACTAACAATGTTCAATACAGCCCCCGTCCCCCTGCAACACTTACCTCTAATGGATATGAGAAATGCGTCAGTAGGGTCCAGAGTGTTGCTACTTCCTAAGATCATACCATTTAGGGATTAGCTGCCCTTCTCAAGTGCAATCATGTGTTTTGGTTGGCGAGCTGGACAGGGCTGAGATCTCCAGTCTCATTTTTCAATCCATAATGGATTACGGCTCTAATCTCTTTAATCTTAAAATGAGGATAAAGAGGAGCACTCACCCAGCCCCTCTCCCCTCTAGACCTGGAGTATCCCCAGAGACAATGAGGGTGAAGAGGAGCGATCACCCAGCTCCTCTCCCCTCTAGACCTGGAGTATTCCCAGAGACAATGAGGGTGAAGAGGAGCGATCACCCAGCCCCACTCCCCTCTAGACCTGGAGTATCCCCAGAGACAATGAGGGTGAAGAGGAGCGATCACCCAGCCCCTCTCCCCTCTAGACCTGGAGTATCCCCAGAGACAATGAGGGTGAAGAGGAGCACTCACCCAGCCCCTCTCCCCTCTAGACCTGGAGTATCCCCAGAGGCATTCAATTCACTGTCCTATTCTCTGCCCTTTTGTGACATTAACCTCTGCCGTATTGATTACCAATAAAGTGTCTCTCACATCACACATGCACTGGCTCCAATGGGTTTATAATACTCCCCTGTTTATAATGATGAAAGGCATACCCTAGTACAATACAGTGTGTGTGTGTATATATATGCAATACTGATCATTTGTAGATGGTACCAAAAACAAGTCTTTTAAACTTTTAATGTTAAAGTGAAACGTAATGTAATATGAGACTCTCCAAGACTAGTCTATGTGTGAAAGTGAAATTGAGAGTTAGATTAAAAAAAAGATCATTTACATCACGGTACTATTCAAGGTATGAATGAATTCAGGTTTCTGTGTGTATTACTACGCCTTCTTTATCAAAAGAATAATACATGAATAGCCTTTATTTCCAGCTCTTTTCCAAGAGAGACCAGAATGGTTGTTCCAACCTTAGAAACGTCCGGCATCCACGCAGCCATGACGACAACATCTATCCACAGACTCATGATAGACTCCAAAATAAATAAGCACTTCACTCTCTCCACGGCTATTACTGTGACGTGCAGACAGTCATTTCATAACCGGAAATTCTCAGTGAAGAACTCCAATAGTGATTTCTGTTGAGGGTAGGGCTTTAAAACACTAACCGCATATAGCAGCTTCACCCGACCACTGCAGCATAAACATCATACAGTTATCAGTGCTTGTGAGCTCAGAGCAAAAACAAGGCTAAGCAGGTTTGGTTACTAAGTACACAGTGGGGTGGTTAGGCCATTAATTACACTCCTTATGTATCATCTTGTTATTATCATAATGTCCATCAGGTAATAGAGGAATCATCAAAGCGAATGGATACATTAACAAGCATGGCTCATAAAAGCACTGTACTGTTCCAGGCAAGAGACACAGTTAACAGAATGAATCACTGTGACGTGCTGTGCGTGCAGGGTCTTGTGCTCTCCTCATTGACGTGCTTCTAGAGTCAGAACTTTAACATATTGTCAAGGTGTTTTAATGCACACATCTCTTTTTTTTTTTGGTTCGCTAAGAAAATTATTTCTCATGGTTGTTTGTTTTAGTTCAGAAAGCACTTGCCATTAAAACTTCAGGATGGGAAAAGGTGCGCAGTAATCTTCTTGCATTTCAACATGTTTTACTGAAGCTTGTGTTATGTATTTACCAGGCTTTACCATGGTGTACCGTGGTTTACCATATTTTTACCATAAAAAGCACCAGACTTTTATTCGTGTGGCTATGGGAATGGAATGTGCATTTTGCGTAATTCACAAAACCCTGGTGCAATAAAAAGGACTACGCCTATGGAAATAGCCTGCAGTTATTTTTTCGGTTTTGTTCTTTATTAAACAATGCAGACAAGTCGGCCTTGATTAAGCCACAAAAGGCACAGCAGCAGCTGTGGACTGGAACTTGTACATTATAGTCCTAGTTTCATTTGGAAATAAGTTTCCAACAGCTTGCGCACTAGGATGGATGTGCTTCTTCCAAACCACGCCTGTGATTCCCTAGGGTCAATACTGTCTGCTGTCCCACTAGATAGCAGCCAGGGGGACAAGCCCTGAACCCGAAGAACAGCAGTGCTTAGCCAGACCAGCAGCTAACTCTATTCACTGCATGTATTTATTTCCTCAGTGTAACTGCAGTGCAGTTGAATACCAATATAGCTCCGTGGTTAAAGATCTGGACTGCAGCATACAAAGTGGCTTGGAAATTCACCAGGCACCCAATCAGCTGCAGTTATGATGGAGATCTTTCTTTAAAAAGAGGGGCAGTCTCATTAGTGCACACAAGACGCTGTCCGAGTGAACCGGCTGTACAGCTGCAAGCGACATCTCCTGTCCTTCTTTGTTCTTTTTCTATTCTGTTCAAATTGCTGCTCACCACCACTTTATAATCCCACATTAAGATCTGACAAAACATTAGGAATAAAATAAGGTTTTTCTCACTGTATCTTTTCCTGTGCAGTGGTCCGCAAAAGGTAGGTGTATACAGTACATGCCCAAGCACGCATACAAATACACATAAGTAGGTTGACCACATGTCTCTAGGTTCAAGTTTGGTACAGTTTTTTTTTTTTTAAGTCACATCCCAATGCATCTCTTAAAGAAAGGAGAAAGGTAACTGAACGTATTGGGATGAGAGTTGTCCAGTTGTCACCTGAACTGTCCAGGTGAATCTGGAGCCATATGGTCACCCAAAACGTAAAGTATAGACACTTGTCTCCTCTAATGATACTGTCCAGTGCTGATCATGACCAGAGAAGTGCAGTGATCAAGTCATAGAGAAACACCGGCTGCTAGTTCAGCCCCTGCCTCAGTGTATCTACACTGCTCAGTGCCAGCTGCCCCTGTCAGCCCCCACACATCACTCCTGCACTGGAGTGGGAGACCCTCTGACCTCCGACCTCAGCATGCATTCTGCAGACACTCAGTGATGATGGGGATCCCCCCTAGCAAAGTAGAGCTTGGCAGCTATTGATATTCTACTCAGTTTGTGACGGAGCAGAACAGCTTTCTTAAAATGATATATTCAGGGACTCACTTACCCAAGACCCCTCTGAGTCACACCTCCGAAGTGAGACACCATACAGAACAGTAAGAAATGGGAATGTAAGGAACTCAAATATAGATCTAATTCTGATAGATCAAATGTATGAGCAATACCTCATGTATTCAGAAAAAGAGCTTCTTCCACCTTGTTTGATATGAATTATCTCTCACTGCATTGTGTGAAATGAACGACTAAAGAAAGTATCCCACAGTACAGGGTCGCAGGTTTGGTTTCACAAACCCAGCACTCACACACACTCGGATATTACTGTGGTGCACAGTATGCCTCTTTGGAAATCCAATTCATTAGGCTGGAACCAGTAAATGACAGGGGAATGCGAAGTTATTTAGCAAAACCGTGTTTGCATGATCATTTCAATATAATGTGTGTGTCGCGTTTTTCTTGTTCACTTGTCATTGATCTCAAATTTGCATTTCATAAAACCTGAATAAAAAAAAAAAGAATGACCCATTCCAGGGCTGCACCTTTATAATGAGGGATGATGTCACCAGGTAGGTAGCAAGCCTTTCTAACACTGGGACCTGGCAAAGCAACTCCTGCACAGCCCCTGCACATCCCTGCACATCCCTGCACAGCCCTTAATAGCCCCTGCACATCCCTGCACAGCCCTGCACAGCTCCTGCACAGCCCCTGCACAGCCCTGCACAGCCCCAGCACAGCCTGCACAGCTGGGACTGGTGTAAAGCAGGTGTCAGGCAGCTGCAAAACGCTCTCATCTCTCAGCAACAGCATCTCCTCTAGCAGTGACGTCAGGAAAGGAAAGGCTTAACGGGGGCTCCTGGAGGTGACACGGTGGGTTCATGCATTAGCCTGGTTTGCATTCCAGTGTTCATCCCAGTGCATTGGTGCTGGTGAACAATGGCTCTAGCTACAGCTAGTCATGTTGCGTGGGTGGGAAAATTCCACATTTACATGGAATTTTCTCCTTTAAAAAACAGAAGTTAATTAAAAAACTTGAAGAAACAGTTTGACAATACATCCCATGTGTTAGTTGTATGTGTTAGACCTAGTCATAAATATCTCTATTTTCTAAACATTCAGTAAGGACAGACAGTATTTTATACATGAGAACAAACTCTGGGCAGAAGGATTACACAAATACCAAACCTTTAACTGATGATCATAAATCCTTTAAATAACTATTGTTCAACCGGGCCCACACTGACACAGATACAAAGAGGAAAAATAATATATGTATATATAAACCAGCAAGACAATTCTATAAAGGCATAAATCACAGCATTGGCTGCCTGGCATTCCACATTCCCCTAGACAGTGACCCACTGCTGAACTCCGATGACGGATCGATCTTCATTGACCTCCACAGGAATCAACATGTGCTTTATTGCTAAGATTGAGAAGTACACCTACACTGACTCTGACCCATACAGTTAAAAACAATGGGTGGAACTGACCTCCAGGAGGAATGTAAAAAAGAACGAAGGTGGACCAGGCAGAGATAACCCCGCATGCCTGTTCAGCTTGATAGGTTTTCTAACTTTAATTAGTTCAAACATGGTATATCAATCCCAATGAGACCAAAATGTCTATTTAATTTATTAAAGCATGCAAACAAATAGAATGACATTATTATTATTATTATTTACCTTTTGATATATATATATGCTTTTTATAGTATTATCGTTTTTGCATTACATATCATAAGATTTCATGGGATCTAGACTAGCTGTCTCTGTATGCTACTGATCAGACCCTGGGAGAGTTCTCTAGCCTCAGCAAACACGTGACTCACAGTGAAAGTTCCTGGATTTTAACATCCTGCTATTTCGTGGCAGTAGGAAGCCGTGACCTGGGTTCAGCCGGCACGGGTCATCCTGGCTGACAAGGAGGCCGGAAGGGCAGGCTCTGGTCTGAATGTCTCCATGCTCGTCAGCCAGGGACACTGTTCACCTCAAGACACCAGGCAGGCACGGGACTGTGTGTCCTTCGGTGACACCTGTGCAGATTGCAACCTGATCTTCTCAGAGACGGGGCCGACGCGCTGTGATGTTTTAAGTTTGTATATTTGTCAATGCAAAAGAAAAACCACACAATTCAGTCTGTGCTTGTGAGATAGAGAGAAACATAGGATTGAACAGCAAGGGCTGTTCTCATCAGGCCTGAGGTGCGAGGTGAAGCTTTCGTGGGCCCTGCCAGTGCGGAGGCAAGCCAGTGCCATAATCGGCAGTGCTATTATCACCAGTGCCCGTGTCCCTCGCTTAACATCAGCATTAAATTCACCAAAAGCACAACGATTAAAACACAACAGACCAAGAAATCCAAAAAGTTCCTATTGAGGCTTTTCCACAAGCTGTTACTTATTTAAAGTAAGACTGTGTTTGGAAGAGATTCCTGCAACACTGCTCCGTTAATTATAATTAACAACAGTAGCTGCTGCATTGAGCCGGATTCCAGAGGTGGCGTTGATGAGCAGAGCTTAAGTAGGGGCTTGTCTTTAGAATCTTGTTTAAGATATTTATCACCAGATCACAGAGAGAGAGTGTACAGACAGAGAGAGAGACGCCTGAGTTTAAAACACTCTCTCAGTCCCAAACGTGTCAGGAACACTGCGTTGAACATCACTATTATAAAACACAAGGAGGTGGAATGCGATCGAGGCTGGTAGATAATGCTGTACAGTATGGGCAGACTGACAGCTGAATGTCATGTACTGTGTGGAGCACCTGCCTTGATGAGCTGATAGGAACAAAGTTATAAATCATAAACACTGCATGCTGCTACGATTCATTTTCTTCCACACATGAAGAGCACTACTAGAATGCCATGAAGAAATATATATTTTTCAACTGCAATTAATATTTTTTTTATGATCACCCGGTTGCATTCTTTCATCAGGAAATCAAGTTCTTACACCCGTTACACATTATGTTCTATCAATCAATCAATCAATCTTTATTTTATATAGCACCTTTCATAGTGGACCTCCATCACAAAGCGCTTTACAAGATGCAGTAACAACAAAGAAAATCCATAATACTTTAAATACAGTGTTTTATTTGCTGCATTTCTTTATGGGTGCTGTTTTAATTTGGACAATGCTATCCTATCACTGGAATCCCAAACAGTATGGACCAGTCAATGAAAAATAAATAAATAAATAAATAGCAAAACAGCCATAAGCATACAACCACAACACATGCCTTTTCATGCACAAGTGACAGTTTTCAAAGCTTGGTGTTATTTTGACAGAGAATTGACAAGTTGATTTACCTTGTTTGAATCCCTATTGACACCCAGGTGATACAATGTAACAGACACTTTGAGATTGCCCCCCTCCCTCTATATGCAGGGACAGTGCAGACTGGACCACCAGCTTGAACTGCTGCATTCTGCCTTGTGTCTATTTTTCTGAAGGGGTAACACTGCATTTGCACTTCTGCCAAAGGTATATTCCAAAGCCATTAGTTTTAATAAACAGCATTTATGAACAATATAAAAGGAGACAATGCCAATGAAAAGGACAAATAAAACTAAACTAAATGTATACGGTCAACGACCTGTACGTACAGAAGACTCATTGACATTTTATTGCTGTTTTTTTGGACGTGTGCAGACCACAGTGTCAAAATGAGATGTACTTTAAGGGGATTAAAAGAGGCTGAGCAGTGTAACCGGATGTGACAGAGTTATTTGACCCCTCCTGGGATTCCTCTCCATGCAGATGGGTCTGTTGGCTCAGGACCGGACACCTCCTGCACAGGCAGAGCGTTATCACAGCAAACACTGACTGCTATACAGGTCACTGCCTACAGCTGTCAGTCACCCGATCCACAACAACTGCTGGGGCCCTTTAGGAACAGTAAGATAGATTTATGCTGCACTATCCTTAAAACTACCTTTGTGATTGCATGGCAGTTCAGAACAGACAGCAGCACTTGGCTTTCTTGCACAGTTCTGTTTTTTTCTTGTTGGTAATAACGGCTTTATCTTGCCTTAGTTCCATGCAGATTTAACCTGGGTCCGATTGCTGGCACTTGATCATTTTAGTAACATATCTCAGTAAAGTAACAACATGAACGAGTAACTGTAGTACAAGCAGATGTCCTCAGCTCTGTCTGTTGGGATTTTACGACACAAACCCTGTCCATTTCATCAGAGAGCAGCTTCCCTCCAAAGGTTACTGATGTACCCAATTCACCCGGCCACCAACCTTCCATATGAACAAACACATTTTTATTCATTTATTTGGAACGGTAAGCAAAGGAATAACCAGACAAACTGAAGCTCCCTCAAGGAGTTTGATCATGAAACGAGATACCAGGAGCGTTCAGTCTTGTTGAAGACAAGTCACATAGCCTGGGTTGCTGAATTTGAACAGGAACTGATGTGAATGTGTACAGTGTAGAATATTTGTCACACACTGAAAACCCCTCTGCCTGGTACAGTGTATTCATTTTCAGTCCACTTCAAGGTTCTGAAAACAACAGTTGTCTCCAGAAAGCATGGATTGGATGAGGTCATCCCATAATGCATCATGATCCATTACTCTGCCCGTCTTGTCCTATTTCACGACAATATTTATAAATAATGTACAAGACACACAGCGAGCTCCCAGTGCTCAGGAGAACAACTTCAATTACACTCTCCGTTATGATTAGAGTCATCGTTGAAATGCACTCCGTCACAGTCGCCACTTTCACATGCAAGAAAGGTTTCTGTTTGTATTTCAAAAGAACACATTCCCGTCATGTCATAACCTAGCAATTCAATTTCTTTTGGCCCCGTTTTTGGCATGCATTGTGAATATTCGACCGCATGCGGAATACAATAGGAGTCTTGTCATGTGCACTTGCACTTAAATGCTCAAATTTGAACAGCTTTCAGAACAGAATGTCTCCTGGCCTAATTTAAAAACATGTGCCGAATTCTCTTTACTCCACGTCTATGTATGTTAGGCAAAGTCCAAATTAAGGCATTTCAAACTCTGCCTATAGCACACACTATTACAGAGGCAAGTGCCATGACTCTGGTGAATTAAGACCCCTTGTTCCACTGACACAAGCAGACTGTCTGGGCTCCTTTTTGCATGGCCGTACCAGGACCAGGCATTGAAACACCTCATGGAACAAGATAACCGAATCTGGCCCTAGATGGGTTTTATTTCTCCAGCTTGGCTCACTTGTGCAGTGGAAACAAGGCACAAGACACAAATACATAAACCGTGGACAGTAGGCTAGCAGTGCAGTAGCCCAACCTCTCAACAGAAGAGTGGGAATTCCGTTCCCATGGGGGTTGATGTTAGATTAGGGATTCCCCCATCTGTCCTGCACACTTAAGCAGCTTTAGATGTGTGTGTGGTTTGTTTTCTGCCATCTAGTCTTCTGTTGCAATCCAATCTTTATATGCGTGTGCACATGTGTGTTTGTCGATCTCCCTCACTGATGAAGGCCATCACCTATTTTATGGTGTATGTATAATAAACTGTATACAATGGATCACACCAGCATCGCAGTGTAATCCATTTCCATCAGTGGTTTTAAACACAATGGCACCCCCTCATTGCACAACAGTCATGCCTGATAAGACAGCCTCGATCTGGGTTTAAAACCCAGGTGTTGCACCACATGCCCTGACGCTTCAGAGCCAGCATGCTTTAGGACAGATAGTGGTTCATTCTTGCAACACAATATCATTCAATCTGATTTGATAAGCTGCATTGGTAAAACCCATTCCGCTCCACCAGCATGTTTAAAATAAATAATTCACACAAATACATCAGATATCATTTTTAAGGAATGCAGTGCTCGTTTATTTTTGTCTTCTCGAAAAAAACATAAATATGTACAAAAAAAAAATGAGTTAAAAAAGGTACAGGTGCAGTTCAAGTTCAGGACTCTTGTTTCTTTCTTTTCTTCACCTTTGTGTTGTTGCAATAGGAGGGGGGTTTGCATGGGGAAAGGACACACACAAACAGCAAGCAGTCTTTGTGTTGCAGGTACAGGCAGTACTCATACAGCACACAACACATTGTGCTTCCTGGGTGCCGGTTACACAAATACAGCAAAACTGCAAACACAGAAGAGGAGAGACGCAGTTGTTGTGAAGCATCAGCTGGGCGAAGTGGTTGTGCAGCAACTGGCAGCACGTTATACCATTCAGTACCCCTGGCACTGGCCATGCCTGGAAGAGCTTTAGCAGCAGAAATAAATTCCATTCCAACAGACCCCATGTCTCTCGAACAATACAATCATTTAACATAAGAATTTGGTTACTTAATATCAACTGTACAAAGGGGTTACTTTTATTGTTCAGTGGAATACTGCCAGATACAATTGTTGCAAACTGATTGCAATAAACAAAGCCGCATTCGTCTTTGTGATAATCCAATCTAAACACATCTGCAATCTCCAGCAGCAGAACCCTCCTACCAGTATTCCTTCATAGATCAATATTATCTTATTTTGTATGTGATCTTATTCACAATACACAGAATCTTCCTTCTTTTATGATTAGATATGTTGTTTTTTTTCACCCAGGGTTAAACAGATTTGTTTGGAAACTCTGGGAGTAGGGTTGGCATTGATCAGTGGCAGTTTTATTCTAAGTTTTCCTGTATATTGTTTTGTTGAAGAAGTTGTTCCACACAATGAGACACTCAAACACATCGAAATGAATGACATCAGATTTACTTCATACTACATTGAATTTTGAACCAACGAATTCAAGTATTGCACAAGAAAAAAAAAAAAAGGATAGGATCAACAAAAACAGAGTAAATAAAAACAGCTGGCATAGGACAGTAGATAGTTAAACCTGATCATGTCTGTACTATTAAGATAAACATGCCAGCTGTTTATTCACCAATAGGTCTAAATATTCGTTGTGCAAAAGACATTTAAAATATGCACCGTCACATTTTCACAGCCTTTATCTGATTTGCATTATAAAATCAATGGTATTTACAACTGAAAATAAATAAATAAATACATAATAATAATAATAATAATAATAAATAATAATAATAATAATAATAATAATAATAATAATCATCTCGAGATTTCTTAAATCAACGGATTGGATTTCATCACAATCCCGCTCCACTGACAGCGTGCAGTGCAGCATCAGTAAGTTTGCAGGTAGTGCAGGATTGGAAGATCTTACAACTACACCACTTTGGTTTTGTGTCTGTTTAAACTGCGTCCTGATAAAGTGCTGATGAAAACCAGACAGTGCATATTCTATACAGTGCATTTACCCTGTAGAGTCAATTCACCCCATCCTAATAAAACAATATACACACAAGGGTATTCACATTGTTCTGGATTAAACAAACACAGCTAGTAATCACAGAGGAGCCCAACACATCTTCAGCAGCAGACCCAGGCTGCCTTTTAAGCAAAACAGAGCATGCAGAAACTACAGACTTTTTTTAAAAAACCAGAAGCAGGATGTACCGTATTCATTTTACATTTGTCCCAAGCCAGAAAAAGACCAAACAAAATTACAATAAATCAGTCGTCTATCGTCTCTCCAAAAAAACAAATGTGCATTTGCATCAGCTGCTGTTAACTGGGTTAGACTGGTATGGGTGTGGGGGGGTGTGGGTGTGGGTGTGTGGGGGGTGTGGGTGTGGGTGTGGGGGGGTTGCATTACACTGAGAATCTGCAAAACAAATAGCCACTCATTGTGACCCATTAAAAAGCCACTGTTCCATGCAAAGGATAGTCATGCAATGGACAGGACAGCATCCTTTAATGGATTAAATACTTCAGATTTGTCACAAATGCACACTATACTGTATACACACACAAACAATCTATGCTTAAAATCGCTTCTGTTTCTAAACAGAACAAAAAATAATTTCTGCCCAACACCTTTGAGTCCTTACTGATACCTGCAACAACTTTTACTCATCTTGAAAACTTCATCCCCTTTATCTTCCCAGCTAATGGGTCTGACCCATTGAATCTGTGTTTCACACCCAGTTTACAGTGAGATCTCCACAGAGCCTCTCCTCTCCGGTTCAATGTTTAACACTAGCGGCTTGATCACTCCCTCATACACACACAGACTGCCTGACATACGACACCTTCACAAAACCCCCTCAGCACTTACATTTACCACCTGTTTATCACAACGAAACAGACAACTCAAAGCTTCAACCACTTTGCCAAAAACGTAGCCAGATAAATAGAACACAGTGGAATGCAACCCCATTAGAAAGTTAGTAGCTTTATTTTAAAAGTACCACAGAAAGCCCTGTAGAGTTCCATGATAAACCACACACACACACACACACACACACACACACACACACACACACACACACACACACACACACACACACACAGAGAACAGTGTAACATGACCAATTGAGATACCTGGGGATCAGGCCAGGAGGAACGAGGCTTGTTAAACTGAATTTAATATTAAGCCCTTATTTCACAGCGATTATGAAAATGTCCTTTTTTTTCCTTTGTATTTTCAAACTTTATTTTCATAACAAACTTTAAATAAATGTCAATACACATGTCAATCATAGTATTAGCCTTTCACCCCTCCCTAAGCAAACCATTTTCTTTACTCTCTTACCTTAAAGACATCAGGCTTTACAAGCAGCATTAAGCTTACACTTTGGCACAGAGCCCTGTTTGAACAGAAGGGCAGCTTCTCAATATTTAAGCTTTTCAGTTACAGTTTAACCTGACCTTTCTTCCACGCCAGTTGCCCTAGTGTTACAGCTTCATTCATGGTTTACTTTCTTTTTTCAGCTCTCAGTTTGTCCTTAAAATATGCCTAAAAGCACAACAAGAATGGTTCTCATAAAACAAAAAACAACAGAAAAAGCGAACTGCACTGCAGCTTGGAATCTCGCGAGTGTCTCTGGTTATGAAATATTGAAAGCACAGTCAGGCACTAAACAAGTCTCTGTCTCCGGCAGCAGCAGGGCTACACGTTGGACACCTTCTGTGTCTCCCACGCTTGGCGGATGCCATAGAGCCACTTGATGACGCGGGCGTTCCTCTCGATGATGGAGATGCCGTAGGGCTCGCGCTCGCTGGCTCTCTCCTCGGTCTGGCAGCTCTGCTCCGAGCTGGGCGTGCTGACGCTGGGGAGCTTGATGGAGACGATGTCGGAGCTGGCCCGGGCGAAGCGCTCCACGCCGATGCTCTCAATCTCCATGGGGTCCAGGCCGCAGTAGTTGAAGAAGCGCTCCAAGTCGGCGGTGGCCCGCGAGTAGCGGTCACTCAGGTCTGATTTGGAGCGATGCAAGGAGGGGTGTCCCCTTTTGGAACTCCTGGAACTGGTGGAGGAAATCCTGGTGTAGGCTGGGGAGGAGGGTGGGATAAGGTTGCAGACGCGAGGAGCGGTTTGTCGAACAAACTGCTGCTGCTGCTGCTGTTGCTGCCGCTGCTGCTTAGGATGCTGCTGCACCGCGTTGGGCCGCACGTCGACCCTCCGCACAGTCACTGAATTCGGAGACACCTTGGACAGGTTGCTGTAGCCGCCGGAGAGCTTGGCTTGTCCGTCTGGCTGTTTCTCCCACGTAGCATTCACCCTCGGCGAGGAGCCCCCCGTCTCTGTTTTGGGGGACGGCGATGAGGACAGGGGGCTGTCGCAGATGTTGATGAGGTTGTTAAGGATGTCGATGTTCAGGGCCCCCCTCCGGCCGCAGCCCTCGCCTCTCCGGAGGCCCAGGGGGATCTTGCGGGTGGGGGTGTTGATGGTGCGCAGGACCCCGGGGGACATCAGAGCCTTCTTGATCAGGGGCGGCTTCACCGGCTCCTGCTTGGTGCTGGCGACCTGCTGGCTCTTCACGTACTTGGCCTTGTCAGCCTCCAGTCTCTCCACGGCGCTCAGCTTTTTGGAGTTGGGCTCCAGCTGCCTGCGGAAGTACTCGGGCCCCTTGTTGAGGATCCGGAAAGGCATGGCGGAGGTGAAGGTTGCTCCGCACGACACTTGTTTAACCATTCTGTCTGCGTACAAAGTTTCAACGGGCATACTGAGGAAAACGACAAGTTTTATTTGTTTGTCTTCCCTTATTTTCTTATTCTGTGCAGCTTTTGCCTTATTCACAAAACACCCACTGGACTGTGGCAGGGGTCACATTCCATATCCGCTCGTCTCAATAGGCAAGGCACCAAAGGTTAACACAGCAGACCCTGAACAACAGAGAACCTGCTTTAAAAAAGAATTCCCAAAAACCGGCTTAGTGGGACGCACTGCCTTCCCTTTCGCTGGAGTGCTCTGGAAAACATGCAGTGTTCACAGAGCTCTTGTCTTGCAAGTTACTCCTGGGTTCTGAAAGATATCAAGATAAAAAAAAAAAATCCTGTTAAGTTTTAACACTTGCTTTTCACACCCACAGCACAACATCAACAACAAAAGCACAGCACAATACTATCCTTTAGAGAAGGCAGGAGTGTTTAATATTTGATACAGGCCACTCCCACCTCTCCAGTCCTTCCAGATGCTTCAGATCACCAGCCAATCCCAGAAGAACAAAGGGCTTCCAAAAGTGGGAGGCAACCCACTCATTGGCCACAGAAAAAAAGCGCTCTGGCCAATAAACTGCCACTGCTACTCCTCCCATTGACTAAACACTCCCACGGAATTTACATTCAAATGAATTCCTGTTAGAGAAGGGGGAGGGAGAAATGAAGGCTGTAGGTAGACTTTCATCTTCAATCATATAATAAAATGGACTGCAATCTGCACAACCCTTGTACACAGTCTGGTAGCCAGTTAATACAATAATCTGCCAGATAAACTAGGGCAGTCCCACACGCGTGGCGACCCAATCCTGCAAACGCTTCAGAACAAGCAGACGGACTCTAATCCTCCATACTGCAAATGATACTGTACCCTCAGCTCAAATGATACTGTACCCTCAGATAGAAAGCATTGCCTACAAATCAGCAGGGAGTGTATTAAAACAGCAATGTTATTCTGCAAACAGACACCAACAACTCATTTTAACCCTCAGTATAATGCAATCCATGTTGCATTTACAAGCAGTGATTGCATCAGCCCAGCTATTTTGTTTTGCTTGTTCATTTTGGTTTTTTTAATGTCGTTCCTCTTAAGAGATTTCCCCACTAGGACCGGTTCTTTCCAGTCCTGTGTTGTTCAGTTTTAATTATTTTTTTCAGTTAAAGATTAAGGAAATACTTTTAATACGTTAAGACAAAGTGGCAAAACTCATAAAACCTGCAGGACAAAAAACCATGAACTTCTCTGCATGCAAACATGAAGGGGGAAGAAGTTCATGCAATCAAACACAATGAATTTGCAGGGATATGGAATTGATTTTGATTGAATCATCATCATCTACAGTTCTCCAATTCTTGCATTCTTATCACAAAGTTAATTCCTTTTGTTTGGTCTTCACAAAGCTTTAATGACCAGCTCCCTTTTAAGCAGAGATCAAATGGCCAAAAAATCGTGGATTACACAAAACATGTTTATTTCCAGCTTACTTCCTAAAATATCACATTTCAGCATGCAGACAGTTCCTTTTCTTTTCTAACACCTGTACTGTACAGAAGCTGCAAAAAATTCAAAAGATCAGTCTAGAACAGTTGTAAGGCGATAGCCTCTGTGGAGACATAACAAAAATAAATAAATAAATAAATAGATTTGCTGCCTGCATCCCTAAAATAGCAACAATTTCTTTATTTGACTTCCTCATATACAAGAACACACCACACACATATAAATGTTTAATGCTGGCCTAGGTCATGCGCACAGCACCGTTCGATTAGCTTACTGCTTTGCACATTGGTACAGCACCAGCCGGGCAGACGCCTTGGTCTTACACACAGACCGACATTTCTACCACTGCAAAAACATTCAGTGAACAAGACTGCCTGTGTACCGCTCTCCCTGAGGCAAGGCTAAGCTATTAGAACGGGACCCCCTACTCGAAAGCAAAAAAAAAAAAAAAAGAAATCAATGCAATCGTTCTTCTTACTTTAAAGGCAAAGAACACCTCTCTCTCGTAGCCACCGAGTGTGTGTGTGTGTGTATATATATATATATATATATATATATATATATATATATATATATATATATATATAATGCTCTGAAAAGGCTGAGTTTCTCAAGTTACTTAAGTTCCCATTATCAGCTCTTTGACATCACCCTAGCAATCCCTTTGTATTTCAAATCATAACCTAAACAGTGAATAGAAACATAATCCCAATATGAAGCCAAAAAGCAAGACCTGGCTCCAGGCTACCTCAACAATATTGTACAAACTTGCTCAATTGTTTAACAAAAGGTATTCAGCTATAGCTTAAAATCAAGCAGCTATCAAAAGGACATTGTATTGCCCACGACTGGAGACGATTGCACAAAGTAGCAGATAAAAAGAAATCTGCTTTTCAGTTTGAAGTCCCTCCTCTCCCAGCGCACACACAATTTAAACATGACGTACAACAGACAGAAAAGGTCCGAGAGTCGACTTTTGATTTTAGCTTCTGACTCAATCATACCAAACAGGCATTAAATGACTTAAGGGGAGGGAACCGCTCCACAACCTCCAACCACCTCAAAAATCACCAGACCGAGGGCTACAATGAACCAGGAAAGCAGCTGGCAGTCCCCTAGCTGCCCAGCAGAGGTCACTAGATCCTTCAACTGATGGCCAGGCAGGTGCTTTTAATACTGGGGCTGGCTTGCGATGCAAATCCAGCATTGGAGGATCATTCCAACAGGTTTACTAGGTGTAATTAAATGATGAAGTAGAGCTACGTTTGGACCTGGTTAGAGGTTTAACTGGTTCATCATGGACATGGTTAGAGACCTGGACAAGCAGGGCGAAGGGTGCTTAACCCAGCTCCACTGTATCAGGTAATAAAGTCAGGGGAGTTTACCTGCATAACCAGTGAACCAACTGCAGCTGGGAACCTTCAGGAAATCACTAGCAAAGCCTCAGATTTAACCTGGCGTAGAAATGTATAAACCACACTTGCAGCAGTTCATGTTACAGGTCCAGTCCGATGGACAAGCTCACCATGGCCAGATCCAGCTTGTGAACCTGGTCAGCTCTATCAAGGTTTATTAAAGGTCATTTATCACCCTGTTGGTAACTGCCTTAAAAGAAAGTATTGCTGCCTTGCATACCTGACAGGATCTGCTTTCCTTGAGCAGTGTCTGCTTTGTAAATTAGGATGCATACAAGGTTACTGTCAAAATTCTCAGCCCCACACCGATGTGAACATGTCAAGAATCAGGGAAACTGCACCATATTATAGCAGCTCTGCCCAAGGCTTTCCATAAGTGACATTTACAAACTTTCGAATTGACTTGAAATATTAACCAGGTGCTTTAGTTTCCTAAAGCAATAAAAGAAAAGCAGTTAGAAACTGCCCAGCTTCAAGGTCAGGACACCTGGCAAAAAACTTAGCAGCAAGAGACTGGCGGAGCGCTCTGATGCACGTTGCAGAGTGCACGGCTTATCTACACAGAGACTCTGCTGGCCTGTTAAAAGAAAAAAGCACCAAAGTCCAAAGTATCCAAACTGTGGAGATAAGAGAAGTGTTATTGCTAAAGCGTGTGCAGTACTTTTTCACATTCTGATTTCAGTACAAAGTCTCATGGCATTTTCAGCTTGATCTAGTCTGGTCTCTTGGAAAGTTAGGTGCTTAAAAACATCTAGGCTACTTAATTCAAAAGGACGAGCAGAAAAAGTGTTTAATAAAATGTACCACAGCCCAGAAGCAGTTTCCAAAAAGCTGCCACTGTAACCAATAACTGTTTGCAGCTTACTGTAGTCCAATAACTTAAGAGACAACTGAAAATACAGACACACACATATCACACACACACACTCTTACTAACAAATTAAAAGTTAAATATAATTGAAAAATTACATGTTTTACAGAATAATTCTGATTTTTTTGTTTGTTTTGTTTTTTAAATAATTGCATTCTAACGTACATATCGATTCTCACCCAGCCACAACTGGCAGAAACAGACCCAGGACACAGCGATTGCGAGTATTCTGCTACTTTCACTGATTAAATGTATTTCTTTGCCGGTCGTCCCAGAATTGATTCTGTACCAAGCCCCTTCTAATCAGCTCTTAAGTTCGGTTTGATCATGCATGTCCACACATGTTTTAAAAGGAACCTCCATGACTGTTTTGCTTAGTGGAAGCGCAGTATAAACAAGAGAGAGAAAGAACACAGGGAAGCTACCGTACTAAACGCTGCATGGCTGTTTGTCAAAGCTTTTTACTGCAGAGTCCTGTACATTCCTCATTACTCACAAAAGCAGAGAAACACCTGTTAGTTACAAAACTAGAAACCCACACAGCAGGGATTGTATGCAAGGCAGTTTAAATAGTTACGTTTGCTCTCACTTTGTAACTAATTGTTTTACCTTTTGTAGTAATTTACACTTTAAAAACAATCAGTCTTAAATTCAACACTGAAATGTTACTTACAGTTTTAGGAAGTCCAGCACAGTACAGTGTAAACTCCAGAACCCAATGCTAGTGTTTTTCCTGCTAGCAGACTCTGACTGACTGTCTGCAGGGTGTTCAAGAGGATCATTAGTGTGAAATGATCCTCCGCCCAAAATGATTCAGGAAGAAGCACTCAGCCAGGAAATTCATTCCGAGTCACATGGCGGCATACCAAGGGGTACCTGTAAATAACGTGAGACTGTGACACCCCACCCCCCACCACCGGCTTAAGCTTCTGGAATTCCACAATTTCAGCATAACCTTATTAAATGCCCCCCAGATAAAGTTTTTTGTAATTTTTTTTTTTATCAGCTGTGCAATAAGCACTGTGGTATGCTCTTCATCTCCAGCTTTCAAAAATGGACACATTGACTTGGAGCCTGCTGCAAAAATTATTATACTAAATGTTTATCTTTTTTTGTTTTGTTTTTAAAGCCCTGGATGTCATTTTGTTAACTGGTTACCGGACCATTTCTAACTCTCTCATGCCCCCCCCAAAGGATTTCCTCGTTTTCACTGCACATGGTGTGCATTACCAGTACATTAAAGGGTTTGGTATCCATCATATTGTAACACTCCCAATGAAGAAAATAAAACTTCAGAACTAACTGGAAACCAGTCCCCGATCTCTGCAATAGATTTCTATACAGTACGTGCTGCATGGTGAACAGCCGAGGCTTGTTCATTCATTCAGCATCGCCCACAGCAAGCCAGCGACCAGAGGACCGTTTGGATAACAAAGTCGTTCGCAAAAATCAAAAAGTGGGATTCATTTTTGCTCGTCGCTTGCCACTTTCTATTGCATCTACAAGACTGGCACCAGAGAGCATACCAGCTCAGGTCCCTGCCTCGCCTACTGGAGCACAAACACGTCTCTGGTATCAGCCTGAAAGCACTTGCGTTTGTTACAAATCAAGACGGGGATACAGTATCTTCTCTTCAAAATATGCAATTAACTCCACCCTTTATTATTGCAAGGCTGTGGGATAAATCCACCCTTTGATCCAGCTTACACATATTCTATTAAACACATGCCTTCACAAGAACACACACACACACACACCTTATTACAAAAAGTACTGGAATCTCAATGCCAGATACACCCACAATGTGGACTATTGCATATTTGGGGGAGTGGGGGTTACTTAAGGTAGAGCTAGTTTTTTGATAAATAAATCTCGTTTTGATCTCAATTGTATTTAGCCAACATGATTTTGGAAGCAGTTTAAAACTTTGGTACTGCAATAATAATAATAATTATAATAATCTCTTTAAGGCTCGATTAGTTTGTATTTTTCCACACAAATATCAGGTTTAAAGAAGTGACATCTCTTACAACATGCATTTGCCTAAATACGGATTTGTTAAACACAGATCAAAAGGGCTGTCCCCTAGGCAGACAGTTTGTTATTTACATACAGCAAGCACCTGCAGAGTTTCAGTACGCCTTTAAAACAAATACATGCCTCCGCTCCCGATTATCTGAACAGGACGCAGCCGTGTTAGGGTAGCAGTGCGAAAGCAGATGCAGGCTGCGGAATAATAAAACCTGCACAACAACGCAGACCCTGAAAAGAAGGCTGCTTTATTATTTCAGGGCTTGTTTTGTGGTTTCACTTTTTCTTCTTTGCCCTCATTTGTATTGAAGCAAACAGAATAGACCTCTTTTTATGAAACAGGAAATAACCCTGAACACAAAATTCTGGTTACACTGGTAATCCACTGAAAAATGCCTGCAGCTCATGCAAAAACACAAACCAACCTGGCTCTGTCAGTGGCTGATCGCTTTTTACCAAATGGAACAAGGGCTGCTGCTAATTACCAAGCCGGACAGCTTAGATACAACACAGGAGTGCAATAAGAGAGGGATTCTCTCACTAAACGAGTCAGGGCGATCACCCCTGCTGCAGTGGCAGTGTATTAATTCAATACATGCAAAGCTGATTAGTAGCTCCTCCAACCGTTTCCAGTTCGAGCTCTGAATCAATCCATGTGTGCGGGGAAAGCGGAAAGCTAAAGAGACTGACAAGACAAATCAAACTTTAATCCGAAGCCTGCCTGTGGCTTTCAGGGAGGAATGTTCATTAGGAGGTAGAAGGCCCTTTGGCAATCAACTGCCATATGGTGTGTAAGCTTGGGCAGAACTACCGCCTAGGCATCACAGAAGAACCGCCACACACACACACGTTGCGTTCACAGCATCTCCATTACCTAAAAGTGCCCTGTGATATCCTTTTTCCCCCCGAACACAATCAGGGCTGTTTTCAAACCCTTTCTTTACATGTTCCAAGTCACTAATTAGAAGTCATGCAACCCAAGCCTGTTATAAATGATTCACAGCAGCTGTGAATAACCAGGAGAGCTTCTCAGGTTAGCAGCCACGTATCTAGGGCTGTAATGATTCACTGTGCGTCGGTGAATCGTAATACTTTCTTTCCATGATATATTGTATTATAATAGGAGTATGCATAGTTTGCATCGCGATACAAGACCAAAAGCCCAACAGAGCTCCATCACCAAATGATTCTTGAATGAATAATTGTGTTTTATAGTTGCTATGGATACATACTCCCATCTTATTAATTTTTTTGTCTTAACAAAATGTTCATCATTAAATGACTGTGCATCACAGAAGTAGCCAATCACATGCATTGTAATACAGCGTGCATTGCGTCCTGCACATCGCAATACGAATCATGAGATCCGTGTACCGTTACACCCCGACTAGTATCCCCAGAATCCTTCACAATCCAGAGACAAGAGAGGGGGGTTGTTGAAATCACATTGCCGGCTTCGGTGGGCGTTTCGTTTTCCAGAAACAGATCCCAAGAAAGCTTGTAGCTCTAATATTGCAGCTCATATTAAGCTGTGCTCAGCTGCAATACTAAACCAAAAGACAAAACAAATCCCTGCAAAGACACACCTGTCACTGGGAGTCTGAATTATTTGAAGCAGGACCCCCAGGGCACTGGACTGTCCTAACCCGATTGTACATTAAAACAATACTGTACAGGGTCCTGACCTCTGCCATCGCAAACAAAAGGCACAGCACAGCACAGGTGTCCTTTAATTGGTTTCTTTTTAAATACAACGCATTTAAAGCTATGGAAACCCCAAACGACTTGGTGATTGAGTAGTTCATGACAGAAGTCAGCGATACACTTGGAAAGCAACAGGCAATTACTATAATAAAATCGGCAATATAATTTGCTACAGTTTGCATTTTTGTCCATTAGTAAACATGAATCAGCTCAGAGGGGGTTTGAATCATACAGCAGGAAGGAATACAGCCTTTCTAAGTGTCAGCAGTTTCTAATAACATCATGGATCTCTCCTCCCGCCTGCCCTCTCTTCAGTACAGTGCATCATTCAACCCACATGTACACTGTACGTAACCCTCCTGATTGCACGCTGTCCAGAGCTGGCACCACAAGCAGGATCACGATGAATAAGTCAAGCAACGACGAAAGCAGATTAGGGCATGTGCTGCTCATGGAGCATATGCACAGGGCCCTGGGGTACCTCTCCTCCTGCACACCCCCAGCCTCCCAACGGGTAAAAGGCCTGCCATCTCTCCACTGCCAAGACATCTCAGAAGAATTACTGGAATGAGACGCTCACTGGACCTAGCAGAAATCGTTCCCTCCAGAGGCACAGTTAAGGGGTGCAATTGGGGAAGATAACGTTTTTCTTCCCCCGACACATGGCGTCTTCCTTCAGTGATGATTCTTACACAGCACCTGCCCTACCCCATATTCATCCACCCCCCCCGGACCCACTCCTCTCCCATTTAACTGGAGTTACTGTTGTCTTTCAAAATCAATGGCTTTCCTTTGTCTCTGATTGACACAAGAGGGGATCTTGGCTTGAAGTGAAAGCCCACAACACTCAATGAGATCACCAAGTACTCACTGAAAATAATAGCACTAGTGATAAAAAAAAAACAAGTTGCACAAATTAATGAACCATCAAGCAAGTGACAAGCCAACATCTGCAGTGCGTAGGAAACACAACAATTCAAATGAACAGACTGGAGTCTGTTTACATGCCCGCTGGAGAGTAAACAGTACTGACACTAGGTTTGAAGGACTTCCAAACAGCCCTGTCACTGCTCTGGGGCGATTTCTATAGTGTTAACAAAACCCATTAAATATATGTTGAAGACATTAAGAAAGACTTCCAGTGGAAACAATGCCATTGACGGTATTATGGGTTAGGTTTTAGGGTTTATTTTATGAAAGGACTCCACTGTAACTTATTTAGTTAACTTATTTCTATATATAACTTTATATAAATGTATGCATAATGCCAACATCATTAAACTGTTCAACCTGAAAGCTCAATATTTATACTGACAAGGGTCAATTCAGCACATTGACTTTTTAAATGAAGATTCTCCAAGCAGCAGCCTACTGTAGATACAGTAGCTGCCTGTACTGTTGGTGAGCACTACATCTACTAAAGTGTGCCCTAAAACAGTCAACCCACAGTATAGCCTTAGGGAACTGGTTTTAAGAGTTTGCCGACAAACATCTGGTCTCCAAACATCATGAAGAGTTTAAAAACCCTTAGTCTACTGAAGGTCTTCATGCATTTTATTATTTATTTATTTTAGGCACTACAGTAAGTCTAATAGAAAGATGACATGCCAAACCTCAATGCAAATACATTCCACCCCCCACTGCCCCAGATCAAAGGGTACAAACAGTATCAGCAGTAACATTAGAGCCTCAGCTGCAAGCGAGGCAGATCACAAGACGTGCCGTTACTTATAGAACTGCTGACACGGCCGCTTTTAAAAAAGAAAAAACAAGCACACAGTCCATCCTGCACAGAACATCAGTCTGTAGAGTTCGAGAAAAAAAATATGCATTATAAAATAAGACACATGGATAGAACACTTCACATGGCACAATTCTGCACACAGTGACTGAAGGGGAATACGCGACTGCTGGGCATTTGCAATGGTTCACTTCTTTAGTGGACCTGTAGAACATGAAACCCATCTCAGATCCTGATCGTGGGCAGTGAGGAGCGTCCTTGATTGAGCACGTGTCAAACACTCAACATGCAGCTCCCCAACTCCATTTCCAGGGGTGCCTCACTTACACCACAGTGTAGTGATCATCATCCAGCCCTGGTCTGGTCTGGAAAGCCAAGCAGCAGAGGCACTGACGAATGTGAATCCAAAGCTGGGATAGAAAAGGCACATACTGTACAACCTGCTATTTGTGTTAACCAAGAAAAGAAAAGCTTTATAAAGTTAGTCAGTCCCCACCTGTTGCACCAGTACAGTGAATCTTCAGTACCTGCACCGTTTCTGTGCCAAGCACCTCGACACAATGAAGTGTGAAACTCTCTCCTCGCCCATTTAATCCCAGACCGCCCCTTACATCACCACCGGGCACACGTTTCAGGGCAATGCTGCTCAGTACAAGTCTTGGCAGGCACTGGAGTTTGCAATGTTTTTTTATTTCAGCCTGTTCCTGGATGTCAACACAGTATATTTTTTATACCCGTATTAATCTTTTGCTGCAATGACGGCACAACATTGTTTAAAATATCACAAAACAACAAATAGACCAAATTTTAAAATAAATAAATAAATAAATGCTTTCTATACAGTACAGCATGTTAAAGAGCTGTTTGACACAACAAGTTAATTTCTTACTCAAAATGCTTTACTTAAACACAGCTACAGTACCGGTACAGATGAGGCATGTCTCCTAACGAGAGATTAGAAAGCATTCTTTAAACATCTTTTACAGAAACGGTTGACTTAATTTGCAAAGACTGCTGGTTCACAAACAACATGTACAGCGTCTGCTCTTCTCATTACAAAGTCTATTCCAGCAGACAGATCCCTGAGAGGAGGTCAAACGCAGCCATGAACCCCCCCCCCCACCCCGAAGGCAAGGCCTCAGTCTACTGCTTTCAGCCTAGTTCCACAGTACTTCATCTTTCAACATCAGTGTACTGTGGCACAAGAGTAGACCTGTGGACAGACACAGATACTTGTTGTACAGGTATAGTTCTGGTGCTTTTAAACTAGAACGGACAAGATCCTCACAGCAATACGACACACAGCAATTAGAGGCAGACACATACAAGGAAGCATTAGTAACACTTGATGAACCCATTATATTATTGGTAACGTAACTGTGCATCAATACATGACTAATACCTCTTTTCCCTTTCGACACAGGTAAACTAACAATGCGTCATCTTCCTGCACAACATTGTTCACACAACCCCAGCAGCGTTGCCTTGTCTTCAGCAGCTGGTCTAGATAGGTCCTGGTTTACTGAGAAGTTATTATCCAGTTACAGACTGTAAATTCAGCAAAGAATTACGGACAGATGAAGCAAAGAATGACAATCTAGGAGCCTCACTGTTCGACTGACTTGCTGAACTGCTTTAAAACAGGTTTTTAGTACGTTCCCCTTCCAAGTACAGAACCTAATCTTCTAATGGGAATACCTCCATATTCTTATTAAAACGTCCCAGCTTTACAGAACTACACTTTTGCCCTACTTCACCAAATTGTGGACATCCCGGACAGGCAAAATGTAAGGAATTATATATGGCTGATTTTTGTTCTTGTTTATTTATTTTATTTTTTCAAATGTTATTACATGTATATTGAATTACTAAATTTTGAAAAAGCTAGGCGATCAACCTTAATTGAAGTCTTTCTGTACAGTATGCCATGGATTTTTGATTCAAGTGTTATACCTTAGTCCCAAGGGTTCCATCATCATCATTATTAACTTCATAATAAAATAAAGTGATAAATTCAAGTACAGGTGGTGTTAATGCTAGGGTGGAAATCTGAGGTTTTTCAGAAGCGTCTTCGTAAATCGGCTTCTTCAAATGTCACGGCTTGTATTGTTACAGCAAAGCAAACAGGATGTGCAGTCTATTAGAGATTTACAATGTGTCTGGTGTATTTAAAGCCCACACAGGAGACCGGAAAAGGCTTCCATCAGAAGTGAGACATTCATTACACAACACCGTTAGGCTTCAAATTATGATTAGGTGCTGGCGCAATACAGTAGCTTTTACTGGTCCAGTTTCCCGAAATCCCTGTGTACTCCCAAATCCCATTACTGGAAAGGGAAAACATCCGCAACAAAGGGAAAATCAACACCATCCAAGAGAATATTCCTGTGCATACAGGATTACAGTTTTCAAGACAATGCGACTGCATTGATGCGTCCCACAGCCTTACATAAACAAACCTGAATGGATATTGCACAGGAAATTGTTCATGCAGAATAAGCACGGCGAACGGGAAGGTTCACACAACATTGAATTAACTGTAAGGACTGACGCAGAATAAGGCTGCCGGCACATGGATGCCTATTGGGAGGTTGCATTAAGACAGGGAAAGTTTGTCATGGGGGGGGGGAGAGAGAAACAAACCAAAAACTTGAATAGCAATAAGATTAGAGCATGTTACTATCTTATTTGTCTTTTTGTGAGGCAGGTCTAGAAGTGAATGGTTGTGCAGAAAGACAATGACCTCACAGCATATTAAAGAATCACATTGGATTGGGTTGTACCTGTATATTCTGTGTACAGTAGTACTCTGTGCAGGGATTTTTGAAAGCTGGACGGGGATCGCTATTCAGATATACATGTATATACTGCAGGTTTCTATACCTAGCAGTGGCTCAACCCCTGGTCATGCTTGGGAATGTGCAGACAGAACACTGGAACTGATGACATCACAATTGCCAGGGCCTGTATATAAATGTCATGTTACTAAGGCGAGGGAGCCCGATTGTGCCAGATCCAGGAACGACAGTCAGGGTGCAGGGTTACTTACACATCGTCTTAATATTCTCATATTGCACTAGACTACAAGAAGTGCGGGAGAGTTTTAACAGAAATACATGTTCATAAGAAGAGATCCGCTCCAGGCAGGAAAACGGCGTGCATTATATAACCCTTCCTCTCCTAATTCCCCAGTTGAAGTACATACCTTTTCAGGTTCTATTCAATTGAAGACAGCAAATCACAAAGGGGACGGAGGATAACAATGGCTTTTCATTCGACCAGTGTTAGGCCTATGTCAAGCCTCGAGCAAAACGCAGTGAATTGCAGTGTCTTGCTCATCGTACGTGTCTGCTCTGGTTTGTGCAGTGGAAATGCCTGGGGAACTGGTTACCATGTTTGGAAATGCCAACACGCTAATCATTCTCTCACGGGCTGATCAGATTTAATGCATTCGATTGAGTTTTAATTACCTGTGCAATAATACAATACGCTGGATTTATCAAATGCATCGCAAAATAGCGTTATTTACTGTGTGCAATGACTATTCTCTGCACCTTAGTAGCCTATGCGCAGCACACGTGTTACTTTACACCGTGTATCGCCATAAAACCGAGTATAACGTAATGGCGTGTTTTCAATACAACTAATTAAAAAAAACTAATTTATGTCGTAAAATAACAACTTACTTACCCCGAGGCTGTACACGCTGTCGGACAGCCACGCTAACTCAATACAGATACACGTTTCAAATTCAGCGCGGACGACACCAATGCAGCATTGGAAGAGGGGAAGACCGAATTATGCTGCGCGAATAAACATCTTGTATCCAATCTAATATTAAAATATATATTACTATAGTACAATACTAAGAGAACTATAGTTATTAAAATATATTGAAGCATATTTGGCTATTTTATTGCTAGCTTGATTTTATAAGGAATTATCAACATCGCCTTTTCAAAAAATGGTGCGTTCGAATCGGTGGAATTGGTGAATGTAGAAGTTTGGAAGACGCAAAAAAGCTGTTTCTAGGCAACATGCGGACGTGCTTTTAATCGGTAACGTCCTCATTGTAAATGATCCGGCCAGCTGCCGTGTTTTGACCGCTTTCAGCTTCCAATGGCCTTATTGTAATGGACAGGGAACCAGCGAATCGTATGTGTTGTTATTTTTTGAGCGTCAATAGTGATTGCAAAATTAGTTGCAGACTTTCCACTGGAGCAATTAATTGACCTTCTTGTAACAATTTCTTATTGATGTCTGTTTGTGTTGTAAAAACAAGTTAAAAGAGCATTTGGAACTGGAGTGGTGACACAAAGCGTTATTTCCATTTTTTTTAACCTTATTAAACTTTCTGTCTGCTTTATCCACTTTAACTGTGACTCGGACCCATTGAGGAGAAAAGGCTTTATTTAATTTTTAGAAATTTCAAACAGTTTGTGTGAACTCTATAGAGTTTGATAAGTTGCCCTCTCAAAACTTTGAAAAAAGCATATATATATATGCATTATAAAATGTGTAGATTATGCACACGGTGACTGAAGGGGAGCGCTGTATACTGTCCTGTAATAATGTAATTAACCCATAAAGACAACTCCTTCCAGTGACGTGTTGTGTAAAGTTGACCAGGTGTACAGTCACATTATAACCCTTTTAATAGTATACCAGGGGGATTCCTAGTAAAGAAGGAAGTCTTGCTTGCAAACTGAGGACACGACTACAGTCAGAGTTTACTAACTTGGCTACTATTTTATATCACATATGAAAACGAGCCGTCTGTTTTTTGTTAGGATATTGGCATTCGACTCACATTATTATACCACCATGCAAATATTCAGTACGGAAAAGTGAGTTTAATCATGTCAGATTCTGCGGTTATTGCTCTCAGATGCAAATGAAACATTCGTGGGCCTGTGAAGGCTTAATCTATCCAGGCAATTCTTGCTTAACAGGGAGGGGTTTTATGCTGCACGGAAAGTCTTCGCATTGCAGTGGACAATTGCCAGTGATTATTTTCCAATCAAAGCACGTGATCAGTCTCAATCAGGTTTAGGCTGATGCTCTGCCAAACGCCTTTGGAAATATACTGGTTTTAAAACCGGTCCCTGAATTGAAATGCTGCCTCTCTTTATTGCTACAGGAATCCTGCTGTGGTTTTCCCCAGGGGTGATTTATTGTAAGAGGTCTGCATTTGCTCTTGTTTTAGAATTGATGTTTATTCTGCCACAACACTAAATACAATTCCTGTGTTATGAGAAATACGGTCCAAATTCAGTGACACAGGAGGTGAACAGGGAAGAGCTGTGGCTGCAGAAATACCCTCACTGACCTTGTCTTCTATGTATTGTTGTTGTGTTATTGTGGAGCGTGCGGTGTTGGGAGATACACTGCTGTTATGGATTGTGTCCCCTGTCGGTGAGATGAGAGGAGGTTGCAAGCTCTTAAACCACCAGACAAGCCCGGCTCTTTTGCATTGTGGTTAAGGTGCTCACTTGCAGTGCACGGGGTCTCTGGTTTGCACCCAGCCTCAGCCCTGTTACATCGGTGCAATGACCCAGATCTCATAGACTGGCTGCAGCTGATCGCTGAGCTTAAAGGGGGAAGAATAGGTGCCCCCCCCCCCCCTCCCCCGGTACAATTGGTTAAATATAACTTCCCTTTTTTTCTGAATTGCCCAAATAGATGTTTAGAAACGTTCTTGTCTTTAACCTGGAATTGTCGGTGCTCGCCCAGTTTGTCTTCATTTGGAAATTCAAAGATCATTTCTTAAGAATCCTGTATTCTTTGAAGCCTGGGTCGTTCCTTTCAGCAGAATCCCTCTTTTCATAAACGCGTAACACCACATGCCTTTGCTTGTCCTTTTCACTGCTTCTCCAGGTTTCCTAAATCACACGTTTCTCTCTAACACAATGGCTTAAACATGAATGCACATGGCCCATTACAGATCATTTGTTTGTGGAAACCCTTCTTCGTTGAATGATAGTGTTGCTCAAATGCAATGTGGCAATGCGTGTTCAAGAAGCTCATTAGCTATTGAATTACAGCTATTACATCACGTTAAGATTAGGAACTGTCTGAATTAGCTGCTAAAAAAAGCGGTGCTCTTTATCCTCATAAAGCCAATTATTGATGAGGTCTCAGACTGGTTACTATGGGTTATGGAGTGCTTATGATGTATAATGTACAGTAAAAGGCTTAATTGCATGAACAAATGGAGGTGGTACAATTAAAATATCCTTGTCTTGGACAATCACCTTTTAGGACCTGGTTTTGGGGACTAGATGAATTGGTAGGAAGCACTGTCACATCTAAACATGTGCATTGGATGTTGTTTTGGGATGCTGTGGAACTTCAAATCAATGCAAAGCCATGCTACCAAACTTTTTACCCTTTTTGTAAGATCATTTAAGGTGGCTTATAGTTGATAAAATATTTCTATATGCATCTGATTTGTGTTCTTCCAATGTGTAAGGTGATGCGAGGTGTCACTGTGCAATTAGCTTAAAGCACATGAAATACGAAGATTCAAACAAACATTTTCATCATGGGATCAGTTCAAGCAACAATATCTGAGCAATCTTGACTTGAGCTTCCAGACCATTGCTTAAAAAACATCCCCCAGAACTAGTTCCCATGTCACGTAGGTTTACCACTCCCTGAGATACACAAGATCACAAGTACAGCTCAGGCTGTTGTTTCACAGACTGATCCTGACGGATCAGAGAGACACCTGAGTACAGTATATTAAACCCTGAGGATTACTGGTGCAGCCCGCATTGTCACCAGCGAACGATGGCTCTGCAGAAGTCAAAGAGGCTTGTTGTCACAGCAGTGGAGTGTTGATCCAGATTCATCAGGAATCTGATCCAAGCATTCCAGAGCTGAAACCCAGACACGTGAGAACAATCAGCACCCGTGTGCAATCCTCTTTTATTTTATTTTTTCTGCTGTCTGTATCCGTTGTTGATCTACTCCAGTCCCTCAGATCTATGGATATGGTACGATACTATACATGAACTCAGCGTTAGCCCAAGCCGTCACTGACTCAGCACAGTGGAATTCAGGTCTAGGTTGGAGTGTTTTTAATGTATCCTCCTCGTCCCACTCTAGGTATTTATGGTAGCGTATTCCATTCATTGCAGACCAGCGTAACGGATGCTAAAGGGCAGCAAAGGAGGACCTACCTTCCTGTCACCCTTTAGTACAACCACACAGACAGCTACTGGTATTATTATTATTATTATTATTATTATCTGTGTCTCTTCCTCGGTTGGAATGAGCATGTTCAATCTGGTAACTTACACACATTTTATCATTTTTAACACTATAGCTAATACCCTACGTTGTCCTGGTGAGCCAGCTGAAGAGAAGACTTCTTATTCAACCTCACACAAAAAAGACAACACACACACAAAAAATAACTTGCATTGGCTACCATAGAGGGATCAGCTTCGCTCAGTCGTCATACGGCCTGATCATTTGGGGATTTAGGCAGCTGAAATAAATTAATAACTTTAATAAATGAGTAAAAACATGAAGCTTTACATTGTATAAAGAAGGACAGCCCATAAATATGTATTACGCAGCACTTATGCTTCAAATGGCTCTTCTGTACAACCTGATCATGTAGGTAATGAAAGCTGAAAAGCTACTTCAGCTCAGCTTAAACATCTCCTCCAAGATTTATAGCCGGGAGGGTTAGCTGGATAGGCTGTAAATTACCCAAAAGAACCCTTACTAATCCCATATTGGCCTGTCTTTATTTCTCCATCTCACAAGGACTAGCGAGTGTCTCTCTATCACCGCAGCATGGGCCAACATATGCTCTGTGAGCGACTCATGTAAAATTAAACAGCTCCCTCACAATGAGGGCGAGGGAGCGGGACTGAATGAGCTGGGGAGCTCCTCATTTGTCAGTCAGGACGCAGAAGGCACACTCGCTAGGTCGCTAGGTCAGGGTATTGGGCGTATGCAACGGATGACCATTGACTGCAGCGCTGGCCCCGACAGATGGAGATTTACAGCTTTTTCAGGCTTTTCTCTTTTTTTTCGGAGGCTGAATGGGGGAGCCCATTGTCCCTGGGTTTGACAAGTGATTTTGATAAGGTGGGTCCCTCCCGCCGGCTACTGGCTCGTGCCCCCCCCCCCCCCCCCCCCCCAACTGTCGCTTCTCTAGCCCAGACAGCCAGCTGCCAACAGAGCTTCCCTAAATGCACAGAATCTGGGCAAGCGGTGAAAGAGAAACAGAGGCCGACTAGACGCCTGGGGCAAAAGGTCAGAGCAGCATGCGCCAGGCTCTTTTGTTTCAGGGTCCCCTTGTTTTACTGGGTCCCCTTCCCTGCTGTGACCCGATCCATGTGCCGCTGTACACATCAGCATGGCGCACTGATTAAAACAACGATCAACACAGATACAGCAAAGACAGAACAAAGACAGCAGCAAGCCCCGGGAGGTAACCATGTCTCCCCTGCAGGAAAAAGCACAGCTCTTCCTCTTCTCCTGTCTGTTTACTTGACAGGTCATGTTGACACTATGAATCCCATTTGTATTTGTTTCACTTGATCACTGCCTTTCCCTTTATGATATGTTATAACCATGCAGATAGTGACGAAAGCCATGTGTGGGAGGTGTTGTGAGTTTCTTGTGTACAGTACGTTCCTTAAACCCTGTCTTATAAAAAATGTCTTGATTACTTAAGCTCATTTCCTCCATGTTGCAGCAATGACTACAAGCAGATTACAGGCAGCCCTCTCGTAATTAATGATAAGGGAAACGAATTAGAGGCAGAGAGCCCTCCCCTCTCACACTCAGAGCTAATGGCTTACAACACTGATCCGCATGTCACAAATAATTACTAGACCTCTTACTGTCGTATTTGAATGACAGGTGGAATCAAACAAAGCTGAGTTTAATATTTCTTTAAAAGAAATAAGAAAAAACAAAGAAAGAAGAAAGCCTTCATACCCTGGGGGTTGAAAATGACATCATAATTTCTAAAGACTGTCTTAGTGATTGCATCTGTTGTATATATATTCTCAATAGTATCTAATATACAAGCTATTCTAGAATTGTTAAACCGGTCTGGTGAAAATCAGGTTCACGTTTGGGCATGTCAAGAACAAGTCAATGGTTTTTCTTCAGCACAAATGCATAAAAATGACATAGAATTACTGCATTTGCTTTACATTATTCATACAGTAATATACAATACAATACAATGGTGCTGTTATAGTGCAAGACAGCATGCCTGTGAAATCTCAGAAATGAAGATCAACCCTCCTTGCGGAAAAGACTTCAGCTTTGCTTCCTGAATGTATCATTCACAGTTCTGTATATAACCTCCTACCGCTGCAAGGGCACCTCAAGGGTAAGCAGCGTTTCAAGGGGATTAGAAGCCTGAGTCCCTTAAAATAAAAGAAACGTTGGGAATTTTATAGAAACTGGACAGTCACCAATGTTTGCTTTAGCGAGCAGAAGGACAATGGAGAGCATGCTTGTGGCACACTGCTGCTTTGCAGGATTCAGAAGTGGGTGAGATTTAGAGGAGAGGTTAGTGCATCTTTTAACCTGGTCGTTTCAGCTGCAGACGGGCAGGATAAGGGGGGGCGGGCGTTTGATTTGACAATAACAGCTGTGCCAATAATGAAGGGAGGTGGGGCAGACACGGCACGCTCTTTCATTTACACCACAGCCGGCACGTGCCCCACTGATTAATTCAAATAAAACGAAGCAGAAACTTTCTTTCTTTCACACCAATTACAGGCCCATTGTCAGCATTCCCCCCTTCGATCCTCACCTCCATTGAACTTGAAATTAGAATTGGAAATGTGGGGCTCGGATAGCGTTTGTCATTTATATATACATAAACTCGAGATATAGAATGCATTCAGGGAGAAATTAGCGGGTGGCTGGTAGATGAAGGCAATCTGTTTCCCCAGAAGGGTTCTTGCAAATGAACTGAACGCATGCAGCCTGTCTATTGTAGATAGCGCCCAGATCCAATAATATATACACAACTGAGAAAGCGTTTTCTAATTGCTGGCAGTGCTTTCTGTTCTTGATTTTTATTATTCAGTCATATTGTCGTGAATATTAGGATGTCACCAAGCTATTGTCTCTGGAGAAGGGTGAAAAGAGATCAGCAAAACTGATAACTCTGATCGGGCCGTTCAGAATCCACTTCATCAAACATCGGAATGAGGACTCTGGGGGTGGGGGGTGGGGGGTGGGGGGTGGTCTGGGGGGGCGCTTTGGTTTGTTTCTCTCCTGTAGATCATCAACTGGAGAACGATACCCTCCAATAAAATATATTTTTTGGCCAATTTGAGTAACTGGACCAATTTGGTACACTGTGCTAATCCATTCCCATTGCCACGATGTTATCAGGGATCATTTTGAACAGTTTGATAAATGAAGGCCTAATCCATGCAATACATGTTGGCAGTTAAAAGAAGGATCGAAGATACCCATTAGCCACTCGTTTGCATTCCAGAACTAGTATTATTTTGTCAAACGTTTCATACAACAATGTGGAAGAGGAACACAATCTACATTTTGAACATTTACTTCAAGGACCTGCCTTATCAGAGGGAACAATGAGAGAGCATCGCGTTTCAGATGAAATGCAAAATCCATGTCCCCAAATCACACAGGCCAGCACATGCTACTTGGAAAGGACGGCCAGTGCTGCTTTTCAATCAAGAGGCATTTGGTGCCACCTAGAGGCATTGTGAAGAATTGCCTCTTGACAGCAGTGTGTGTGTGTGTGCTTTCTTCACCTCCATCCTTTATAATTTCGACACGTGTCAAGCAGTTTGGAGCCACGTCATTGTTTTGCACTTATTAATAACATATACATTTGTTACTATGGTTTAATCGAGATGGTGTGCAGTATTAGAACAACAACAAGCGGATTTCGATAGTTTTCTGAAAAGTGCTGTTTTGAGAAAAAAAAAAAATTATTTCATATTTTAGTTTTCTGGAAACTGCACCTTTATGTGGTGCTAGGGTTCATTACTGGTACATAGGAAACACAACTGGCCACTTTACTGTTTTAAAGATGGTTTGGAAACATGGTAACGTGTTGAAAACGTAATTTGAAGCGTGGACCTAAAAACCTGAAAACTATCTGCTTCAGCTACTGTTAATTATTTTTCAGCGTAGCGCTTCTATCTAGGGTGTTAAAGCTCCAATTAAGAGTAAGCCAATCAATGTGAAGAACTAGTCTGACCCCTTGCTGACCCCTCGATACTAGAATCGCAGTATCTGAACTCTGTGCGCTGCACTGGGAAGTGTTTGTCACACCAGGACCAGCACTGCAAAGGTGAGACCAGTTGCCTGTTTCCTTTGCTGTTGTGCACCAGTTTACTTATCAATACATTTCTTTGAAATCGATTTACTGAATTAAAAAGGAAAGATACAGGAGCGGATTAGTCAGTCTGTAGGCGGATGTAATGCAACAGATGGACTGGACTACAAAACCTGTATCTGTGTTGGCAGATAAAGCAGCCTGGAAGTCACATCTTGTAGGAACTGGGTGCCGTGTAGAAAGATATTTGGTTTATTATAGGCATCCTCGTGTCAGATGGGACTGCTCTACCAATCAGATTCCATATAGTCGCACTCCATTAATGCTACCTAGTTGTGTGCGATTTATCATGTTTTGACACTGTGATTGTGAATAAATGCGTGTGCATTATTTATCTGGTGTGGAGATGGTCTTAACGAGCTGTTTATTACTTGCTTTAGTCACATGAGTTGTTGGTTGAAATTTCTGTACATCTATTTTTTGGTAATTACAGCGCAGATTAGGAGTTTCCCTGATTAGCCGCTCTATTCACACTACTTCTGTAATATACGGTTATCCTGGTTTTAAAATGGGATGGGAATCTCTTGGTTTCAGCACGGGTTAATTCAGTATTATTTCAGTACTCTGGGAGGGTATTGGAAATCTGAATTGGCTGCCGGTTTCCCTGCTTGGTCAGAGACCCCATCTTAAACTATTTCCAGGAGATCTGTGTTGGTTTTGTTTGGCTTCTCTGAGCTGAAGCACAGATTCCATGTGATCGCTGTACCCTCTTGCTGCTGCAGGTAGGAGGAGGCGCTTGACTCTTCACTTGATAATGGCAAGACAGCTTCCAGGAGTGATGAAGCCTGTGTGCCTGCAGCAGTAAGAAAGACAAGCTGGCAAGTCAACAATGCTTGGCTTCTGCTGAAGTCCACTAAAGGCTAGACTATGGTGTTTGTGTCTAATCTGATCAGTGTAGTGAAAGATCAGAGAGCACACCTTGGGCATTAAAAGGTTAAAACCACAATCCAGTCCCACTCCTTACAGTACAGTATTTAAGAAACACCCCAGTTCCCTGGCAGTCTTTTTCTTTCCCCATTTAGATTCCAGTGGGCTGTGCTTTACTGCAATCCTTCCTGCTTCAGACTTGACACTGAATCTAGCTGTGGCTGGATGGCAGCCAGTGGTCTGGAGGATTCCACTTCCACAGAAAACAAAGCAACAGGTTCCCTCGAACTTGTGACACACACACCCCTTGCTGTGTGCTCTGTTGTGTGAGGAAATGAACTCAATAGGCACTTCAGGTCCAGTTTTTGAGCCAAGCGCTACTTTTTTTTTGTCACATGGCTGAATGTTTAGCAGTGTTCTCCCCCATCATGCCTCAGTGTAAGTTTCCTGTTATGATAAGTCTCAGCAGCCCTTTAGCAGAGAGAGAGCGGCTGGAGGGAAAGGGAGAGTTACTGTTAGTTTGACACCTACTGCTGTTCTATTAATTGAGAGCTGTAAGTACTCCTGAGATGTGACGCTTTTCAGCAAGCGTCGAGCAGTGTTTTATTAAAAACATTACTTTGCATGTGTTTGAGCTGCAAACTTTAACATTCTTGTTTGAGTGTTCTTAGTCAGTTGTTTACTCGTGGTAATAAATAATGAAGAGGGAGGGAGCATTTCTTTTTTTTCAGCGCAACAGTATGTTTAAGGGTGGGGTGTGCAAATGTGAAAGCCAAGTAGTTTTAGTGTGGGGGATATCTTGCTTTTTTGTTTTGTTCAAATGCTGTATTGTACAGTTCACTGGCTGCACGCCCTTCTGCAATTGCAGTTTGAACTGCAGGAGTTTGTTTTCGTCAGTAGTTTTGCTTTGTTTCTAGCAAGCAGGCTACACTATATATTCAAAGTGAGCGTTGTTTCAAAGTTCCATTCTAGTCAGGTCTGTCATGGGGTTTCAGTCTGCTAGCATGCTGGTGGAGGTCAGCTCGGACACAGCTGCATGGCTGCTGTCTTTGACCGCTTGCCAGTTTACGCCACGTTCATGTCGCTCTTAATGGCTTGCAGCCAGTGTTGAGGTGGAGCCCATTTTGTAAACGGCACAAATCCACACATTAAGTTAAGGCAGTCAGAGGCACAAGCACAGTGTGGACCTGTCTGACATGGATTCTGGTACCTTTCTTTCAGGACCACGTCCAACTTCACATTCCAACAAGAGAAGGAAACTTTTTATTAGATCTCGTTTCTAAAGGCTGGCCTGGTTTTCCAGCAACACTCAGTGCTTAATTCTGATAAGAATGAAGAGCAGCTGCTTGGATTTAAGCATCATTTCAATTTTCATGCTAGTCTCGTGGAAACCCAGAGGCTTTTTGTCTTTTTAAATGCTGTTGGCCGTTCATTTTCCCTGCTTGTGTTGGAGAGGATCAGTAGCATTGTGTACAGTAGGCTACAGTGCAGACACACCAATCTTCACCTGACTGGCTTATTACAGCAATGTTAATCACTTTACTTCATGTTCATAACTACAGAAAATATTAAAGTGAATTTTAGTTTAATGTCATTTGTAGTACTTGTACCCATTTCTGTTTATTATGCACTATAATTAATTGAATCCTGGGGTTTGTCTGATTTTATACAACAGGAAACATAAATAAAAGTAGTCTTTGCAATAAACCAAGATGGCAGTGTGCTTCTGGATGCTGCGTGTCTTCTAGTGATGGATCAAAAGATGTTGGTTTTGTCAATTCACATACAGGACCGATACATAGCTGTGATTCGATCAGAAGCCTAAAGGCACCAGCAAGAGAGCATCCCTATCTCTCTGCAAATCGAGCTGCTCTCTAAATAACTTAATAAGCCTAATTAACCCTGGGAAGATTTGATTTTACAGGCATCAGGAGGAGGAGAGATGGGTTTGACTGCCTTTCTATTCTGGACCTGAGGCTCTCTGGGTGGTCGTCTGCACTCGTTTCTGTCCGCTGTATGTATTAACTGGATTGATCTTGTTATACCAGAGTAGAGGACACGCAGCTGAGCGAGAGTGTGGACAAACCGACAGTGAAGTCATTCGCATAGATGCACAGCGGCAGATGAAAGGAGAATTGAGGATCCAGGGACCTTGTTCAAATCCCAGTTCCACACACACAGCCCTGAACTCTTTTTTTCCCTCTCTCTGTTTTGCAGATGTCTCCATTCTCAGCCTTGCGAGTGGCAGGTCTCCTGGCCAGGCGAGGGGTCGCTGTGAACATCAGTGTGCGGGCTGCTCATGGGCACGGTAACTGCAGGCTGCCAAGCCGTTCATTTGGGGTTTATTTACAGTTTTGACATCAGTATATGGGTGTAGCCACTGTATGTGTGGTGTGCAGGGCATCTACTGTGCCTGTGTTAAATGGGACCTGTGTGTGCATGACAGTGTTTTACATTGTGTGCTAATTCTTACACATGTATACATAATGCAGGGGCTTCACCATCGAATTCTTATATTGTTTCAGGATCGTTCACTAGGTACAGTAGCGAGGTTCCAAAAAATACAACGTTATGTGTTGCTACAATTGTTAAACATACCTGGAACTTTTCATTAACATCCTGACAACTTTTTACCAGTAACTCGGCACTAACAATCTTTTGATGAGGTGCGGAACAGAAAAGCCAGAGGTGTGTTTTTGGTTTTTTTTCTAATCTCTTTCTACAGTGATTTAGAGGACACATCTCAAACCCCAGTGCACTAGGGCAGACATTTTGAAAAGAGTTTTGAAACAGGCTTTAAAGTTATATGTATGTGAGGATGTTAACAATGAAAATAAAAATGAGAGGTAAGTTATTTAAACAGTTGTAGCAACACGTGTGGATGTGTAACACTATTTTGGAACCACGTTATGAACTGCTGCCATTAATATTATGTAAAATAATGTTCATCACAAATGTATGCCGTGTGAGAAGCTCAGGGACTCGAATGAAATGCTCCACAGGTGCTTTTCTGAGTATCTGGATTTGTCTTATTGTAACAGAAGTAGAACGACAACTCCACTATCACAGACCCTTCTAGGAAGCTTGAGAGAGTGCAATTAGAGGCTTCTTGCACTGGCAATTACCAGCCTGACAATCCTCACAGGGCAACCCAGCTCCTATTATGGTAGCATAAGGGTTACAGTTTGAGTTGCATAATGAAGTCCATCCGTTTAGTGAACATAAATCCCAGGTAAAGGTTCTGTATTTTTGCCAGCCGCACATTTAATCTCTGTCCTGTCTTGTAGCTTTTTCATGTGTGTTGGATTAAACTTTGCATGACTGAGCCTCGGATAAAATGCAGTTCGTTGGAACTACCCTGGAACCCTTTTAGTCTCTTTACATTAGTTTTATCATGAACCACACGAGTCTGGTGATACTTCAAGCTGTACCCCTTCCAATCCAGAATGTGTTTATTAGGTCTTGTCCCCTTTGCCTCCTGAATGCTTTGTTCTGCCCCAGCATAATTCATCTTCCACCACGCCTCCCTGTAATTATTACCCTGTGATAATGAGCAGTAGATGACTCCCCCAGACGCTGTTTGTATCTCCAGTCTGGCTCTGGAACAGGAAGTGCATTCTCCTGCTTTCCACTAGATGGAGTAATTGGGTGACAATGCATCCAGCAAACAGTAACTGACTCTCTGTGGAATGGCTGGAAGTTGCTAAAATGGAGAAGCTCCATGTTGCCTTTAGATACAAAGCATAACTGACCATGCAGTGCTTTTGCATAAACTGTTTGCAGGTTTCCCTGTGCAATGTACTAAAATGCTGCAGGAAACAGTTTCCTAACCCTGACCTGCTTGACTCTGCTCCTTTTTATATTAATAATGTTACTGTAGGTTCATTTACTGCAGTAGTTCCAGACAGGTTTAACCAGCATAGTTATACTCACTGAGCAGGTAAGAGGCAACAAGTTCCAGGGAAGAGTAACGCTGTGCAGATCCCTGTGACGCTCTCCTTGTTTCCCTGCAGAGATTTCGAAACAGGAAGACATGTCTCTGCCGATGTACTGGGACCGCAAGGACACCCCCTTGCCTGACATCCCGTTCCAAAAGGCCCTGACCGCGGACCAGCAATCCCTCAAGCAGAAAGAGCTGGGCTCCTGGAAGAACCTCTCTGAGGAGGAGAAGATCGCCTGTATGAACCCTCCTGTGTATCTGAGAGGAGCAGACAGTATAGAGCAGAGGAGGCGTTCGGCTTCCTTATCAACCATTACATTCACATCATCTCGAATGGATTTGTTCATACTGCCTATTTTATATGCAAGGTCATCAATTTGAAATGAAAACAAATGTCAAAACCTTAAACTGTAGCCTATCAATGCAAGGTGGTCTGAATGTACTGTTTGATAAGCTGTGCTGTCTAAGTTCTACGCGGCCCCCAGTAAGAGTGTGCTTCTTGTGCTTTGTTTCAGTGTACCGCCTGGCGTTCAACCAGACTTTTGCAGAGATGAAAAAGCCAACCCAAGAGTGGAAGACTGTGGTGGGAGGTGTGCTGATCTTCATCGGCCTCACCGGGCTGGTGGTGTGGTGGCAGCGGGTCTTCGGTATGTCTCTCCATCTCGCTAACCTTGCTGCCTTGGCACAGTGGCTTGAGACTGAACAAACGTTACTGGGAACCTATCTGAGCCAGACCTGGGTTCAACTGGAATTAGAATTACATTTACAGCAGAAATGTTTGCTGAAATTGCAATTCGAATTACAATGCTGTTTTGCTTGATTGCAATTAGGCTGCAGTAATTGCAATTGCATTGAACTGAAATCAATCCGTTATATGGTATAATTAGTTACACAGGTGTGATAAGGTTCAACTACAGTTCCATTGTAATTGCAATTAATTACAGATTACATTGTTGTGATTGATCCCATGTCTAATTTGAGCCCTTTGGTTTTGTGGATTTAAAAAAAAAAAAAAAAAAAAAAAAAAAAAGACACCTGGAAACTTTTCTAAAGACCCATCTCTGATTTATATCATGCCTCACCCTGCCAACTTAGGGACTCCCATTGATACATTATCTGCAAGTGAACAATCATCCTTTAGCCTGTCCCTTTATGAGTCTGGGGGAATGGTGATCACTGTGATGAACAATTGCTGTTTAAATCAGACAAGTAACCCTGTATGAACATCAGCAAGCTGAATCCTACCCAGGAAAAGGCAATCTGAGCAATCCAATCTGTTCTAGTTGTGCACTTTCATGCCTAACCAAAAAGGAGTCTCCCCTGATTCCCCATTGTCTCTGCTCTACCTGACTTTATTTTGCCCCTATTTGCTATTTATGCCCTTAATCTATTTAATGCTTTTAAAAATATCTGTTGTCTTTTACTCTGGAGCCAAACTGTGGATACCCCAGACAAGGCAGGTTCAGTGCTGGTGCTCTTGTACCTCTTCATGCATTTGTCAGAGTGCATACATTTACCCTTTAGTGATGTGTAGATGCCCTTCTCTTGCATCATCCCTCCCCATGTGTTCTGACTATTCTCTTGATCTGTGTTAACGGCCATTAAACACAAGGTACTCTAACCCTTAGGCAACTTTTTTTTTGCTTGTCTAGTTTAAGCAGCTCAAAACAATTCAGACTTTTTTTGTTGCTCAAATCGAGCACGTGGAGGGTAGAAAATTGGTTTGAAATGTCTTATTGGCGCTGTGTGTTATTCTAATAAACCATTTCTATTAACTGTGTAATGGAGCGGTGTTCCGTGCCTGATCCAATAGTAAGGGGCAGCTTGTGTGTCGCATCAATATTTCCTATTCAGCATGGTCTGTAGTCTTTCACGAAACTCGCCATGGCAGATATGATTAACAGGCTGCTGGCCCTGTGTTTTCAGTGTTGCCGCCCCAGCCGCACACCCTGAAGGAGGATTGGCTCGCCGCACAGGCCAAGAGGATGATTGACATGCGAATCAATCCAGTCGAGGGCTTCTCCTCCAGCTGGGATTACGAGAAGAACCAATGGAAGAAGTAGAGGGGGAGGGCAGCCTCTATTACTGCTCCTGATCCGTCCAGCTGCCCCTGTTCACCTGAATGTCCTGATTGACCTGTACGCTGTGAGCACACTGTAACCCACCTTCACTTAGTCCTGATCCAGCGCAGCGCAACGTTTACCCCATCTCTACCGTTTCAGAACAGGAAATGTTAATTTCAAAGGCTGCTTTTTGTCACAGTTTCAGTAGTTTCTTTCTAGTTTTGAAACAATGAAGTTTATTTCTCTTAGGAAAGTACTTCTCATTGTGGTGGTGGGGAAAGTACTTTCCTAAGAGAGTCAAATTCCTTTTTACAAATTCATCACTAAATGAAATCTAACTGTTTTGCGGTTATTTCTGTGGAATGCACCTTAGTGGATTTTTTCAGAGCGTTGGGTGACCTGTATACACGTGTGACTCCAAGAAGCAAGGGAAACTTTAATCTTTCATTCTGCCTCCCTGATTTGTACTAAATATACATGAATTAAATATAAAGAATACAAAGTCTAACCTGAGCAGGTGTTGGTCTTATGCTTGTTAATGTGTTACTTGACTTTGCTTCGCTCCACCCATTCTCAAGGACAGCATTCCTATCCTCTTCAATGCTCCTCCGTTATGCTACTGCGAATGGGGCAGGGAGAAATGCAATAGTAAGACTGAGACAAATCTTTGCAGGGGGAAAACAAGTTTTTACTGTGTGTGGATAGATATTGACTTCAGCTTCTGTTGTAAGTGAACAAAATGAGATGCAACCTGTTTTAATACTTTGAATTTAATAGGAAATCCTGGGTGCGCTCATATTCCTTTTGTAACGCAATTACAGAAGTGGTTCCAACACTGATGCTGTCTAAATGCAGACAAGGTGCACACAAGGAAGTAGATACCAGCTCAAGCTTTATTAGACACAGCAAGGGAGGGAATACTGAAATTCCAGCTTGGTCTTCTAACTCAATAAACTCACTTACTGTACGGCAGAACGGCCTGTTAAACACAGTGCTTACATGCAAACGCCCCCTCTATCATGTACAATTAAACTAGTACTACACAGTTGCATTATAAATCACCCTTACCACAACAAGCCAGTGAATGATAATATGAACTTGCCTGATACAAATACAAAACCTGTTTTTAGTTGCCTGTAAATGTATTGGGGTGTGGGGGGGTTACCATGTGCTTGATTACTGTACGTTCGGTCTTGGAGGAAATTACTCCCACGTAAAACTGATCAAATTTTAATGAATCTTTTACCACTCGATTGTATAGTAATATAAGACATGGACGTCTTAAATCTCTAATGAAGTGTATTTTTAAACAGGACTAGTTGCCACCAACACGCCCTTTTCTTTTCACTTGGTTGTCTTGAAAGTAATGAGAATCCTTCTCCTCCATCCCGAGCGATGGCTGGACCCTGCTGTTGCTATGTGCCTCGGTCAGCATGGTTGTCATGAATGCTCAGTGTGAACTGTGCAGTGTCTTAGGTGTCTCATTTCAGTCCAGCCTGTGCATGCGTGCGTTAATTCCAATAAAACAAGGTTTGTTGTTTAAATATATTCTCAGCTAGCTGTTGTCACTTCAGCTCTATGAAGCAATGTTATTTGTGCCCCCCACCTCTCCAAATGTCCCCTATTCTGAATGCAAAGGCCACCCAGGTGAAACATTGAGAAATGCCATTCAGGTTGCAAGCACAGAGCAATCCATTTATTAGGATTCAAGTGGTACATCAAAAGTGTAAGCAAAATACTGCTCAGCATTCACTCTGTTAGTTGTATAAACTTACAACCCTCCCGTGCCTAACCAACCTCTGCCTTCAGCTAGAACATCTACAGCTACACAATCAACAGAGAACAGAGAGCAGCTAAACTCTGCCTGCAAACAGTCTCAACATCTTGATCTAACCGTTGTGCCACTGACCCGAGGGTTCGATGACATCATGTATATAGTTAAGCCAGATCAAAGTTTATGGAGAAAAGGCAGCTTTGAAACTGCAGTCAATTGTCTGCCTGTTTCCTAGACTGCTCTGCAAACTCTGCAGAGGTTCCCTGCCCAGGTATTTACAGTCTACATACACTGAAATACATGCATGTTGGCCACTTTATCTGGGTTTCCATAAACATGCTGTATGCTGGGCTTTTACACCAAACAGCAGTGTTTCATTTCTACTTTCTACTGTTCAAGCTCACCAAATAGCTATAACAGACATTAACAAAAATGATAAATCTATTTTCTGTGCAACAAAAATATATATATTTAAGTTAAATTAACTTTTTTTTTCATAAGGTAATAACAGGGCTTGAATTTGCAGAAGTATACTGTATTTGGTCACAATTCCAAATTAAATTAAATTTTACAGAGGTGAACTTTGGAAGGGATCCACACAAAAGAAAAAAAAAAATGAGTCAAACCTGTTTATAAAAACAACTAAGGGGGCTAGTCTTTATATACAGGTGTTGTTATATACAGGTTATAAACTACTGTCTCTATACAGCTGACATGTATATATTCAAGCTAGAAACAGACAGTGATAGAGATATATACTCAGATTCAATAGTTGGGAATAACTACAAAAGAGGCTGTCCTATACAGGTAGTCTCCCATACAGGTTTGATTGAGCAAATTAATTTAAAAGGCTTTTAAAAGAAGTCAGGTTTTCCTTTTTGTGTTCTAAGATTTACATGAACTTTAACCAAGGTGAACAAATTCAAGCCCATAAATACACACTCTCCCTTGCAGAAAGAGCTCAAACAAATCCCCTTTCACTCAAAAAAAAAGCATGTATTAACAAATTAAGGCAACATGAAAACATTGTATATGCTGTACATGGAATAATACATTTAAATAACATTGTTTATTAAATATTCTAATGAAAGTATACTAAATTGAGTTTAATTTTTCAACTACAGTAGGTAATGTAGTGCTGCATTGGTTATTCTGGCATAAGAACTTGAAAGTAAGACACAGCATAGAAACAACCTCAAGCAAAAAAAAACAACATGTTCTCAATTAGGTTGTATGGAATATATAACTATTACATACAGGGCTGCTTTAAGCCAGGGTGGGCAACTCCAGTCCCCAGGATGCCTCGTTCTAATCATCTATTAGCAACACTAAACACTTCATATTGTGGACGCTTGGCAGCTACCCCAAAAGTAGCCCCGTCAGAGGAACCCTGGGACCCAAGGACCCGTTCCCTCCTTACAGGCAGTGTTTGAACACTGGCAAACAGCACAGGGGTTCAGCATCAGGGTTAGGGTTGCTTATACATTCATGATGTTAAGTAAAAACCTGCCCAAGTCACACATCTGATTTTGTTTTAGGACAAATACAAGTCAGCACAGTTTGAAAAAGTAACCAAGAAATTAGGAAATATTGTAATTTAGCAGAAGCGGCTCCAGCACGATGTTTGATATTATTACTGAACTGACTTAAGCATCTGGAAATGCACTCCGTTCTGGTGTGTTAAAGATACATGACCATACATACTGTTTGCTTACAGTGTTGTCACCACTTACATTACAGGGGTGTGCAGAAAGTGTGTTGGCCATCGCAGTTATTACAACATTCCACCACAGAGTGGCAGAGTGTGCTATTCAAAAAACAATGGTAGATTAAAACCTGTTATCGTCATTTATGACTGAAGTTATCATCCAACATTTGAATGCAGAAATGGTTACATTTTAGAGGAAAAAATGGGTTCATAAAACAATATATATTGTTTGATTTGATGAACACATCAACATTTTAGCAAATATGACTGCTCCACATACATTCGTTGCATTTATTGAATGAACTTTTAAATTTGAAAACAATCCAGTTAAAAGTTTAGTAAATGAAAAAAAAAATATATATAATAATAATAATAATAATAATAATAATAATAATAATAATAATAATAATCTTTGAAAGGATGGGCAGAATGTGTCACAAAACAATGATGTACACAGAAGTCACAAGGATTTGGCTGATCCGCATCAATGAGAGTGTATGACACAGTCTTATGCGACTGTAGCTGTTTTCATAAACAGAGCTGCCTGACTAACCGGAAATATCGGATCAAAATGAGATTAGTGCAGCAGCAGCAACAGACAACTGAATCATGCTCAAGCAGTCAAGCATCAGTCACATGTTTAGCCTCTGTGGTCTTAACCCACGGATAAGGAACAATCGCGAGATCCTTGTGACTTTAATGGATGCTTACATATTCTGCGTCGCAATGTTGAACTAGTACAGCAGTAGCATCGGATCAATAGAACGGTTTCTATAACTACACAGTGTCAAGGGTTTAAGTCTGATGTGATGGGTTCTCTCTCCTTTCTTTCATGTGGTCAGATGAACAGAAAAACAAAGAAGAAAAGCCAACCTGTCCTGACCAGCCTGGCAAAGATGCGTGTAGTGGAATGACATGCGTCGGAGGCCAGGCTGTTACTCAGTGGTGACGTGTATTAAAACACAGTGAACTAGAACAGTCTGCGCTCTGCAGTGACAGTTACAAGGGTCCGAAAAGAACCGGGCAGCGATTGCCAGCCAGGCTCTTCTGGTCCTTCACACAGTCTTTAAGTCAGTTTTCTCACTTCTAAATCTATCTCGCTTTAGGAAACCACCCGCCGGGCATGTTTTTTTCTTTTTTTTTTAGGTTGTGTTGAAGTTTTATTTAGGCCATCCTGGGAGAAAAAAAAAAAAAAGAAAAATTGAAAAGGTGGAGATCCCGAGCACCGGGGCTGGAATGTGACATTTGCAAAGCAGTTTGGTATTGCAGAGGGACACCTGTGTGTGTGGAGGGAATGCAGAGTCATTTGCAAAGCAGTTTAGTATTGCAGAGAGACACCTGTGTGTGTGTGTGTGTGTGTGGGGGGGGGGGGGGGGGATGCAGAGTCATTTGCTCAACATGGTTCTGGTTGAGTGTTTCTCCTTGTCGCGTGGCGAGTGTCTCGTCAGCTCTACAAGCGCTTGTGTACAATGTAGGAGCCGACGACGAGACCGGTAGCCAGAGTCATTCCAGCGAACAGCCACTTCATGAAGCTTTCTTGAGACCTCCTGCTCTCGGCTGCTGCATCCCTCCCATAGAGCGCAGCAAAGGTGTCCTGCAAAGGAGAAAAAGAGTTTTAATAAACATGTCGTCCCTCTTTCACCAAACGTCAGTAGAATATCTTTAACACCACATCTTATAGGAGCCACCGCAACCAAGATTACAACCTTAGCAAAGTCGTTACATCTTTGTAGTTTCTGTAAAACATATGGTGTGCAGATTCAAATTTGAATTGAGTAAAATTAAATAAAAAAGAAAAAAATGAAAGTCAAACAACTTCAATCCATTTTTTTTATTAAGTCTTTGTCGTGGTATTTTACAGCTTTGTTTTAAATGTAAAACATGCTGTTCTTAGGGGTAGTTCTATAAGATAGAGTAATAAAGAAATGGAATTCGATAGATTGATCCACGGTTCATATAATAAAACCCCAAGATGATCATTTTAGGCCTGTACTGTTAAATCGGCTGCACGAACGGAAAGAGATTGCTAGAAACTGGACCTGGGAACACTTCCCCATGATAAGGATGCGCCTCTGGAATCCATGCCAGATTTATATGAATGAAAGTCAGGAATTCCTCCCCCTGCAGAGCTTATTAAATCGGACATGCACGGATATGCCAGGGGAAGAGTACAGTAGGTGCACAAGCACAGCAGCTGCTAGTACTGTCGGCTATCTCAGACCTTGAGTCTGTCCAATTATACAATTCCAGCATCCTTCAACTTCATCTTTATGGGAACGGGACCTTGAGCATAGATAACGGAAATGAAACAATTATCTAATCATGGCCCTTTACATTACTGCACCTAGGCACAAAACAGTCAACCCCACAGACTTGGGAAAGCAGGGGAAATAACACACCCAATTCAGATAACACAGAGAAGGGCTTTTCTCAGTCACAGCCGAGAGTGGAAAGTCCATTCTCCACTCTTAAAAATATTCCTCTTTCATCAGTCACTACTTTTCAGGTATTGTTAGAAAAATCCCAGAAAGTACAGCAGAGAAATGGGTTTTCTGAAACAGTTCCGCGGAAATCTTGCAGTCTGAGGTTTCAAGTCTACTGCTACTGCATTTTAGGTGCAGTGTACTAGAAAGAAAAGCAGACTATTGTTATTTTATTATTAATCTGTAAATTCCTGCCTCAGCATAGTGACTTGGTAACTGCCCTTTGTATTCAAATGTATGGATTAGTTCTATCTGGTAAAAAAACAAAAAAACAAAAAAAACAAAACTGTATTCCTGCTTTGAACCAGACATGTTGAAACATGTTGAAACAATAAGCAAGTGTACCGTTAAGTGATTTCTACTAAGAATGTTCTCAGAGAAAACAGAGAGGGTCTTCAAAGGCAAATCATCTCAAATATGCAGAGATAATTATTGCATCCGATTAAAAGGCTTTATTTAGTTTACACCCAGATCTTTTAAAAATCTCCCCCTCCCCCAATTTTCCCATTTAAACAAAACAAGCATATGATGTAGGGAAGCATATAAAGAGTGAAGCATTGTGCACCGATGTCTGTACCAATAGGCTATGTACACAAAATCACTTAACAATTTTTACTAAACTTCAGAAGGCCAAAAAATAGCCTTTTTTTCTTTATGTTGTTATGCATTCTAAATCACTGGGATTCCTAATATTTCCTACTCCTTTAGGATCACAACTATTACCCTGTGCCTCCCAAAACACACACAAGATTTAATACTATAACCCTCAGACAAACACGTCTTCAGACTTTCTGCAGCACCGATTAGAAAGGCTACCAATGCAGACATAAACAACCATTTCTGAAGCTTAACAAATAAACACCTGACAAGCAAAAATCTGCCCCACCCTGCAATCTGCACACCGCCCAGACCAAGACAGCAGAGTCTCTATGCTACCAAGGTACCAAGACAGTGTTTCTATGGAAACAAAGCTGAAGATTTCAGCACTGCTTGTTTTGGAGCTATCTAGGGGTAGAGCAAAGGGACACGTTACATCTGACAATATTAAAACCAGCGCGAGACCTTCTCTTTAATTCTGGCTGGCACTATACGAGACATGCACCACATCAAACGGCAATGCAAAAGTCAAAATACAGAACCACATTTATCTCTGTAATGGTGCATGCAACCACATGCAGAATGTGCTGGTGTCTTTAAAACAACTGTTGCAAATGCCGATCTACACAATCAGAAGTTACATGAGAAATGGTTGTTGGATAAGAGCACACCTCTGATGAAAATCGACATTGGCATTAGATTGAAACTTCTTAGAGATGCAGTAAAGAAACAAGGACAAACAGCAGATCAGATACCAGCGGTGTTCCAGTTTCACATAAGTTTCTTACAGTCACAGCAGTGCTGCACCTCTTCATTAACTTTGTCTTGGAATGGCATCATTGCTTGGTAACGAAGTGGGAAGACAAGGTGGTATTTATCACGTGTGGGCATTTAATTAAAACACACACAAAAAACTTTGTGGCAGGCCATTTTACCAATTTTTTTAAACAACTGAGATGCACAGTAAGTGTTACAATTACAGTTAATGTCAGTATAAGCACAGCTTTTTCCAGTTTATTTTGCAAACTATCTGCCCCTAACAATGACTGGTTTGATGCATTTGTAATTGGTAATAAACAAAAACGTGATAGGCTTTATTAAGACTAATAACAGAATCCTAATAGCGAGAGTAATTTTAGTCCAGAAAGCTCATTACGGGAGGTTTTCTTCGTATTACTGAGAAAATGGATTTCCAAGAAATGTCACTGTGCTGGAAGAGAGATAAAACGGCATGCAGTTTATCAGCTACACTTCAGCATGACCGCTCTCCCTGGCGTGCGTAAGAGAAAGGCCTTGCCCGATTCTACCGAAACACATTTCGGGTGTACAGTAATTGCTGTAAATGAATCATATTTTGCGACAGCTTGCTCATTCAAAATATTTTGTACGTGCTCTATTTAAAGATTGTCTGCCAGGCAAAAGGTCAACGCTTGCCCCATTTCTGCCATCGTAACAGATGAATAAATGAGAAAAAAGTGTGAGCAAATCAAAGCAATAACAAAATTGACAGGTCAGTTTGGAGAATTTTAAAACAGTTCAATCTCCATAGCAATCAGGTTATCAAAAGACTGGATAACCACACACACAGGAACGAAATAAAAACGGAAAAAAAGATGCCTCAGGTCCACTGTTGTATACATTTGACTGGACTCTATCTAGGTTGACCACATCCCTCTAGTGTTGCACTAGCTTGTGGTGCGTTATGGGAAACAAAGCAAACTGACATCCAGCCACACGTCTAACCACGGCACTTCCAGTTAAACTGGCTTTAGCTTTATATTGATGCGCTTAAATGCTTTTATGATCTACTTCTATTTTTATGACACACTATCAATGGAAGGCAATGTATGCCACTTCCTAATTTGACGAAGGGGAGAATGTTCTGTGCAAGAACGATGGGTTGAGAGGGTGTGGTCTAAATACCCACGTATTTAGTCATTAATAAAAAGTCTACATTGTATGCTTTGGATAGGAAACTCTTTGAACATGGAAGACATGTATACAGGTCATCAAGGAAAGAGCACTGCAGAGCGTTCCAGTAGTATAGGAAAGAGAAAGAGAAAGGCACTCAACACTGCAGAGCAAAGAGAAAGGCACTCAACACTGCAGAGCAATCTATAGGAGAGAGGCACTCAACACTGCAGAGCGCTCTAGTAGCACAGGAAAGAGAAAGGCACTCAACACTGCAGAGCAATCTACAGGAAAGAGAACTCCACTCAACACTGCAGAGCACTCCAGTAGTATAGGAAAGAGAACTGCACTCAACACTGCAGAGCAATCTACAGGAGAGAGGCACTCAACACTGCAGAGCACTCCAGTAGTATAGGAAAGAGAACTGCACTCAACACTGCAGAGCGCTCCAGTAGTATAACTCAGATCAAAATAGCAGGCCAGCACACTAAATCTAACAATGGTCAATGGTACACTAGAAATGCAAATACAAGATTACAAGAAGCCCAGTCCACTCCTCTACGATGACGTGATCTGATGCAATTTGACATCCTGCAGAACACAATGAAATGTAGTTGCAGTGGAATGAGTATAAATGGTATTCGGAACCAGATAACTCTGCATCGAATCAGGAAACGAGAGGCTTGTCCCAACATGTTCCCACTGGAAACAAGATTACCTTTTATTTGTTTAAACTTTGCTGCCACCATTTTTAGAAATTAAAGTTCTGTGTCTACTGCTTGCAAGCCACATGCACAGTAGTACTTCTGCACAGCTATGGACTATTAACCCATGTGCCAAGAAAACAAGCTGAGAGATTTTTATCAATTACAATTTAACTTTTATTAATAATAATAATAATAATAATAATAAAAATAATATACTCCTGGTGAATATCTCCAGTTCTCTTATGGATCTTTTGTATAGAAACAATATGCTCAAATGTTTAGTCAGACATTTAGTTACATGAATTATTTTCACATACTGCACACCACATAAGATAACTACTCTTTTCCAGCTAATTTCTTTCAAGTCCAGAGATACAGTAATTGTGAATCATGACAAAGTCCCTGTGCTGTCCTTATAATCCTGCTGCATTTGAACTTGCCCAGACCTGCCCAAAGCCTTCTCAAGACCTGTGGTGTCATACAGAGAGCACTTCTAATGAGACACATCCCACTGAAGAAGAGTACAATTAGAAACCCTAGTATGGCCGTCTGAAAGAATTACTCTCCAAGCATTTTCTATTGAACATGGTACATGTATGCGTGTCTATATACAGAAGTTTGTTTGTTTTTGTGCCTGTCTACGATACAGTAATTTTATATTCAAAGTTTTATTATTAGGAGTTTTCCTATTAATGCCCATTTAAGTGCTGTCAAAATGAACAGACGTTCTTCAGTCACTGAGATGTAATGCCAAGTTACCAGAAGAGCCATTTTAATGCTTGCGAACAGGACATGCATGTTAATACTAGTGTACAGAACATGCTTTAAAACAGAAAATGCCTTCTCGTTTTATCATCAAGCATTCAACACAGGTCCTGAACCACTTCTCATCCGGACTTTGTTTTCACTTTGACCACGAGGAAGCCTGTTTGTCCCGTCACAATGCTACAGTACGAGTTCACTTCCTGTGTTACAGGTAAGAGGACCCCACCTGAGTTTTACACTCGTGTTCCCTGCTGCACACACTCCCTGTAGAGAACCACCTGGGGTCAGAAGGACACGGATTGTCAACGGATCTTCAAAGAGTTTCAAGAGAAAGGATGCCATGAAAAGAAGACTAGAGTGAAGAAACCGTTCTCAGTTGTAAGCACACAAGGAGAGCTACAGTATTGCACAAAGCTATTCCTTAGTCACCTGGTCACTCCCCTCCACTGTGTAAACGCCACAGGTACAGCATGAATGCAGGCGTGTTCTTTAACTGCATGAACATGCACAGCTGTGAAGTTCTTCGAAACCTTTGTACCACAATGAATAAAACTGGAAGTGCAGGCGGCCTGGTTTCTTCATTCAGGAAACCAATGGGTGGCTCAGCTGCTCACACAAAGTGAAACAATATGATATTTTAGGTTGCTGTCAAATCTCTATTGCAGGCAGCCTCAGTACATGTAGATGTTTCCAGCTGTATGATCTACTGTGGCAATCGGTATACTCAGGAATCAGCCATTTGTCATGAAGTTTAAAAAAAAAAAGTCTGTACATCGTATGATCAAACTGTCACCTATACCTGGAGCATTTCAGCTCAGTATAACACTGATACTTTTAAACCAGTTATTGATAGTACACATGTCTCTTGGTTTGTATGCACGGATATTAACTGTCAGGGTTTTGCTATGTGTTACTGTGTTTGGTCAATTTTCTTTTGCGGTATTCCCAAAACAAATAATTAAAACTCTTTGCAGGAGGTCAAAAAAAATACATAAAAAGGTAACCAAATGCTGGCCTGAGCCTTCCAGCTTGGCAAGCACATGCATTGCAATGTCTCAATAATGTTGTTTTCTGTGCCCTTCATTGTGCCTCCCTGACACATTCTGATTCACTGCCTTTCATTAAATAGAGGCCAGATTGTTCCTTCCACAATTGTGCGTGGTACAAAGACTCTGAAACAGATACAAGAACTGTAAACAGCAGAGCCTTTCCTGCCAAATACAAACACCCTGCATATAAAACAAGCAAAGAATTCCTCCAGAATTAACCAGGTGAAAGTTCATTTGATGATGTTCCCCCTGAAAAATATTCAGTCTTGACTCGAGTCATCAAAAATGTTCAAAGTACGGCAATGCACGAAAATACTGTAGTGACATCACACGAACAGAACAATGAATTGCAAGAACAAAAGAGAATGGAATACTCTGACCCAATGTGGGACTGGAAATTCCTGCTGGACCATCTCAAAAGGCTCAGAAAACAATCAGGAACTGGGAACCAACACCCCCTTCACTTCCTCTGCAGAAACCACCACCACCACCCTAGGTCCTGGAGGGCCATTCCACTCCAGGTTTAACAGGTAAAATGAGAGAACCGACTACTTCAGGGTCAATTAAACAATTTAGAACAGGGTTGGAACAAAGACCAGAAGTGAAAGGGCCAGCTTTGGCCAGCCCTGCTCTTGAGATTTCAGTTCCACCATTAGAACCCATAAAAGGTGTGTTGGTGCACCAACTAGGATCCACACACACACACACACACACACACACACACACACACACAGCAGGTGATGCATACAGTAAATCAATAACATCACATGTACACTACCAGTCAGACTATAACACTCTGCACCAAGATAGTCCAGATACAGAAGACCAAGTCAGTATAAAAGATTTACTAACATAAACACAAAGAAAGTGAATGAAGTTCTACTTAGAGAAGTGCAAAACAGGGATTGATGCTGATTTTGTACTTCTTAGACTGGTATCTTTTAATCTTTCAGTATTTCTCTGTATTGCTCTAGGTTGTACCTCGCCGTCACTTGCTCTGTCTGCCAAAAACAAGTGACTTTTTTTTTACTACTGTAGGTATCAGTGAGTTATCTAGAAGTACTGCAGCCTATTTGCATAGTAGCTTCTTAATAACAGAGTACTGTACATAACAACGGGATTGCGTACATTGTGTAACCCTGTATGTTTGAACAGCAATCTGTGTAAACATCCTTTATTTTTCTTCACGGGGCACTGCGATTTATAAACCTCTCCCATGCATCAGGGTTTAGGAGTGCATCCTTTCATGTGATTTTCCAGCTGATCCCTCGGATATTCAGTTTGTATTCACGTGGTGTGAAGTCAGACCCATTTTGCTGTCTAGCTCTAATGGATCCCTTTCGGAGTGGTGCCTCTCTGTCTAGAGAAAGGCTGCGTATCAACTGACGCTACCAGAACAGAACAGAACATGCTGTGCTCTTGTTGGTTCAGATGCGTTCAGAATTGCTATTTGTAGCAGTGACACCATCATGTGATGAAGACCTTGCATTCCAGCATGTACCAGCTCTGGCCAGCTCTTCATTTGCTAGGGCGAGTTGTAAGAAACGAAAGTGTAATGCAATTCCCAAGAAAAGAAAACCTTGAGAGTTTCAGCTGGACTGCATTTCCTGCCTCCGGTTCAGCTTGAGGTTTCATACGGTCTGACTACTATTGTTTCTTCCTATTGAAATCATACCTGATGCTGGTTATTTTAGAAAGTCAAATGGAAAATGACAGAAACTGATTCTTGAGAGTTACAAAGATAGTTTTGGCAGATCTGCTGCTTCCTTAATTAAGCATTAATATCAAAGCATGACAGAGAGCCTGCTAGATAACTGACCACTTACAGGGTAAGAGCCGGTCAGGTAAGAAATGCCCATTTTGATGTCTTTTAACCTCATTATTGTGAGGGAACGCCTGTATAGTATGGGTTAAAGACTAGGTTTTTTTAACCTGCTGGTTTGAGCAGTGAGGCAGAAACTCATGTGAAAAGCACATAGCTGAATCCAGATTGTTTTCATTCCAGCAGTCAGGCTGCTGCAGGAGGGGCAGCCAATCCCCCTTTGTGATGAGGTCATCGGCTAAGCAGACAGGAAGTGGAACAGGATTCCTATTCGAGTCACATTTCCTACACTTTTGCTCCAGTGCAATCTACTCTACAGTGCTTAGCACTGGAGCAAAACCTAATTGCTATGGGTGAGCAGTACTGGAGTAAAACGGATGTCAGAAGAACAGGAGTGGACTGTATTTACTGAAGGATAAAGTTCCTGCTGGAATACACCCACATCACCTAATCCAGGACAAATAGCTCAACACAGCTGACTAGCTAACCAGGTCCAGTCTTGGAAATGCACCCACATCATTTGTGTGTGACTTACTTCCACACTAGACAATGAAGCTATTCTAGTGGGGTGTGCCTTTGACAAAGCCTCCTCCCAGGTTTCTGCTGCAACACCCTGATTATTAGTGTGATCTCAGCCAGGTCCCATGACAACATTCTGATGACAGATCTTTGTTTCACAACTATGTATTATGGAAGGCAAAGGGTACCGCTGGATAGCTGATTACAGACGGCAAGGAGCTTTGTTCAGACTACAGGAAATAAACGCAGATGACTATGCTCCTCATCATCACTCCGGAATGTTACATTATAAAAAAAGACGGATGTCAAGGAGGGCAGTAAATCCAACAAATGGCGATCACAGTAATAAAACCAAAAACAACTTACTTAATAGAACAAGTACAAAATGTATAACCATTTATCACTGAATACAAAAATGACAAGAAAATGCAATCCTACTATTGCATGACAGTATAGTAAATCCTCATTTAGCAGTTTGGGGGGGGGGGGGGTGAGAGAAACTCAATATCTTTAAAGTGTTGTCTCTGGAAGTTCTAAGTAAGCAACAGCAGTTCCTAAAGATTGTAGAACAATAAAATGAATATACATTACAATGGTCAGGGAGGCACTTTAATAGCAGAAGGATTAATATCCTTTCACCAGTGCTCAAGCATGACTTTCCAAAAACAAAACCCAGGGGTCAGACTGCAGAATAGGAGCTCATATGATGACAGGACTGTTGAATTGAATAAAAAAAAAAAAAAAAAAAAAAAACACCCAACATGGAAAAATGTCACACGACTCATAGTATGACCCAATACACAGCAACACTCTGACGCTCCGGAATCTTCACAGTAATTCGCAGAAATGTTGCAGCTCGGTAGCATGCGAAATGACGTCATGGCACCAATATACACTGTGTGAGGTCAAGAGTTCATTCCATACCTTAATGAATTAGGGTTACAGTAGATGACAGAACGCATTCAGGTTGGCCATTCAAAGTGTGAATGAGAAGGTTGTCTTACAGAAGAGGACACGGTGGTTGATTTTCTCAACTTACAGCACAGTATACCCCACAGCACTGAACAGTAAAAGGGAATACATCTGGATAGCTTAGGAAAAATCCAGGGATAACCACGGACAGGTAGGTTACACAATCCAGGGTGACTTCCCAGTGCTGTAAAACTAATATAATCCATCTGTGGAAAATCCTTTTTTTTCTGGATGCAAAAAGGCCGGGTGTACAGATATAATTATTTTGATTGGCAGCGGACTCCCAAGGTTTCCATGACTACAGTAAATGACTCTGTTTATGTATGGTTAATATATTATTTTTTTTAAAAATCCTCTTTCAGTGTTAAAACTGCACTCCTGAGTCAGGTTTACTAAGTGCAATGCTGTCACTTCCAGCACTCATCTGTGACTTCATGAACGACTCCCTGCCAAAGGTCTCTGGCACACTCCCCATTAACATTCATGAACCCACTGCACCGCCAACACTGTTCTCCTCAAACACTAACATAATCAAGCACTTTGCAGCAGAACTGCAATATGTTGCAAGAAAGTTGCAAAACCTTCTGGGGAGAAAAATGCAGTTTGCTCAAGACTACATGTTTGCAATTTTTAAACTTTTCTATAAAAAACAAAAATGGAAGCTTAGGAAGAGGTTTCATTTTTTGTTTATTCCCTGATGAAAACCTGCGGATGCCAGGCAGAGAGTACGATCGATCAAACAAACAGCAGCACTAGAAAAATCCATTCTTAATTACTATCAGGAGTGAAACCCACTGACGCTGCGTTCTATGACCAAGGGGCTCCTGGAACACTGTGCACACCCACAATGACGCTGCAGTGTTGCACAAGCCTGTTCCGTTAACAGAGCAGGAATCCTGAATGACTAAAGTGCAATTCAACTCTAACCACCACACTCAATGGTAAAAAATGCATTTACTTTCTGCAAAACAACAAAAACAGTTGGTGGGATCTTGTCTGGGCTTTCTCACTTTATTTAGAGAGTGCAAGACTCCATCTCCCAAGCCTTACAGGAACGGGTACACAGTAACTCACCATTGAACTCTCTTACTAGCACACATGCAATTTCCACTAAACAGAATGCACAACATGGCAGGTAAGTGTTACTATAAAAAAAAAATTAACAGATGGATCAATGTCTGCCAGAGAAAGTAGAGTTTAGTACAATTTTAACACCTTTACGTTTAAACATCCGCACACAAGCAGATGATGCTTGCTTCAGGTCAGCAAGGAAATATTATTGCCATATGGTACAAAACAATGGGCTTGTGGAAAACAGCTCCCCCGGGGCACTGGGGAGCATCTAGCTCACAAGGCTATAAAGCACTAAGCAATCTGCATGCACAACACACACGCTGCAATTTTCAAGTGGACACCTGGGGCAGGGTGTGTGTTGGCTGTGGATCAAAATGGCATTCTGAAATTGGATTTTAATCCCCAGATATCTGACAGGACAAGCGGACCCATGCCAATTCTGCTGGGACTGCTATTGTCCCATCTGCTACACAAGTACAGAAGACAAAGCCGTTTCTACGAATCCCAGGCACGGTGCTAATGCTAACGCAGAATTCCAAATAGGACAGGCCACTAAAGCATGGAGATTCAAGTCATACCTGCTGCATCGCCAACATATTTTCTATTGTGCTTTAAAACAATATCATCACTCATATTAATTGCAAGTACAGGGGGTCCTATACAATACAGCAGGCCTTATCTTCATTGTACTCAGCTGGAATGTTTGTCCTCTACAGGACAGGTTCCTAGGCTTTCCTACTTTACCTTCCCCAACATCAGTGGATCTCAAGCCCCTGTTCAAAGAAGGCAAAGCCCTGGCTGAGACAGAGGCATGCACTGTAGTGAGCAGAATGGAGACACGTTCTTAGGTAAAGAGGGGTAATGCACAGCAAACCCAAAAAAGCATTCTCATTTAAATTGGCCCTTTTAGTAAATATCTTATCTTATTTGGCTGTTCAAACTTGATCCTAACCAGACTGTTCCAGCACCTGCTTTGTTCACAAACGGTTAATGACATTTAGTCTTGGTCTTCCGATAAACCTTTGCAAAGCGGGTTTACCATACCTCCGCTGCATCACCTAACCAAATTACTAAGAAGCTATCGAGAGCAGTGATTCATGCACCGAGTGGGCTAGGTGGGAAATACCCTGTAAATGTCAGCCCAATGAAAGAAGCCAGTCTGTAGTCTGTACTTTTGACTTTCTATTTGAAATTAATAAGATTAATAGATGTCTGGCATTAAGGTTTAACATTAACAAGTCTGGAAAGCACAGGGGTAATGTACCACTTGTAATCTCGCTGTCCCTCGCAAAGCTTACTCATTTGTTTCTGCAATGATGGGAAAGGCAGAGCAAGACTTCACAGAAGGTACTCTGTTGGCAGGAGCTTCCGTATCCAAGAATGCTTCACAAGGGACACAGTCTCATAAGAGAGGACTCCTTGGGTCATTCTGGTGAAAAAAACTTAGGAAATCTGCCCCACCAGCAGCTACTTTTCCTGGAGCAAGATGTGATCATTGAAGAATGGCCAAACATCTCCGCAGTGCAGTGTATCAAATCAGTGCCGCCCTGCTTGCTCTGCAAGCCCTATTACTGCAACTGGAAATTGACAGCGCTGTGGCTGCCAGAGAGTCCATCCTATATACTAATTTATCTCTATTCAGTTCTGAAAAATCCCTGGTGTCAGCGTCACTTTCACTTCCCTCTACCGTCCAAACCAATGGAAACAAAATCAGCTGCTGAAACAAGATGTGTAAATTCCAGATCCCCCCCCCCCCCACCCCCTGCATCAGGAGTAACTGCCCACCTCAAGCACTGCAGCCTCCTCCAACATTCGTTAATGTATTAAGAGGAAGAGTTCTGGATAAGTGTAACCACTGGACAACCACAGAACACTGCATTTAAACACTGCAGTTAAAGTGCTTTCAGAGCGGATGGTTCGGGGAATTCCCACATATTTCCCCTTCTCCAGTAACGTTTGTTTTTAAAATTGCTTTTTGTCTGCCTTGTTTGTCTCTTAAGCCAGCTCATCACTGGAGCCGTGGCAACATTGGGTTTCACTAGCACCTTAAGCTGCAAACAGTTTTTGACGCAGTGTTCTGTTAAAACAACAGCTGTCTGCAAAACCTCCTGCATCAGCCTGTGCACAGATGCATCATACAGTGTATTACTTACCGTGGTTACAAAAGGGACCTGTGTGCAGAATCACAGGAGAGTTCAAAGAATGGTCCCTATTCGAATGGTCCATAACTGAACTTTAGGGTCCTTGTTCAAAACGCGGCCCCTCATGCAGTGACTGTGTCAGTCTGTCTGTTTGTCACACTCTTCATGGTGAGCACAGTATACGTGCTAGCCTCTCTGACTGCATTGGAGTATAATCCCATAAACTGTTGATTTGTAACACATCTGAATGATACGTGGACCCTTCACATGCACACACACACATGTTTTCAAATTAAAGCTTTCAAATGTACAACTGGAAGGACTGCACACGGTCCTTGAGTCACCCCCTGGGTTCCCAGGTAAGCCTTGATGAGCCACCCCAGACCACCAACATACTGACACTGGCATTCTGTTTACTGGAAAGCTACAGCACACAGCAGGGTGGTTACACTGAACATGTGTTAACTCCAACTCCCAGCACAGTTTCATCATTGAACAGTTAAACAGAGTAGAGCTGCACGCCCTCAAGAGAGCGACAGTGTACAGTACGTGTCTCCCTGCACAGTACTTTCAACAGCCAGCTTAGTGGTTCTCTGCGAGTATCAGAGAAACTGAAGGGTACAGCAAACCTGCGAGGGAGCCTTCCACTCCGCTGACTAAAGATGTTCTATTAATAGTGAAGAAAAACAGCAAAATCCTCTTCTGCTTGACATAGCAAGGATGCTCCTTGACAAGAGAAAACATTCCCTGTTATATAACGAGAGACTTTTTAACTGCATCAGCTGGTGAGATCTTGTGATGTAATCTTGTGATCCGAAAGGGTTATCAGAAACGGTCTGTGTGTTTATGCACAGAATCTCAAATAGTGTTTGTCATATGAAAACTAATGCAAACTTTACCTGGAAATGCCAAGTGACAAACTAAAAAAACAACCTGATATACATTGTATGTACTGTTTTTATATTAATATACCCATGCATGTTGCAAGATGTACTAAATATTAACTTCCGATGAATATATATTCGTGGCACATTAAACACACAATCAACATAGGTTAATGTGTGACAAATCTTGCCTGTTTGCTTGCTACTCTGTAAACTGTAAATTAAAACAAACAAAAGGATTGTGGATATCCCTCTCGCTCTGCACCCAGTCCCTGTGAAGTCTGCTCAGCTGATCAGACTTATTTTAGTTATTCAACCAGTAATACTGCAGGTTTCACCCCAGATTTCTCCGTAGGTCATTAATGAATGAACAGCAGTATGAGATCCAGGCACCGATGGAGGGAAACCTGTTTACCCAAAATAAGTTCATAGCAGATTTATCATGGGCTTGCAATATTCAGAGTAGCTGCAGATATCGGACACAGCATTCGAAAGCAAATGCTTAATGTGGTTGTCCATTGTCCAGTACCTTCTGTCAAGGGTATACCGATGTTTAAACAGGTTTGTGAAACTGGGCCATATTCATAGAACTGTATTGGGTAAATAAATCATGAATGAAACTTGAATGTTTAGGTAGCCAGGCATTTACTACAAATAAAAGATCTGGCTCCTGTCCCAATGTTTAATCAATACTTTATCAGGCACTGTAAATACTTTGCACACGCAGGGGTCGGCTGTGCTGCATACCAAGGAGAGTTACCAGAAAGTTCAATAATAAACCAGAGCTTGTAAAAGGAAATGGGCTCCCTGGTAGGGTGAACAGCAGTCTGTAGCACTTCTGATACGTATAGGCTACAATAGGTCATGTTTTTATTTTTTGTTTTTTTCCCCCAGGGATGTGGGACTGAAATTCATTCATTTGCATGAGCAACAGTGCCAAATTCAGCAAATGCAGTGTCTTTGCAATTGGCCAAGAGTTTTGTGTCATCAATATGGCAGTAAATTTATATAAAAAGCAAATTATAGGACTGAATGACTTAGCAAGCACGTGTGCAACTGACGTAACTGCACGGATGCGCGGTGTGTGAAACTGGGACAAGACCAAGAAGAGAAACAGATACTGCTGGGCCACCGATGCTGAAAACACAGCAGACTACTCAATACCAGAGCACTGGGAAACATACTGGAGGTCAGCTGTAGCGTACAGTATCATGGTGTGAATGGCAGAATCAGGTCTGTAACTGCTGTGGTTGTACTCGCTGTCGCTAGGACGCTTGCTTTGAAAACGAGGGGTTTCAATTCAAAACAGGTCTTGCTTGTGCCCTGGTTTCAGCACAATTGTATCAGTTTACACAGTGCATATCTGTACCAGATCGCTCAGTTGTGTTATGTAGGAGGGGAGGGGTGGGGCGGGGGTGAAAGAATAGAGATCCCAGCAGATTCCTTGTGCCATCAAGCTTAATAGGGTTTTGCTTTTCCCCCCAAACAATAGTAGGCATTGCAGCTTCTCTTTGGAGCTGCTATAGTGAGCATTAGCAAATCGCAAAAAACCAGACACAGGAATATGCTAACAAAAGCATTAAGAAACTACAAACTAAACAGGTTCTGTTCCATTGTCTTAAGACATGATCTACGAACAGCTGTTTGGGGAGGGCGGGGGGGGGGGGGGGTAACAAGGCAGCACAATGTCATGCTTCAACCAGATTATTTTGTTGTCTTTCTTTTATTTCAACTTCATTTTAACCCTCAAGGCAAGCGAGTCAGTTTGCTGTGTACACCTGCAACCCCTTCGCAGCCATCTGCTAACGGTTCTGTATTTGTGTATGTGCCGAGCAGTGCTCAGACTTCCCCTATTCGCTGCTGGCATCACACTGCAGCAAGCACAGCACTGGAACAAGGTTCCATCTCCAGCCAATTCTCAATTCAGAAAGTCACTGTTACTGTCAGGACGGCTCTAGCAGGCTTTGCTAAAGCACGACATGTTTAAGCAGAAGTTAAAGAAAACATATACAATGAAAATTGAGTTACTGTAACTAAAAACTCCCATACACTGCCCAGACTAAAAATGCAATTTGCCAGGTTGGGCTGTTTGATATGACTTACATATCTAATTATACACAACAAAGCAAAACTCAAAGCTGTTCAAGTCATACCTGCCCTAGTCAGCCCTCCTACGAAATAAAACATTAACCAGTTTCTCCTGAGAACAAATCAACTCCGAGCCGATTACTGATTAGAAAAATGTTATACTACCAGCACTCCTTTAACAAGGTAGGTTTCATCTGGTGCTTAAAAATAATAATACAAAAATAAAAAAAACACCACCACGCACACACATTTCAGTGTAACAAAATACAGCTTTTATATTCCAAAACCACATAATTGTTCATGTTGATTAGTTACCGAGATGTTATTTTATGCTGTAGAATGCTATTAAACCGTGTGCTGCACTTGCAACCTTAAATCCAAAAATATTTAAGGTTCCAAACAAGCATTTCCTCTGTGTGGGAGATCTGCGAGGCACAGTTTCCTTAAAGAATGAAATAATCTCATGCTTGCGGACGGGAGCTCAGAGTATTCACCGCCCGAGGGGGGTGGGGTGTACTGTCACACAGCTCTTGCCGACATTTCCAGGAAGTGAAACGTGCTTCTCCCAAAGAGCTACTTTGTGAGATTATGTTTTCAGTGAGCTGGAGCAGGAGCGCATTGAAAAGCACTCAGTGAAAATGAAAATGCAATCAAAACCAGCATCCCCACAGGACTGAAGATGTGTGCTCTCAGATTGGAGTCCACGTCTGTGTCTGGTATTATGTTCATGAGAAAGATATGCTGTCTGCCAAAGCGGTTTAAGAGCCGGAAGAAAATGACTCCCCCCCACCCCCCACACCGCCCCACACCGCCCCCCCGCCCGCCCCCAAAAAAATAAATCGATCAGTTGATTTAGTGTCCTCTGAGCTCAGTTATATACAGTATGTCATTCACTCATAAGCATAACTGGAATATTTTAAGAACATGTTTTATTGTTCTGTAGTTTTACAATAAAACTGCATTTTTGTTGACATTTATAATATTGAGTCTTTTCAGCAAAAGCCAATATATCCAGCACAGGATTACTTAAGACTAAATCAGAGACAGCAGGAGTAAATCATTGGGAATCGAAGTCAACACACTACAAAACAATCAAGGGTGGTGCTGCAGATTTGTCTGCTACAGTAAACTGCAATCCCTAATCTCTCTGAAAAACACCTCTGCAATACGAATTTAAAACAGACGAATAACTCAAATCGAAAATAAAAAAAGTCCACAGTGATTTTCCCTTTTACAGTGAATAATCCTGAAACTGTAAAAAAAAAAAACCCTTATCTACTTATTTTTTTCCAATTATTACCACAGAACTACCACATGACTCAATAAGACTTCCTTGTTAACATGAAGTAATTAAATGAGGATTTATAAAAAGATTTATTATTCCAAAATGTATTAAATAAAAATATACCCCACCAGCTACACATGCATGGTAAAAGTGAATGTGGTTTACCTAGGCTCTAGTGACACGCTTTTGAAATGTGATCAAATCCAACTGCAGCTTACTAGGAGAAGTGAACGCAATAGAGCCCAATTCTTTACAATGCTACTTTTTTTGTCGCAATCAAGACTTACATTTCTGCAAACATTTCCTGCAAGATGCACTGAGCTGCAGGAAGACTTTTCAAACTCAAGTCAGGGTTCACCCCCAAAGGACAGGAAACATCTGACCAACTGTGGAGATTCATTCATTCATTCACTCTTACACAGCTTCAAAAATAATATTTTGAGGTTTGATGCACTGTTTCACATAAAGCGCCACCTTTGGGTGCATACGCTGGCATTATACGACGCTGGAAGATTACGGATATATATTTTAATCAATATATTAAAAAGAAAATCCAATCCCAATTGCAAGTCTTATTCATATTGATATATGCATTAGATTATAAACCAACAAGTCAAGAAGCACAAATTGATCCATTTAATTCCAGACATTGCCTTCAACAGTAGCGTTTATCCTAAAGCAAGCAGAAAAGTCTACAGAGCTACAATATTTGATTCCATAAATACCAATATCTTCGAATACGCTGTGAGAAAAACAAGCAGCTTCCTGCTATTACTAAGCAGCTGATTTACAAGCAGCCACTGATGGAGCTGACTTCACCAGCTGCCAAGAGCTTTCCATTCCCTCGACTCCCACTGTTACAGGGGGCAAAAATCACACTCTTTATTGCACAGCAGTGTATTACAGGGTTACAAGCCATTACAGTCTTAGTTTCACTTGAACTCAACAAAAGACTCATGCGTGTCAAAGCTCAGGTGAGCTGGGGTGTGTCGAAATAACCTCCTAGAAAAATACTATGCAGAGGGTGCAATTACCCAGCAAGAGAAAAAGTCTGAATTTCATGTTCACTAGAACCAACGTTCTGATTACTATTCAAAAAACAATTGCACAGCTTTTTCAATATGCCTGGTTAATTTGTTCTCTCTGTTGCAGAGTATATCAATGATTTTGAACCCCCTGCCCCCAGTTGAGTATTTGTACACAGTGCACAGCTGCCCACTCACCCAGCCTCCTTGCCTCTGTATCCAGGGCTCTATGTTGCTGTCCAGGTAGGTAGTCATCCAGTCTGCTATCCGCCCCACCAGGGACCCCATTTCCTTCTCCACGCTCTCCACACACAACGCCCCGCCGAAAGCGAAAAGCGCCACCACGCGCCCCCAGTTCACCCCGTCCCGGAAGAGTTCGTTCACCACCTGCTCGAAGCTTTGGTAGGCTGTGCCCGGGGTGATGTGCAGCTGGGAGGAGAGGTCGCTGAACGCCCGACGGTACCTCAACTCAAACTCGTCCCCCGAATCTCGCAGGGCCTCCTTCACTGCCTCGATCCCGACCAGGCTGCTCCCATTGTCCGTCCCGTTTATGGATCCATTGACGTGGCCCCCGTCCCTTTCGGTGTCCGGATCCAGGACCCCAGCGTTACCAGTCCTACCGTCCCCATTAACCTGGTTCCACACTAAGTTTTTTTGGGACAGTTTGTAGCTTATAAAATCTTTCACCAGTTCTCTGTTGCTGTATGGCATCTTTTTTTTTGCTCTTTATGACTCTCACACACCAAAATCCATGCTGCAGACAACAAATATTTTTGTTTCCCAGGAGATGTTTCTTTTTGCCACGGCCCTAAAGACACTTCAACCTTTGGAAACAGAACTGCAAAGAAAAAAAAAAGAGTCACCTTTTAATCTAGTGAAGGGTGCGATAACCCCCTTATTATCATGCGCTTTCACCTGAAGCATTTACAGTACTTTAAAGCTTAGGATCATCCGGATTAGCCTGGATTTATCATGCAGTTGGTTGACAGATTAATAACTGAAATGCAATTGAAATACACGTAAAAATGACATGTTACACTGCAAGATTGCTCAAACATTAGTTCATCATGAGTCATTTTGTCAAACACATCATCAATCATGCACAAGGGCTTTTATCATAGCACGTGGTCCTGCTAATGTTGAAAGAAGAGACCAATCAGAAACGCCTGTTCGATTAACACTACAATGTAAACATGTGGACAGCAGTAAATGTGTTCTGCAGATTCCGAATTTCATAAGCGACCATCAAAATATAGATTTTAAAATTTGCAAAGGTGCACACACACACACACACACACACACACAGAGTACTGGAGTTGTGACCTGAACTGGTTGCGACTCAAGACTTGAAATGTGCTGTTTGAGTGGCACACCAGGATATACCCTAACGTTTCAGGTTAACCATGACATATAAAACTGGTATTTAACACAGCACTGCAGTCTACTGCATTACACCGATGCCTTTTACAAAAACTGGAAACTTCCCACAATGTTAATTTAGAATGTGGTCTTGATCATGGGAAAACAAACAATGCAAGCACATCCAGATGGAATCTGGATTTACAGTTCCAACGAAATAATAAATAATGAAATGAATAAATTAGAGTAGTGTTTGTGGGTTGCCAGATCACGTCATTAATATGTTACAACAGTACGATATATAACACTGATAGACACAGTGGGTAGTTTTGACATTACAGTTGCTGATAACTATAGCCGACACTGTATGCATGAAATCGCCTGCTGTCTGTCCATTTACTGCAAATCAGTTACATGAATAACCAAACGGCAACAGAAGCATTTTAAAACACGCCCAAACTGGATTCAGACATAAGTTACATTGGCAAAATTGCAAACTCCAGTATTAGATAATAAATTACATAACTATCGCATTGTGTTCTTTAGTACAAAACCATGTCGATAAATGAAATACGCAGTTTATCCGATCTATCATTTAAGGAGAAAAAGCTCGCATAATGAATGAACTGGACAGACACACACACAATAATAATAATAATAATAATAATAATAATAGAAATGGATACACTAATAAAAAGGTCGTTAGTAAAGTACCTACGAGTGCCGTGATCTTATCTTACAAGTTCTGTTCACCTTGGCTTTGCCATAAATTATACACGCAGTAAATGAGTAACAATGCTAACTATATCCACTACTCTCTGCATTTATTACGCATATAACATGGCCATCAAACCCACCTCTTATTTCAGCAGTCTTCTCAACGTATTGTTTTGCACAGACAATACAGTTCAACGATGGTGTTTCTGTCACCTCCAGCTGTCAAATCCTAAGAAAGAACCGACAACCTCTTATACAGCGTATTGCATAGGAAACGTATGGCTATTCTGATTGGTATAATTATCTACGCCAATTTTTATACGCGTTTTCTGTATCCGAAAACGAAAAACGAATTATATTGCAATATTAACACACACACAGAACTATTGGCTTAATTCCATGATAGCTATAATGGAAAAATCCAGGGAAACATCCAGAACAGTCCACAAAAAAAAAAAAAAAAAAAAATTATAATAAACGTGCAATATTATCACTTTTCAGTACTAGGTCTGTCTTACATAAAATACTTTATATACGTCTATCTTTCTTTTTTTTTTTACGACACAATAATGATTTCTGCGAGCGTTTTTAGTAAGTATTTTCCTGAAAATCCCAATTTGCAAGTCTAACTACGACTGTAGACACACAGACACACCATGAATATCCTGAATTAAAGCTACCGTTTGCTGACTCGGAGACGATACTTACTTTTGCTGCATGTTTCTTGATAAAAGGCTAAGCTGAACGCTTCATGTAAACAAGACAGACCAGACTAAATGAAAGGATCATCTCTGCGCTCCCATTGGGCGATTTTCTTTGCCCTTTAATCAGGACGTCCCGCCTTCTCGTCAACTGACATATCTTCTAGCCAACCCTAGCTAGCACTGAACGGAAGGGCTGATATATTGAATATATATTTTTTTTTATTAAGAAATTGATTTTGATTTTGATTTTCAGTCCCAAGCTTCTGTTTTGACCAACACTGCGCTCCTATCTTTTTTTTTTTGTATATAGCTTATATTTAACAAATTCACGTTTTATTTAATCAAACGAATTGTTCAATAATAAACAGCAAGTCTAATACGTTAGAAACGAAACAAAAAAATGAATAATACCGCATATACCACCGTTAATGGTTACTGTCCATTAACCTACCACCCCAAAAAGAACAGATTTCGATTAAGAGTGAAACGTTTCTATAGTAACCCAGGCAGTACAAATTCACTTCCCCGTGCTAGTTTGTATTTGAAGCCAGGCGCCCCCATGTGGTCATCTAGGAAATAACTAATTTTGGTCCATTGAACACCTGAGATTTATAGAAAACGTTTTATTCCCAATTTTGAATGCATGTTTCTTCTTCTTCTTCTTCTTCTTCTTCTTCTTCTTCTTCTTCTTCTTCTTCTTCTTCTTCTTCACAAGTTTTATTATTTTCTCATACACAGCATGTTCGTGGCAGTCAGTGGAAGTTCCACTTTGTTTTGCTTAACCAGGATAAGATGAAGTTGGGAGTTTCAGAGCATTTTACAGCACAAGGCACCTTGTATTCCATCGGGGGAGAGCACTAGAAACTACAAAATGACCTGCGACCTTTCATTAGTGGTTCTACTAATTTCCTTCATCAGGTTTTTATGTTGCCCATTTGAAAACAGTAGCCTTGTTTGAAAGGCGCGCCATTGCTTCCTTTGGCTACATGTTTGTACTGTTTTTTTTTTTTTTTTTTTTACTCCTTAACAAACAAAAAAGCTTTGGTGCAAACTATATTTAGATTTGTTTATTTCTAGCTGTTACAAAAAAAACGTGGGCTGAATTCTGTTTGCCCCCATTTGTGAATATGTGTGTGTGTGTGTTTAGGTGGTTCTATACATATTGTTTGAGCAGACAACAGCTTCTCTCAAAGCACATTTGTAAGAGACGCGCGTTGGAGAGAAATATATTGATAACGGTTGATCACAAACAATATACTGTGCTGTTGCACGATCCGTACTGGTCTTGCATACAAGACTGACGAAACAGTATGGCGAACATTATCAAGCAAACGTGTTATCCACCTCTTCCCTTCAACGTTCACCATTGTTGTGAAATGACAACAAAAAAAAATGAAAACATTATAAAGCCAGTTGTAAGGAATTCAGAAAAGGACACAAACAGTTGTTTTATTTACCACTCTCAAAAACAAAAATCAAAATTGTACTTGGATAAGGCATTGCTAAATATGGGTTGATGACGTGCTGCAGGTACAAGAATACACTGATTACACTAAAAACTTAGGAACATAATGTGCAATTCACTTAGCATGAACAAAAACACGAATTTCAGAGGAAGTAAATCTGTCAATGCTTCGTTATAGTCGTTTGTTTCGGTTTGTTGAATAAGAATGAATACACATAATACCAAAGAACATTTGCCAAAATCAATAACCACACAGTGCATTTAAATACCAACAAACCAAACTCCTCCTATCATTAACCGTGCATTGTCCGTCGTATGACTTTTAAATGTTTGGGTCTACCTGTGTGAGGATATTTCCGTGTCACTAGACAGATGTAGCGTAATGCTATTTGTAGTTTTTAACATTTGTGAATGCGCTCACATGTAGTTTCTTAAATGCGTTGTCCAATAATTAATGAAAGCTTGCCTTTATCGACTGATAACACTGGAATTTTGAAATTATTTCACGTGGTCTTGGGACGTGTAGTCTTTTTTATCGACACGTACCAGTGAAAAGAGTACTGAACAGGGGGATCATAAAGACTACATTCACCAGAACTCTTCCTCTGCGTTGGAACGTCATTAATAAATACGGTCCTTTTGGCCAATCAACAGCGGAGAAGGTAATGAGCGCTCGATGATTGGTTCATTTGGACGAGAAAGAATTTCAAATGATAACGGCGGAGCGCTAGAGGGAGTAAATTCTGCAGAAGGCTAGAGCTGTTTACAAGAGAAGACAGTTTGCGAGAGAAAAATATAATATTTTACCGAAAAGGGGACATTTGATCCTTTTGCGAGAGAGCAACGAGAGAGGAGGTAGTTGAACATCATTTTGCAGGTTTAAGAATATTGATGTTTGAAAAATAGTGATTATGTTGTGAGTGTAAAAAAAGGCGGTTGATCTCCTTTCATGACGGAACAAAACAGAAGGCCCGAATAGCTGCAGTACTTTTATTAACCAACTGAATTAGCTAAATACTATTTAAAAATAACTTAATACGATATAAAGATGGCATAAATAACAGTGGTGAATCGTTATATGTATTTGTAATTGTTGTATATAACTGTCCGTAGTCCCATATGTCTATACTGACTAAACTTTTAAAGTAAAAAATAAATAAAATGAAATGTATATTGCTAACGATACCATAGCTTTTGTAAGTTCTCCAGCATTTTGTTCAGCATGGGGCATACATACGTTATTGTTTTTATTTGTGTTGTCGTTGAAACAAATATGATCCTAGTTTTCTGTGGATCTATTATTAAATATACGAATTTATAAATACTAGAAACGTCTTGGTGGGACAGGCTATAGAGAGAGAGAGAGAGAGAGAGAGAGAATTTTGTTTGCCCCCATTTGTGTGTGTGTTTAGGTGGTTCTATACATATTGTTTGAGGAGACAACAGCTTCTCTCAAAGCAGATGAAGGGGACAGCGCGAGCATGCACTATAACATTATCTATATAACACTGTGTAGAAGGCTGTCTAAGCAAAGGGCGTTATCTTTTTCTTCAAATACAGGCAAACAAACAGTTGAAGACTTGAAGTCTTGTACAATGGCAGATAGTCGACAGAACGCGTCTGGAACAAATTACGAGTTCGATGCACCGAGTGTGGTCATTAACTTCACATCCATGGAGCATGATGACCACGATGCTGACAACTGGTTTGGTAAGAAATGCCAAATACTGGAAATGTAACTGCTATGAATCGGTGGACTCCCAAATAACGACCGGCTTTTTCTGCAGCTCTCCCACGATAACGGATATGTAATTATTATACAGTGTACAACAATGCAGCATGTGACAGTAAGAGTCTTTGCATTTACTCAATGTTTAGTTAACTTGTTTATCTGTACCAACGTCTTTATGAAGTCTGGTGAAAATCTACTTGTGTTCTGAACATTTTCTGCAGCCAGTAAATAGGTTTCCCCAGGTTTGATAGAATTGGCAATCTCTTTCCATTATATGTAGTTTTGACATTATTTGAGAATGTTTGGGTATACCCCTGGTATGTTAGTTGTGTTAACAGTGCTTTCTGAAGTATTTTTTTTTTTTTTATGTTTAATAGATACGGTGGCAGATGAACAACTTGTAACTCCAATAAAAGCTTTTGGAGCTTCGCCTAGGTCTGATTTACCAAAAGCTGTTGTCGCTCCAATGGCCAAAGCTGAAATCCAAGAGGAAGGCACAAGTAAGACAATCACTTTAATAAATACACATGAGTGGTAGCATCACGCTCTGTGAGCTGAATAAGGCATGCACCTGCTGTATTGGCAAAAGGAGGGATAAATAACATTTGTTACAGGGATTGCTATAGAGCTTTTGCCTTCTGCGTCCATAAATTAAATGCTGAATACAATTGAAAAGCATATGGTATATTTAATGCTTCAGTTGCACAGTAAAATGCACTTTGACTGAATTTATTTGACTAGACAATAAGCTAAACCATTCTGGGTTGACAGTGAACTTTACGTTTTTAGAAATTTCAGTGTGGTGGTTGGTGCATATTCAGTTTTTAATTGCATTTAACAGCCACGCTTGCTTAAATGCCTTAAATCTGTTTCTTCATTTTTAACTTGTGTTGTATTTATTTCTCAGAGAATGAAGGCATTGAAGACAAAATGTGCCCTGTTTCTTCAGCTGCATCTTCTAATTTGGTGACCTCTTGGGGTAGCAGGAAACCTGGAGCCAACCAGCCTGCTAAGATAAAAGCTCCAGGAGCAAATCCGAGAAGGTATGAGGCACCAGGCTAACGTGTGGTCATGTGTGGTGGAACAACGTGCAGTAATTTGAACAAGCTGAAAGTATTTCATTTGTTCACTGTGGCTGTGGTTTCTGCCATTGCCTTTTAAATACTCAATACAATCAATGCACAACTATAAATGGCAGTGATTGTGCTGTAGTTCACATGTGAAGCAGCCAGGTCTGACAAGCATATGTTTGATACAGCCCCCTGAATATTGACGCGTGCCTTGTTTCCCTTCAGAGTTTCAAAAAGATTGTCGGGACAACAAAAACTTGATCATCAACGCAAGCAGATGGCAAAAATCCGTGAAGAAAGGCGGAGTGCTGCTACAGCTGCTAAAGAATGCATACCTCCAGTTAAAAAGCAAAGACGGTAAGGCATGGTGTGAAAAGGGCAGTCAAGCCTGACTTGCAAGAAATTGTAAATGTTTTTTTTGGGGGGTAATACCATATTGCATAAATAAACGATTAACCTATGATTTCTAAAGCCTATATGAAATCCACTTCCTTTCCTTAATACCCAGCCTTCCTGTCCATGAAGTGTGGTCCATTTGTATTACTGTGTCTTCAAATATTAAAAGCAAACTTCAAAATAAACAGTTGACAGCAATTTGCTTGTACCAAGAACTGTTCAGCCAAAGGAAATTCAAACTGGTTTATTATAGTGTGTGTGTAAATATGGTGTGCATGTCGGGATCATCGCAATTGATAAGTTGACTAAATTAGAATTTTGTTGTGCTCCTTTTTGTAGGCTTGTTTCTGTTAGTGTGGAATTACAAAGTCAACTTAAAACACATTTTATGTGAGTACAAGTCAAATTGCTTTTATGTTACAAACACTTCAATGTTGTGTTTTAATCTTAACAGGGCTACCAGCAGAGGCAAACTGAATGAGACATCCACTGCTGATGACACCGTGCAGAGTAGCATGTTGCAGTCTCCCAAATCAAAAAGCAGAATAACCAGACCCAGCACTCCAAATGTACTGAAGTATGTATGCTTAAGCAGAAGTGCTTTATGTTGCATGTTTATAAATTGCGTAAAAGCAAGTCATCATTTTTGCAGGTGCTGGGGACCTACACATCTTGAGTTACAGGGGATTGATTTTCAGAGAATCTGTAGAATAGCCAGGTAGCAGGATCTTCAAACTTAAGGTTTTGAAAATATTGCTTTCATTTGAAACTGCCTTTGAATCTGTCTTAAGTAAAATGTATGTGGCACTTGGTAATCCAAACTGCCACACAATTTAGCAGTTTTACAGATAGACTTAAGGCTAATCTCCTTCCATCCCCTAAAAGGATGGTTGCTCCAGAGATCCTTTGGGGGAAAAAAAAAAGGGCAAGGCAATACAGAATGATCTCAAGAAATGAGATATCTTGACGATAGTCTCGACATGGCTCAAATAATTAGATAATCCAATAAATCTACAGATTGCACAACATACAGAACTAAGTGTGTCTTCCTTCCCAGGAGGAAGAACTTGGCTCCCAAGCATAAGAGCTCTGAGCAGCAGGAGCTTGAGAAGATGCAGCTTCTCCAAAAGGAAGTCATGGAGCAGCGCAAGAGAAACAGTGAAGGCCTCAAATCAGTTATTGCTGGCACAAGTAAGCATAATCTTCACGATCCACTCAGTCTGGGAGTCCTGGACTTGGGATACATTTTCATGAACAAAAGATGGGAATTTTGTAATGCACCTGATGCAAAAAGTATGCTTTGCAGTACATCAGAGAAACAGGATAAATTCAGCCTTACTGTCCTGTTCTTAAAACTTAATAGGAAGTTTTCTGTTGGTGACATTATGAATTTTGTGAATGGAATAGAACAGGCACTTGGTAGTAAAAGTAACATTCAAACTGGGCACCTCGGAACCTTTTTCTATGATGCAAACATTGCATGTTTTAAAAAAAAACAAACAAAAAAAAAAACCCTGTAAACAAGCTGCTACACTCCATGTCATTTTATCTGATTCTAAAGACTTGGTTCAAATGTCCTGAATAAAGCTTAATGTCTCTGTGTTTACATTTTCTTTTTGTAGGCCAACCACCTAAAAAGGTTATTCCTGGGACTGTACCAATAGACTTCCATTTCCGCACAGATGACAGAATAAAACCGCATGGGGAACATCATTCAGAAATCTCTTACAAAGAGATTGACTTTACAGCGGGGCTGCGTAAACATCCGCCTTCACCAGTAAGAATCAAACTTTTGCATATTAAAAATTTTAGTTTGTAACTTGTTTAGTTATGGAACTTTTAATGCACACATTGGGTGTATCACTGTAATTTACTTGTCTTTCTTACAGATGCGTTTAAAGGGCAGTACCATCCCAAAACCATTCAATTTGTCTTGTGGTAACAAAAGGAAGTTTGAAGAAAGTAGTACAACGGAGTATGTGTCCATGGCTCAACAGATTGAATCATTCCAGAAGCGCACACCTGCGCGGTACCATCTGAGGAGCAGACAGAGAGAAGAACAAGGTATCAACCCTTTTGTTCTAAGCTTTTCAAATAATGCACATGTAAAACTTTTCTGTCTGTAGACGGAATTCCCTCAAAATGGCCTCTTGCAGGTCCATTTATTGTGGCTTTGTAACTTGGGTGAGCAGGAATGTTTGATTCTCAACTAATGGTTTTATGATACCTTTTGTATAGAACATAAATGGGCTGCGACATGAAGTGTGTATAATATATACAGGGCAGCAGTGTGGAGTAGTGGTTAGGGCTCTGGACTCTTGACTGGAGGGTCGTGGGTTCAATCCCAGCTGAGACACTGCTGCTGTACCCTTGAGCAAGGTACTTTACCTAGATTGCTCCAGTAAAAACCCAACTGTATAAATGGGTACTTGTATGTAAAAAAATAATGTAAAAATAATGTGATATCTTGTAACAATTGTAAGTCGCCCTGGATAAGGGCGTCTGCTAAGAAATAATTATATATAATTTTTTTTTTGTGCCAGGTCCATCGCCAATGAAGAATATTAAATTAAAAATAACAGATCCAAAAACGCCACTACTTTTGGCCAGAGGGCGTCACCGAGCAGTTACATGCAAAAGCACTGCGGAGATAGAGGCCGAGGAGATGGAGAAAATGAAAAAGTATGTAAGCTTTGTGTTCCCTGGCTCTGTTAAATCATGTCCCATTGTGCTCATTTAAGTATGCAGCTATGATAACATGCTGTCCTAGAAAGTTACGTATGTGTTATTTAACATAAGATTAACAGTTGATCCAACCCCTGTTATGTTAATATAATAAGTTGTTCACATGCGTTTTTTGTTTCCATTCAGATTTAAGTTTAAAGCACTTGAGCTGAATCGTAAAGTTCTTGAAGGTGGTCTCCTACCAAAGAAGCCCCCTGTGAAGGAATCCACACAGCCAATTGGCTTTGACTTGGAGATTGAGAAAAGGCTTCGGGAGAGGGAGGCTACCAAGATACCTGAAGAGGAGGATTACACTTTCCATTCCAGACCTCTTCCTGTAAAGATTCTTGAAGAAATTGTGGTATGTATTTTGACTTGGCCTGACCACAGCTTCTGTATGCAGAACAAATTGGGTGAAATGTATATTTTTACCCAGAATACATATTTACACATGCTTAACCCTTTGCAGTCCATTTATTCAGTGCCTGTCAGGCAGGTCGGGTCCAATTTATTTTCACACGCGCAGTTTAAAGTTAATTTTATTCATAGTAAAATGGGTTTAAAAGGCACTGCATATCAACAGGACACTCAGTACTGCATCTCCAGCCCCGCCCCACTCCTTGTTTGCTGTATTTTTCACATATCTCTTCATAGTCGTGCATACTGATAAATCATCTCGTTTTATCACCCAACTCCTCAATAATGCAATCCAAGTCCAATGCTATCCAAGTTATTTTATTACTACAGCATCTCAAAAAGCTTTGCAAATGTCGTCTGATATTCCTTTAGCGCTGGATGCGGAAGCAGCTATCTTGTTTGTCTGTGGTGAAGGGACTATTGCTTAGATCTACCTCCCCTTTTCTTTTTTTCTTCTACCCGTCTCACTTGGCCATTGAACCTGGTCCGATATAGTACCGCAGTGTGATTTTATATATATGTAATTTTTTTTTTTTTTTTTTTTCCCCCCAGGGTGTTCCTGAGAAGAAGCAGTTGCCTCCAACAGTGCCGCAGTCTCCAGCCTTTGCTCTTAAGAACAGAATACGTGTCGAACACAAAGTAGAGGAGGTAAGGATCATGTGTTGATATGACAAGTCCAGTTTATACAACTGGACTGATGTGAAGCTGTGTGTGATTTTATTGCTGTTAAAGACCTGTGACCTTTTTTCTTTTAGGAAAAAATAGCTCCAGTGATCAAAGCAAACCCAATGCCACACTTTGGGATTCCCTTCAAACCAAAGCCACAGGAAAATAAACATGTGGAAGCGTGTCCCTTCTCCTTTGAGTTGAGGGATAAAGAAAAACAAACTCTGAAGGAGAGGAAAATTGAGGAACTGCGGAAAGGGGAGGTAATTCAAATAAATAAATAAAAAGCAGTAGGTGTGCTGGTTCACTTCAGTCTCGACTCTACTGCAGTTCAATCTGTAGCTATGCGAAGACTTTGCTGAAATGCTTTTGTTTGTGTTTTAAGGTTACTAAATTCAAAGCCCTTCCACTTCCTGACTTTGAACACATCCAGTTGCCAGAAAAGAAAGTAAAGGAATCAACCAACCCGGAGCCTTTCAAACTCCTGATTGATGAGAGGGGTGCAGCTAAGAGTGAACGCTGGGAACAGATGGTAGGTTATTTGAACTGTGAAGTGTTTGTTACCGTTCCTAGTCTGAACAAACTCCTTACAAGCTGTTTCCTTCTCAGATGAAGGAGGAGCTGAAACAACAAGCGGAAGCTTCTAATTTCAAGGCTCGTCCAAACACAGTCATCCATCAGGAGCCGTTTGTTCCGAAGAAGGAAAACCGATCCATTCTAGGTATAGTTATTGGGTAAAGTAATTATATAAAAGCAAATCCGGTTCATAACATGTAAATGGCTACCTCTTTGGTGTCTTTTTATGCTTGCTTGTGTGTGGAGGGGGTAGTATTTTCATAAGTTATTGGTATACTGTGGATTGAGTCTTCATCATAGGTTGGTGGGCTTCATTTTTCTATTTAACTGTGTTTTGATTGGGCTTTGGCTTTTTGTGTCCCTCCCATTTTGTTTCCAAACTTAGAAACGATTTCCAATTCCGTAGTTGCAGAACATTTTGAACTGTCAACGGAGAGGCGTGCCAGAGAGCGCATGGAATTTGAAAAGGTAAATTCAGAAAGGGAAGCCCTGCGGGCAAAGAGAGAAGAGCAGGAGCGACAGGAGCTGGAGCAGAGGGAAAAGGAGGAAATCATTAAACTCCGACAAGATCAGGTAAGTGACCAACTGTCTTCTAGACTGCAAAAGCTGTTCCTTCAGTTAAATCAATGTTAGCTATTTGTATTGTACTATTTGGGACTCAAACTTTCTTTATCCATCCTGTGGGAGAGCTGTGTTTTGACTATTTTAATACAGAAGAAATAGGGTCTGAGAGAATTAACTAAGTTGCAGTTTACCTATTTCATCGACCAACTGTTAATAGGGCTGTTTTCCTCTTCCTCTTTTTGCAGGTACACAAAGCACAACCAATCAGACGATTTAAGAAAATGGAGGTGAAGCACAGTGACCAGATACTAACAGTTCCCCAGTCTCCTAACTTCTCAGACAGATTCCGTCTTTAAAGTAGCCGTGTGTTCTACATAATGTGTAAATATCTGAATGCCTGACAGTTTTCTATGTGGACGATAAGATTTGCCCATTTGTGGCTTAACTAGAGGCTAGAGTTCTGTTCAAACAAAGGTAATGCCAGAATGGCACCTTGACTTAATGACCTGATTTGAACGTTGAGCGCACCTACCCTTTATCTTAATATTTTAATTTTTTTTTTTTTTTTTTTTGTAAAACTTAAATGTTTGTTCAATAAATTGTACACTTGTTTTACATTTCAGATTCATTTTTTTTTTTCTATACTATCCTATAACTGTTCTGTGTCTTTTAAAATATTTTAATGTTGGTGTCATTTTAAGTTTTTGTTTTTGGCTTCAGATGCAAACATGTAGGCTTTTTCAAAACCAACATTTCCTTAACAGCAAAAACTTCTTCCATGGTTCTTTAACTCTTGAGCGTATGTTACCATGGGGCTCAGAAGTAAATTTAAAATGCGTAACAACCTGCTGAATTAGACCTGACGAAATGCAAGCAATACATTAAAATGGCTATGCACTGTAAGCTTACCAGAGGAGCAATCACTCCTACTGCTTACAACACTTGGTTTAAGTTTACATAAACAGCAACAGCTATGTTTTCAGTACCTTTTTCCATATACTATGGACTTATAATTGTAAATGTGTGTAAAAGAATTCTTCAAGTGGATTAAAAATGTAATCCAAATGTGCAAGGTGTTCCTCCATATGTGATTTGTATTTGTGTATAAATGATATATTTGAGATCATGGCATGGTAGATACATTGTCAAATTGGGAGCAACCATGGCTTTAGAAAAAAATAAATAGCATCTGTTCTTGGTGCAGAGCAGAAAATATGTGAATGATTTGAAAGACCTCTGGATTGCCTGAGTTGATCAGTGTCTAGGTGTAGACCTAATAAAGCCCAATAAACAAGAAATGTTCCATTTCTGAAACCTGATTTCACCAAAGAAAAGAGTGCATAAGAACTAGAAAATAATAGCACTGTTTATAACATGCATTGAAAAGATTTGAATTGTGTAAATAAAGAAAGGCAGGGTTGTAGATTTTGACTGGACTTGTCTGTTAAAAGTTATAATTGCCATATAACATATTCTTATGTCAGAAGCCTAAAAAAAATGGTGGAATACTGGCAGTTGGTGGAATCGTGGACCAACATTGTCACATACCAGTACTGCCTGAGTGATTACTGCAAGACAATGTGTCATGGTAATACATCTATAGTATTGTACTTGCCATGTCAAATGTTTCCTTTTGTAGGTCAAGTAAGTCCACTAACGTGACTCATTGCTGGAGGAAATCAAACCAATTTCTGAATCAAAAAAAGACCGGTACATTAAAAGCTATTTTGGGCACAGTAAAACTAGTCAAATAATAAAAGTATAGAGGTTTAGTCCTACAAAAAGAAAGCTAAATGTACTTGGTGGTGGGGGACTGCACAATATATGGATGTGTTACACAATCCCAGCATTTATGTAATGTGGCTCGATTTACTTTTCTTTGTATTTTCACAAATTCATGGTATACTCCTGGTCCCTCCTCTACTGTAGCTGATGAGCTGACTTTTTGGTGCTGGTAGGGGTTCAAGTTCTGTCACCCTGAAGCACATAGGCCAGCCTGCATTAACATTCTCACACTGCTTACTGTGTGCTTTATCGAGGGGCTAAAGGAAGGGTGGAATGAATTATCTGGTGCTAGTCCCAGTAGCTTCAGCTTCATCCTGCCAAAGCCTTTTACTTTCACAGATAAGGGTGTACACTATGGGCTCTAAATCAGTCAATCTTGTTTTATGCATTCTATGCCTTGGCACCTTCAGGTGGTGAATGAGTTTTATTTATGTACAGCACAGATTATTTTCCAGTGTTTTTAGTTCATAGCTATGAGTTTGGTGGGGATGGTGACATTTATATCATTTGAAACACCTTTGCATGTTAGGGAGCTTGGTGATCCACATTTCAGCACAATCGACATAGTCCTGGGAGGCCGAAGACTGAGAGTGCATTTTAAAATAAAATAATTGACTGGTAGTGGATAGGCACAGACAGAAGTATCTTTACCCAAGTGTGGTCAGAGGTGAAGGACCTAAATAAATCCCCCTTCGTCTACATTCTAATAGTCCCAGCTGCACATTTCCATGGTCCTGGCACGGTGTGAGTGATGGCTTCTTATCGGTGGTGTGCATCCTCCACTGCAAGAAAGAATGTGTCCCTGGCTGTCACGAATGCCTCTATCAGGGACTAGTAAGGTCTTGCTCTCCTATATTTGGAACAGCGCTGTAGTTTATAGCGCTAGAATCTGGCCAGCTGGCCAACAATAAGCACCATCACTGCTCTGTTGATGTAGTGACCTACATTCATGCTGTACAATACCCTTGAGTTGTGAAAGCGACGGCTCCCTGCCTGCCTGCCTGTCTTTGTTTCACCAGCAACACAGTGCAATGTCTCACTGTCCACTATAGGGACTGTCAGGAAGATAGCAGAGCAGACCCCCTCCCCCGAGGGCCTGAACGTGATGGAAGTCAAGTTGGACTGCCTTGGCTGCAAAGTGGACAAGCTCTTACAAGGGCAAGAGAAGCTGCTGAGAAACCCTGGGGAGCCTCGAGACCAAGGGGAAGCAACAATCCATGATTTTGTTGAGGCATCATCTCGGGGGTCTGGGCAGTGTGAGTGCAAGCTGCTGTGCCAGAATTTGGCCACAATGTTCTCTGCCATAGCGTCTACTTATGAGCAGCAGAACCAGCGTCTGGAGAACTTGGAGAGGCTGGTGCTTGGGATACAGGGTGCCCTGGGGTTGTTGGTAGAGACTCTAGCTGGAGCGCCTGGGGGGGCTAAAGATGGAACCTTGCTCCCCCAGGTGAACACAGCACCCAAAAAGGCAGAGCCACTCTCAGCACTGCTGAGCAAAGGCAAGCCAGGAGAGAAACCCTCAGGTTTGGTTGCTGCAGGAAAAGGAGAAGACGGGAACAAAAAGGTAAGGGGGTTTGTGAGTGAGTGTGTGTGTGTTTTGCTTTGTTTAATTAACATTTTCCCCCAAATTCTCAGGGACTAGAGACTAAGCTGTTGCTCCCCTGCACCCTTTTCGGCCATAAAGAACAAAAAAGAAAATGATGAGTAATCAATTTGGTTGTGTGTACAGTATGAAACACTTTATCCAGCACAGAGAGCTGTGGGGAGCTCTAAATGCCCACAGAACCAAATGGAGAGGGCTGATTAAAGATTATAAAACCTTTTTATGGATGTCCTTTTTTTCTGTTTTTAGGAAGGTAACAGCAGGCCTAGTGATAAAGAAAGTAAGTTGCAGCCAAACACAAAGGGTGTGAAACAGACGCACAGGAAAGGTAAGACAAAACAAGTCTGTGCATTGCTACTGTTGTACAGCATGGGGTGTAAAAACCGTCCCTTTCTGTTGACCATCCAACCCTCAAAATGTCAAGTGCTCCTATATTTAGCAGTGTTATGGAAAATCTGTCGTCTTGCCAAGTCTGATTCCTTTTCCGTTTGCATGTGAGCTGCTTGGGGATTAATAAGGTTCAGGGCTGCAGGATGCCTGTATCCCCCCTGGGGGTGCATGTCCCTGGAGACTGGGATATAGTGGAGCATATGTCTGTCACACATACATAATAAGATGCCATTCAATTGCGATGAAACTTGCGATGACAGTTCATAGTAACCACATCTAGATCATAGTGACCAGCTTGTGATTTGAATGAATTTGCTTGAACTTGCTGGACATGTGTTCCAGTAAGTTAAAGAACATGCTATCTGCATTGGTCAGGACACACCACAAATATAAACCTGTTGAGACTTGTGTGCCCTGGAAGACAGCAGCAGTGACCACAAGTGTAAGGAAACAATTAACTATGGTAATGCACATAGAGGCGTGACCAACGGCAATTGTATTGAAAAGCATGGCAAGCTTCAAATTTTCCATGTAAACATGGTGGTATTGTGTACCATGGCATGTATGATTTTAAATAGTTTTTCATTTTCCTTCAATACCAGGCTCCCTAAGTTTACCTGGAGGAGGTAAAGCCACAGGCTCTGGCCAGGCGGCTGTACAAGCTCAGATCAAACTGCCTGAGAAGAAAGAGGCTCATGGTCTGATCAAAGCCAAACCCCAAACCCCTGCCCAGCCAGAGAACCTCGCTGCTGGGAGACCCCAGGCCTCTCCCCCAGGAGACAAGAGCCTCCCTAAGTCCAACCAGGCAGCTGATACTGGAAGACAAGCACAGGCAGCAGTGGCATCATCAGCACTGAACGCTGCTTCCAAGACTGGAGAAAGTAAATCACAGGACACGAAGAGTAAAGCCACGGGGAAAGAGGAGTTCACCAAAGCAGTGAAGGATGTCAAAGAAGATGAGCCGGTTTCCAAGCAGGAGGCTGTTAAATCCAAGTCCAGGAAGAACACAGGGGAATTTAACCCGAGTAAGATCGGCCCACCGCCAGATAATCAGGGCCAACAAGCTGCTGGAACTGCAGAGTTCATGAATGCTGGCACTGCAGATAATGTTCAGAACGCCGTTTTTGTGAAGGTCATGGAGAACCAGTTATTTGAACCACCTTTGACTGATGGCCCAGCTCTCAGGCACGTGCAGAGCTGTCCTGTCTCCCTACAGAGGTACAGCGATGCATGCTACAGGCTGTAGATCACAGACAGCACTGTTATCATGCAGAGAGATGCATGCTACAGGCTGTAGATCACAGACAGCACTGTTATCATGCAGAGAGATGCATGCTATAGGCAGTAGAACACAGACAGCACTGTTAGTGTGATTTAGGGCATACACAAGCTCACCTTGTATTAAAACATTATCACCTTAATTAAAACATTAAAACTAGATCAACTACACAGCCTTCTGTGAGGAAGCCTTCTTCCCCAGTTCAGCTTTGAAAGGATGATGGTGCTAAAGAGAGCAGCAGTTTAAATGGTTAAAACTAGATACCAACTGTAACTGAAAGGAGCAACCCACTAAAATAATCTGTTAAATCTAATAGGTATTCTGCAACCTTACTTCTGGGGGGAAAAACAAACAACTTGGATGATGTTAGTGGGTTCCAAGCAGGGATTCCCTCATCTGTGTTGCTGAATGATTGATTGATTGATTGATTGATTGATTGATTGATTGATTGATTGATTATTGATGGATTTTTCTCTTAATTGATCTTTTCAGAGATGAAAATGAAAATGAAAAAATGCTTGGAGACAGTAAAACCACGGTGGCCGCTAAAACCTTATCATCTGCAAACAAACAGGAGCTGCCCCCGCAGGACTCAAAATGCCCGGCGCCTTCAAGCAGAGACTCACGCAGGGGTTCTGAAACCTCAAGAAGGGCCCGACCTGCTGCTACAGCTGCCAGCACAGAGAATAAAAGTGTAGCCCTCTCCCTCATAGCCATCAGAGTCAGCCCTGAAGAAAGCGATGGGAATACCGCCAGTCAAGCCCCAGAACCTCAGACATGTTTCAAAATGATAGGCAAGGTTCATTTTTTAAAATGCCTCTTCACAAGGACCTTGGATTTGTATAGGGGTTGGGGAATAAGACCTGCATGAGAATTAGCCATGTTAATTCCTTCTCAGAATTGAGGGTTGTTGATAACCCACAGTTTAATTTTCTTCAAATGCCCTATACCTTGCCTCTTATTAAAACAAATATGACAATTTGCTGTAAAGTGACACGCTTGTTGGTTGTAGTTTTTTTTTTCCGAGATGGCCGTCATGTTTGCCTTTTGTTGGAGTCTAGCTGGTTTTATGTAGCGGTATCCACGTGGAATGGAAACTCTGTGGTCTGTTTATTGCATTCCACGTGACATTCCTTCCTGGTGCTGCAGTTCTGACATCGCTGCCTGGGTCAGAGGTGTTTACGAGCAGATTTACCATGCGATCGGCTCTCTGTGAGCATCCAAATGAATCCAGGACTACTGCCCAGGCAGCAAGCAGAATCCAAGAGAATGCAAACATTGTAAATAATGTGCACAAAGGAGCGTGTCTCTTCCATTTATATTTATATATAGATAGATAGATATATAGTGCAGGGTTACACTTTTGTAAGGAGTCTATTATCGATTTGAACACGAAGACAGCTTTACCCAAAGGATTTGCCGTGTCATTGTCGGTGATGAATGTACTTTTTCTTTTCGAGGAGTTTGCTCAGCGCTGTGCTTTTGTGCTTGAATCCCTTTTCCAGATGACAGTCCTCCACAGCCTGCCCCGTTTGCACATCGCTTTGTGGCTCTGAGGCCAGCCTTGCCCTCCACTTTCTTCAGCATCAACACCAAGGAGGTACTGGGAGGGTAAGGTGAACATGTTTTTAACAGTCTTTAGGGCTCACCTTTCTTTTCAGTTTATAGACTTGCAGCTTTATTAACATGCTGATACCAGGTGGCTACATAAAGTAAAGAAGTACAATAGAACCCAAACCCAGTTAATCCAAACTGACCTAGAGCCCGAACCACAGCATCACGCATGCATGCTGCCCGCAGCTGCAAAATCCAAACTTCAGTTTCGTCATTTGATGAGCATTTTACAATCGTTTGGTTGACATTTATTTGTTTCATTTTTTAGTGGAAGGTTTGGCCAAGTGCACAGGTGTACGGAGAAAACCTCCGGATTAAAGCTTGCTGCTAAAATCATCAAAGTCCGAAATCCCAAAGAAAAGGTAAATACATACAGAATAGCGGCCCGTCTGAGAAGTCCACTGGGTCTACCTTCAGTGCCAGTCACAGAACCATGGTTTGCCATGTTTATTAATATGCTTACCTATGCTTTACCATGCTTTCACTGTGCTTTATTACACTCTGCTATGCTTTTACTGTGGGAAACTTTTCTAAGGGTTATCTCTGTAGTGTCCTTTGTGCCCACTTGTTTTTCACCCCCCAACAGGAAGTGGTGCGTAACGAGGTGCAGGTGATGAACCAGCTGAGCCATGCCAATGTGATCCAGCTGTACGACGCCTTCGAGGTCAAGAACGAAGTGGTGCTCGTCATGGAGTAGTGAGTGTCTGACAGATCGGACCCCAAGGCTGTGGATACAGGGGCACCCGTCCTCATAGCCATGCATACATGCCATTTTTATTTATGCTGTTGTGTTATGTTCATTTTACAAGCTTTGACTTTTAATGAGGGTTATATAAAACTGCCATTATTAATTATTAAAACCCCCTTAAAGGACTACTTAGAATGACATGGCTATGGACGGCGATCTCTATGATTTCAATATAGTGCTCCCTCGTTATAAGGCAGCCCTCTTATAAAACAGACAGCTTGATCATGGGTCCAGTCTTCTCCAGTTTGCCATTTCATTTGAACATGCCTTCTCTTTATAAGAACACAAATAGCACAGTCTCCTAACTATGGCTCCTGAGTTCTAAAGAAATGTGCTGCTGGAATGCAGGCTTCTGAGATGCACACTGCGACCCCAGTAAAGCACTAACCCCTCCTGATCTCTCTGCCCTGTGACCCCGCAGTGTGGACGGTGGAGAGCTCTTTGAGAGGATTATTGATGATAACTACCACCTGACAGAGGTGGACGCCATGGTCTTTGTGAAACAAATCTGTGAGGGAATCCACTACATGCACCAGATGTACGTCCTGCACTTGGACTTGAAGGTAATGAGTGCTGTTGTGAATTAAAAACACACGTGAGCCGTGCACTAACCCTTTACCTGAATTAGCCGTGACAGTGTCCATGTGTCGTGGTTCGAGTCGTTCTGGGTGCATGTCTGTGCAGTTCCCCAGCATTGTTCCTGTTTCATGTTTTCATTATATTTTTTTCATATGTACCTCCATTCTTCACCTTGCTTGTCATTTCCTCCTTCTTGAGCATGACGGTTGTCATGTTAGCAGTGGATTCTTCATGACTTCTAAGAAGGAAATAAATAAGGTTTAGAATGGAGGTTCATGGTGACATCACATTCATGTTTTACTGCCTTCCACAGCCTGAGAATATCCTGTGTGTGAACCGGACAGGTCACCAGGTGAAAATCATTGACTTTGGGCTGGCCAGGAGGTAGGTCCTCATTAAAGCAATGTGTGTGTTACTAAACATAACCCAGCCCTACAACGCTGTCAGCACTGAAACTTACAATGAAACCAGAGACCTGGCAAACTGGAGCTGGCGAACATGGAAACTGGAATTACCTCAATACTGCGTTGTCACAATGGGTAGCTGATTGGGTGATGCTTTTCTCTGCTTCATAATCCTGTAAAGAAAATATTATAAATAATGCAATTCTGTGCAGTGACACGTGAAATTAAAAACAAAACCGGGATTACACGAGCAAAACTACGATTTTTGTAATTGTCAGACAAGCATGGATTTAGGTATTCAAATCAGTGCCCTATGGCATTTATTATAGTAAAGGAATATAGACAAACTCTGTATCTCACACCTTTATATATTTCAGTATAAAGAATATGTTCTGTATTTTAGCTAAGAACCAGGGACCTTCACTTTGAAGTTTTTTTTTTTAAATGATATCTTTTTGTTAATGTATATATTGTGTTTGATACTTACAAACCTCTTTTTTTTTTTACATACATTTCAAGCAATGCTTGTCTAAGCGCTCATTTCGACTAAACACAAACATCCCTGCTCTTCAGTGGGGAGTCCCCACACCTTGACTTCCTTCTCCCTCCCTCCCCTCTGGCAGGTACAAGCCCAGAGAGAAGCTGAGGGTCTCTTTTGGGACCCCCGAGTTCCTGGCTCCCGAGATTGTGAACTTTGATTTTGTGTCTTTCCCTACGGACATGTGGGCGCTGGGTGTCATTTCATACATGCTGTAAGTACAGTTTTGAATCAGTCCAATGATAGAGACTTGCTGTACATGTGACCAGCCCTTGTGCTCCTTCAGGTTGAGTGGTCTCTCCCCGTTCCTCGGAGACGATGACAGTCACACCCTCAGCAACGTGCTGGCTGTTAACTGGTACTTCGACGAGGAAGCCTTCGAGCACGTCTCAGAGGAGGCGCGGGACTTAATCTCCAACCTGCTCATCAAGGAGAAGAGGTGAGCAGGTGGCGGGTTGGATGCATTATTCTTGTGGACGATGTCAGGTTGAAGGCACCTGCACTGAAGTCCTGTATTTAAACACAGAGTGCAGGTACAGTAGGGCAGTCAATGGAAGCTTCCCCACGTCGTCCTTCCTGCCAGTGAGCTCCAGCTGCCCTTAATGGGAAGAGCTGCCCTTTCTCTTAGTGAAGCTCATGCTTATGTCTCAGTGTCCTCGCCTTCAAAAGCACTACGATTCAGAGGCTGCTTTTATGTGATGTGGATAACATTGATACAGGTTTGAATTGAATTGATGAAATGTGTGAAACACAATGGAAACAAATTGTGTTTCCATTGTGAAAATTTGAATTGTCAAAATCCCAGTAGATTTTATTGTGATGTCATCCTGTGCATAAAGTCTAAAGCAAGAGCATAACCCTAAGCTCAGTTCTCAGTTCTTGAGTACAGTGCTTGTTTTTGTGAATGCGTTGTGTGAAGGATGTTTCCTGTGATACAGTCTGAGCAGCCCCCATACCAGACACTCTACACACAGCATTCTGTTCTGTAATCTGTATTGAGCCTTTAATCGGTACTAATGAAGCATGTGACTCCTACAGGATTGGTAAACTGGAGGTACAATACTTTGATAGCTCTACACAGAAAAACCCTGCCCAGTGTTTTCTGGTTTTTCTTTGTGTTGTAGCGGGCGTCACAGTGCAGCACAGTGTCTGAAGCACCCCTGGTTAAACAATATAGGGGAGAAAGCCATGCACAGCAACATCTGCCTCAAATCCCAGATCTTGCTCAGGAAGTACATGGCCAGGAGGCTCTGGAAGGTACAGTATCTGTGTGCTTTCTGAATAGGTTATATTGACAAGGCTATTGTATAGGAACAACTCTGTAAACTGCAGGACACATTTATGAATTGCCACATGCGTGCCTATTGACTTTATATGAAATCCCTTAGAAAAGTTGACCATGCTGTAAAGTGTTTACCATACTGCCTGTGCTTTTACACGCCAGCTTAATGTGTGACTTCACAGTTACTCTTTCAACAAGAAGTTACTCTACAGAAAGACTGCCCTGGGGTAACTAATTCAAAAGCTCCAGCAACTTCATCCTGAAAAAGTCCCTTGAAAACCGCTAGCTTTCCTTGTGCAGCTGTACGCAGTTCACAGCTCGTTCTTAGCCATTATTTTTAAGCAGTATTGTTTTTGATGGCTGCTGTTACTGAAGCACATAGATGCTGATGTTTTAGAGGCCTAATGCCTTTCAGAAAGTATTTTCACAATGTTCACACTTCTTTGATTGCCTCAGCCTGCGGCTCCGGGTTCAATTGATTGTTAACTTCCATTAGTTAAACCTGCATTTAAAACAGTGGAGGCTCTTTCAATGGCAGCTTACGGCTGGGAGCCCCCAGACAGCCCGTTTCAGCACGGAGCTTCTTATTCTGATGTTCCAACCCTCTTTTGTTTTAAACAGAAGAACTACATTGCTGTTGCTGCTGCAAACCGATTCAAGAAGATAAGCAGCTCCGGGTCGCTAACCACACTGGGGATCTGAGCCTTGGATCAGGAACAGCATCCACAGAGACCACGGTGTAGAAACTCCCCACCAATGGACTCCAGCCACAGCTCTGAGTGGAGATACACAGCTTGTAAGGGGAAGAGGGGCAGTGGGAATTGACTGATGATGAATAATGGTGTCACTGTCTCTTTAGGAACCTGCTCCAAACTGTATTACTGTATTACTCCTAAACACCTACTGGACAATGACAAATATGTGGATACCGTTGCTACTCTTTTCACTATGGGGTCTGTGGACCCACAACCTCCCTTTCAAAAAGCTTCATTGAGCCTAGTATTGAGTCGATTGAAAGCATTCTATGAGCTGGAATACTGTGATTGTATTGTTTGGCTTATGATAATGATATTGCATCTTTTAACATGGGGATTGGTGTTTTATTATCATACAAAATGGGGGGCTTTTTTTTGTTTATTTGTACCAAGGCCGTAATTCCTATTGCAATAAAACTAGTATTTAGTTACGCATTAAATAGAAAAAAAATGAGGCATGTTTGTGTGAGTGTATGTTTGTGTGTAAAATGGGTCTGCTGTTTCCACTTGGAAAGCTTGAATATACTGTGCACTAATGATTACTTTTAAAACAGTTTCAGCTTTAAAAACAATTATATTCTCATCTTCAAAAACCTGTGGGCATTTCCGTTTATGATTTACTAATGTGCCGGTGTTCAGGAAGAGACACTTATAAGACATGGCTTTTCTTTTCTCATAAGGAGTATAATATGGAATGTGGGAGAAAGGTCATCACTTCTGTTTTATATACATGAGCAGGAGGACAGTATTAGAATCGTCTTCTTTAATGTGGATATTGCACATGTTGTTAAGAATACACAGGGTACATATTTTGCGCTAAAAAACATCGCTTTGCAAAGCAAACCGGATCTGTGCCGTACCGTTTATATCTATCGACTGTAAACCGCTAGCCTTTCCTACCTGGCAAACTAAAGGATTTATTTTAATATAATCATACAGCTCCCTTTTAATACAATGCTTCTCGTTGCTCAGCGAACTTGTTATCACCAGAGGGACATTTTATTAATACTAAAATCTCAGAGCAACATCATCAACGCCAATCCATCTAGCCACATGGTATCATTACACTACAATGCACTCGCACTCTGGTTTATGCAATAACTTCACAATCAGCTGACATGCAAACATTACTATACAGTCCTGTTGTTGGTGAGAGGATTAGTATACAGAGCCCCCCTTGATATGTCATGATTCAACAGCTCACTGTTTAGACATATTGACAGTACATAGTAAGAGTGCTGTACTTTATTGTATATAGGTAAGTAACTCAGATAGTGAAAATAGGGAGCCCAGTACATGGATAAGCTCATGAAAAAAAAAGCAGTAGTGGGTTAGGGTTGTACAAACAGAACAACTCAAACAATTACTGTAACTCCACTGGCAATAAAATCAGGAAGTTGGCTGTTTGTAAAATCATACCCCGGGACTGGCAGATTAAGCACTATCCAGGGCGGACACCTTCATTACGAAATTGCGAAACTATGACTTCCTCAACCAGAAGAGGAACTGAACATCATTATAAAATCTCACTTATTACAAGGACTAGTTCATCTGTGATTTCTACAGACAAGGTATTGACGGTGGAAGATACCTGGAGGAGAGTCTGAACATAATCCTGTGTGAGTTTTTACATGGAAGATTGTTTTCAATTATTGCAATATAGACTAATAATTAGAGCTTGTTCAGATTAGGGAGTTGTTCTTTGAACAGTAATCTTTACCATACTGAAAATGCCTTTTGTTTTATGTTTTCAGCACTCTCTCTCAACTTATATTGCGCATACAGAAATAAGCATTAGAACTAAATATACAGACACTAGTGTAATGTTTTGTTGGGTACATTTACCATATATAATATTATATATACTGTACAATGCATTTGCAGGTTTCTCATTGCAGTGATATTTGAATTCACCTGTGCTGTGAGGTCATAATGTTCCCTTGGTGGCTCTTGGGTTTCCTAGCCCTCTGCCCTGCCTCGCTCTGCACAAACCCTGGTATCACTGGGAGGATCACACAGAATGGGCTGGAGTATGGTAAGTTCACAGTCTACTCTTGGCAAAGTGAAAAAAGCAGAGCTGAGTGTACAGTAGTAAAGCATAGTTGAAGCACAATGCATTATGGTAATACATGTTGATGCAAAACTATCATTGCCATTGTCTGAAGCTGTTTTCATTGTGACCCTTCAGGGAGGCAGATAGGCATGGCTGTTCTGCAGCAAAAGCTGAAGTCCATTAAAATCCCTGACATGTCGGGTAAGGAGAAAGTGTCGCCAATTGGCAAAGTGCGGTACAGCTTGACAGAGTGAGTGTCCACAATATCATTTGGCTCTTTGGGGTAAGTTGGGGTGGGGTTGGGGGTTGGTGATGTGATGGCCACATTATTTAACATGTTTTTTTTTTTTTTTTTAATGCATTGGACATTAACACACCCCATTGTGTTTTCCAGGATGCAGATTGTAAGTGTCAGTCTTCCCAAGTCAGCAGTCGGGTTATCTCCAGGCACTGGGGTTGTGTTATCCATAGGCAACGCCTACATTAGCATCAAGGGGAACTGGCGTGTGAAATATCGAAGGATTGTGTAAGTTTGACGCAACGTTGGTAGTGTTTCCTGTTATGATAAATTTAAGCACATATGTTAAAATCCATGATAAATAAAGTGCCTAAAAAAGGTTTTTATTTATTAAAAATGGATGAAGTGCTTCTGTAACAAAGCTGATTACCGATAAAATAAATAATTATCAATACAAAGTCGAAAGGGGACAGCAGCGGTAGGCTTGCAAGAGTTCTGAAGTGTTTTAATCCTCAATCCTTATTTTATGTTATTGCTGCATACAGGTCTAGTACATTTGACTTAGAGAATAAGTGATTCGCCGATGCATTAGCAGTTCTCATGTACTGTACTCATTACAAGAAAATGCCAGGGTTAAATATCTCCACTGATATTGAACATTGCTGATTCCTCCCCTCTTCCGCGTGCAGTAAAGACCACGGCTCCTTCGACCTGTCAGTTAGCGGCCTGACAATTTCGGCAGGTATCGGAGTGTCCCGCGACGAGACGGGATGTCCCACAGTGTCGAGTGCCAGCTGCTCCACCAGCATCGGGGGAGTGAGAATCAAGTTCCATGGCGGGGCAAGGTAAACCACTGAGAGAGCCCTAGCCTGGACGCACTAGAGCTGGTCTAGAATGCTGCTGCTCCACAACAGCACCACCAGTTTCATGAAACTAAAACAAGCGGGAATTTAGGCGTGGAAGACTGTAGGAACACCCACATGAAAAAGTGAACCCACTGTTTAGAACTCAACTCTAATTGTTGGAATGTCCTCAAAAGATCAGTAGGGTTGGTTGGTGGGTAGCCAGTTAAATAAGTAAAAACCAAACCGTTGGAATATTCTCATTGTTTGTTCATTTTGGCAGGGCGACATCCGTACACGAATGTATCTAATTGCACTTTGCTCTATCATCTTATTTGTCTTTCTTGTCCAGCTGGCTGTACAACATGTTCTCGAAGTTCATTGAGAAAGCCCTTCGCAAAGCGCTCAGTGACAAGGTAATCAGAAAACACACTTTAATAGGGAACGTGCTGTTAATCACACTTCAATTACACATGTAGCCGTGTAGTTACCATTTACACGCCCAGTTACAAACAGAAAGTTTCGAGAGGCTGCTGACCGATCATTTCTCATTCCCCACTCGTTGTTTGTACCTGTGCACAGATTTGTCCCTTGGTCTCTGATGCTATTGGTGGACTTAATCCTCATCTGAAAACATTAAATGGTACGTATGGATCTACTTGTACTGGATGTATTGTATTATAACACTTTACAAAACATAGCAGACTACAGAACTATTCTTAACAAAAAACTGTGTAAATGAATGGGAAACCTCCCCTCGAGTTAATCAGAAATAGACTTATGATAATGTGGGAGAAGGTACTTGCTTTGAAAATGTTCCATTTTTTATCATCTAGTGCTGGCGAAGGTTGACCGGTACGCGGAGGTTGAATATTCCTTGGTTTCTCCCCCTGTGATCACAAAGAACTACATTGACCTGGACTTGAAGGTGTGCTCTGCTAGTTTGCAGTGTCAGCTGAGATCTGAGATGCATTCAAACTGATCCAGAGAACTTCATTTGTACACAGAGGGATGTCAGGAAGAGCAACAGATTAGCAAATCATAATCAAGTTACTGTGGACAGGAGGTTTTGTACCTCCACATCTGGTCTTGCAAGTTTCTGTAATTACACATTCTACTACAACTGCTGTATTGATTCATCTGCTGTTGAATGCACAAGTACAGCCTTTTAAAAAGGGCTAGCTCATGACAAGATAAAGACAGCAGTGTTTTCTACAGCTCATTAGAATGATGTTACAATATAGGGTTGTCCTCCAGTAAAGTAGCTGGTAATTTGATAATATGCCACTAAATGTACGATAGAACATTTTCAATTTATTTGATTTATGAAATACTTGTTTCAGAAAGTTCTGTGTCTTCCAGAGTGGATAATGATAGAAGTTCCTCTCTCTCTCTCTCTCTAGGGTGAGTTCTATAACATCGGGCAGCACCATGAACCCCCCTTTACTGCGCCCCCATTCTCCCTCCCCGAGCAGGCCAGCAGCATGCTGTACATCGGGGTGTCTGAGTTCACTCTGAATTCTGCTGGCTTTGTATACTACAGCGCTGGAGTGCTCAACACCAACGTCACAGACGACATGGTTGGTCATTAGCCCTCCCATTGTGGGTTTATTGGGACTCGCATGGCTTCTTTTGATGGCAGTAATGTATTGCATTGTATTCTTTTAATGTCAAATTCATTATAGATGAAAGTCACTGCTGTATTAATTGAAGACAGCATCTAGAATGTACAGTATAATAAGAGCAGAGATGGTTTGTGTCTTTCAAATGAAATGATTAAAAACTATAGCATCATAACATTGGCTCCTGTTGGCAGGACACTATCTTAATAGAAATATCCAGTAACAAAGACATGTGCTTTGATTGCACTTCTGAAGTACACCTCATTAGTGACCTGTGCTGGCTTTGTGTACAAGGCTCAAGGCTCATTATACTGTAGATGCTGAGAAAACAACTCATTAATAATACTGCCCTGTTATTTGATATCTCTGCTAGATATTTAGACTGCCATTGCTTCTTGCTGTCAGCACTGTAATTTAGCATGCACAGGTTTGGTAACCATCTGTTTTGTTCTTTTCCCCCATCACAGATTCCGAAATCGTCCCCTCTTAGACTGAACACCCAAACATTTGGAGTTTTCATCCCTCAGGCAAGCCAGCTCAAATTTCCTTTATTTTTTGTAAATAAAGAAATAAGCATAATAATGAATGAAAAAGAAGGTATTTTGCCCCCAATTTGAAAAAAAAACCCCAATTGAAATCTCACCACCCTACTGCAACCTCTGTTACTCCAGTCAAACAATCGCCTCTTTTCACCTGACAAACCTTGGCAGCTGTTGTTGCCAGGCAACTGACTCCCTTTGAGATGAACAGTGGTGTCCACGGGACAGTATTATGGTCTGCCACAGCTCTTTGTGTTTTAACTTTCCAGATTGCGCAATCCTATCCTAACATGTCAGTGAAGCTCATTGTGCAAGCCACCCAACAGCCACATGCCACCATGCAGCCCAGCAACGTCACAGTGGAGGTGATGGGATCCATCGCTGCCTACGTCATCAAACCCGACTCCACCCTCGCACCCCTCTTCGTTCTCGGTATGGTAAGTGTACGCAGTGGTCCTGCTGGCATTGCTGGAAACCAGTTTCCCTACAGAACTTGGAAACAAACCAACACCACCAGTCCGTAAGTAGCTATGGAAATGCTCCTTCGTTTAAATGTGCTCCCCCAGTTTAAAGGGCATGCAGTATAAAAAAGAAATGTCATCTTGTTATCTTACTAAATTAATAAATGACACCCGCTTGCAGGAAGGATGAGTTCTATTTCAGTCTCAGAACTACAGTAAGGGTCCAGTTTGTCTTCCGCAGAAAGCCAGCACCAGTGCCAACTTGCTTATTTCAGGGAAGAAACTGGTTGGATCTGTAACTCTGAACGGGTGAGTAAACTCCCTGCCACTCCTCGTTTACCCAACAATGTAGTTACTGGGTGAATTTCTACCCTATAATTAATCCTCTCACACATTTTTTACTAGGAATAAAGCAATAAAACAGGCCTTTGTTAGCATTCCTCTACACAGGGGTGAGACTCCGATTGCATAGCAGTTTCACCCATTCCGGGTTTTTAATGTGTAATCGATTAGCCCCAGTGCATCGGGAACAAGCTCAAGTTTGTCTTACTAATAATGCTGGTTTTGTTGATAGCAGAAATACTTTACAACAAACAAGAATGAATCTAAACATGCTTTACTTCAACAGGTTGGTCCTGTCCTTGCAGAAGAGTTACGTGGGGCCTTTCCAGGTAAAGCAAGCTGTCTTTAAATGTGCCAGCATGAGCTCACCAGACACTCTCGCAACCACCACTCATTGATCTTCTCTCTGATGCTTTCAGATTCAATCCCTGCAGACTGTGCTTCAGCTGGCTTTGAAATCTGCTGTGCTGCCCAAGGTTAATGGTAAGAGCCTGCATCTTTCCTGAGCTGCCCCCTCCCTATTCGGTTTATCGATGGCACATTGCCTTGAAGAATGGCATGCTTATTACAGAACTCAGAACCTTCAGTAAGCTCTACTGCACGGCACTGCCAGATGTCCAGTAAAGATTCCAAAAGAATGCAGCTTTACAAAAAGACAAACGTAAGGACGCTGAAAAGGTGAATCCATCTGTAAATTAGAGTTTCAAAATGTTATAAAGGCACGGTTTACCGCTTTCGAACTGCAGTAAAACCCTGATTATTTGGCATTGATTGACGTTCGTATGTCACCTTGTCTGTACGGTAGTGCATACCCTCTCAATGCGGTCAACTGCCAGACGCTAGTACCCTCCAATCGCAGTTCTACTGAGTTAATATCGACGACAAACTAAACACACATCACTTATAAGTCTTGAAAGTCAGCCACACTTTAACCAGCTCTTTGGTTCCACACAGAGCTCCTGAAAGAAGGCTTCCCTCTCCCTACCATTGACAAGATGAACCTCGTTAATGCTCAGATCCAGATTCTCAAGGTGAGCTCCTGTTGTTTTAGATGCACCGCTTGCCTGCTCAGTGCATCACTGTCCCTAGCTTGCATTCTCATGCTTGCACAGGGACAGATTATTTGTTTATTTATTTGTTTATTTAGCAGACGCCTTTATCCAAGGCGACTTACAGAAACTAGGGTGTGTGAACTATGCATCAGCTGCAGAGTCACTTACAACTACGTCTTACCCGAAAGACGTAGCACAAGGAGGTTAAGTGACTTGCTCAGGGTCACACAATGAGTCAGTGGCTGGGGTGGGATTTGAACCAGGGACCTCCTGGTTACAAGCCCATTTCTTTAACCACACAGCCTCCACACAGATGCACATAGGCAGCTAGTCTGCTTCTGCATGGATACTGAACCACTCTGTCTCTGAAGCTGTGTTCCCCGTCTTGTTTTCCAGGACTATGTACTGATCGGGACAGATGTTGCCTTCACAGGAAGTCCAGCCAGATACTCAGACACAGCCAAGGCCAGGTATCTCAGCTCAGTCTACTACCACTATTACACTTGTCTTACCTGAGCGTTCTGCTAAAAGATGTTATACATATATATATATATAACATAACAAAGAAAGCAAGAAAGATTGAATGTTTACAATTTTTTTTATTATTTTAAGTTATTATTATTATTATTATTATTATTATTATTATTATTATTATTATTATTATTAATTTCTTAGCAGACGCCCTTATCCAGGGCGACTTACAATTGCTACAAGATATCACATTATTTTTACATACAATTACATTATTTTTACATACAATTACCCATTTATGCAGTTGGGTTTTTACTGAAGCAATCTAGGTAAAGTACCTTGCTCAAGGGTACAGCAGCAGTGTCCCCACTTGGGACTGAACCCACGACCCTCCGGTCCAGAGTCCAGAGCCCTAACCACTACTCCACACTGTTGCCCATTGTGCCATTATTACAATTGAATTACACTTTGAATGCACAGGATGGTGCATAGCAAGCCATATTAACCAAACATTGTCTACCATGCTAGGTTTGCACCAGTTTTGTAAAACAAAAAACGAACTGCTAATGTTGCAGAAGTTGCAAGCCTCACCTTAGGTGCACATAGGTATCTACGTGCCTGAGGTATTCATTTTAAGTTTTTTAACATCAATGTTTTCATTTTAGAAAATAACTGGTGCTAACTTAGTACAGCGGCAAATGGCTTGTGAATATGGCCCAGTGACTCCACTGTAACCATCAATCATGTGCAAAAGCAATTCCAGCTTCCCACACCCTGCTGGTTAGCTGCTGTCCTGCCGGCTCTGGCTGAGCGATCCGGTTGTGACACAGTGAACTCCAGCCTCAGTTTATCAGCCTGTGTCTCCTGAACCATGCAGAGTGCATCCCGACCCAACCTTCAGGGTGCTGAGGCAGAGAGGAACGCCCCTCAAGCTCTGAGAGCTGGCTGACGTGACCTGAAAGAGATCCACAGTGACTCACCCTTCCTGGACAGGAACACCACAGCGCTGCTGTGCCACTGAAAGATACGCTGCACTTCAATCGTAGCATTTGTGTTTGTATTAAAAGTAGACATCATCTTTTTAAATTGCTTTTTGATCCATAACTTCAGAACGCTGATGCAAGAGTTTGGCTAACGCCTTCTCAAAACGCTTGTCTACTTGACTTGGTTTCTTATAGTCTTCCCTTTAGATTTCTTTATGACAAATCAGACTTGAATAACCTTTGTGTAAAAAGCTAAAATTATTAAAACATTTAAAAACATCCTGACGACAGGTGTCACAAACTCTGTTGAGCATCAGTCTAACGTTAGGTGAGGAAGCGCAGTGTTAATCTGGGCTTAACAAAACCAGCCGACAGGGGTTTTCAATTGCTTGTATGAATTGTTACAAACGTTTGCTTCATGTTTCTTGCTCATGTCCGATGAATGCTGTTGTGCTTGCTGCCTCCCCTGGGCGCTCCTGTAAACGAGTGTCAAGCTGGTTAATAATATACGAGCAGCGCAATGTTCCTGCTGTACCTTGACCTGCACGTAGTCTCCTGGTTTGATCCCAGCAGTGCCTCCCGACGCACAGTCTGTGGGGTCCTCCAGGTTGGGGAAGATCACTTTGACGTTGCTGTCGTTCCTCCCAGAGAGCTCCGCTGCAGACCTCTTGCTCACCTGTACAGGTAGCACAACATGTACACCTGTACCTTAAAGGGGATACAGAGAGCCTATACAGACTTCACAGGCTACTAATTTAAATTAGGGTTACTGAATTTAATTTAATCATCGCGATCCAAACTATGACCTCTCAGCTTGAAATTCACTGAGGTTTGTAACTTTCAAAGGGAGACTCGCATCTACACGTGTGTCTGCACTGCCTAATAGAAACGTGACGTCACTGGGTATGCTGTGCAGTACACACCCCCTCCACTAGGACAAGCTGAGTGCTCCAGACAAGCCCCAAGTTCAGGCTGGCAGCCTCCTTTCTGAACACTCGGGTAAGCTCCTCTAGGCGGTGCTGTTTCACCTCCCCTGGAATGTCGTCTTGGAGACGGTGATACGCGTGGGTCTTCTACAAGAAAGAAGGGGGGCACAGTCTCTACCTGGTCATCAGGGCTTTTATATAAACCAGAAGGAGCAGACAGTCATCGGCATTAAACCACGAGTCACTGAAATAACAATGGCAAAGCCTCCGAGTCCTGGAAGGAATGCGAAGCCCCTCTGCTCTGCTGTGTGTATGTCTGCTCACCTTTCTCATGCTGTAAGCGAAGAGGAACCCCACATTGTACCGGACCTCTCGGAGAAGGGAGACAGTCTGGAGGTGATCTTCCTCCGTCTCTCCGCAGAACCCAGCAATAAAATCACTGCTCAGACTCACCTCTGAAACACAACAGGGTCCCTCAGACCACCATATCCAGCAGCAGGCATGCATTATTGCTGAAGAGCAAATATTGCTTTAACATTTAAAAGTGAAATACATTTTGCTACAAAACAATATGCAGTTCACTTAAGAAGAATTAAACATCATTAGCACAACATGTACCTTTAATGATGGTTCTAGGCTGATTCAAAAACCTGTACCTGGAATAACACTCCGGATGTGATCCACAAGCTCCAGGTAAGCTTCTCTGGTGTAGCTGCAGAGAAACAACACAGGGTTTAACATGAACATGTAAACTAAACTTTCCATTTAACATACAGGGAGAGTGCTCTCTCTAGTGGACAACACTTAAACAACATGGATCACAGTAACAACAACAACATGCACACTATCCTCAATCCAGAACACCCTGTCCAATAAGGCTTGCACATTTGTCAAAAGAGCTGCACAGTGTTTCATTCAGGGGTACTGGTTGATCCTGTGCTTCCCTGAATTCCTTACCCCCTGCGCATGGCCTGCAGGATGCGGGTACTGCCACTCTGGGCTGGGAGGTGGATCTGCTTGCAGATGTTGTGTCTCTCCTGGATGAGCTGCAGCACCTGCAAGGGTCAGCAACGGACTGAGACACAATGCAGCAAGAATGACTTCACTACACAATGCAGCAGGCTTAGCAGTTACAACATACAGCCACTAAGTGTCACTGTTTGCAAACTCTCAGGAGAAGACCAGCGAGGAGGATAAAAAACACTTCAGATCTGCACGTCTGTCAGAATTACACATGCATGGGCAGCTGATACACAACCAGTAACACAGTGCTTTCTCTATTCAGAATTGCAACCCCTAAACTGAAAAGGTAAAGCAATATATCTGTCTAAGACCTCTACAGCAGTCTGCTGTGTTAAAGGTGCCAGATCCTTAGTGTGTGCCACTCACTATCTGGAGCTCGTGGGCTTGGTTACCTCGTCAGGGAAGTCCTTGGGGTGGGGGGAGGTGAAGCGGACCCTCATGTCGGGGTCAATGCGGAACACCCTCTCCAGCAGTTCAGAGAACCGCAGGCCCCCCTTCCTGTCCCGGTACAGGCTGCTGAAGCCCCTGCTCATGTGGGTCGGCTCGGAGGAACAGAACTGCACCTCGGACGTGTCCCTGTAGCTGTTGACATTCTGACCCAGCAGAGTCACCTCCTTCACCCCCTGAGAAACACAGCCAGGGTTACTGATTTACTGACCATTGAGGCGGGAGGCTTTGCAGAAGACATTTTATGACATCGGTCCAGGCAGAGATTTCAATGGTCTGCTGCTCGGTTTTTCAGAGGGTAATTGAGCTGTGCAGCTCAGCAGGACTGTACCTGATCCGACAGCATCCTGACTTCCTGGAGGATGGAAGCGAGGGGACGGCTCCTCTCCCTGCCCCGTGTGAAGGGCACGATGCAGTAGCTGCACATGTTGTCACAGCCTCGCATGATGGAGCTGATTCAATGACAAACACAATCTGCATTCAAACTCTCTTAGCATGGGTACACATACAATGCTATCACTGATCCAGATGCTATCCCCCCCCAAGTTATCCCTGCAAACTCAGCGGATCTATATAAAAAAAGAGACTTCACATATTGCAAACCACAAAGCCACAGAATGTTAAGGAAACCATAGTAGCCCCAATCTCTGCCTCCTAACGACATTTTGCACAGAACTCCATGCAAAGGCATGATAGCTACGTTTGCAGAACGGGCTCCGGAAACTCACTATATAACATCCACCTCCTCCTACTGTACGAAGCTGTTCACTCCATGCAGATGTTAGCTCATGAAGCCCTGCGGGAGGCACTCACACAAAGGCGGCCCTGCCCTGCGGGTGCAGCTGGACGGGCATGACGTCAGCGTAGGTCTCCTCCAGGGACAGCAGCACATTGATGGCTTGCTGACCGCTCTCGGACACGGAGAGGAGTCGCGGGAGGTCTCGGTATGCATCGGGCCCGGCCAGCACGTCCACCAGCTTCTCACGCTTCAGTAACTGCTTCTTCAGCCTTTCCGCCATGCACCCTGCGCACCACGCCACAGGGGGGCGCCATCGTCAACCACAGGGGCAGAAAACATTAACCATAAACAAACTGGCTCATAGCTTGTGATTTGCCACTCTCAATGTGAAGTATCTTTCAAACCACGCAATTATATATAAAACATTTCTTGTTTATTGTATTACAGTGTTGCACTGGCAATTGTATTAAGAGGATCTGATAGAGACAGGGAGGGCGCTGTGGGTACAAACCTAAAATTCCTATTTTGAGTGGAGTCTGAGACCTGGGGCGCCTCCTCTTCAGTGCAGTCAGCTGCTGCAGCCTGTTCCAGATGGTCTGCTCTGCCTTCTCTCTGACAGCATGAAGCAAAAGCAGGCTGTCACTACCTCAAAAGGGTGAGATTGGGGAATGTGTAGATCCTGGAGCACTTGGATGCCATAAAAAGACAATGTGCAGTCCAGCTGACCTTTGGTTTTCAGCATTTAAAAAAAAACATATATATATATTTAGAGATTTACAAAGGCATACGGTACCTGACAGAGCATGTTACAAGAAGAATCACATCTGCCTGTTACAGGAGAAGAAAAAACACCTCATTAATAAATCCTGTTGTTAAATATTTCACATTATACTTCAATCCAAGAAAACACACATTTGAAAACCATGTGTACACTTATCAAAAAATGTGCTTATGATGTGCCTGTGTGGAGCATAATGTTCAGCAGGGGTAGGTACTGTAACTCCAGTCCTGGTGAGACAGTCAGCTATAGGGCCTGATAGGTCGTTAAAGGAATTCAATCTATTTAATTCGGGCACATGTGGTGACCATACTGAAAGGGTTAAGGCTGCCTGCACCTGCTACTTCACCAGTCTGCCTCCCCTCTCCTCTCCTCTGTACCTGAGCAAGGTCGCTGGTTCTCAGGTAGCCTTTCTTCTGCAGAATCGACCAGGCGATCTCTGTGTCATTCACGTTCATCTGACACCCGTAGGTTTCGAAATAAACTGAAACAGAAAAGGAAATAAATTAAAGAAAAATAAAATGCATCAAGCACGACGCTTCAAAAGATTTTAAAAGAGTCGAAGCTTCTTTCAGTTTACAAGTGTGTTCTCTGTTATTTGTATTTTGTTCAGTGAAGTTTCATAATGCGTTTGTAACACGTTGGAATGCACACAGATAACTTCCAGACGGCTCCTCGGAAAGTTGAATTACACGTGTTGTAAACTGAGTAGCTCTGTATCCCGCACATACCTTTTCTTCCAGATCCGATCTGCGAGTCTTCAGGGAGGTAGGGGTGCGTTTCTTCCACTTCTTCTTGTAGATCGGGAGCGCCTTTCTCTCCTGCAGCGACATTTTTAACGAAATCTCGAAAACTGGGACCCGCTGCTAGTTTGCTACTGAAACCGCTGCCCCCGGTCTTGCGGTGCTCATTTGAAACCATGTGACTGGAAGAGACCGAACAATAGCTGTATCTGCTGCTGTGCGCCTGGAGCCATCGTTCACTATAGGGCGCAACAACTTTCTTACATGTTTCAGGAGGTTCATCCTTTTACAAAGTTCACAGCAGCCTAAAACACGACTGGTGATCATCATGAATGACAACTCAAAGAGTGTCGTGCTTAACCTTACTGCTTCATTAATAAGTTCATGGTAATGGTCATTGCTTCTCCAGGGTTTGCATCAGTCGTGTTCCTAGGAGATCTTTACCAGGCTATGACTTGATCCAAGGTCACACTTACACACCTAGCACAGGCCTAAGAAAAGAAACGAAAAAGACAGGTTTGCCACCAGCAGGCTGGGTTCACACAGTCTCATTAACACTAGGACCAGCGAGCAATGATACCTTAGGTAAGGTCCAAGATTAGTGCTATTTGGAGTCTTTGAGACCCGCTGCATGTATACTATACACAGTGCAGCAATATTAGAGATATCAGCTGATCTGGATCTTTAAAATATAAAATACTATTATTTATTTCCGGAAAAACTGAAATGATTCTGGGATTTACACATTGGTTTTAATACACGTAAATACATAAAAAAGAAATTACATACATATTCAAATATTACTTCTTTCTGCATACAGTATATATTTAATTTAGAAGGCAGCTAGCACCAGACATTTTCAACTTGTATACAGTTTATGGTCCTCCCCCGATCATTGTGGCGTTGATTTTTTGACTCTTATTTTTGCAGTATTTACAGTTTATTACTGATGTCGCTCCAGCTCAAGGGAGTCCACTGTGCACTGTCAGCGTTTCAAATGCAGACACTATCATAATCTGCGCTTTTCTTCTGTTTCGGATAAACTCCATTACAATCGGATACATGTGGGTCTCTACACAGGATAGTTTTCTTAGAATACTGGATCAAAATGTCCCTTATATACGAGCTGCCCTCGGTTCTTCCAAATGGCACAAATGAATAGAAACTAAAAAACTAATTTGACTGTGAATTTCCTAAAACCTGTATAGCCAGCTGGGGTAAAAATAAGCAAAGGGCAACTAATAGCAGACCTTAAAGTGGATGTCATTTGTAAGAGGAAGAACGATGACATTCAAATGGAATTTTCTGCCAGAGATAACCTTTTACTAACTGTGTGCCAAATGCACAGTGATCTGTCATGAATGAAGGGAAGAAAAGCAATATAATTGACCTAAATCACATGCATCACTCTGACCCTCTGACCAGTCTGAACTCTAGATAATGGAGGGAGGGGGTGGAGTTTTTTTTCCTTTTTTTATATATTGTTTTACTATTAATATTATATTGAAATGAGGCGTTGCTGATGTCACAATAGCCCTTTGCAGGGGTTTAACTGGCACTGCAGAAGATAAAAAAAAGCAGCTCAGATGTGAAAAACACATCCTACTGGAGCTCCAGTAGGAAACTCACTCCAGATAGAATCCTCCTCTCTCTCTGCTAAGCAGCCACCGGCTCTGAGGCTTGTGGAAGGTACCAGCTTGCTGGAAAACTGCTTTAGAATATTTCATCAGTGAAATAACTCATTTCAACACCTGGGGAATAATAACACAAAAAACAAGACACATTTTGGTATAGACAAGTAAGTGGCATTCTTCTCTTAATTCTTTTTCTTCAGTTTTTTTTTACAGGGTGGTGGAGGTGAGGACCAATGCGTTTCCTTTTTGTCTAGAGAGTGGAAGAATGGAGTGATCCACAAATGTGTTTCTTTAAATCTAGAATTTCATGAGCACCTCTGCTGCTCTTCATAAGAAAGCCGAAATAATGAACACAGTCTTACTGAAATTGCTTCCTATCCCTGTGTATTAAAGAATGCATTCTATATAGTGTGATGCAGCTGCAGGACCTGGAAGCATCTGGTAGCATTGAGTTCTGCAACTACATTGGGTATGCATGCTCTTTAAAGGTGCATGAGAAAAAGGCACAGTTTTTTTATTCTGGTTTAGTCTGGTTTGCAAAAACAATGAAACTGGTGTACATCAACGTGCCTTTATTTAATGGTGCAATTGCACTGCAGGCGGCTGGCAATCGACTGTAAGACTTTCCAAGTAAAATAACTACCAATCAGAAGCACCTGAAGCATTGCTATGTCTTGAACCAGCACAGCTTCCAGCTCTGACCAGTTTAAACACAACGCTGGACTTTGCTCACGTTGGTGTCAGGGTGCAGGTCCCTTATACCCCTCCTTGTTCTCCACAGAAAGCTGTATGATGTTAGATAAAGGAGCACTTTTAGTGTTTTTCTGCCTGACAATGCAAACGGCTTGCTCCCCACTCTACCCAGCGCTAAGGTAAGTACAGCACTCAGACATGCATTCATGATAAGTGGACTTGACTAATTCACTGCCACACACACGCACACACACACACTGTAAATCTTCACAATTACAACCATTTAGCGTGTTTGCTTTATGGTCCTGTTATTTATTATTTGGGGTTGGGTTTTGGAATAGCTTGTGTTAACAGTTTTTTTCAGTTGAAACAGGAGAAAACATGGTTTTGATGCTTTTTTTTCCTCCATTACAATAGAAATGGCTTGTTTTGACTCCTTAACCCTTTACTACTTTATAATCTGACATGCTGTGCAGTTATTCAGAGCTGTCATGTCTATCTGATAATAATTTAAATTGGTATTTCTAGATTAGAGGGTTCCAAATGCTTTTTTTTTAAATATATTTTATTTTTATTTTTTTACCACTGTCTGCTTATTTAAGATTATTTTAATGCTTCTGACATTTGAACACTTTGTTTAGGCTAAATCTTGCTTCTCGTTTCTTACAGTAATGCTGTACAGTACAGTTTTAGATATTTGAGCACTTTCATTTGCAGTATAAAAACAACATCAATACAGCATATATGAGCACAGTGAGTAGCATTTTTGCAAGATATTTTACTGTACTTTCTCACTCAATTTTCCAAGTAATTTGCCAACCTATATACCTCACTCATAAGAGACAGGAAACTGATGTAATTTACCATGCTGTGGTACATTTTTGGAAAGCAGGCTTTGTTCACAGTGCAGTTTGTTTAAACTGTTTCAGGTTTGGTCAGAAGGCCTCCTCCTCCTCCTTCATTCTGAGGTCCTCTGCTGACGATGGACACGTCTTCCCAGACACAGACGGGCCTCTGCAGCTCAGCGTCCCCCTGAGAGACCCCCCAGAGGAAAGGTTGGTCCAGTCTGTGGCTTTGCATTCATCTGGAGGGGCGGGGTTGGAATCCCTGTATACCGAACATGGAGAACAATACAACCCGCCCCCTTAACATGCCCCTGTGCCTGCAGTGTTGATACAGAATTGAGTAGCCCTTAATACAGTACTGCACCACCAACTTTCCCAGCTGGTCTAGTAAATACACAAGAGGGAGGAACAGATTGCAAGCACTGATGCATTTGAAACAAACCTAAGTAAAATACATGTTGTGCCTTTGTACTTCCAGAACAGCGAGGCACGCAGATGCTATATTCACAAACAGCTACAGGAAAGTACTGGGGCAGATTTCAGCGAGGAAGTTCCTGCAGACCATCATGGGAAAACGATTGGGGTGAGTAACCGTCCACTGTAGCAGTCAGAGGGGCTGGGCATGTCTAGTAGTGCTGTTATCATGCCTATTCCTTATCATGCTTGACCACAAAGGCACATCCCGGAGTATGGCAGTCTGCAGTTCACTTTCCAGGCCAGGTCCTTAGTAACCCACAATTAGAGGCTGGAAACAGACTCTGGGCTGCTCACTTTAATAACTAAGGGCAGGGTCAAAACAAGGTCACGGCCAGGATGGATCAGAAGAGCCACAAGAGAAGAACAATGGTCTCGAGGTCAACATGCTGGGAAATGAATGGTATCAGCGAATGCCTTGTTTCAATAAAGTCAACTGATCTCTGTTTAATGACTACAGTAATTCATGAACAGGCAGTTTGAGGGAAACACATTCGATTTGTTCACAGTGATGAAAGCGCAGAGGAATCGTCACAGGTGTCCAAACGGCAGGCAAGCCTCCACACAGACAACAGCTGGTACCTGCGGCAGAGGGCAGCGTGGCAATACCTCACCAGAGAGCAAAGGCAGGGGCAGAGGCTGAGAAGGTAAAGACCTAGTCCAGACAGGAGCCTGCAAGACTGGCTGTTCTTTTTCTGTGTAGTTCACACATGTAGAAAAGTGCAAGTGTCTGCAAAGGCTTTCAGCATTCTTCACTAAAGCTGTAGCATTCTGGAACTGGGTCAGGTTCCACCTGGGATGTTCTGAAGGTCCATTGCTGTAAAGCAGATCTGATACATGGGTTATGGCAACACTCTTATAGAAGATTCATTTCATTTTTTTCAAGAGATTATATGGGTCTGATCAGATGGTGTTTTTCTCTTTGTATAATTATCCAATGCAGTGTTTTGTGTCACTGCAGAATAACTACCAGAAGGCTGGACAGAAGAGGACCCCTCTGCCATGTTGCTGAGACTGTTTCCAACCAACCACACCCTCATTTTTAAAATACGTGTTTTACTATGTCTTAAAAATGTGATTTTAAAAGAAAACGTTTCCTTACTCCAGTTCAGAGCTAGAATTAATATATAGAAGGAAATTAATCAATGAGTTTTGTTCCTGTGCTGCTGCAATCAATTACAAGTTGTATGTATGGCGTGAGTGTTCACCTGAAACCCTTTGCTTGAGAGTTAAGCTTTAAAGTTGTTGTTTCTTATTGCTCTCAGTATTTTGTTAAACTCCTGTAAATAAACTATTTTGCAACAGCATTAACTCATTTATTTATTTATTTATTTTAAACTATGAAAATATACTTTGTGTTTTAAAGAATGACACACCACCAGAAGATAGCAATGGGCTAATGAAATTCAATGGTGTGTAACACACAGCTGACTCACTGAACATTGCAGGCTATCACTTGCCAATGAGGAGTAGTCAGACAAAAAAAATTTAAAACGTCCCTTGCTGTATTTATGAACATGGAAACCCAGTGATTTTGACCCGATTACAAAAACAGATACCCCATTGCCATAGGTGCTAAACAAAATAACCTTCACCTTCCTCTTGTAGGCACAAAAACAAACAAACACACACAAACACCACTTTTTTTTTTTTTTTTTTTTTTTAACACCCCCATTTATTTGTCAAAATCCCTGTGCCATGTGATCCTCCCTGTGCCTCCCTTTAGATTCGGTGAAGGCGCTGTGCTGGTAATGCAGACCTGTCTCCTTGAGCCAGACTTGCCATTCATAATTTAACACCAGTCACAAGGGTGACTGGGCAAGACGATGGCTGGTAAGGGTATCACACAGTGCCCTCTCCCACAGGGCACCCAGACCTCATTCTGCCCCAGCTGATTTCAACCCCTTAACATCCAACCTTGTCAAACGATAGACAGGCATCAATCTTCAATTATCAATTATTTTCGAAGGACTATGCAAGTTTGTTACAGTGGTTTGAAACAGAAAAGGAGACTGTTCTAGATTCACAGAAGCATATTGGAAATGGAGGTGGTGGTAAAGGGTTAAAACGTGTAACACCAATTGATTCAAGCAATGCATTTGAAAGAAAACACACACTAACTGTTCCAATGACTTCTCAAACAGTACTTGCATATGTCAATCATGTTGGTTATCTAATTAATAATTATAGATAAACTCATAAAAGGTACATCAAATATTGCTTAAAGCTTTGTGACATATTTTGATCAAAAGCCAACAAATAACGTAACTTATTGAAGAACTGTATTTTCTGTATTAAATTATTCCTCTGGGACACCAGCGAGCACTGAAAATAAGCACTGCAAGGCTTTTAACAAAAACAGCCGTTCAAATTAACTCTGTACAAAACCAGGTAACATTGCAACCCAAATCCAAAACCAAGACATTGTTTTTTTTTTTGTTGTTTTTAAATAAAAAAAATCTTCAGAGTCTTCCATTGTTTTTGTAGAATTTTTTTTTACTGGCTTCCAATCCTGAAAGCGAACAAAAAAAAAATTAAATTAAACAGGCAAACAAACAAAACAATTGACAACCCAGAGCATGGCAAAACGATTTGAAAACATTTACTAAGTTACTGCAATTACTTCTTTTACTATTTGTTAATTATGCCAACTTCCTATGAATTCCTATTAAAAAAAAAATGAATCATGAGAAATAAATAAAAAACAAGAAAATTAACAAAACTGAAAAAAAAAAAAAAAACATTAGAAACTTTCACAGATATTGAAAGTTACCATGAACCAAACTCATGCAACATCCCACCTTTTCTTTAAAAATACACTCTACAGCATTCAATGAAGACACGATGGTATTTCAAGAGGTGGCGTGGGGCACGGGAGCAGGGAACATGATCGTGTTAAAGAAGTTACAATTGGCACATGCTGTAATATTAAGCCAACATGTTATTAAACATGTTTCATACATTTAAGGAGGTTGGTGCAGGACTCTTTAACCAAGATTCTTATTAGTACTACAATACATTTTGTATTACTATCCAATTTTACTGTAAAGTGTTTTTGCAATATGCATCCATTTTTACATTTTGCATTACAAAACATTAAACCTTGACACAGAACGCATGATGCAACATCAAAAGACACGGAGACAGCACTGTTCCTGGGCTAACGTTCCTCTCCCCTCCCCTAAAACAAAACAGAACGATGCTGGGACCTGACTGCACTGGTAGGGGAGAGATCATTGGTGTTGGCAGCCTTCATCTTAGCCAGGTATGGCTTACACTCATGTGTCAGCATAGCAAACAATGAAACAAGACCACCTGATCCAACGGGGGAGGATAAATAATAATGAGTAGGATATTACTGGGGCACAAAGTCCTCATATTAGGGTTCTCAGTAACACATCTACTTTGAAAGGGCACAAAGTGGAAGACTGTGGCCTCAAGGGGTAGTGTGGAAGATTATAGGGGGAAGCAAACACATACTAGACCTGGAGTGCAGGGGTTAAAATGCTTAACGTTAAGATCTCTAGCCCTCGCTGGAATTTATGATGGGTTGCACATGACAAGCCATGCAGAACGTGGAGGATGAGGGCAGCATGGGGAATGCACAGTTAATTGGGCAATGCCAGCCCCTTACTTGAGACAGGAAGGTTTTGTGTTTAAGAATTAGAAAACAGCTCTCTACCGCAGGCTCCTATACTTTGCCAATCTACTACTCTGCTCTGCAGAGATCCTGGAGAGTAAAAGAGGAGACAGAGAAAGAGAGAAATGATTAAAAGGAGAACAAAGAGCTAAAAAGGGAGCACAGCAGCAAGGCAAATAAAGTCTTTAGAATGATTCATTGAAATAAAAGCTGCTTTTGTTTCATGCCTGATTTTTCATTACCGAAATACCCTACCATAAACGCTCCGTCAGTGTTCTGGGCAAGGCTAGATGAGTCAGGGTAAACCTCAAGGAAGCCCCGCTATCTTTGCCCCTCCTGATTAAACAGGTTAGCAGCACACAAGTACCTGCGATTCCCAGCGGACTGAAACACAGTACTTTGAACGAACACACAGGCCAGGCAAAATTCAGCATCTACTCAGACATGAGGCTGTGAATTGACTGGCATTAGCAAGTCAATGGTGTTTCGCAGGAATAGACGGCATCTCAAGTGCTTATAGTAGAAGATTGCCTAAAGAGCAGATCCTCCCGGGATCGAACATTTACAAAAAAGCAGATCTTTAAAAGTCCCCAGCGTATTTCAAGCGTTAGACTACAATACCAATTCACCCCACACAGGTTCAAAGACTAAGCTCCTTCTACTGCTCTCCACAATGCACTGCTCCCTATATAAATACATTACCCGTCTACTCAACGTGGCTCCTTCGCTTCAGCGAGTTAAAAACAGGAATCCTTATTCAACGCTTCGAAGTCATCTTCACACATCGAGGGAATAGGTCTTTACTAAATTACTGTAAGACACTTCTCCGAAGCACATCAAATAACTAAGAACACTTGATTGAAAGCTGCTGTACATACCTCTTAACTGCTTTCTGGGCTAACATGCGGTTTCCTGCTAAGAAAGTGAGGCTGCCCACAATGGCCAGGTACTTGAGCGTCTGAAACATGTTCAGGTGCGTCCAGTACACATACATGAGCCCCAGCATGGCTGCAAGAAACAGAGAAGCATGCATCACAATGTTTAATGTATCTGAACACTGAAACATTTCACAAGTGAACAGAAAAAAAGGTCAATTCAATAAGGTTTATGCCAACAAGGAAAATGACAATTTAAAAAAGACGCACTATTTTTTTATTTGACATTTATGCAGTATGTATTTTAAATCTGAAGGGCAATTTGACAAGCCCTGTTACTTTGTAACTTGAATCAATTGGAACTGCGCTTCTGCTCTGCTGTGTATGTGCACCACTGTCTTGCAGAACAGAGATCTTGAGAAATCAACACACTGGAAACGCTACTATCCGTTATTATCAAACACACTCCGTGCTTGTTAACAAAATTTCATGTTGACAAATTACAAAGGTTTTCTTAAAAAGGAAAGGAAAAAAAAACTGAATAATGGAAGAGAACATCAACAATTAAAGACTAATGGCTCCAGATAATGAGGTCGGAGGGAGGTCACTAATGCAGTGATTATGTTGCAGTGATGCGATTTCTGCTTTAGCACGTTGATTAATGCCTTTCATTGTAGCCCCTGCATACGAGTGGGTGAATTATGAGGGTAAATTCATTAGCACTTACCAGCGTGTCCCAGGTGGAACAGGAGAGCGCTTGGGGTAATGCTGAAGTTTGAAATGTTGGCACCAAGTTTACACCACTAGAAAAAAAAATTAAAATAAAGAATAAATGATTATATTAAAGCTAATCTGAGCCATCACTTTTTCCTTCAACTCCTCGCACTTTCTTTATACAGTTTTACAGCTCACTTTAGTATTCATGGAGACAGCTCGATAGGTATCACAAACGAGACTCACCAGGATGATCAGCAGCAGGAATGGAGCCAGTACCAGAGCTGTGAATGCATTGGAAACCACAGTCGCTGGCTTCTTCTCAGGTTCTCTGAACAGATGCTACAAAAATAAATGTGTCAGTGTTAGCTTAAGAGCGCACAGCAGACCCTAGCGAGGCAAGCAGGTGTGGAGCCTTGACCCTCAAAAAAATTCAACCGCCCTGGCTGTTTTGTTTAGCCCACTCAAGAGAGAATGGCCCCCCCTCTTCTAGGAAAAAAAAAGTCTTAACTACATCCTACAAGTGCTGCACTACTCCTAAACTCTATCTATTGTCCAGACGTAATCTACATAAATCTACCAAAGCAGAAATATAAAAAAAATAACACAGGAATAAAGTGTTTTGTGAAAGTCAGTTCATGAGGAATCTTTTTTATAAACTGATCATAGCTTGTGAAAGCTGTCACCTGGATCTCTGGTTTGGCAACATAGAGGTTCTTGGACTGCACCACTGAGGGAGCATCTTCATCTGGGAACTTGAGCACAATATCAGCCTAAAAAAAGAGAGAAATCCAGGACTTTAGCACCATGCCACACCTCTTAAATGCAAGGCTGATAATCCATACACTTTAGATTTCAATCAAACTGATGGAACAAACAGAAGAAAAAAAAAAATCAGAAAAAACAGAGGTCCCATTGTGAATACATATATATCTAAAAGAAATCAAAGTTTACAAAAGGTGAACGCACCATGTTCCAGAGGATGGGATTCTCCAGCGTGGCATCCCCGATGATGAGGTGCAGTGCATACGTGCCAGACATTGAATTAAACTCAGATTTCCTCTCTGCAGTATCCAGCTCAAACCTGTACACGTTTTTACTGTCGGGCTCAGCAACAAACACCACCTCCTGGTCCGTCTTTTGATTATACAGGCGCACAAAGGTCTGCAGGGGAAAGGAAAAAATGATATATATATAGATATATGGATATATTCCTGTTATGCTAGGGAGCCCAAACTGACCCATTATCAGGACTACGCTTCTTTCATAATGAAATGCAGGCAGCTATAAACCAAACCTCAATTTCTCCAACTCTGTGATGTAAAATATTTAGCGCAGATTACAATCAGTATTTCCAAACATATCAGCAATCCAAACAGGGTCCGGGGTCCCAGCTTGTTCGGATTAGCAAATCCACTCTATTGGATTGATTTGAACGACAAAGCAATCAGTCCCATTTGCTAGTAATTAACCCTTCCTGGTGACTGGACTTAACTGTGATAAGCTGGGAAGCTCACCTCGTGCAACATGTGCCTGGAACATCTGGCAAGCAGTCAGTGTTTCTTCCAGATACTCAGTTCAACAGACTGTTTCGACAGGGGAAATCTGCACACGGGTGGGTAACGATATGAACTAGGGAATGTGTTTGAACACTGCAGCACTGTTACCCAACACAGCCCTGCAGTATCCCTGGCCCTGGAAGAGTACCTGGTGAGGGGTGAGCTCCACCCCGGTGTTCTCATCCACCAGCTGGAAGGACAAAGCCAAGTTCTGGTGGCTGTCTGCGATCAAGGGGCTCTTTGCCTTCGAGGGGTATTCCACTCTGGAGAAGACATGCAGATTATTGAACCAATGCTTTAGTGCAGGGGTCTCCAACCCTGGTCCTAACTGGGGCGCTCCAGGACCAGGGTTGGAGGCACCTGGATGAGATTCTCCTCGTTAGGCTGTGTTGAAAATTACCATTTTATAAGTTATCCCAGTTTAAAGAACATGCCATATGAAAATAAGTATTTTTACCCTGCTAAATGAAATAAGTCATTCAATATCATTAAAGCACTGAGGAAAATATGACCCAAGGTTCCTGTCCTAAACAATAAAACAATCCGACAAATACAGGGAAATCAGTGGCTGGCTATGACAAGAGCAGTTACAAGACTCACTTATTTCAGGAGACTGTACCAAAACATTTATTATACTACTAATTAAAAACACACACAACAATACGTGACAGTTTGATTGTGATGCGACAGCCTATCAGCCTAACCACCCCCAATGCAGAACTGTGCTGAGAAAGCGTTTACTCACTTGGTGCTTTTTGGTCCAATACTTTGGTCCTTGTCCACTATAGACAGATCCACATTAGTGATGCCAACCTCAGTGGAAACCTTTACTTTGAGCTGAATGAAGAGGAAAAGAAAGAGAGAAAGAGAAATCAGTGAGCTACTATCATCACGGGCCAGGAAGGTGCAGGAGAATGGAGAAGGCTGGATAAGGAAAACGTAACTAATTATCTCAGACAGTCTAGACAGCTGGACCGTGCAAGGTGGTTTATTTGAAGTCCTAAATTAGCTTTTCATAATCAAACCAATTCATCCGGTGGTACCCTTATAGTTTTTAAAATAATCCCTTGCCTTTCCCTAACTGCTTGTCACAGTATTAGTCTCTTATATAGCATAGTATCTCCACAGTTTCAAAGCACAATGAAGTGGAGCATCTGCTTCCTTTCTTACAAAGACTGTGCTTCTTGCTCTTTAAAACACCAAACTACTTGGCAGCAGCTTGGAGCAGGTGAATTGCTGTCGCCATCAATTATTTGCTAGTTTCATATTGTTCAAATTGCATTATTCCTTTGAGAAATGGTGCATTTGCCCTTGCACCTGTTGCTAAGTAGGACCCTATGGGTCGAACAGTTTGAAAGAGGAAGAGAAGGTGCTTGAGCAGTAACTCAGAGGCCATGTGATGTCAGGAAGTGCACAATTACTGCACTAGAAAGCCACAGGCAGCAGCCTCATTACTGTCAGACAATTTGAAACATTAAGACAATTAGCATTGCCGTTTCCAGCTCTCTCACAGAGAAAATAACAAATCTGTGCACGTCAACGACACAATGTAGGCAGCAGCTAATTCCTCTCCTTACCTCAACCTGGAGGGAGTTAAGAGGAGGCTAGCGAGTCCACCTTTACACATCCATGCCCTTTCGCTTACCGTCTGATCTACCTTCACAGACCACAGGAGTCATCCACAACTTCTGACAGCACTTGCTGCTGCCTGGCAATATGTCGCAGTTAGATGAGAGACCTTTTAGATTTCTATTAACAGCTTGTGATTCAAAACCTCGTTGAAGGGCTCCAGAAGAGATCTGCTTTGACTCTTTCAACACTGCATTCATGTCAAACTAGCAGACCAGCAAACCAGACTAAGATACTCACATTTATATCCATCTTTACTTCTTTTATAAAAAAAAAAATAAAAAAAAATTTATAGTGACTCTACGGAGCAGCGTACACCAAAATACAAGGTCTTGAGTGGGGCTTTTATAAGGTTAAAAAGTGGAAGCAGTGTAGTGATGTTATTAGACTGGACTTTGTAAAGCTGCAATAAAACCCCAAAAACAAGTAGACCAGCAAAAAGCAATCCTTGACATCTTAAAAAGACACGATGAGCAGTTTGCAGGTTTTAAACACAGCTGAATAATAGCAGCAATAATAATAATAATAATAATAACAACAACACAAAGCCAAAGTAACAGCCATTACCATCAAAATATGATCTTACGGGCCCCGTTTAATGTGCGAGGTTAGCCTGGGCATACTTAACCACTCCAGTGCAGTGACATTACAGCGAGACTCAGCATACATCAACTTAATAAAAATCTAAAAGCCCTTATTTCCATTAGCAGCCTGTGATGCAACTGCACCACATTACATATCAGTGGAGTGTCTCATTCAACCTAGACATACATAATGGTGATGGAAGCCGACAGGAGCTCTGATGTTTTCATTGCTTGACAATTACGACAACTTGTTGACATATTTGGGATGACAATCTAAAATGACAACAGTGGCAAATGCATCAATTTGACGTGAGCAATAGTGACAGCTTTGGAAATATATTGAGAGAATCTAAATAGTGTAGATTCCTCCGTGCAACACTGATGGGTCTGTATTTTAAGAGTAGACCCCTTCATTCCCATGTCTTTTACTGCGTGCTCACTCAGCCTGCACCATAACTGCTTTACTTTCCATTCTGGATACTGGTGCCTGAATATAAAACACATGGCAATTGCTGGGATGGTTTAGGGTGTTTGTGTATCACAGGACACTCACCTCCACACTGCTCCCAATGAAGCGAGCGTCTCCAGCCACTGCCACTGCGAAGTCATAGTAGCCACTTGCTGGCTTGCTGTCGAGGAAGTTCAGCTCAAAAACCTCTCTGGGAATGAAATAAAGAGGGGAGAATGGAATTTCAGCAATAGCTTTCTTGACGATGCATGGATAAAAGGGTTGGGGGGTAGGTGCTGAGTGTGCATGCAAAGCAAGTGCAGCGTAGCTCGTGTTTATGAGAAGGTTTCTGAAGCTTGCAAAAATGCAATGGTTTTTCTCAATCTGGGGGATGGACTAGACCAACGACATTATTATTTTAAAGCTTGCTTCAAGGGCTTTCCACCAAAATACAATCAGAGCCACTGACGCAAGGGGTCGTGCAAACCCTGTGAACGACTCAAGCATCAAACTACACTGAGAAAAGAGAAGCCCCCTAACAGTTAACAATACGAGCTGTTAGTTCTGTGCAGCATATATCTTGGTGACCCGGAGTGATTTTACAACACACTCAAAACAAATGACCAAGTTACATCCCATAAACTACTGCAGCTGCAACCTAGAGACAATGGGACAGGAATGGAGGTAGTTGCCGGGCGGCAGGGTGCTCACTCTCGGAGTGTGAAGGAAGCCTGCTTCAGGACCACGTTCTTGGAGGAGACTGAGCGGGCCGATTCGACCACCACACTGGCAGAGGGAAGGGGCCTGGACAGCACGTTGGTCACCTGGATCTGCAGAGATACAGAGAGGTCAAAAGTGAAACGACCTGTGACGAGAGCAGGGAGCAAAGACCCCCTCAGATACAATTTCCTGGAGATGCCTGGGATCGTACAGCAAGGTTATCAGTTACGTTTATCCTGCAGGGCCTGGGGAAGAGACAGATAGAGTTCTGTGACCTTGTGTGAGAGCAGAGCAGGAGCACCTGATCTTAACCCAATACAGGTCTTATGGGGCCAGCTCAGCCAACGTCTTTGGTCATCCCTTACTTTTATTACAATAAATATGGATGTGTATACGACTGTATTAAAAACAGCAATCAGAATGTGAAGGCTATATAAGCGTGAATGTCGAGGACTGTAAGGATATGAAGCGGGGTGCATGGGATGGAGCTGAACGTACCTTTAGGGTGGGCTGTCTGTGTGAGACGGTGGCCGGGCCCTGTGTCCCCACGATCACGGGGATGTGGAAGCGGTTGTCTGAGAGCGCGGAGGCAGCACTGGCTATGCTGAACGCCTCCGCCAGGGAGGTCCAAGCCTTCTTACTGAACACAGAGTTCACTAGCTGCACAACTTGGTCCTGAGACACAGGGAGACAGGGGGAAGGGAGGATACACACAGCGAGATCTCAGCAAGAGTTGAGGAAGCATTTCTACAGCACAGAATACAGGGACCAGACACTGAGCATGCACTGGAATCCCGTATAACACATCATTTTGTAATTGTGTTTAAAAAAAAAAAAAAAACATGAGGAAGAGGTACCTCTTTCAGGGGTGGCTCCATGCCCACATGGTCTGACAGTCCGTACGCCGCGGTGACAAACAGGGCAGTGGCCTCCAGCCCTTCCTCGAACTGGAGGTAAACTCCACCCAGATCGTCCAGCCGGGCAGCCAGGTCCTGTGGGAAAGGATGAAGACAGGGGTTAGGGACGCACAAAAAAAAAACAACCAAAAAACATTGCTTTATTTGAAGGCTATGATTAAGAAATGCTGTTATATCTCCCTCTAACCAGAGTCCAATCCAAGATCAGCAAACAGATAAACTGACTGCTTTCAACTTGAAGCTCTACCAGGTAATTCAAGGGTTTTGAGCATGACAGCTTACAAATCTCTGACATATATATAAATTATTTTTTTACTTTTCAAAATTCCTGACATTCATAAAGAGTTATTTAAGTTGACAGGAGTTCACCATACAAAAAAAGACAAGGGCATGAGTAATTCGAAACAGAGTAATTCGTTGCCGCAGGGACGATTACAACAGCAAACTGTTATTTTTCTGACTCCCACATTGTAAACTACAGGGTCACGAGGTGGGCTTCCAGGAAACACACTGATTCAGAGCAGTGGGGACGGGCACGGGGACGTCCCGAGAAGGAATCAGACACCCACCTCAATCTCCTCGAGAATCCTGCTGAGATCAGCCTGCTGGGACAGCCGGGACGCAGTCTGCAACGCAACGATAATCCTGCAGGGGGAATTCAGAGAATAAGCTCTTCCATTAAACCAGGAAAAGAAACACCATCATGCAACTGTTTGCACACATCACTGATCTCAAGCTCTGTTGTAGCTCAGCAAGGGAAAAAAGTGTTTTTCGTACAGATAACATTGTATTTAATTACTGTAAAACCTCAGGAGCCATACTGTATTGTCGAAGGACTTATTCCACTCTTGTATAAACTTTTTGAAAGGAGAAATGTTACAAGATGAGAAAGATCAACCTGCGAGTGCTTACAGAGGCCTTGTGTTACATACATTATATATATTTAGCTATTTGGTTCCAGTTTCATACAGAATAAAATACATTTTTCTCTTTTTAAAAAACAGGGTTAAAGACTGGAGTAAACGCTTTGGACCCAGGTAATGAAGGAAGTATAATTATAAGGAGACTGTATCTATAAAAACAGATAAAGAAAGTTAACCTACGCCATGACGTTGTCCTCCTTGGTGATGCGGGCAGCCAGAGCGCTCACCACCTCCTGGGAAGCAAGTGGAAGCCCGAGGGAGCCGAGCGCTCCAACAGCATGGTGGATCTGAGACACAGATGAGTCCTCGCTCACCACGGCCAGGAGCAGGTCACGGGTCTCATTGGAGACGGGGATCTGGAAACAACAACAAGCTCACTGGGGATTCGCAGGACACAAGAACCAAGAATCGGCATTCCCACCACACAAGAAATATGACTCCCACTGCATAGCTGTGCGATCCATTCCTGGTTTTAAGATGGATTTAATAAGACACGCCGGAGCTTGTTACCTATACACTGTGGCTAATCAAGCTTGTAGTAAAACCTGGAATGGGTGAAACTGCTATGCAATAAGAGTCTTATTTCCATCCCTGCAGCTTGGTTGGAATCTCAGCTTACTGGCAATTAGCTTTGGAGGAGCAAAGGATTCAACTCAATAAGACATGTGAAAGTGTAGCAGACCACTTGTGATGAGAGTGGACACTAGTCTGACAGCTTTAAAAACAACTTAGGATGCACTTGAAACTCTAAAGCAGTAACCCTGTGAGGAGATGCTAAATCCTCGTATCTTATGAAGGGTCGAGTCTTCACAAAGGGTTTCACAGAACCGCTGTGTTCTTTATTATTATTATTATGTTTATTTAGCAGACGCCTTTATCCAAGGCGACTTACAGAGACTAGGGTATGTGAACTATGCATCAGCTGCAGAGTCACTTACAACAATGTCTCACCCGAAAGACGGCGCACAAGGAGGTTAAGTGACTTGCTCAGGGTCACACAATGAGTCAGTGGCTGAGGTGGGATTTGAACCGAGGACCTCCTGGTTACAAGCCCTTTTCTTTAACCACTGGACCACACAGCCTCCTTTTAATGGAATGAGTCACAAGCAGATAGCAGGGGTGTGCTTTTACACAGCAAATTAACACCACTGCAGAGTAACGCTAAGAGGTAGCTGGTCATCCAGCAAAAATGAACTCTTGAAGAGAAATCACCCTAATGATACAATTCAAATATTCTGTCAAGGCAGGACTAATTAACGAATTGAGTGCGGTTACAACCTTGTTAAACATAGACAGCTTGTCACAGAAATAACAGGCACATGAGAACGGATCAGACTCGGTTTGATTTAACATAAAAGCAAACCCCGGGCTACTCCACTCACCTCACAGTCTGAAAGGGCCTGGCTCGCCTCTGCAGCGAAGAACAGGGAATCAATACTGGTGGGGTCGTGATGGGATTTCAGGAACTGGCAGGCAGCCTGCAAAGTGATAAGAAAGAAAGCATGAGCTTAGATCATGGGAAACAGAGAAGTGTGCACTGTGAAAAACATGCATGCTCCCTAATCTGTCAGGACATAACTATACTTTCCTTGGTCCCAGTCCAATGTTACTGCAGCAGAATAATATGCCAATACAATGTCACCTCCTTGTGGACAGTGTTTCCATTTGTTTGTCAAATAGATTTGACTACATTGTATTTGCATTTGTGTAAAATACAATACAGTAAGACTGTGAAGCATCGAGTAGTAATACTAAAATGGCAATCACAGCTAACTACATTTAAACAGTCTAGTAATAACAACCGCAGGAAATGAGGCATGTGATCGTTTCTGGAAATCGACACTTAGCCTAAAAAAACAGTACTTTGAGTACATTTTCAAAACAGTGGGCTGTTGAATAGGGCAGATGCACACTTTGTCAGAAAGTACTTAAACCAGGATCTAAAATGAAGGTAAGGAAGGTGTGGTTTCCTTTTTGTCTTATGTACCTTCTCGTCAGACACTCGTGCCCCCAGCTTGCTCAACCCCACAATGGTGTAATAGGCAGACTCCAAGTCTTCCAGAGGCTGGTTCAGGAAGGCTTTCAGTCTGGTCACATCTGCACTGGACAGGTGGTGGGAGGGTGTGAGGGCCTGAGCACAGAGCACCAGGGCCAGGAGGAAGAGAGAGATTAAACCTGCTGAAAACAAGGGGACAGGTTAACATCTTCCTGCAGCTCCGGGTAATGACCGGACGCAGCTCTCTGATTTATCGATACGTGTACTTCTTCAGCTCCGGATCTGCACACATCCAATTGTGTGCATATTATTAGAAACATATTATATTATTACAATAGCACTCGCAATATTATTATTTATTTCTTAGCAGACGCGATATCTAGAATTGAAACATGTATATGTCGCTGTGTTTATATTCATGTTCGTGCCGCACACATTATTCGTGAATGTTGTATCCTGTTTTAATTTTGCACAATTGTAGAACCAAGGTAAGATTTTATTTTATTTATTTTTTTTGATTTTCACTTCGGATTGTTTCTAGGCTGTTCTTACCTTCTCTCGCCATTAGTCAATATCCACTTACTGTACCACGTGTGCGGCTCTAATGTTAGTGTGTCAAAGCAGTATTATGGTGCATTTCTCGTTGTTTCTATTTAATTTTCTCAGTTTTATTCCGACAATATCTCCCCCTCAATCACTTACCGGGATGCGCCATGTCTCCGAGTGCAGCGTCACCACGGCCTGCTGGAGTACTTCCGGGACTATGAGGCTATACCACTTCAATCAAGAAGGGGTACAGGTTGTGAAGTCAGGGGACAGATACGCGTCAGTTCCCAAAAAAACAAATTCTAAATCTGCAGTGACGTTTAGAAAATAACTTCATTTAAATGTGTGGTATTAAAAAGCAAATGATATGACCATTTTAAACAGGTCAATGTTTGTTAGGACGTGTACACACCTGTAATAACATATTGGACTGCACAGCCCTGCATAATCAATGACACTTTTCAAAGCATTGCACGTGTAGCGTTGATGAACAAAAAAGCGCTTCACGTTTGGTTTGGTTTTGTTGTTTTTTTAAGGAAAATTATGTTTCATTTTCCAAAAAAAAAAGGTAAACATCATACATGTTTGAAATATTCCTGGATTGGAAAGTGGGCTGGGCTAATAAAGATGTGTCCCTTTGTGATTGGGCTGTTCTTTCTGTCAGTCATGTAAGAGTCGCTTCCGTCCCGCCCACGTGTAGTACAGTAGCAGCGCGGCATGGCAGCTGCTATTGAATGAATTTGCATTGCTTCAGATTACACGTTTTCCATTCAGTACGCTCTACTGGTAGTTAGACCTTTGACGCACATCGATCGGGTAATCTACAAGTGTGGTCGTTTTTGGATCAGTGAATATATTTCATTTGCGCGCTTCTCTTTTTAATCATTTAACCCTATATCGACAAATGCTGTTTTCTCACATTTATCCACTATCAGAAAATGTTCCAGTGAAATAAATGTTCTTGTGTTTGTTATGCGTATGTTGTTCCAAGTAGGGATGTGACCTGTCCGTGCTTTCCCTGGATCGCCCCGGTTTTGAGGAAGGTGTCCCAGGAATTGAATATGCCTTCCCGGGACACTAAATGTGAGCACCATAAACCGAGCGCACGTTGCGTAAATCAGGATACAATATTACTACAGTAGGCACTTACTGTGAATTGGTTTGGCAGCACTACAGTAGTGATATTATCAATGTTTCCTATTGGATGAATAGAGGGTTTGTAAAGAGAGTTTAAACTTTTAACCCCTTCCGTTCGGAGATTTGAACCTCAGAGGCGGCAACCCGAGTTCCAGGAACTAACACAGCAATGTATATCAAGCCACGGTATAGTAGTCACTTTGCAAATAATAATAATAAAACATATTATTATTATTTGCTTTCTTTGTATCACAATACCCTAAAAAAATCCGTTAACCTACATCCCCCTAAACAGGCATATATCTGCCATTGTGGTGAAGTGTACTGCCCTCTGGTGGACAGAGTACTGAACTACAGTATACTCCAACGAGTTTTAATGGAGTCAAAATACTGCATTAGCTTATGTGGTGTTGTAGCTAGTGCTGGGAACCTTTTGATTTGATCTTGGCCAAATACAGCTATTGTAACACTGTGAACATATTATAATTAGATGAATCACATAGGTGGTATGTTTCGAGAAACAGTGCTTACAAAATTGAGCAGATTTTAATTTTAATTTAATTGTGACTTTTGACCTCACTGCTTCCTGAATTACAGGAAATAGAAATGCTCCTGTGCCTTTTCACTTGCATTCCATCCTACCTGTTCTATGGGTCAGGTGGGATGCTGTTATCTGTAACACAGGAAGCAGGTTGAGTGAGGAGAGCAGACCATGTCGTTGAATGTTGAGACAGGATAAAGTGGGCTACACGAAGTCAAAGTGAAAACACAGACTGAAAAACAAAACCGCCAAGCGACATGTGAGAATGGTAATATGCTAATCAGAGGTAACACAATGGTTTGAAATCTACGCTCTTTCATCCTCCCTCTGTTCTCCGCCAAACAGCTATTGCATTTTGTTGTGTGTGTAAAATGTGCATTGATGATGTCATGTCTGAACAAGACTGCAGGTTCGGATCAGTTCTACCTACATACCCTGCATTAAAGAAAAACACAGCCCTCATACTGCAAAGAAAGTGTATTAACAAGTGAACGAATATCTAGAGTAAAGAAGACTATAGCGTGAGTAATAAGTTACTGCAGATGGGTGAATATAACTTGTGATTGTAACTGATCATATTATTTGTATAGGTCCTCTTCACAAAGCATTTTATAGTACAGACCCCTGATAGTCCAAGATTGTGCTAATCAGGGTCTGTGAAACCAGCCAGTAAAAAAAAAAAAAAATCAGTTTCAGTGGATTCAATTGATTGCACACATCTTTTCTAGCCTGTTGTAAAAAAATAGTTTCATGATTATCAAACATTATTAATTCCCACAACAAATCTCTAAAAGAACGTGTGAATTTTGTGAATAGAGCCCTATATATTACTTTAGCACCTGACCATATTTTAAATTCTACCTCCCTTTTTTGATTTCCTCCTTTACAATACCTTGCGTGTGTGTGTGTGTGCGCGTGTGTGTGTGTGTGTGAGTCTTGTACCATATTTTGAAGTTCCTATCAGTACCAACTTCCTGTGTGAAACTGCAGAGTTCTCTCATTCTGTTCACACTCAGTGTCTGATGTGGCCGGTGAGTCATCCCTGGAGTGTAAAGCACACACACACACACACACACACACACACACACAAACGTTATAGTCAGCTTGTTTGTGACTGTACTGCTGGCTCGTAGCACACTGAGCTTGTGTAACACGGGTATTAATTCTGAATGTAGCACTTGGTAATGTAACACACTTGTCATACTTTCCAGCCCGACAGTAAAATAGCGTTACATCTGCGAACCCTGTGGCTTGTTTCACCGCAGTCACCTGACCTCCTCACTTTGTACTTTTCAGCAAGCGACAGATTTTTTTGGGGGGAGAATTGTGAACTCTTAAATAATAAGTGGTTTTTAATTTGAACTGAAATGTCAAATATATGACTTTTGCCATGTAGTTTGAATGTACTCTAAGGCTTATCAGCTGGGTAGAGGTTGATCAGATCCCCCCTTAGTTTAATATGCTGTTTAATACGTTGCTTGTGCAATAAATAATGTCACCAAACTGCACCCAGTGCTGCTCTTTTATTTACCCAGAAACCTCCGCTGTTGTTGCAGTTCTTGCTGATAATTAAAGACAAGACAAGCAGCAGATTGGCGGGGGTTTTACTGACCAGTCTTGTCCCCCCCTTTGCATTCCCCAGCCGAAGCTGAGGTTAGCTGTGCAGATATTATCTGCCTGTTACAGCGACAGCATTCACACCTTCAATGAATCGAATTGAACACACCTTGCAATCCGAGCAGAGATCTGCTAACAGTGTGTAAGAAATACATCAGTAACCAATACTGCATAGATCCCATGTGCTATGCCTTACATCCACTAGCGTGTTGCATAGGGACAGGTCAGTGGTGTACCACATTAATAGTCCTGTTCTTGTAAGCTCTTCAAATAGGAAACTTAGTTCCTAATCTTCTTTGAACAACACTAATCCACACAGCGGTGAGTGTATTTGCAGTCTTTAATAAGAAATTGTTAAGGATGATATACGGGTTCTGCAGAAACTAAATTTAACCAAAAATAATAATAGCAAACAGACGCCATAAGGCAACAACCATATTTAGGTCAGTGAAATGTTTTCCCACATGAGTGCAGAAGGTGAAATTGAACTGAAAAGGGGATTCACATGGTTTAAATGTTACCACTAGACCTATCATCAGAGAAGCCGATGACTCAAAAGCAAACTGCAGTCGTCCTTGCCTGAGGAGTGCAAGCATCAGTGTCAGCTACGGCTGCTTCGTTTACTCTGATTTATTCTGTTCTCAAATCTGCAGAAGAAAAGCTTGTGATTGGCTGGGCAATGGGGCAGTCTTCTGGCTGACCAATCACAGCAGATCTCAGGCGATAGCCGAGGTTAGGCCGCAGCTGCACGAGCAATTAGAATTGTCAATTCTAGTTGACAGCAAAGAATGTGCAACTGAATTGCTGTTTCCAAATGTGCCACACGCACACTGGACCACTGACAGTTAAACCCGCTACCCATCAAGTGATCTGTAAAAGAAAGGGGAGATACACTTTCTGTGCAGTAAAATGTTGTTTATTTCAGATCTCAGTTATGCATCGGTGTCCTTTGTGTATCGTTCTGATACAGTCGTTCATAGAATGTGTTTTGTGAATGAATACGAACATGTAATGCAGGTACTGACCCTATGGCATGCAGAGATGTGAGTGAGCATGTTAACCCTTGTGTCCAATACAGGTCATGGCTTGAATTCCAATCAATACACGGTCATGAAATCAGTCTGCGTTACCCAATTCATAAATAAGGAAGAAGAAGAAACTGCTTCTCCATCGATCTCCACCCTCCTTTTCAAACTCTGGCATTAACAAACAAAACAGAACAGATTGTGATATAAAAGCACAAAACACGCAGCCAGAAAACTGAAAGTGGGTGTTTGGTGATTAATATGAAAACCATATGTAAACGAGAGCCAATAATAATGCGTTGAGACGTGGAGCAGGGTTTTTTTGGTAACACTTTACATGGTGTCTCTAATTACTGTGTATTTACATAGCAGTTACTTAATAAATGCATGTGTACTTACACATCATTACAATGATATTATGCATCGTTACAAAGTAGTTGATGTGTTTTACAAAAATAAATTGTATTAATGGTTATTACAAAGAATAATAATTATGTATAACTAAAGCACATTAATCACTTTTTTTTTGGGTGTTCTTAACCTTTTTCCTCCTACTCAATTTCCTCTTACTTATTAACCTCTATTCCAGTTTCTTTGAAATGTGTGTGTGTGGTTTGTGAGCGTAGGATCTCCTTACAAACGGCATATTTTTTTTTTAAAAATGATACTTTATATATTGTATTTTTTTGTGTGTGTATTCATAAGACGCTACTTCAAGAAAAAAAAATATAAATACACACTGAAACAGAAAAGTACATGGCAAAAAATGAAAAGGTTGTTTAGTCTGTAACACAAGAGATCTGTTTGTTTCTTTCAGACTTCAATACAGTTTTGCAATAGTGCCAGAGCATAAAGAAGTCCTGAAACAGCTTGTTGTGGTCAGTTGTTGAGGCAGACGCTTTCAAGACAGATCCACCAGACTAGATGACGCTCATTGTCCTGTCGTTGTGTCGGCCTGGTGTGCTGTCTTCTATGATAATGAAATTCTAAGAGTGGCACATTCGTTCTTCTCAGAGCGCTGGGATCCTCACTACTTGTAGGACTTTGTAGTTGTGAGTAGGTGTGTGTGTGTGTGTGTGTGCGTGTGTGTGTGTGTGTGTGTGTGTGTGTGTGTGTTATGGAAGGCCATCTGGGTCAAACACGCACTATTTAGTACGTGTTTCAAATATTTAGTACACAGATTGATTTGGACCAATCACAATCCATAAAATACCACGTGTTTTAAATAAATGGAAGTGAACTACGCATTTTCTACATAAGAGCTGGTCATTTGTACTATTTTATTTAAACTCATTGGTTCTCATTTCATTTTCAGTGATCTGATTAGATCATGTACTAAATATCTGAAACACGTACTAAATAATGTGCTTTTGACCCAGGTGGTCTTCCATAGCTTTTTGACCCAGGTGGTCTTCCATAGCTTTTTGACCCAGGTGGTCTTCCATAGTTTTTTGACCCGGATGGTCTTCCTTAGTTTTTTGACCCAGATGGTCTTCCATAGTTTTTTGACCAAGGTGGTCTTCCATAGTTTTTTGACCCAAGTGGTCTTCCATAGTTTTTTGACTCGGATGGTCTTCCATAGTTTTTTGACCCAGGTGGCCTTCCATAGCTGTTTGACCCAGGTGGTCTTCCATAGTTTTTTGACCCAGGTGGTCTTCCATAGTTTTTTGACCCAGGTGGCCTTCCATAGTGTGTTAGTTACCCGTCGTAGCCGACATCATCTGGATTACTGAGTCGCTACATGCAATTACTGACAGAGACCACAAGTGGGAGCATGTCCACGATCTCCAGCTAAGCAGTTTCAGACCACAGAGCCCACATTGTACCCTGTAAAGACCCTGATGAAGACTTCTCATCAGAAGGCTGGTCTAGATCACTCATGAAGCTTCACTGGCGGCCCCTCACGCACTCTGCTCAGTGCTGATACAGTGGCCTTCAGTCTCACACACTGTCGTTATTGCTGTATTGCTCACAAAGCTTCAGGCACTGTCATTTCAGAAGGAATTTCTACAGTGTGGGTAGTGTCCTCTGGGTCTTGACTGCCAGGAGTCGAAGGGCGGAAGTTATTGATAGTGTTTTGTGTCAGTTTTGCATGGTTCACTTCCAGTGACCTTCAGATTTGTATCTCGTTTTGTACAAACCCTGCTCCTCCTGTTAGAAATCAAGAACTGCAAGGTCCTGATAAAAGCACACTTGACTGGACGTCAAATAAGACGCTTACAGAGCATGAGGTTCATTATTACTAGCGCTGCCTTTTTACTGTTTCAACGTGACAGTCGCAAACAGCTTCCAGAAGACTTCTGAAAGCATATTTAACACAAACCAATATATTGGATTCCAATTCTGACACGCAGCAGGGTTTCCTGGATCTGTAGTTGTCAAAGGAAGGGTTTCACCTGTTAGTGTTATTTCTGGTGATAGTCAAAGAACCTTCTATCCTGTCGTCACCTCTGCTTGTTTCAGGCTTACTCTTAATCTTGTGATATTAACACAAGCTCCCGTCAGCCAGCAGCTTGGGGTTGTAAGTTAACCTGCATCGATTTATATCGGGAATCAAACTTTTGTTTAAAATGTTATTATTTTATTTCTTTGTGTGTCTGTCTGAGCTGAGAGTCAGCCCTTAATTAAATAGCAGCATGATATTTGTCAGTGTGAATCATACAAGTCTGAAATGCGTGTTTTGATAGCTAGATTGGGGATTCACAGTTGTTAGTCATTTAGAAACTGCTTTTAAAACATAAATCAAATATTATATTTACAGTGCTTGCCTTTACTGTGGATCTCAATGTGTGTGTGATTTAGCTCACACAGCTTTCTGAAGGTCTATTATTATTATTATTATTATTATTATTATTATTATTATTATTATTATTGCTGTAAAGGTTCAATACAGTTTAGTTTAATGCTGCAAAAGTTTAAACAATCAAACAGAAATAAAAAATCCTCAACCTTTAACTGAAAAATGACCTGTTTCGCATTGATCTTGCATCAATTTGAATTCTACATTTTGAATGCATTGTTATCCTAGTACCTTGAGTGCAAACCGCTGTCATTGAATGACGTATGTAAAATACATGCTTTATCCAGAATGCTGAGTCTGTTAGTATGTTTAAATCTAAGCTCAAAACATATCTCTTCTGGTCTTCTGTTTATTTTGTATTTTGTACATGAAATATAAATGAAATTGGTATGGGATTGCAAAACAAAACATGTATCTGCAAACAAAGCCTTCAGATAGTGTGTGGCATGGTTCAGTTCTGTACCACTGCAGAATAAGGGCCTGTTATAACCCATACCGGTTAGAATCTAGAAATGTGTTATAAAGCATGTTTTTATAGTAATAACAATATTGAAACAACGGATGCCATCTCAGCTGAGCTTGGATTAATCTAACACACATTCAGCACAAGCTAGAGTGGCCTTTGTCACTAACGTGAAACATTATATCATAAATAGTGTCAGTGTTGCAGTATATTGGTGTGATATTTTTAGTTTGTGTTAATTTGGAGTGTATTGGTGTGAAACTAAAGAGACTACGCCGAGATCAGACTGTTTTTCGAGATGACTGACAGTCGCACTTTGTTATTGTAGTTATACATTTGAAACCACAAGAGAGGTTAGAAAGCATTGTGGCAATTCTCGTTTCTGGTCTTACCTCAGTGCCCCATCTCCCTAAATGTCAAATATTAGCAGTTTCTGGAAGCTCCTAACCTCCACAACCCAGCTCTTAAATAGCTGTAACAATTCTTAAGCTATGGCTCAGAGAATATGTGTGGGTAGCACCGAGAGCTCTGACTCAAAACGCACCCGAAGTCTACTTTATCAGATGTGAGTAGGCTGTTAATGAGAGCCAGATGGTTTAATTTGCTTCTTACAAATGTCACACCACTGCTAAATATGTGGTGTTATGAAGATTACACACCCTACATCTTTCACAGGCCAATAAATAACACTTTTATTATTGTCAGTATTAGCACTTAGAAGAAAATACAACCTGGCCCTCTCGGCTCACTCATTGGGTTTGTGTTCTAGATATATATATATGTGTGTGTGTGCGTGTGTGCGTGTGTGTGTGTGTGTGTGTATGAAACAAAAGCTGCAACTGTTCTTTATTAGAGTTTACTTAAAGCACTAAAAGGTTGTCCAATGTTTTTTTATAATCATTTTACAATTCAAATATTTTTTGTACTTATAATTTTTTTTTTTTTTTTGCACCTATATGATTCAGCCATCATTAGTTCAATATATAATGTTATAAAAACCAGAGCAGCGGGTGAGTATTTCATCTTTTTGTTTGTTAGCTCACATTAAACTAGCACAGAGAGCTCAGGTACATTTTGACTATGCAGGTCAGGGGAACTTCAATATTCATGAGGTGGGCGGTGTGTTCTAGAACAGTGCTACAACGCATGCTGTTATGTGTACTGTTAACTGCCTCTTACCAGTTCCTTCTGATCTAATGTTCCTATCTTCAATGTTCCTGTTCTAGAATGCACAGTGTGTATCTCACCTCACCTGCATGTTGAAATTGAACCTGGATGCATTGTTAATAAACTTCCAAAGAGGCCCTATCATCACGGTTTCTGCTAACGAAAGAGTTGTCACTGTTGTTCAAACAAAGCTAACTTTATCTGTTGAGTGTTAATATCATAAGGGCATTAAAGGTTGTTTAAATGGTCAATCAGAATGCACTATTTACATCTGTTTAATGACTAATTACCACTGATCTTTCTCACCGTTTCTTCTTCTTTTCGGAGCGATGACCTAAGTGGTACGTTTGCATGCTTCTTGCAAAGCTCTTAAAGGTTATGACTGAGGTGAGACACCGTTCTGCTGATTTGCATGTAAGAGGGGAACAGGGTCTGAGATGGAGCTTTTGTTTTGTGGGATCAAGATATTATCAAGATAGCACCTCAAATGCAAATGCCTCCTTTCACGTTGGAGTCGAAACGCCTGATTTTCTGTAGCTCTGCTTTCTGAGACCACCAGCCCCTGTCATCACCGCCCCTCAGTGATGACAAATACACACGCTGGCTCTGTCTTATTCCACCCAGGCTCACATCTCCCATGAACTTTCTGTTACATTAAAGAATAGTGCAAAACGACCCCCGAAGTCAACCCAGCAAGACATTTGCAAACACACATGCTAAGTGTGTTCCAGCCCATGTCAAGTCAAGTATATACAATGCTGCATGTCATATGCTGTTGTTTACGGCACTCAGTGTTTACAGCTTGTCTGAAATCTCGATTGCCACAGGCACAGTTTTTTTCTTCTACTGCAGATACAATAACTGCTAATTACCTGTTATAAAACTGCTGTCAAAATGCAGCATTATGGCAGCCCTGGTGGCAGTGAGCCCCAATGATAAGGAGTAGTATTGCATTTAGTTCATCAGTCAATAGAGTTATAGGAATATGACCCATTTACAGTAAAACAGCACCTGCAGAGTCTGTAGACAATCGAACTGCCTCCATAACACCCACTGACGCCCCCATCTGCTTTGCAATGAAAATACATGCAAACCATGGTGCTGTATGCAAGATGAACTGATCCAGTCTGATACTAAATGTGTGAAGAGGTGGTGCTAGGTGTCAGCATCTTGACATCTGACGCGTGTTATTCGGTTGAGCCAACCTGTATAACTGGTAAAAAAAAAACAAGCTAGCATATCTTGTTACAAGGCAATTTCCAAACTAGCACACGTGCTTTAGTAAAATAAATTCCTAAGGGTTTGTAATGTGCATAACCTGGAGCTACTAACTAAAGCTGTCTGCAACCTGTTGCAACCTTCTTTGATATTTTTACTCTGTTACAGCTCTGTGGCACCCTCACCTCGCTGGTACTCCTTCTGACCACAAGCTTGCTCTAGATTCTCGAAGATGAGAACACACACAATCGGGTTAAAGGTCCTTCTGTTTGTCTCTGGCTGGCTCTACCCAGTTCCTGGATGTAATTTTCCTCTTATCTGCATCAAATAACCCATTACCGGGCTTGCAAGATCAAAACGAGCATTGATAATGTGTTTGTCAATATTGTTCCTACACACTATACGTTGCTTTGTAATACCTTGTTGATACATTTTACATCATCTATTAAACATCAATGCAGTGTTAAAAAAACTGTTGTAATTGCACTGTGTGATAACAGAAAACACTACTTGAGAAACGCTGGCCCAGCCCATGAGAGACGTAGTAAATCTGGGGTGTAAAATACTAACTGTGGGATCTGCAGTCCCAGCATGTCCTGCACTGTGTCAGCAGACTGCACAGTCAGAGAGAAACCTCAAGACAAAAATAGCCCACCCAATATTCACACACTACTCTGCTCTACCAGCCTCTTCACTGAGTCAGCACGTTTGAACAGGTTTCTGGTTTCTCTGCATTAGCTGCTGCCCTGACACGCACAGAGTAAAGTTTGCATATTACTGTATTTATATGATAAGGTCACAGTTAAGGTTAGTTTGATCAGTAATGATTGAGTGTTTCAAGTTACAGATGTCCATCCCTCCTTGCTCCCACATTCACTGATAACTTACTGCAGTCTCTTTGATGAGAAGTGAAAGTATTGCTTTGATTTAATGGTGCTTTCAACAACTAGGGCTTTGTGCTAAAGAGCTTTCATTTAATGGCCATTCAATGACTCCAGAGATCTATATTAGGTAACAAATACACCCCATCCAAAATCAAATTGTAAGATACATACTGTAAGATATACACACTACAAAGTTTTTTTGTTTTTTTGGTCTGGTTTTACTATCTGAAAACCTGATATGCTGATGATGATTTGGAGGATATACCTTTGAGAATCCAGCTTTATTTTTTTTTTTGTAAATAAAACACAGCATTAAAACACTTCAAAAGTAGCCCCAGTTGCAAAGCTGCTCTGTTGGATAGGCACCGTACTGTTTGCACCCTGAGTTTAGGGATTGTAGATTTTGGTATTCTATAATGATCTCATTCACAGTAACTGGAATACAGGAAATTAACCAATTTCACCCTTTTCATGTAAAAGTTCAGCATTTCGTTTGAATTTCCTCTCCAGATCTTGAGTGTAATGGTTTCACTTCCTGCAGCAGCTCCTCCTCGTGGGTACCAGTTTGCATTCTGCCATTTTGTTGATGTCATTAAATACGTTTCTCAAACGACTTGTGCAGATCGACTAGAGCTTATTGTTGCGTCTCGAAACACTGTTTGACTGCAGAGAACATGTTATGTAGCAGTACTAAACAAAACGTCTTTCTTCAATTCTAGATGAAACGTTTGTCAAATGATTCAAACAAAACGTATTGAGCATTACTATGTGTTCTACCATTGAGCGCTTCATAGCTCTGCAGGTTTTGCTTTGGAAAGAAGGACCTTGTAACTCAATGAAGCGAGGAGTGATGGTGAAGCTGTTTCATAAAGCACTGGCAGCTGTATGCACAAACACACTAACAGGAATTAGAGAAGTGATATTTGTGGTAATAGAGAAATGAGAGTGTAGGAGGAAGGGTCCATCTGGGACTCTCGTTCTCTTTCTCTTTCTCTATCTCTCTCTCTCTATGGCTCTATGGCCACAGACCAGTGTCCTGAAAGCGCAGGGTAGTTTTCACAAACGTCATGTGACTCAGTCCAATCAAACACGATTACATTTGAGTTGGACACTTTATATTATTAATGGAAGTGCATAATAATAATAATAATAATAATAATAATAATAATAATAGTTTGCCTAAACGCCACCTTGCCAGTTTTAATATATGAATATTACTAATACTACTGAATCCACTGTGTGTACTCTGCTGCTACCACCCTATCTACAACCCAGCAGGTTGCAAGCGGTGAAGTGAGCTCTGAGTAGCGAATAGCTGGGTGTCACCCTGATGAATTCCTAGCTCTGGAACTGTCAATGAGAGACGCTTCTGGGCAGACTGCCAAACCAGGCAGTACGACAGGCAGGCAAGGAGGCAGGCATCCTCCCACAATCAGCTTGCGTTGAGGAGTATCACAACAGAGACTGTTCTAATAATACACCCAGTACAGAGCGCAGTCACAGTGGGCGAGTGAGTGAGAGAGAGAGAGAGAGAGAGCGGGAGAGAGAGAGAGAGAGAGCGAGAGAGAGAGAGAGAGAGAGAGAGAGAGCGAGCACGAGAGAGATCAGCTCTCTCAAAGCTGGATGTTTCTATGTGCACTGTTGTAGCCCATTCATTTAAAGGAGAGCTCTTCTTACTTATTTACAGCACAAGGAGGAGACACGGACCTTGCTCAGAAAAGGTAGGCTACTGCAACCTAGCTACTTACTCAAGGACGCTGATCTGCAGGCACTACAGCTTGGCAAGGTGGAAGTTATTCCATTACTCAGCCTGCATTTGCATCCCTGTGTTGATTAAGGGTGGATGTGCTCTAGTGCAGTTTACAGTGCAGCACTTGCAGATACAAGTTTGGGCAAGTGCAGGCTGCTGAATGACTAGTGCATGGCTGGGGTACAGCAGAATGACCACAGCAGAGGGGGCTGAGTAACAACAGATTGGAAGAGGGCCACCTCAGATGTGATTGACCTGCTAATCCTACTACTGTACTACTTTCCAGCAGCTACTGTTATTTTGACAGCTTGAGCGTTTTAAGAACTCCCAGGTCCTGTATTTAGCTCTGCTCAGCACTATTTGCTAAAAGTCCTATAAATATATAGACAGGCGCAAACACTAAGAGTGAATCTATTTATCAATTTGAAATGGGCTGTGGGTGGTAGTTTCATATTTTTTTATGTTTAGTTCTCCTATAGGCATTATAATACAGTCAAGAATTAGGTATTTATTTTTTATGATGTTTTTTATTTATTTTTGTTGTTAAGTAAATGCTTTTAAGTGGTTTTATTTTCAGCAAACTGTTTTTTTATTTTATTTTGAAATTTGCCCTCTGGCAGATTCACCAGAGGACCTATATTATTGTTGTTTGTGTGTTGTGTGTATCTATATATCAAACCTTTTTAAAACAAACAAAATCAAAGTTATGTCGAGTGTTTTGGTATTATCTTGGATACTGCAAACTTAAAGCAGCTAAAATCATGATGACACTCAACTGGGGAGACCAAAGTAATTTTTTAGCATAAAGGCAGTCTGAGTTTCTTGCTCTAATAGTAATGCTTTATGTTAAGCATATATAAGATATAACCAAGATAGGTCATATTATTAAACCCTTTTCATGTTAGAACTGAACAACAAACGGTCACGACTGCGCCGAATAATATACAGTTAATTACGTAATTAACAGACAATTAACGGACATCTAAGTTTAAGCAATTAAATGCATTTTTTAACATAAATAAAAGGCAGTTTATTTTTTTAAATTTTTTTCCCCCTAACCTTAACACTAACTCAGTGTTAACTGATATTACTCTGTGAGATATTCATTTAATTACCCTATTATTTACTCGTGTAATATAAAACATTATTATTATTATTATTATTATTATTATTATTATTATTATTATTATTATTATTATTATTAAAAAAAAGCTTTTTTAATTGAACCGTAGTATAGATAACGCCAATATTGAGAGAGCGCGTACGATTAATTACTGTAGAACATGACATGCAGATTTACACGTAATGTGTCATTAAAATATACTGTAATGTAACTACTGCTTTTTAAATGTAAAATGCCATATTACAATGTTGCAAAGCGGTAAACGAACAACTTGATCGCTTCAGAGACCCTCCAGTAATATTTCACCTGCTTGACCATGAAAACGTAGCCAGCGTGTGAATGAAACCCAAACTCACCGTGTTTATCACAACAAGGCAGTGACAGGAATCGAATGCAGTTAGAAACGCAGTCAAATACCGAGCCCTTATCCGTCCACGCTTGAATTGATAATAAATAAAGCAGTTTATTATTCGTGAAACCTTTCTCGAATGTTTTTAAATAGGGGCTGTTTTCAATTCTGGGGTTTAAAAACACTTTCTAAACTTAGAAGAAAATTGCAAATGAGGGTCTATGACTGTGGGTCGATTATTTCCTGCTGAATTTCAAAGTTGAAAGTATTTATGGATTCATGGTAAAGGTTTACTAAAAACATAAACTTTTTAAACTGTGTGTAAAAGATCATTTTAGTCCTAATTGTCACAAACGAGGTGACCAGTCTCCTATTGAGATGCGTGCCCTTTCTGTGAACATGATACTCCCTTCCTCCTGGCTTTCCTGCCTGGGGCTGGTGTTGCTTTAAGACCTATTTTCACACTCTCATGACATGTGTAAATGAGTCAGAATTGGGTGTTACATATTCACAAAAATCCTGTTGCTAGATGCACTCCCATCAATAGAAACTGTTCACAGCACAGGAATGCAGTCGGATGGAGCTGGCTTGCTCCACAGTGCTGTAGGGTACTGGTTACACACTTCTCTGCCAAATCATCTTCTTAAGAAGTGGTGATATGGCTTGTCGGTTCATACAAAACACAGCCGAGTGCACACTGCAGATTAACTGCTCTTTATCTTCCCTGTAACTACAGGATATTCATATAAGGATCTCAAACTGCAATGCTGCTGCAGCATGTTCAGAGAAACTGCAGTGTCACTTAACTGGAGTCCGATATCTTTAGATTAATAAAAGCGTATGTCCCAGGTCAGCAGGCATCCTGCAGTGAAACCGGATTTCAAGGAGATCTTCCAAGCAGCTTGGAAAAGCTCGAATCCATTTGGTGAGGTCTCACTGTGTTTTTTTTACTGCACTTATTGTATTGTATTCGAAGTGCAGTTGTTTTTCCTATGATTCACATCACTTCCTTGCACCTCGGTCCCACCCAGCCGATAGCCCACACTGGAAAGGAGATGGTGAAAAACAACATGCAGAGCTCAGAAAGCAGCACTATAATGCATGGCACCCATCCCACAGCCTGCAAGACACACAACTACCAATCAATTAGGGAGGCCACATGGCATGTTTTGAATGATACAAACTCTACTTAAAATGTTTGAAACATATATGATTTTCTAAAGGTTCCTTTTTTTTCTTTTTGCCCAGACTACTGGGCACTTTAGCCAGGTAATTAATAAGGATCTTCAATTGGACTAATTGTGTTTGTGTATTGAGTGTATTCCGGAAGTATTTGTGTTCCTGGTTAGGTCTTTGTAATTGTATACGACTGTGCTAATGCATTTAAAGAATACAGCCTAGTGTATCCAGGCTACTGTCACTTTAAGAAGCTCATAACCCATTCCCTCGTTCACCTCTGATTGGACATACTATAGATCGGTAATAAAGACCTCTGAAATTGAACTGCAGTATGTAAAACTAAACCCAAGAAGTAGCTCTGAAGCTGCATTCATTAGGGGATATAAATATAAATATACTGTATTGTGTATGGATTCTGTGAATTTGCTAAATGGTGTGTTTGCACTGTTTTTGACTGTATGTTTCCAGTGTGAGAGAGAGAGAGAGAGAGAGAGAGAGAGAGAGAGAGAGAGAGAGAGAGAGAGAGAGAGAGAGAGAGAGACAAACAGAGGGCGAGGAGGTATTTAGCATTAATGAGATCTCACACAAACATCCCTGTCTCACAGTTTCGCTGTGATATTTGCTTTTCTAGTTATTATATCTAGTGTATTTATAGTCTGGCTCCTGACAGATCACACAGCTTCACTTGTTTCTCTGCAGGCACCCTGATTGTACAATCACAGCTTCCCATCATGCTTGCCATTAACTCTTCAGTCAAATAGCGTCGCTCAAAACTTTTGTTTTTAAGTGACACTACTGCATGCAGGAAAGCAGAAATAAGGAGCATTTTAAAACAGATACATCTCATGACATCAACACTGAGCAATTCAAAAGTGTATATTATATTTACTCTCTTAAATAACTGGCAAATGGAACGATGGCTAGATTGCATGCTTTTACTGATACCGTTGGATGGAGAGTATCTTTCAGCTCTGTGGTCTGCTTGCCACCAGTATCTTCTAACCAGATGCAACACATAGAAGGAGCTTTTAAAATATGGACCGCTGAGACTTGTGGTTTATTTCATTTTTTGAATGATACACTTTGCACATGCATATATCGACATCCCGTTAGTCTTTCTGTTCTTTTAGTTCTATGACTGAGCTATGATTCTTGTGTCACAATTGTTTATATCAAGAATAGGAATCTGATAGCCAAAAATACATTTCTGATTCACTTTTTGACATCTAATACTGGTAATAAATAAACATAGCAGCTGTTTTTATGACAGAAATGTGTTTGCACATAGCAGAAAGCACATTGTTGATGTCAGTGGGTTTCATAATAATGATATCCCAAAATGTCCAATATCAATCACTGTATTTCTGAAATCATGAAGATGTAGTGTCTCTTCCCCTGGCCATGCTGGAGCAGGACAGTGGAACTCTACCTATTTGTCATTCTCCTTTTAATCTTGACTTTCTCTCCCATTTTCAAGACCTTGAGAAAGACTTGCAGTTGAAGCATTTGTCGTCGTATTTATTACATTTCTTCTGGTGTTTCTAAATTCAGCACAATTGAGTGTTTATAATGATAGTCCTTGAGCAACCAACAAACCCTTTCCAGAGATTCCTACAGAGTGCTCCACGACAGCTTAACCTTCTAGAGCTCTAGAAGGGTGTATTGTATTGTATTGCACAGTGCAATGGAAACACACCAACACACATTCATCCTGCGATGAGGTTTCACTCATTGCAGACCTGAAGGTAGAGGAGCATTTCTAGACCGGACACACAGAACAGCAATCTGTGATGTGTGAGCTGAACCCTCAAACTGGATCTATTCTCACTACCAATCCTGTGGCCTTTATTTTCACTCCCCAATTTGCATACTCCACCGTTACGCATGGATCCTGTTTTTGCCAGTGCATGTTGAGCTGCAACTCCTGTGTTCATATTTAAATGATATTTATAATTAGCGGTCGCCACCTGCACACTGACAAGTCCCCCACTGTCTGTCTGCAAGGCAACATCTCAAACCGCTTCCCTGGTTAAAAGTTAATGCAAGATGAAACACGCAGTTCACAGTTTTTATTAATCATGTTTTTAGGCGGATTCATCGGGTGAAAATTGTGTGTGTTGTTGTCTTACACTTAGCTAGGAAACATAGATTGCAAGGTAGCAAGGAGAGGAGCTTTGTATTAGTGAGTGATAATGAAGAGAGAGAAAGAGCATGTCTGGAACATATCAGTAACCTGCATAGAACCTGAATTAATCTTCCCCGAGTATCAGTATATCAACATGATTATCAGCATCAGTGAGCATGCAATTTAGCTTTGCTAACTCATTGTTAGCCTTACTGCTTGAACAAGCAACGAACATACAGCTGGAAAAAATGACATGCAGTATTGCAAAGGGTTAAAAACAAGATTCTCCTGTCAGCCCTGCTAATAATAATCAAATAACAATTTACAGGTTTCCAAGAATCCTCCTGCAAACCAACCAATCACAGCTGCTGTTACATCTCCTTTTGGTTTCAATTTGAATGTGTCAAAGCCAATTCAAGAGAAAGGCCTGATCATAGCAAACTGGGCAGGAAATGTATTTGTTACAATCAGTTTGCAGCCCCTGCAGGGTTAAAGAGTAGGAACGCACGAGTCAAGTTCCAGATCTTTCAATAGCGTTCCAAAATCTAAACGTGGGAGTGGCCCTTTGAAAACCAATCAGAAAGCCAATCAACGCGCTCCTGATTCAGGAACATTCCAGTTCTCATCAGCTGACACTTTGATCACCCCAGAAGGAGATGGTGTACCACCTGTTTATTAACTTACTGTATTAGATATGTTTCAGAGTGTCCCAGGCTATTAGTAGCAAGAAAATGAACTGCAGGAGACAGATTCCTTCCCGGGGAGTAGTGGGGTTTTACACATTATTATTATTTATTTCTTAGCAGACGCCCTTATCCAGGGCGACTTACAATTGTTACAAGATATCACATTATTTTTACATACAATTACATTATTTTTTTACATACAATTCCCCATTTATACAGTTGGGTTTTTACTGGAGCAATCTAGGTAAAGTACCTTGCTCAAGGGTACAGCAGCAGTGTCCCCCACTGGGGATTGAACCCACAACCCTCTGGTCAAGAGACCAGAGCCCTAACCACTACTCCACACTGCTGCCCTACACAGCAGTGTAAGCAAGCACAACCACTTTACATGAATAAGCAGGGTTGACTGCTGATCTCTCTGAAGAACCTGTCTGTATTGTAAAGCAAGGGATCTTAACAGGGCAGCTTCAGGATAATCCTAGAATTCTGCATCTGCACTCCCTTAGAAGAATACCAAGAACAAAATGAAAAGCATATGCTGGATCTATGAAGACTGAAAGATAGATTAAATATGAATAACGTCTTATTGCATGGGAGCTGTGTTATTACCCTGTAACTAAGCCTTAATAGCATGTGGTAAATATACCACTGGCTTGTAGCTTGTGGCTATGGTTATCTAATTATAACTGCACTGTCATTGCACTGCTATTACAATGTGGATACATAGTAACTGCAATGTAAATTAACAACCACATGTATTATTACAATTTGATACATTACATTTAGACCTTTTACATTGAACAAAAATGGTATGTTATTATAACAATATTGTTAAATGGGTAGCTAACAGGTAGATGCCAGTTAAAAATGCTGCACAAGTCAATATTTTGTGCAAAGCTTATGATTAAAAAAGATTTAAAAAAAAATACAAAAACGAATCTGAGTAAGATTGAAAATGAAACGCCTACAATCTGTCTATTGGTGGAGTGACCCCAATAAAGCACTAACCGCTACAAGGAGACAGACACTCATTAGCATATTAACAGACACAAGCAAGCAGAGAAAAGGCGAGAGCTGAGGGGGATGGAACTCTGCGTGACTTTGTGATGAGCTGTTTAAGAGCAAATATTAATGAAATTCACGAAAACAGATTCCTGCCGAGGTGGAGATCAGTACACCGTATTGTCAGTGTCACAAGAAAACACAATTGCATTGACATGCTTAAGCAAGGCTTTCAGGAAGTGGTTGGTGTGGTCCGGATAGCTTGACCTCAGCGTTTAGTGGGGTAACAAGACGTGTTTTTAACAGTTTTAAAAGCAGCTCACAGAGGGATTTCTATACCAGCCAGGCTGTCTTGGGACTTCTTCCTCATATTCCACAGCGCTGGAGCTTTTCTGCACTAAGCTTGTTTTAACCTCTACCAGCCCTAGAAGATTATGAATGCAATACCCAATGCAACCTGGCATTGTTTTAAAACAGTGCGTTTAGCGTAATTACTGTGTGGCTTTGAAATCAGTGAATGCTTTTATTTCACTCTCTGACTCGGATATTGAGACAGTGAATAATTAGAACAGGGCCCAGGCTTTATTCAGTATTGGACAGCTATGGCCAGAAAGTTCTGCATCACCCTATAGAATTAATTCATTTTGCTTCATGAAGTCAAAGGAAACCAATATATATATATTTCAATAGTGTGTTAGTCTCAATCCTAAAATTCTAAGTGATACAAAACTTTTGGCCATGGTTGTACACCACTAAGTCCTTTGTTTCTTGTTTCATAACATTGACATGGAATCTTCTCATGCCACAAAATATGATTACTGACTGGAGTAAACCCTTAGAAGATTCTCAATCAAGGTATGTTTTAATGTTTTTATTTTTAAACTTAAAAAGAAATTGTTTACACACACACGCACACACACGCACATGCACGCACGCATGCACGCACACACACACACACACACACACACACACACACACAAAGAAACAAAGTATTTCTATCGTTTTCTGAGAAACACACTGAATGAAAACGTTGCTTTATTTTATTTTTTTTAATAAATGGGGCACTACACATTTAAATGTATAATGTGCTGGACACAATGCAATACTCAGCAGAGATACAGTACAGAGTGTCTATTCATAACTAGCCTACAGAGGGCGCCCTGATGCTTCGGATGTAGGTGTTTTCCAAAGTCGCCATGTTGATTCCCCTGTAATGTGCTGTAAATACTCAAAGTTACTATTTCTTATGTATGAATTCATATTTAAAATATTTTACCAAGTCTACAATTGGTAGCAACAGTTCCCATGACAAGCACAAAGTGGTACATATTGTTTTCATGGAAGTTGAATATCAGGGGCTCTTTATTTATTTATTTATTCCACCGGGGGTGGACTCAGTGTTAATGAGATCCACTGCGCCCATGTGGCTCTCTAGTGACTCTCCCCAAAACTCTGTTTCAGAACACTGTCGATTCCCTGAATGCATGCAAAGGCAAGCCAGAGCGTTCTTTCAAAAGGAGTAAGTGGTTGTGCTGTCAGCTCTTCTTCTGGTGAGCTGACGCTCCTTCCTAACCAAACGGGCGGGCTTGTCTTAGTTATTATTGATGTGGTTTGCCATTAACACTGGAAATGTTCTACAGCCCATATTTAAAAAAAGAAATCCCTTGTGAAAGGCAAGGTGTTTTTGAAATGCGTCGGGACTGCAGGATACAGTCCTGTTTATGCAACTTGTGCATGACTGTGCAATTGCTTTGTGTACTTCCCATTTTTACAGAAAGAAAAGATTATGAATAACAAAAACCACAGAAGGCACAAAACATATGACAATACATATGCATATTTTTTTCCTTTTACAAAAAACTGGAAACTGAGCGTCAGAGTAAATGCTTTGTGAATAGGGCCTATGTGACTTGATTTACACCTATTAGCTAACTACGGTGTAATAACACGGTTATTACTCACACATGTTGTTACAATGTAATTACATGTTTAATCACATGTTTATTTGGGCAGTTTGCAATGCCTGAGATCCTGAGATCATTTATCTTGTGATCTCAACATGATAAACTTGAAATGTTGAATGTCAAGCCATTTTTTTGTAATCTCGATATACTGTATATATAGAGAGAGGGATAGATAGATATAAAGAGATAGATTTTCTAAGCATGTTCTGACCTGCTGTTTTATAAAAGCAAGTCATTTGAACAATTAAATGGTATTTAGTTAGCTTTTGCTATCATTTTTTTACTGAAAAAAAGCCTTGTCTCAACAATCTACTGTATTTTTTTATTTAAAATGTTAACTGTGGATAATTTATTTTTAGGAGTATTATTAACCAAATAGAGGCGTTTTAGTTGAAAAAACAGTCCACATGAAAATATCTAGAATATTATGATGCGTCCGTAACTGATAAAACATAAAACATCTTTAGCATATTATTTTCATAAACAGATAATAATATATTTCAATATGTTTCATTGCACTCACATCTTGTGTATATATTAAAAGTAAACCAAACAGATAATGTGTGTAACATGTATCTGATATCAATAGCAGGGTCAACAATGTGAAAATATGATTTCATTAAATATGCAATACTACAGAGACAATGAGGATATATCTGAATTTATGTCAGCAAAAAACTAAAAAAGAAAGCAACATTTTTTTTGTTTATTAACACAGTTTTTTGTGTTTATAATTGCTTCTAATTCTATGAAATGGATATTTTTTTCTCTCTCTCTACTTCATACCAGTATGAAGTAAGTTTCCCTGCCATACTATATCTTTGTAATTAAATCTGTATATATCTGTAATTCCATTCCATTGAAATGCATGGATTCTATGTTGTTTACTTACAATTGATACAGTCCTGACCTATATTTATTTGTCACGGTATGAATCCAGTAACCCAGTAAAAACAAAACATCTCCCGGGTATACAGCTGCATTATTTAGAGAATTGTACAGTTTTTTGGGGGGTTTTTTGATAGCGTGCCTTTTGATTTTCAAAGCACTTTCTTTTCAGTACTTTGACACAAAATTAAATTTGACACAAAAAGTAAATCACAAAATTATGGAATTTTAAGTAAAATGCATTTTGCCTTTGTGTAAACGCTATAATAAAACCCTACTTTTTAAAGACAAAGAGACTGTCTTGGTATAATTTATTGGACCTCTAGAAGCTATATATATATATATATATATATATATATATATATATATATATATATATATATATATATATATATATATATATATATAGCTAGATAGATAGATAGATAGCTAGATAGAGAGATAGATAGATAGAGAGATATAGTAAGTATTGCACTGATGAGTTAATCGGGGTGCTTTCCATCGTAAGTCTACGTGTATTTCTTTCATCTACTTGTCTATTTGCAGTGATCGATTTCAAAGAAGAAAAAAAGCTTTTGGCAAGAAGTGATAGTACATCTTCGGTTTTTCTGTAAATGTGGCAGCTTATCAGTTACATGTTATCAGAGGGTAGGAAACGATTACGGTTTTTTTTTTTTTGTCCCCTGTTGTAAGGATCATCTTGTCAGAAGGACCAACTGTTGGCATTTAAAAAAAAAAAAAAAAAAGATTTAACCTTTTAGAATGTTAAGAATTAATTTGGGGTATTTTTTTTTTTCAATGTCGTCCTGTATCTTAACACGTACTGAGTTGTGGTATTAATTTGACTAAATAGCACATATATTTATACTGTAATGCTATTTCTCTGAACACTAGAGAAGCACACAGCATACAGCTTTGCAACAGTGTGTGCGTGCGTGCGTGCACGTGTGTGTGTGCATGCGTGTGTGTGTATTAGTTTTACTACATATCTCAAAACAAGTCACATGTAGCATATGGTATTCTTTGGTTATAATGTAATTACCGCTCTTTTCTTCTTCCTCCCCTTTCAATTTGCCATTTGCTTTTTACACTATATTAAGATCCCCTGTGTTAAATATTTGGCAGACATGTTGTAATCATAACCTGAAAATATTAGACAAATCCTCTTTGCCAGATCTTACCTTTAAACCCCTGAATAACGCAGGCATGCTTTACAATAATAGAAAGGGTTGAAAGTGTGCTGTCATTTTTAAGAACTGTATAAGAGAATATTTATAACCTCTACTGGTAATAAAACAAACCTTCAAGTCTTGAAGAGGATTCCTTGTCATGGAATATACCCGCATTATTTTGCGTTATAAAGCTAAATATTTGGCAAGCTAAATGCTGAACTAATTCAAAGTTTGATTCTCATTATAAATACCCCCGTCGGTCATGAATTTTTAATTACATTTTTTGAAATTTTATTATTATTATTACTTATTTCTTAGCAGACGCCCTTATCCAGGGCGACTTACAATTGTTACAAGATATCACATTATACATTATTTCACATTATACAGATATCACATTATTTTACATACAATTACCCATTTATACAGTTGGGTTTTTACTGGAGCAATCTAGGTAAAGTACCTTGCTCAAGGGTACAACAGCAGTGTCCCCCACTGGGGATTGAACCCATGACCCTCCGGTCAAGAGTCCAGAGCCCAGAGCCCTAACCACTACTCCACACTGCTGCCCAAATTTTAAAACAGTTTGTGTGAACTCTATGGAGTTCGAGAAGTCGCCCTGCCATAACGAAAAAAAACCAAAAAAAACCCCATAATAAGCATTATTAAACAGATACATAGATAGGAAACAACATAGTTCAATTCTACACGCAGTGAATGAAGGGGATCCACACTGACCGATAACAGTAAATAATCAGAATCTAAATAATATTGAATGCCACTTTTCTAAAAATACTTTTTGGAAGTTTTGGAAGAGCGGATTAAGTAGTTGCTATTAAAAACACACAAAGATCAATCAGCAGTTTGACCTTTGGGGCTTTGCATCCACAAACCACTGTGGACACAGATAAAGACATGCAGAACCCAGAGGACCTGGCTTCTGCACACCCACTGATTTCCTTTAGTTTGACATGAATTGGGCTGCTGTGTTCTTGTGCTCACAGTTGTATGCATGTGAAAAAATACTTGTGCATGCAGTTTCATATCTCTGTCTGGTGTCAGCACTAATCAAGCTCTGGAACACGCAAACACATCAGAAAAACAGGCATTGTATTGTTTTAGCATTTATCTGGGGGAGACCTTTACAAAGCCCACGTGTGAGCCTGTTCTGTGGCATTATTGAATCAGATTGACCAGATCCAGGGTGTCATTTTAGTTATCAAAGACGTCTGGGTAGCGCTTTATTTTGAGTGTCATAAACACGTATATTATTCATATGCAAGTAACCATTTGCTGAAGCTTAGCTTCATGTTAATAACCAGTCAATAGAAATGCCGTGGATGTGTGTGTGTCTATCATTGGGCTGCCATTGGAGCTCATATTTCCTATGTATGTGGACAGTAGAAAAAGTCAAAGACTGGTATGTAGTGTTGCTGCTTTTATTCCATCAGCTATCCACACTGCCTAACTAATGCACATTTAAACCACATGACTGCCATTCATAATCGCATTCTCAAGCTGTGATGGGCTGTGTACCAGTCTTTGTTTGTTTGTAATGGGGAGTATAGTGGAAGGGTGTGTGTGTGTGTGTGTGTGTGTGTGTGCGTGCGTGAGTGCGTGTGTTCACACGTACGAGATTGGAATGGGCATTCTTTAGCAAGTTATCAAGGTTATAAGAATCTAGGTCATGGGTGGTTTGTCAAGAGTTTCCGGTTGGTCGGGCTAATGATGATTTGATCTTCAAAACCATTGACACAAACTTTCAGAACCATGGGCATTCACTGATTTGTGTCAGCTGAATGCTATGTATCAGGAATGGGCTGTGCCGTTTTGATGAACCATTGAATAGGAATTTGCTATGAGGTATTAAACGTCTGTGTGTAATTTGATACCAATTTTATAAAATTATCAAATTACAAACAAAATATTTCACTTACAAAACAAAATCCTTATTTGCTCAATTTCTATCTGCAATACTGCGCCCCTTCAGTGTTTTGAGAGTTATTCAGAATCCCTTTCATTATAGAATGAAACTTATCAGGGTTTTACAATGAGTTTCAGCTGCACTGGTAACTTTATTATTAGACAAGCAACTTCCGCTGTAAGTTGAAATTAGTTTCAAAATAGTTGCTTTGTATTGCCCCAGCCTTCACGCACAGTGTTACTGTACACAGCCACATTATCTGTTTTTACAGTCTTAATAAGATGACCCAAGCTGTGGGCCCTTATCAGTGTGCTTGAATTTGTCTAAGCAGACATGTTCTAGCTAATTACTAAGAGAGTATGTTTTAGTCACACACACACACACATATATATATAACACACAGTATTTGCTTTTCACTGAACCGAGGAAAATAATCTACTTGATGTAATTCACACATAGGTGAATGCCAGATTATACATAATTTATTCTAATCCGCAGGACCTTCAACAAACGTGTTTTTATGTGTGTTTTATTTTAAAAAGCGCATCTTTTATTGCAATCATAACAATCAGGTAATAAAAGGCCATCAAGATAAGAAGTCTCCAGGCATGAAATGTTGTGGGTCCCTGATATTTGCAGAGCCTGTATGGATTTGAGTCAGCCCCCCGGGCCCGGGCACTGCGTGGGATGAGCTTGGTTCCACCTGCTCTTTCTGTTGATGTTCTTTGTCTCAGTAACAAGCCTCTGGTTCCAGTCTCCCATTGGCCACACTGCCCTTTCTAACTGAGTAATCATAGTGGGTGGCAGTAAGCGGCCCGATGCTGTGGTGATGCTGAGCTGACGTGGGCCCCTAATGGCATTGTGAGAGCTCAGTATTACTCACCCTGCACGCACTGCACTCTAGGGAGAGTTCGGGAGCTTCGACACAGAAAAGCAAACTTTCACTCACACTACTGCTGTTTTTAAACTTGGAAAAAAAAACATTCAGCCTGGCACTAAAGTGTGTTTGTTTTTTACGCAAGTCTGCACGCTTGTGAGCTAATCTGTCAGGCTATATCTTTGGGACGGTTTTCAATTGGATTTGCAGGAATCTGATTTCTCTGAAGACTGCACAGGGATTCAATGGGACATGCCGTGATCTTGAACAGAGGTCAGTTGACATGCATTTAATAATTCCCTTTCCTTACAGTTAAACTGGGTACTATTGCTTTTGTAAAAAGCCAGCGCTGGTTCTAAGGCAACAGAGTTGGCTCAGCGCAAAGCCGTTGTTGATGTCAGCTCTTTGGTCCGTGGTTTGCTGCAAAGCTCATTTAAAATATTCTATTTTGTGTTAATATTAATGCATCTAACAAGACAAATTGTATGATGTTAGAAATAACTGGTGGTAAAGATGTAACTTAACCGTCCCTAATAAATGATCCTAGAGGCGAACCTTTCCTAACAAAGCAGAGCTTAACTGTACCTTATTGTTCTGATGACAGGTAAACACTCAGGGGTCCTGTTCAAATGCCAGTTACTGGTGATTGTCTGCAATATCCACAGCTTTACAGCAGTCACCTCCAAAAGGGAGAACAAATCCATGGATACAAGTGTGCTGTTTAACATGTCCCTGGAGTTAAAGCAGTTCTGTACAGCAGAGATGAAATATAACAGAATCGACTATTTCATTTGCACTGCCCGCAATGTTGTGCTGTCTCACCTCTGGTAAAATGACCAGCACAGCGCAGCGTTTACCTACATATCCTATATTGAATATCTGTACCTCGGCTAGGGAGTTAGCTTTCTGTTAACATTAGAAGTGCCACGGCATCGTTTAAATCTTTAAGCCCAGGCTTCTTGTCGGAGCATGTTTCAATGTAGTTAGCCTCTATCAAACTATGCGTTCCAGTGTGACTGCAGTGCCCTGCCCTGAAATGCTTTGGCATCAGTCATGCTATTGAAATAGTATATTTTACATTGTAACTAATGTAGGCTGTAGAAACAGTGTTAACAGAGGGCTGGTACAGCAGCTGCTTTGTGTTTTTAAATATTCAAGATTTACTGTATTACCCATTCCACCTGTTTCTAAACAGTGCTTAATATCTCAGCTGTGATCTACTGTCGAAGCAGTATATTAAGACCCTGGTTGAGAATAGGCTGCATTAAAGGGGTTCCGAATAAGTAATAGTCATGTCATTGAGAATTAAAAATAAGGGAGAATGCATGGCAAGCTCAATGCTCTTAAACACAGCGTATGTATGCAGACCCATAAGAGGAATCCATTTACAGGTACGATTGCAAAATGTATTTAAGTGAAGGCAATCTTCATTACTGTTCAAATGGGACATTGAAAAGCCAGTGATCAAATTCAGCTGGTTACCGCATGTTATACAGCTGTGGCCAAAGATTTTGCATCATCCTATAGAAATAACACATTTTGCTTAATAAAGTCGAATGAAACCTGCTGAATAATGTTGAAATGTTGATATTGAATTACATACCGCTTTGTAGTTTTCCATATACTAAACGAAAAACTGACAACTATTATGACTTCCGGTAGACTTTTGCGATATCATTTTGTAATTTCTTTAATTACACAATGATAAATAAAATATCTAAATTATATTCATATAGTTATTTTTTGTCTTAAAATTATGTCTCAATCCTAAAATTGTTGGTGATGCAAAAGTTTTGGCCAGAGATGTACCTGCACAGCACCATTGAGAGCAGAAGATTACAATCAAGATTGCAAACTGTAGTCAATCTTTCTGCACGCTACAACCCTAACCCTAACCCTTTTCTGAAACAATTAAGTGCTACACTGTGGCTATGTGGGGTTTACCTGTTGGGTTGCTCATGCATGCCACATTATTCAGGGTTTCAGTACAGGGGAGGGGGGTTGCTATGGGGGTTGTTGCAGGGTGGGATATACAGAGTGACCCCCCCACCCCCTCTGGAAACAGACAGCATACATGACATATGCATGCGTCTGTAATTCAGCGCCAATATTGTGCAAAAATCATACCGGTTATTTAAATTGCCGGTACAGTACCAGCAATTGAAAAGGAAAACCCCAGGTGCTCTTTTCCACTAAGTTGGTAAAATATTGTCCTCTTACTGTTCCTTGCAATGCGATTAACATGTTTCCACAGATAGGGGCTTTTCACCAAATTCTGGAGTTTTTAAATACGCAAGAAAAACACAATAGTTTTTTTTTTAAATGCTGTTATCGTTTTCCATGGGAAAAAAAAAAGTGAGTTTGTCGGCGTGTTTTCTACCTAATTCAAATAGCGCAACCTTAATCTGTTAATAATCTTTTCAATGCACAAGCTAATATTACAGATTCAAATGGCGCTGTTCTGGACTCCACAAGGTGTCTTTTTCAATGTTTTCAAGTCTTCAATTCAAATGTGTGCGTGCTGGGTTGCCCCTGCCCTACCATCACACCACTAAATAAAGATAGAAACCCAGCAGACACATAGATATTTGCTCTCACTTCAAACACTTACCACTACTTTACAAACTGTTTTCTTGTTGCAGGTGAGCTACAAGTGAAGCTTCACGCTCTGTGAGGAGCCAGTAATGCTGCCCCAACGAACAGCAACTTTAAACCCAATCTTCACGCCAGAGGCCCATGTGACCTAAGACTAGCCTGTGGGAGCGCAGATCTGCCGCGAGGCCAAATGAATTCGGCTCCAGAGCGCAGGAAAGAATGTTTGCCTCCAAAGAAGAGAGAGTTCCAGGCTCCGAAGCAGCAAGTCTCAGCCGAGGAACCCCCCAAAGATTCCTTCAAGCAGCCTGCGCTGCAGTGGAGGAAACGCACAGAACCCCAGGCCAAGGACCCGGCCCATTGCAGCAACACTTCACTTGTGACCTCGAAGTATCCCACACACAGTCCACAGTGGTTCACCTCCCTCCCAGCAGCACAGCAAAACCCCTTCATGTGGGGGAGCCATTACCCCAGGACTGTTGACCCCTCTGCCGCCTATAACAGCTTCCTCTGTCCCCCTCCGCTGACCTCCAGGTGGAAGCACAACCCAAATCCTCAGTCAGCCCCCAGAGCCCCCAGCGAGTACCAGCCTGGTTATGGAGTCGCTCCAAGGGAGTTATGGCCTTACCTGTCTGCAGGGAAGCAGGCCTTCAGTCCCCCACTTCCTTCACCTAGCGCCCAACCCCTCCAGCAGCCCCCCTACCCTAGGGATCGCCCGCATGGTCACAGGAAGCACTTGACTACTGAAGCTACTAATGGGTTTGACAGGACGGAGATGGGGCCAGGGAGTCCTTTCTCTCAGCACCACTTCAAGCGCAGAGCTCCTGAGAACTACCCCAATGGTAAGAGGAAATGCCTTGGAGATCAGAGATTGTTGGATACCACCTCTTCTAAGCACACCAGGCCATCCGAAGCAGCAAACTCACATTCCCCAGACTACAGAAAGGACCAACAGCTGTTCTGTCAACCACATTCCCCCGCCCCGGCCACCGTAGAGAGTAGGAGTGCAAAGCCTGCTGCTCTAGACCAGGCGAGCCCCGTGCTCTCCACTGGATGGGCTCAAATCTTTTATGGCTTGCCGGCTTCATCCACCTATACGGGAATACAGCGTCCTCCCCTCGGCTATTCTGTTTACAGCCATCTAGACCCTGCACAGGGCCCAGCTATCCCCTTTTACAGCCAGCAAGGGGAATCGTATCTGACACTCAGGACCTCAGGGCGCCCTTCTGTTTTGAACAGGGTTGTTCCACCTGGAGCCCCTCTGACAGTGGGGGGCTCTGGTCGTGATAGCCAGCACCCCTCTCCTGGAGTCCCTATCGATTATTCAATTCACTCTCCCGCCGGGAGTCCCTCACACACTGCTGCTGGGACCCCTGTCTCTGCCGCCTCTCCCTCCCCCTCCCCAGCTCCCAAGACCCCCCTAGTGCTACCTCACTTCGCGAAGGGTTCCCTCATCCAGCTGTCCACGGGAGAGCTGAGGAGAGTGGAGGACATGCGCATGGAGGACTTCCTGTGTAGTGTGGACGCCAGCCCCGGGCTTCGTCTCAGCTACTGCACCGTGCAGAGGATCAGGGAGAGCCCAGACCCTGGCTTCACTCACCTGCAGGTCCTGCTGAGTGATCACACTACTCAGGTTTGTGTGCTCTAGATGAGACTGTAGACACACACTGTATGTTTTTACATCCAGGCTACCAAATAAACAGTGGCAGTTCAGAATAAACTTAGTATTTTCTGTGACTGATTTATTTAAAAATGTGTACTCACTACATTGCAGCAAGATGATTTTAATGATCCCGACGCTTCCCACTATATAAAAGTTCTGTATTCGATATGCTTTCTTACCTGTACTAAACGTGGATCCCTTTCTGTCCTGTAGGAATCTCTGGATGTTTTGCTGGAATACCCATTTTTTGTGCTCGATCAGGGCTGGTCATCCTGCTGTCCGAACAGGACGGCTCAGATCTACGGGCTCCTCTGCTCCCAGCTCTCAGTGGGGAACGTCTGTCTGGCACTCACCCCTGAGAGCAGCCTTCGGAGAGAGGGGAGCACAGAGCCCACCTCGGTGCCACAGGGCTGCCCCAGAGAGCCCGGGACACAGCCTGTGGGTGCAGCTTCCACCGTCAGGGCAGCCAGCAAGCAAACCCCCAGCTCAGGAACTCCGTCACGGACACGGAGAAGACGATGGTCCGCTCCTGACCTCTGTGTTGTTAACAGGTCTCTGCCGGGTCTACCTCACACACAGAGAGACCCGGATCAGTGGTAAGAGTTAGGAAATGCCAAAGAACTGCACTGCGTTGCACAGAGATTCGTGACCCCGACCAAGGAAGAGTGCTCTCAGGAAACAAGGTCACAGAACCACCTTTTAGGAATACAAATGGAAGATGGTTGTTATCAAACTCTGACCTGTGTCGCGTCCTCAGTTGGATTGACTTTTGATCATCTGTCCCCATTTGCAGTATGGTGGGAAGGAAAGTGCTCTAAAGGCCACTTGCAAAAGACAAGCACACACTTACCAGGAAACTGTTAAAAACCGTTTGGACATCCCTTGCTTTTTACTACGACAGGCACTCGTATATAAATAACAGCATATTATTATTGCCTGTTGTAAGGAAAAGCGCATTTCAGCTGATGTGCCAGGATCAGAAGATGTAACAACTCTGGGAGGACAGGAACATGACGAGATACTTCAGCAGGTGTTCCAGCGACACATGACGAAATATTCCAAGGCTAAACCTGCAACATTGATTTTCTCCTAAGAGGAAGACAGATGGTTAGTGTATGGCTGACTGTTAAAGAATCTCAAGTTTCTGTTTATTTCGTTATTGGGTTTGTATCCTGTCTAAAAACAAGCGGTGGAAAACGATCAAACCAAAGAAATCCCAGCAGTGACACTTTGATCGAGTTTCAAACAGAAAGGCAGGATAGGATCTGCCTTCTCCTGTAAATAGGGAATCCCATTGCAGCCTGACTCGATCAACGAAACCATCAAGACAAAACAGCCTGGGACTGGCTTCAGAGCAATAGGACTACACATTGTTTATTGCATGCATTTAATGTGGACCTTAACATTTCCCTGCACCTTGAAAGTTAGTCGAAGTGGGTCCAGAGATGAACCAGGAATGTATTGTGAATTCAGGAATGGGGCTCTTCAAAGGGATGAAGATCCAAGACTCTCTTTTTTATTTTGGTGATGTTTGTAAATATTGTTTTTTCATAATATTATATATATATATATATATATATATATATATATATATATATATTAGCTCTATATTTTTTAAAACATTTATGTCTAAAGTCATGCAGTATTTGATGGAAATAATAATAAAAAAAGCTTTCTAGATTTTTAAGAACAGGTGTCTGTTAGTTGCTGCTGCATGATTTCTCCTCCTGGAGAATAGTGAGGGTTCTCTTGTGTCATGTGCTGGGTCTGTCCTGTCCTCATTGAGGTTACTCTGAAAGTCTCCCTGTAGAATTTCAAGATCCTGAAATACCTCAATTCCACCACCAGAGGGCACATCCTCAATAGCTGCTGTTCAGTTCAATGAAGTGCAAGGTCAGATTTCTACCACAGTGGGGCAGACATGTTCTTTACAATGGCTTTGTTTAATTGTCAACAATAACCAAACGCAAACATCACTGCACTTGATTTCGTCAAGACGGACAATTATACACTGTGTTGTGCTAATCTCAGTGATGCTTATGAAGAGCTGGACAACTTTCCAGATAACCCCAAGACTCCAATGATTCACACAGAAACACAACCGATCAAAACTTTTACTGAACAGTAACTGATACAAACAATAAATGAAATTCAACAGCCACCAGTGATTAGAAATTCAAAGATTCACTTTTTTTTTCAGCTTAATAATACATTTAAAAAAATGTAATGATTCAGTGTATGGTCTTGCCAAAGAGAAATGTCTTGTTTGATCCTTAGCTCACTGCAATTCCGATTGCTTAAAACAAGCCGAACGAGAATAAGTTGCTTATTAAGGAACTCTGCATCAACATGCAAGCTTTTGAATTTTTTTTTTATCATTCAATAACTGAGTGTAAATAACCACCCTGTTATTTTAGTTCATATCTAATTACATGTCCTGGAGCTTATTGTGTAAAATAAAATATGAATTACTTAGTTATAATAATCACCTTTAATTAAGGTTACCCACAAAGCAATGCGTTCAACTCATTCACAAGATTCCCGATAACACTCAAAATCACGAAGCCTCTTCACAGGGATCGGGAAACTCATCAGTACATAAACACAGGAAAGAGAAAAAGATTGGTTTTTCACATTTCAGGATAGTCATACAAATACAAAAATAAATCAGTTATTTTTTCTTAAAAGCCTTAAGACGTTGGTTTGTAAGAATGTCATTATTTGTCAGTTTCTCAAACCATCTCCAAATCTATTGCTCATGCAGTTTCTGCAGTTACTATTAATACAATGCAAAGGAAAACTTCAAATCGGCACAAGAACAGTACTCAAATAAACTGAAATCCAAACTTAACCAGCCAATCTAGAGTGCAGAATATCCAGTTAGAGAATATTCTATGGGTACCCTACTGGACATACAAAAATATCTAGATCCTTCCTTAAAAAATATAATTCAATGAAAAGTAAAAGTGTTTCAAAGTACTGATGTACAACATTGATCTCCACATCAGCAGACTGCTCAGAAGAGAGGAAGTCAGTGTCCAGTTCTGGGTGGTGGGTTCTGTCTGCGAGAGCGTGGTAGACTCTAACCAGTCCCGAGCTCAGGTGATGTAGTGTTGAGATGGAGGCGGGAGTCTTCAGCTGTACTGAGATGAGTTAGCTGAGTTTCCACTGACTGGAATCCCATTGTGGAAAGCCTGCTGGATGAACCCTGTGCTGCTGCTCTCCTCTCTCTCTCTCTTTCTCTCTCTCTCTCCCTGCAAGCTCACTCAGTACCGAGGCTGCTTCAGTTCAGCACTCATTATTCAGGGCTCAGTGGAAGACCGGAAGCTGTCATCGGAGGTCAGTGAAACGAGTATCTGGTCCAATGAGAACAGTGCTCAAGGAGAATGGTACCATCACTCACTGCACCAGATACTTGGTGATGCTGTGGGTCCCATCGTCTGTGTTGGTCTTGGGTACCTGGAGGCTGTGCGGGGTCCCCGGACCAATCCGCTGGGCGTCCCTGTACAGCTCTCTGGCAAACAGGGGCTCGATCTAAAAACACAAAGCCGGCAAAACAGTGCTACTCGTGAAGTAACGTCTTCAATCTGCGATTCTCTTCCTTTAAATATGACATCACAGTATTAGACCGTTGCCTTTAAATATGACATCACAGTATTAGGTTATTGCCTTTAAATATGACATCACAGTATTAGATTATTGCCTTTAAATGTCTCCTGTTGGTATTGGGCAAAGAAAGACTAAATTGTGATGGTTCCCCATTCAGGCAGTTAAACTGTGCGAAGCAATGTTACATGGGGCATATCACCACCATTTATTGTACATGTTTAGTTAAGTTGTTTATCTTCATCTAGACTGCTGTCTTATCAGTTATTATCTCTGATTACTCATTACTTCCCATGAAAGGGACGTCCAATCTGAATGACCTGCTCTTCGCTAGCGCCTCACAGCATCACTGATTATGCCCATTCAGGGAGGTGGAGAAACTCACGTGCGCAGTGATGAGTTTCTTGGACTTGTGTTGTGGCGGGTCAGGGAACTCCTCTCCGAAGCACAGGTCGATGTGGAAGCGGGGACACGGACAACCTTCTCGCATGTACAGCTCCAGCTCTGAGGAACCAGCCAAGAGGGAGAGTCAGAGAGAGCCAGGGAGAGATAGACAGAGCCAGGGAGAGATACAGAGAGAGTCCGAGAGAGATAGAGAGAGCTAGGAAGAGATAGAGAGACAGAGAGAGTCAGAGAGAGATAAAGAGAGCCAGGGAGAGATAGAGAGAGCCAGGGAGAGATAGAGAGAGAGAGAGACAGAGAGAGTCAGAGAGAGATAAAGAGAGCCAGGGAGAGATAGAGAGAGCCAGGGAGAGACAGAGAGAGCCAGGGAGAGATAGAGAGAGCCAGGGAGAGATAGACAGAGCCAGGGAGAGACAGAGAGATCCAGGGAAAGATACAGAGAGATCCAGGGAAAGATACAGAAAGCCAGGGAGAGATACAGAGAGCCAGGGAGAAATAAAGAGAGCCAGGGAGAGTCAGAGAGAGCCAGGAAGAGATAGAGAGAGCCAGGGAGAGTCAGGGAGAGGTGTGTGGTCTGCAATGTAGAGCCGAGGGCTGCTGGGTTAAGTTTGTTTTTGTGGTACCTTTCTTTCTTTCTTTCTTTCTTTCTTTCTTTCTTTCTTTCTATATCTTATCAAGGAAATGCATTTAAACACCATTCCTCTCTAATTCTATATTTATCCTGGGTTGCTGTTTTTTTTTTTTAAACCCCACACAAAAGTCAGCAGCAATACAAGGATCTGCCTCCGTTCAGATCATTAAAACAGACCTGTCTGTGTGCAAATGAACTGGCCTGGCTGTGGTTGTGTGAGTCGCTGTGCTGCTGTGATACCTTGAAGGAAGAGCTGCATGTCCATCAGTTTGCAGGTCTTGTCGCGCTCCAGTTTGTTGGGCTGGTTACAGAACGGGGCGAGGGGCCCGGCCCAGTAGACCCGGCCCTGGCAGAGGCGTTTGAGGAAGACTCCGTCTGGGGCCACCCACAGCAGGACACCCCTCTCCAGGTGGGGCAGCAGGCGGCTCATGGCCTCGACGACCCGCTTGTCAGCCCCGGCTCTCTCCGGAGAGGGGAAGCGGAGCTGCTCCATGCTGGACGGGCCGTAGATGTGCTCGTTCTCCACGGGCACCGAGCCATGCAGGATCCGGCAGCCATCCATCGTGCTGCTTGTGAAGTTCTCTACCAGCGTGCCCTGGTAGTACAGGCACACGTTCATGCGGAAATCTGCAGGAAGCAACGTGCGAAACACTGAGCTCTTTAAAATCCCCCATCCTCTAGACTGAACCAGGTAAGAAACTCAATCAAGCATTGCCCAGGATAACTTCTACTTTTAGCTATGGTTTAACACGTGGTTCGATTCTCATATCTGATGTGAAGAAATGAAAAAATATACATATATGAACTGCTGTAGAGATTATGGGAAATGCATTCTTCAACAAACACTACAGCTTTACTCCTGGTTAAAACATGTTATGGATAAATGCAACCAATTCCAGGGAATGCTAAAGTCATATCCGTACCTGTTATCTGGAGCTGTGTTGGGTAGGGGCACAGTGCTGCCTGGAAGGTCTGGGCTTTCCCAGGTGCCTGGGTTCCAGGTGTTGTCCATGTATAAAACGTTCCCTTCACATGTCTGTCTGTGGAGAGAACGGAGCCAAGCCTGCAGATAAGAAGCACTCCACAAAACAAGAGACTCCTATTGCACCAAGCAGTCAAAAAGCAGGAAGCTACCAATCACCAGCACAGTATGCCAGAAGGAGGCTGATATTGATATACTGCAGGACACAGACACAGAAAGCAAAAGAAGGAAGTAAAAGACTGAATACAGGAAGTGCCAGCAGAGACGGGAGCACCACAACTGAAGGCAGGTCCGCTCATTTTAGCTTTAGGAAGTGGAACAGTGGGAAGAGAGCACAGGAACTCCCCTTTCTCAGCTGCACCAGCACACAGCACAAGGAGGCTGGGATTACTAGCTATCAGATTTGTATAGAGGACCAAAGTCTTGCACCTTTACTGGCAAAGTCTATCATATAAGGCTGGGATCACCTACTATTGTCTCCAGGTTTGAGTGGGGCAGCAGCCTGGTACTGCATACTGGGCTTCTCAGTCACCTTCTCCCATTCACTATCAACCTCCATGGGGAACTGTAGGACGAACGCACACACACACACGTTACCATTTAAAGATACCAAAAGCACACAGCAGGTGTAAGGGGATGGATGGGTGGATGGATCGAGGGACCGTGGATTGTTCACAGGAAGAAGAAAGGTGGACAGATGCAAATGTTTCTTATTCGGTACCACCGGGCACATGTCAGTCGGCTCTGTACTGGACACTAGCCCCTCAGGGTTTCAGAGGAAGTGTGAACAGATGAATGGGTGAAGGCTGGTGGGGAGGCGGGTCGGACTGGCGATGAAGAGCACCCTGTTACCTGAGACTGCAGAGCATGAGGACCTCTCTGGGGCGTGTGCTGCTGGCTGCTGCTATAGACCGACTGGGCTGGGGGCACTGGGCTGTCCGGTGGGTCTGAAAAGCGGGGAAAAACAACACAGGACAGAAACAGTGAGTGACAGCTGGTGCCGTACATCCCACACAGAGACACAGAGCATCATGACAGCCACGATGGAGCACTGTAACAGTTAGGGGAGCTGCTGCTGGTGTGAGCTGGCACTCCATACATACATTTCCATACAGCAGAAGAAATGTGGACTTTACTTGTTATTCCTGACCCATTAATACTGTGACGTTTCTTCTGGATGCTATGACACAAATTGAAAAGTGTTTTTTGCCTTTTGCTTACCGCATATGTTTAACCCTATCATGTAATTGCGTTTCTCTGGGGGAGTCATTTTAGACGAGCCTGTATTATTTCCCCCCCAGTGCAAAGCACTTTGATCAGTCCTACCTGTCTTCTTGTCCCCCTCGTCCATGATCTCGTACACCTTGTACGGCTCCGAGATGTCCAGCTGGCTTCGCTCAGGGACCTCCTGGAAGTCGGTGCTCTTGTTCATTGCACAGCGAAGTCGTGTCTTCCAGGTAGAGGGGTCAGCCTTGTCCTTCCCTTCCCTGAACTTGCCCTTGTACACCGCCCAGGCCTGACACACAAACAGGGGAACTCTGCAGCACTCTTTCAAGATATACGCTTAGCACACTACAACAAGCATGCACTTGCAAAACAAAACATGAGTGCATTCCCTTGACCCTACCGCCTTGTGTTTAATTGCATTTACACACCGCTTACACTCCCAAACAGAGTACATGCTGAGTGCGTCCTGCACAACATAATATAGCAAACACTGCTACTGGGTTATAGCGTTTAGCTACCTGTAAATAGTCTATGTAAGTTGCATGTTGCAATGTGAACCATGCAAAGTCATTGCTTTTCAGCAAGCCTCCTGCTTCTTTGAGTTTTAAGGGGTTGTGTTCACTGAAAGGTTTAATTTCATGTGCATAAGAATGTTGTTTGCATTGCTGTATTCTGAACTGCTCCAGCACTTCAATGTGTTTCATTGATTGATTCATTAAATTTCATGCGTGACCTGCAGCCAGGGCGCGTCAGAGTGCAAAATGACAGTACAGTCATTTCCAAACCCAGCCTATCACGCCGTGGAGGACTTTATGGGGCCATAAAAGCTGCTGTTGAACGCTGAAACCAGTAACTGCTGAAGAACAGCGAGTGCTCCAGGCGAGAAAGAGACTTTTAAATAGCGGAAAGTTTAGGTGATTTAATTCTATAACCGTGAATGTAGCGTAGCGCGTTGCAAACGTATGGACTGGTCTATACTGGATATATATATATATATATATATATATATATATATATATATATATATATATATATATATATATATATATACACACACACACACACACACACACACATATGCTAAACCTGGCTCACTTTACCACCTTAGAAATGACTTATTTTCCCAGAGATATTTATTATCAGCACGTGGAGTTATTTAGTTATTTTTCATTGAGTTGTTTAACCTTGAGAGTCAGTAATGCAGTTTGTTTTAATTGCACTGTCTATGTATTTAAGAAGAAAAAAAAAACATATGTAGCAGGTGGACTGCAACAGACAGGATTCCCCTGGGTCCTACAATCCTACCTGTTGCAGTCCACCTGCGAATGTAGCCAACAGTAATATTATATTTAAAAGCATATTCCATGAATATTTCGTTTTGAAAAAAAAAGAAAATACCACATTAAAAATGTTACTACAGCCTCTCTGACTCTCCCTGGCTCTGTATTACAGTATTTTTTTTAACATTTCTGATTGGATTTAATTTGTTTACACGACCTTCACCCATAGAAATGAAAGAACATCAAATTGAACGTTCTCCACGTGTGCAGGAGACACACAGCAACCGAATTCAACCAAATAGCGATCCTGAAGTTTGTGGAATTCAACGGGTATGTTTTACCCCAACTTTTGAAGGAGAATATTAAAACCGCCCTTATAATCAATGTTCATGTATTACTGCAGTTAAACGAAGACAAAAACATACCTTAAAAAGAGCCGCGTCCTCATCCCGGTTGTAGTCTTGTTTAGCTGCGTGTTTCCAAGGAATCCGAAACATGGTTTTTTCAGGGTTCTCCCAACTCAGCCCTGCATAATTGCCGCTGTTTATCTGAGCAATCAGCCACTCTCGTAACCGCATGTTCCTGCAACGATCTCCCATCTCGAAAAAAAATAAAATAATAATAATAATTACAACAATACAAAAAAATACATTAAAAACACACCCCCCCACCCCCCCGCTGAAACAAAGATTTATAACAACTGAAAAATGAAAAAAAAAGTAACGTTGAAAGTAAATGATACGCAATATGCTGTCCACAGCCAGCCTTGCTTAAAATACCTCACTGCCGCAAAAGCTTCAGTTAAAATGAACCTGTTGATATAGCCTAGAAGAAAAAAAAGTGATGCACATCAATCGCTGTTGGATTTGTTATATCCACATCAAACTTTGCTTTCTCAAAAAGAGTCCCTCCAAAACGGTTTATGTTTTACAAGCTCCAAAGTGAAATACGTTTTGAATCGAAAGTAAAAGTGTTCAGAAGTATAATAGTTTCAAACTTTCGGTTTCCCGTCGGTTTCAGACTAGAGCATGGCGTATTTCTCTGCCCCACTGTTATTACAGTAATTGAATTTCCCAAGCAGCTAATTGGGATTTTAGATCGTGATGGTTAAAGAGGTGTGCAATATTACATTTATAATGATGCTCTTTCTGATCTGTGTCCCGCTGGCAAGGAGACGCGCTGTTTAAATGATTTCCTGGTCTTACAGCAAGGTTTGATCGAGCTGAGAAGCCAGGTTTCAGTTGAGCCTATTCACAACTGTAGGGTTGGTTTAGATTCAAATAGAAACGCACCTTTTGTACCTGTTTGTCCAGTGCCAGATGTGCACGTTTTGAAATAAGAAACATATTTGAAAGGATTAAAAAAATAAAGTATACCTGATAGACAGATGTCATTCGCTCAACCAATCCTAAAAAAATGCCCCTACCAAGTCTTGTTAAAATCTAAGTCTGATATTCATGTTTAATTCTGGTTTTGTCTCCTTCCTGCCTCAGCCACGTGTAGCAGGCTCCTAATTTGCATTTAAAAATACTGCATTTGAATTTCTGTATTACACATGCATTTGGGAGGGAAGTAACCTTTGGGCAATAGGGATTCCTGAGAATGCATACCTAAAGATATGCTTTGATTTACTGTGGTTTCTCTGTCAGTTTTGATTACGAAAGAGCTACAAGTTACTAATCATTTGAACAATTTTAACAGGAAAAAAAACTCCTACATGCCTGGAAACTCCCCTTCTTGTCTGACAAGGACAGGCATTATTACTTAATGATATGAATTAGAAGACGTTTACTTTGTGGATGTTGCATCCAACCTGCCAGAGGCTTATTATATTTAAAGTGGTATTAAGCCAGCATAGGACTTCCCACTGTTCCACCAGCACAGAACAGAGGGAACTATAAACTGCTGAAACTGTGAAAACATTGCATCTTTCATCAGCACAAGGGTGACCATGACCAGAGATACAGACAGGCTTGAAATTCACATCCAAAAGCTCACCTTCAACTACACCATGACTGGCACAGTAGTGAAACGCTACTGGAGACGATTTCAATTCAGCAAGTCCCTTGAGCCGTAGCTGTGTAATGTACTGTGTAGCTCATTCAACAGAAATGAACTGACAAGCGCAGTGTCATTTGAACCCTACAGCGAGGTCTCCTGATTACAGTGCTAGCTTCTGATCCCGCTCTCCCTCCAGTAAACCAGTCCAGCGACCCCATACTACTGAGCCACTCTCCAGAGATTTCATTATTCAGAATACAGAGAGGGAGGAGCACATGGCTGCCACTGTTGGTGGAAAGCTGATCCTTACCTAATGATCCTCAGTGAGAATGCAGCAGTGGCTCTACACACTAAGGGCCAACAGCAGCACAATAGTAGCTCCAGCGGAATGGGAAGCCCCCTGCCCCTGCCTGTTTAATACCATTCCATTAGTCCTTAACTTACATACTGTATAATGAAATAGTTACCCCTAAAACATCCCACACCATTGCAACACAAGCACCTCACAGGCTAGGCTAACATAAATAGCACATACCGTTACTGCTTATTTATTTTATTTTCAGCTCATAAGCCGGTTCCTAAGGGTTCCCACCAGCAACGCTGTTGTAGCCTTGACTGGAGGGACTCGTGCCACTTCAGAATGGGGTTTCAACCTCAGTCGTAGTTGTAGTAAGAGGAGCTGTCCAGGGCAGAGTCTAGAAGCTGGGGAATTCCTGAGTGAGACACAGGAAGTGTTTCTGAGAAGCACAGAGTGAACCCCTCCCCCCCCCCCCCGGCGATCACAGCCACACTTGATAAACCCTACACATGCACATGTCTAATAAGCATTGTGCTCTTTAACTCCTTCTCCTTCGTCTTCACCAAGTCAGAAAAATCTTTCCAGTCCTCGCAGTCACCTCTAGTAAATACAGTAGCTTCATTGCATGTGCTAATGTACAAACCATTTGACTGGTGTAGAAGCCTTTATAAAAATGACAGTGGCACTGGCTATAGTCAGGTCCGGAGCTCACCCCCCTCACCACTCGCAGGCCTCACTCAAGCAGGAACTGCCAATGGAGGTGCTTTTAGGATTTAGACTCATTTCCTTCATTCAGACCAACAAGCTTGCTTCTGGCCTGCGCTGGATTCAAAACCATGAGGTGAAAGGCTGCTGGAATAGTCCACAGCGACACTCCACTGCCTGGCTGAGCTCTTCTTTTAAATCCTGTTGACTTTCCACATATAAACATGGTTGCCATGTCAACGCACAGCACTTACAGTAGAGCCTGTTTGCCTGGGGTTTTGCTGGATTACCAGTCCATTGAGGTCATGGTGGAGTAATGGCTTTGTGTACCTTGGTGGCGTGCCATCTGCAATTGGTTTGCCTGGGGCACAGTTCTGTCCTCCCGGGTCAAGTTTCCCTCCTGGATACAGCTTTTAAACATACTGATGTGGGCATTAACCATGGTTTGAGTCTGAAACACAAAGCCGCAGGGATGTGCATACACTTATAACACACCGCTGATTACTAGCTCACCAGCTCATCATGAACCCCATTCACAAATGTGTTTTGGTTTTGTTTTGTTAGTTTGCTACCATGTAAGCTTTCCTTCCTCGCTTCAAACAATCATGAATTCTAAGGTATGACACACAAGCAGCAGCATGCGAGGGCTGTGTGTTCGGTCAGGGTAGTGTGACAGGCGCAATGGCACGCATCATCTATCTTTTCCATTCTTCAGAGGAGGGCATCCCCTTCGTGAGTGACACAGTTTACAGAAAACGCAGTAATTTCATCTCAATCACTTTTTCCATTGGGGGGGGGGGGGGGGGGGGGGGAGCTCAGTGACAAGTTTCCTCCCCACCGCCCAGAAGTTTCCTTCCTTCAGCTTGGGGTGAGGCCTCATTACCCCTGGGTTTCCCCTGCATCGCCTCAGAGCCACAAGAGCAGGGTTTGACAAACCAAAAGCTACTAGTGAGATTTAAAAAAAAAAAAAAAAGATTTGTAAATTCCTGTCTTTTTATAAATGCTACTTCCTCAAAACGGACACCAAAACATTCACGAAATGAGTGTGCTTCACTGGAAATGAGTCAGCCTTGTAGCTCTGTTGTTGATCTATCCACTGCAATGTTGCACAGCTTGCTCATAAATGGATTCCCTGTACTTCACTGCTATTTTTACCACGCTTTCACTAGCATGTTAGTTTTTAGCTTGCTGCTACACGCTGGTCCCAGCTCCAGCCTGTGCAGCAGGCAGTGAAAATTAAAGTGTAAATACTTCTCAATGATCTTCACGACCGCACTGCTCCTTATCAACTCCAAGGCCTGCTCTTCTGTAAAGCATTCACTGCACCTCCTGCAAGGTATAGGAGTATAGGACACGTGCCAACACACTGAAAACGTTACCAGCGCTGGAATCTCCCTGCGCTGTCAGTGCGCCTGTTTCTGAACACTGTCTTGTTTTTGCTCCATTCATGTTTTAAAACTAGGCGTAAATAACGCAGCGTGGGTTAAAGGGATCCGGATTGTCCCCAAGCTATTTCTTACAAAGTATTTTAGAAACCAGGGGCAAGGTCTTTTACTACAAATCCTTATTAACTTCATTTTGCTACACCAATTACAATGAACTCATAAGAATTACGAGAACTTCAATTTAATTTAAATGTCTTGGGTTTTTGTTTTGTTTGTTTTGGGTGTAGGACATTTTAGTTTCTAATAATACTATCAACGACAACTTCTTAATCAGTGTCTTATTTCCTCCCAGTACGGCACACTATTTGACCAGGAAGGTGATTTGAAGCGCAGACACCTTCAGACATGCTGGAGTGTTGCAATAAATAAATGAGCTCACAGTGAAACGGCATCTAGTGTTCAATGGCAGTACTGTAGCCTTCCACACGGACTACCTGAACTGGGCGCAAGAAAGTCACTATTACAAAAATTCGAAAAAGTGTTCTTTTAAAATCATTTTGTGAATGAACAAATCCCAGCCATAGAGATCTATTATAAGTGCAATAATTACAGAATGACCCTTATTCAAGGCTTTGTGACACAATAAATGATGAAAACCAACTGCACTGGCACAGATCCACCAGCCACTTCCACGGACAGGTATTGCAGGATTCCAGCTAAAGCGTCGTGTTTATTATACTAAGTAAAGTTCCTAAAGGCTATAAAGGTCGTTGCCATGGAGAAGTACAGTTCTAAACTAAACTGATCGGAACTCTAAAAGCAGGTCTCATACTGGCCATGTAAATGAGGTGCTGTATTTCCTTCCCGCTGGACTGAGGGAGCAGCGCTTTTGCACATTAGTGTATTGCATTGAGACTGCAATTTAAAATGACCAGCCTATTTACCTAAACCCATACGCTTTTAAGATTAAGAGCTCTTTGGAACAGAACACCATTCACATATAAAACACAATTGGAACTTGCAATTGGAAAACACTGAAGTACATAGATGCAGTAGCACTGGATAAACACCAGAGGGAAGCAAACAATACAACTCGTCCTTTGGTCGAATCGAAGAATACAGTGCTGTGCATGGCGAAGGGTGATGAGTGGCAATTTAAGAGCACATGGAGGAAATATAAAGCAGGTATAATGATGATGACCATGTCCAGTTTATTATATCCTAGATAGCTGACCATGGTGCCAGTCAAGTGCCCCAGGCAGGCAGCATCTGCAAGGTGAAGGTCACTGTTACTCCAGCACTCAGAGTGAGGTGCTAATGAAGTTTTCATTGAGTTTGTACTTGGGTGCCTCGTTTTTCCTCAAGCTTCTTGGGAGCAGCACATTTAACCTGTCTATTGCCCTTCAATACCAGTCTTTTTTTTTTTTTTTTTTTTTTGCTTTCTATAAATGGTCTCTCTCCTCTGCAGAGATGGGTTTAGGTATTATTCCTGAAATAATGAGGGCTGAAAGAGAACAGCTCTCTTGGTTTCATTCGGATCACTGTGTGAAAGTGTCTAGGTAAAAAAAAAAAATCGTTCTGGATTGAGAAAGAGCTTCAGTTCAGAATCCAAGCCCCAGAGAGACGCTGAGAGAGAAAGGAATTGGCAGATTAGTAACGACCTCTCCTGCCAATGCTTTTCAATTAGCTTCTCAGTCCATAGATCAGATACCCCAGGAGAAGGGGGGAGAGACAAGCAGCTCTTTGTGTGGGGGAGTTACAGGGCTCCGTGTGGAGAAGGGAGAAAGGTGACTGACTGACAGGCATCCTGCTTCCCAGACAGATGCATTGAGAATCTCTTTGAGCACAGAAATGTGCGAGGGGGTGTAGACGATATATGAACACTGCAGTTATTCCAGCTGCTTTCAACTATGCTTTTTCTTTTTTGCCCCGAAGGAGCTGTCTTTGCCAAATACTTTCAATAACCCCCCCACCTGCTAACCTGGCACTAGTTTAAGAACAAGCTGGACGGTGAAAGCTCCCTAAAGGGACTGGCTTTCAGACTGCAGGGGGCTGGGGTCTATGCCAGGCATGAGAATGACTCAGGTGAGACGTGCACAGGTCCACACAATAATCATGTAAACCAGCCAGTTTGAAAATGTTGCACCGCACACACACACACGCACACACACACACGCACACACACTGACATACACACAAAGACACACACACGCACATACACTGACACACACACACGCACACACACTGACACACACAGACACACACACACGCACACACACTCACACACACACACACTGACACACACACACACACACACACACACTGACACACACACACACACACACTGACACTGACACACACACACACTGACACTGACACACACACACACTGACACGCACACACACTGACACTGACACACACGCACACACATTGACACTGACACACACACGCACGCACACACACACACACACACACACTGACACAAACACACACTGACACGCACACACACTGACACAAACACACACTGACACGCACACACACTGACACTGACACACACGCACATACACACACACACATTGACACTGACACACACACGCACACACACACACACACACACACACTGACACACACACACATTGACACACACACACACACACACACACACACACACACAAGAAAGGCTGTGTCTCTGTTTGCTATTTGGCCACATTTTTTAAATGGTTGGCCAAGTTTGTATACAACGACGAACGAAAGCACCAAACTAACTGGGTTCAGATGTGAATTTAGTCTTTTATCTGTTGAAACTGGGATCGCATTTTGTGTAATGCTCATAAACGAGCTATCCTCACAGCTTAAACAAAATGATTAGTCTTGGAAACCTTCAAGTCGGCAGGATGGTGGAGAGAATTAAACTGAGAACAGGGACCTAATGGGGAGGGTCAGGCACTGGGGGACCGGATGCAGGGGGTCAGAGGAGAAATGCTCTCAGCCGGACCCCCAGCAGCGCAACGTTAAGTGTTTGATCCCTGCTCTCAGAATGAGTGTCTCCCGTGCAGCCTGGGTCCTGTGCTGCCACAAGCTAACTGGAGTCAGCAGGGCTGAGCACAGGGTGACCTGGAGGAACACATGTTCTGTGTTTGTGAGTCTGCGGGTGGCATGCTACACTAATCCGAAGCAGGCCGCAGTAAACAGGATGTTAGCTGGAAACACAGAACATAAAGGGACAACGGACTCCCTCACGGACCGACTGCTCTCCTGCCTGGGGGAGGGGGGGGGGGGGGCAGAGAGGAGGGGACTCAGCCGGATCTGTTCCAGCCTCGTCCCATCCAGCCTCCAGAAAAACCTCAACTGGGGATGATTTGATTAACAATCCACCCCTGGATTTTATTAGAGCAATTCCACAGGATTGCATCAACCAATAGGATTTTTTTTTTAAAAAACAAAACAATGTCATTTTTCTCATTGTTTTTGTAGCCTCTAAGGACAGCAGTTATTGGAGTAAAAAATGCACAAGCAGATGCTAGACCCAGGGTAACATTGGAACCGTTTATTGAACTATTTTTGTACAGACACGTTATAAAGACAGGGGACTGCAAAAGGCTGTATTGTGCATGTACATCTCTCCCACTTTTACTCAATAAATATTTCTCTTAAATAAGAAAGTGGTTTCTTTTCAGCAGGAAGATTTTTAAATTCATTTTATTTTTATTCGTTTTTTTTATCCTGAAGTTACCTGAAGTGGAGCTTGAGTCCAGAAATGGAAATAAATACTTTGTTTCTGTCTTTTGAAAACTATTTACACAATATTGTACATAAAGATCTCTATCTAACAAATACCCCAGCATCTCTGCCTTTCTTGAGAAATCAAAGAGAGAGAGAGAGAGAGAGAGCAGCACTGAGACTATCTCTAACAATGACAGGGAAGCAGAGGAAAGGTTCTAGAACCTTGTCTAGATTCGCAAAGCCATTTACCCCAAGAAATAACCAACCTGTGTATTTATGAGTAGTCTTCAGTTGTTTGTTATTCATTTGAAGATTTGTAAATGTGTGTGTTTTGTTGTTTTTTTCATTCAGACGATTTGGAGCGGTCAGTTTTGAGAATCTGACTCCTCCAAAGTGTTAGAAGGAAAGATGCTGCGTGGAGGTGATGTCATTCTTGTATCGTAGTGTTAAAGAAGAAAGCCCCATCATTTCAACAGACAGCTGAACATTGTAGACAATGTTCGTGCAAGGAGTAGAACCAGATAGACCTCAGGAGAGACTTGGAATAGAAGTAGCAGATACTGCTCCCTAAAGTTAGAGAGAGCTAACTTGTGTCCAAGAGACTTGACAAAAGGTGGCCCAGAACATCCTAAACAACGAAATAAATAATGTTCACAACCTAAGAGGAAGAGCAATGTTTCTTGTTCTCTTGAAATTCTGCAGTGTCGTCCCTGTTCTTGCAATGATATTCCAGGCCAGGCAGGCAGCTTGTTACAATGGCAGGACCAGGGCTGCACAGTATGAGAGGGACTGAGCTTGGAGGAACAATGTGTTTTCTACCCACTAGGCAAGTTAACTGGGGTGGTGGCAGGAACGGAGACAAACCGTATCAATATTGTGGACTGGACGGCAAATACACTGTTTAGGATGAACGCTTGTTTGTTTTTTTCCTGTCCCAATCACAGAGCTCAATAGCGACCCCTGGTGGAGGCGGGCAGGAGCTGCTCGGAGCTCCTCCATCCCTGTGTCAGAGAAGACCACTAAACAACAGAATCATTGATCCCGAGAATCTGTTTTTCAAACATGCTGCTCCGAGGGTCCCTAGCGATGGACGGGAACGGCCCCCTAGTGGCAGCCGCAGGCTCTCACAACCATGTTGCGGTACTTCTTCAGGATGACGTTGGAGCTGTCGTCGAAGTAGAGCACCGAGATGGCGTGGAGCTGCGTTGGCGCGCAGCAGGGCTTGGGCACCGTCTCCGGGTTAATGAAGTGAACCTGAGGAACGAGACAAGAAGAGCACAGCTCTCAGATAGATGAGGGAGGTAAACTGAATAAACAGAACAGAATACACACGCTGTCTCGTATTTACACACACAAAGACTCCGTCGCGGAGGCTGGTAAAGAAGGGTCCATGCTTACCAGTGTCTGCACTATGGCGTGGTTGGTAGCGTTCATGTAGGAGTTGAGGGGAAAGGCACACTCCCCCTCACAGTAGTAGGCAGCGTATCCTTCTGGTGCTATAATCCAGTCCTGAAGAGGAGACAAGGTGAGGGTCAGTGAAGAGCAGAAGCACACTGCAGGGACGAAACTCTGCCATGAGACCACTATCCTCCTCACTGTAAACTCCAGCAGTAACCACATCAGGGATTCATTATCCACATGCAGGACTATGTATCAGTAATTACAGAATAGTAGCATAACAGATTTGAAATCAGCATGACAGATTTGAAATCAGCATGACATATTTGAAATCAGCATGACAGATTTGGAATCAGCATGATAGATTTGAAATCAGCATGACAGATTTGGAATCAGCATGACAGATTTGGAATCAACATGACAGATTTTGAATCAGCATGATAGATTTGAAATCAGCATGACAGATTTGAAATCAGCATGACAGATTTGGAATTACCTGCCATCCTAGATCTTTGAAGCTGACGTAGAGCTCGTGTTTCTTGCAGGCTTGCCGCTGGTCTGCACTGCTGTTATCTAGGGGGACAAGGAAACAAACAGAGTCAGAACCCGTCTCCAGCAGAAGGGACTCTGGATTGGCTCCGTCCTGTTGGACTAGACCAAGCTTCAGCTTTAAGTTGGGAGTACAGTATAAGTTGCAGCCTCAGAGCTGCACATGGCTATGCAATTCTAGTTCCGGCTTGTTCAAGTGCCTTCTGTTTTGTAACCTGCTGCAACTTGCTGCAGAGAAGAGTGCTGCCTCACTGAGAAATATGTGGCTCTTACTGTATTGCATGAAATCCACAAATAACTGGCAATCCATTACATCTGTATATCTGATATGTGATCTGATTGCACTAGCCTGGATGTAGTGCAGTGCCGAGGCATGAGTTTGAATTTCAAAGCACGTTGTTACTAATAAACTGGAACGGCATCGCATGTATTTATTTGCTCCTAGAGATGATGCTGTGAGCAGTGCTGTCTGCGCTGCCTGCTGTGGTGGCTCAGCTCATTACCTGCAATGCTGGAGACCCGCAGCGCCTCCTGCCCCTTGTTCCCCTTGGAGCGGTTCTGGTTGCGGTGTTTTCCATTCGCTGAGCGGATGCTGCGAATGTGGATCTCGGTGGCTTTGAAGAAGGCCACCATGAAGGGCTGCTTGTTCTGGGGGCCGTGGCGCCCGATCAGCCCTGCCACCTTGGGGTTCACGCTTCGACCTGCAACGGGGAGACAAAGAGACTGAGCCACACTAACGAGGGATGGACAAACACAGACAGTCAGTGTGCAGTCTAGAACGTGCCTTGAGTCAGGGAAAGAGTATTCTCAAAACATAGTGTTATAGCAGAGAACGTGGCACCTCAGAGGTGGCATTAGAGCAGAGAGGGAACACATATCAGAAGAGAATAGAAGAAGGCAATGCTTCACAAGATTAAACAGGGCTCCCAAATCTCAGCACATATTAGCCCTGAGAGCGGTGTTGAAAGCGCTCCAGACCCTGAGAGCTACATGTCAGGCAGGAATGCTGTGAAATCTGAGAGGAATAGCTGCTGGCCGAATAAAAGAACTGCAACTGCTGGGACGGCACGTGAAAGATCAGACTGCGCTGAAGACGGCACTTGGGGAGATAAGTATGTGTGTGTGTGCGTGTTTCTGGTACTCCACTTGCAATGAAATCCTTCAAGTTCACAAAGGAATGCAGGTAAACACCTACACAGAGCCGTGTCTTGCTTGGACAGGTAGCTGCAGATGTTTGTTCCTTTTTATTTTCTAAAATCATTTGAGCATTACTTTTAACAGCAGCTCCACAAAGGTTAACTGGTTCAAAGCAGAATGTGGGTAGACTTCACTTCGAATGTTATAGTGATCTCAAACTGCAGTTTTTGAGTCACTGTATATGGCGCTTTGGCTGGTTGGGAGGCAACTATATACAAATTATTACCCCTTTTTTTTACTTTCTTTTTTTTTGTCTTAGGGGCACCCAGTCCATGCCAGACAGTGCCAGTTGGACTCACCAGCCATGCTCTCCAGTGCCAGTTGAAGCCCCAGGTTGTGATGAGGGCTCAGGACCCAGTGGTTGCTGGTGGCGGTGATATCAAACACGAGCCATCCCTCCTCAGCAGCCCAGATCACCCGTGAGTCCAGGAGGAACAGCTCCGACTCCCTGAAACACACACCCCCCGACACACATGTGTTATAGACAATGACCTGTAAACACATCACACCCACACACACACACGTGTTATAGATATTGACCTGCAAACACATCTGGCTTTAACCCATTTTATATACACAATCTGCAAACATGATGCCTGTAATATAATACCTAAAATACTGTGTTACCTGTATTGTATTGTTGCATTCTTTTTCTTGAATGTTAGTCATTTAGTTGTTTGATGTTCTCCCCCCCCCCCCCACAAAAGAAGTAAACCTGGCAGTCATTTAATCTCCATAATGACTTTATTTCTATATGCATTTGTCAGTTTCTATATTTTTTTCAGCACATGTAACACAGTATTCATTCAGCTCTCAATGTTGCTTCCTGGAATATGATGAGTCCACGACGCAGCCATTGCATTCTGCGCCAGCTTTCCTCTTCAGAGCTGTAATTTGAACAGTCATTACGATTTAGTGAGGGCATCATTTATATGGAGTCTGAATGTTGCCTTCTGTGTTTGTCTGCAGTGACAAAGCAAGATATTGTGGTTACTTCCTGGTTAAAGAACTACTTTAAAACAAACACCAGGGTCACCCTAGTTCATGAGACTCTGTGTGTGGTGCTGGAGTCCCTCAGTGCATTTACTACAGTAAACTCACAGTTATTCTGCCATTTACAATCTTTGTCCCATGCATTTGTTTTCTATAGTTAACCTCCGCGCTCTGCCATGGTTCACTGTGATTTGATTTTGCTTTGCTATGCTTTTACAACAGCAAACTTTTATGAAGAGATTGGAGAAGCAAGCTAGGGCAGGCAGATCCAGACTAACAAACTGGGAGAGAAACGAGACAGAGACGGAATAATGCAGGTTGTCTGGATTGGCCCAAACACATCTGAGGAAAATTGTTTTAAAAAAAATAAATACAATAACTAGAAATGTGTTTTTTTTGTGTGAATGCTGTCAGAGTGGAGTAGTGGTTAGGGCTCTGGACTCTTGACCAGAGGGTCCTGGGTTCAATCCCTGGTGGGGGACACTGCTACTGTACCCTTGAGCAAGGTACTTTACCTAGATTGCTCCAGTAAAAACCCAACTGTATAAATGGGTAATTGTATGTAAAAATAATGTGATAACTTGTAACAATTGTAAGTCGCCCTAGATAAGGGTCTGTTAAGTAATAATAATATGTTTTTATGGAAATATTATAAACAGAAAGATTTTAAAGTATAAATGTCTGAAGATGGAAAATAAAATAACAAAAGAAGTAAAGAAAGCAAGACTGCTGGGGACAAAGAAAACACCATTTAAGATTTAAATATTAAACAAGCTGCCCTTACTGGGGAAGCCTAAATATCTACAGAAAGAAAAGAGAGAAAAAGAACGAGGTGTCTGTAGACCGAGAAAGAGGTATGAAGACAGCCACAGACGGAGCGGCAGGTTGCACAGGTGGTGGCTGGACCGTCTGTGTTCACTCTCCCAAGGGGAACGCTACGTTTTCTTAATTGACAATAATGGGCTTCTAAACAGCTGTTAGTTTCACATAGAACAAGAGATGTGATTAATCACCAAGAGGAATTCTGTGGGAGCGCCTGAACCAAGACAGAGAGAGAGAGAGAGAGAGAGAGAGAGAGAGAGAGATTAGGGAAGCTGAGGCAAGTTCAGAGGCCGCTGTGGAGCTCATCAGTGACGTCTTTTCTACATCACCCATGCACAATCAACAACTGGAGTGCTCAAAGGAATCTGGGTCAGCCTTGTCTCTTACGTTAGCTACAACTGAGGAATGATTTGCCTAAGCCTAATTGACACATAATGTGCATTAGTGCAAGGCGGGACAGGAGATCAAGTGCTAAATCGCACACACAGCGGCTGAGATGGATAAGGGGTAATACGATTTTAGGCAGTAATGTGCTGTAGCGCTGTTTCACGTTTAAAAACGAGACGTGAATTAAGATACATTGAATGTTCTAATATACAACATGTCTTAGGGTTAAGGGTGACCCATTCCATACTCATTAGAGATCATATCACGACAACCCTCTCTCTGTTTTACACTGAGCTTTTGTCTGCTAGATAAATAAAACAGATTCCCCACTTAGAGCAGCCATTCATCCCCACCTGTTGTGATCTACCTGCACAGGTCATGGAGGAGTAACCTGTACACACCTGTCCTAGTACTGGAGCAGACTGTGAGGACACACCTGTTTCGGACCCACCTATGCCGGTGGTCACCAGACGCCTTGTCGGTAGGGTCACTCCCTCTGGAATCCCCTTCCCACAGCCAGGACATGAACCTGCGCTCCCCTGACTCTGTGACCACACCGTTGTGCTTTTACAGGTCTCTCTCACCTGTCGGGGTGCTCCTCCAACACTTGGTAGATGCTGATGCGGAAGGTCTCGTTGTGGACTTGCTCGCGGATGAAGTCCTTGTAGATGCGGAACTCCGCGGCAGTGACGGCTTCACCCTCGGGGATACGAGACAGGTCGAAGAGGAACTCCCGGTGGTGCCGGCGCACTGGCAGAAACTCCTTATCATGCTCCACTGGGAAAAGCAAAGACAAAGGCAGACATCAAGCACGGGAAGAGACAGGGAATAGGAGAGTGTGCTGTGATCAGACTGAGAGATTCAGTCCCTTTTTTAAAAATGGTCTTGAGCTAGCCTTACCTCTCATCTGGACCTAACGGAACAACAGCTTTGGATGAAAGCCACTTCCGTGAAATCTAATTCAGGTCAATCTGATGATTGTATGCCTCAGTGGTTCCTTTGCTTCCTTAAATGTATTTTTCTTCTGATTTGTTATTTTGCTCCCTCTCCCCTTGCCCCTGCTAATCCAGATCGCTGACCCGCAGCTAATTCATAGTAAAGCTTTGCCCCTGGAATCACCATCTGCTTGACCCTTAGCGCTAATCACCTTGCCTCCTTGTCAGCTCTTCTGGAGCTAGGCAACATTAGGCCTAATCATGATTTGTATGGGAAACCAAAGAATCACAGCCATACTGTAGCAATGTTTGAACTGGAAGCTTCAGAGAGGATCTGGGCCTGTGGAGCCCATGCACCACCAATATTCTAGAATGCGGGCCCAGCACCACCAATATTCTGGAATGCAGACCCAGCACCACCAATATTCTAGAATGCGGGCCCAGCACCACCAATATTCTAGAATGCTGGCCCAGCACCACCAATATTCTAGAATGCGGGCCCAGCACCACCAATATTCTAGAATGCGGGCCCAGCACCACCAATATTCTGGAATGCGGGCCCAGCACCACCAATATTCTAGAATGCGGGCCCAGCACCACCAATATTCTAGAATGCGGGCCCAGCACCACCTATGTTAGATCTTATATATAATCATTTTACATACGTTTTGATGGGAACGATATCTTTATACACCATATGTTTTTAAAATCCATCCTCATAATGGTAACATACGCGAGGAACAGCGTACCTATCGAAAAGCATTTCACATCAGATTAATTTAACAGGAAAATCAGCATTATTTCTCCTTTGTTAGCCTTTCACAGACCACCATCTCTTACACAAAGTGACGAAACCAGAAAGGGGCAGATCTCAGGGTCCACTTTCTCTTGTCATTTCCATATTCAGTATTATGTTTGTGTATTTTACTTTTGTATTCCATATTATGGTAGTGTGTTGTTAGTCTGCCTACCAAGAGTACAAAATGACTTGTGAACCACTGTGTATGAGACAAGAACGACTGAATCACTTCACAGTTCTGCATGGTTAAAATAACCTTACTGATGAAATAGACAAAATCTCCTTAACGACTTTATTTTGCGAACTGAACAGCCGCGAAATGGTTTTGCTCTATTCACTAATCTATACATCATTGTATAGTACACACAATGCACCATAGACAAGCAACATGTACACACAACAATGAGATATTGTAAGTACACAGCGACGATAATCGTACATAAAGTATGCGTTTTATCTAATAGATATTGGGTTTACTGAAAGTGTTACAAGGCTTTTAAAGAGATTATTTTCAATGTTTTCTCCCAACCCCAAGTATAAGGGAATCTGCCCCTTGACCCTTGGGTACCACCAAAGATTTTACAAACCCGGAGCCAGTGGAGAGGATCAGTCCGTTTTCTGGTGCGCTGCCCTAAAGATTCATAACTTTAAACACTCATTTAGAAAATCTGTGGGAAAGAAACTGTAAGCAAGAAGACTGGTAGACAAGCACGTAGTCATATGGGTGAGACATCAAACAAAGTTCAAGTGTACTCTGCGCGGGCATTAAAGTTGAAAGAAAACCTGTTCTCCAGCGGAATTCCTATAAAGACAAGACGATAAATACAAATCTGGCCTGTTCTGGCAAATGTCATTAGAAAAAAAAAAACTTCAAATTCCTCAGCCCACATAAACAAATACCAAGACATCACTTAAAAGAATATCTTCCTAATAAGTCACAGGAAGAAAGGGTTATCATGCAAGATCGCTCTCGTTCCCATCCCCCGCATCTCTCTCTTTCCGTCTCTTCCACACGAGCGGCCTGGCACAATAACAGCACTGTCTGTGGAGAGCGGAGCGAGGCATGGATCTCATTACCTTTCAATAGGGACTGAGCAAAGAGGAATCCTGGGTCTCTGTTCCTTATTAGTGGAGGGGTTTGTGCTTATTGTCCAGTCTTCCCAAAGCACTCACATTGTTTACACACTGCCTTCGCTTAAGGACTGGACTGCCCCAGTCCAAGATTCAGAGTTCCCATTGGGATAGACAAAAAGGTGGCTTCCTTAGAATGAAACAGAGCCAGCGTTTCAGATATCAATGGCAATTTATTCTTAACATCTAGGTAATGCAACTAGGCTTCTGCTGTATAACAACACCCCGTGGTTTGAGGATTAAGAGGGGATCTTCCTATGCCTCTGTCCTTTACCCCAGCTATAACAAACACTTATATTATTGATGGGAAACCATAGCCTTTGTTATCACATATCCACCTAAACTAATCGTCTCAACGATTCAGACAATACCCTCCCTTGTCAGATCAATGAAAAACAACTGCAATTACAATAGTATGTAAAGTAACACCCTTTGGATAAATGTCATTTTAATAAGGGCTAAATGAAGTCATTCATTTTTCGAGACAGCTGTAGAAAAGTAATCCTTTAATGGTTATATGTGAAGCGTATTCTTGTCTAAAAGCTTTCCATGTGCTGCTTTTGTGGAGAACAGCCAATGCACTGTAAGCTGCAAGTTCAAAGCTACCATGCAGAGATACCTGGATAAGCTTTTGCAAGTGGAAACAATGTGCATGCTTATATTTCTGCACTGAAGAATTCAGCTAAACAGCCCAGGTTTTTGGTGGATGTCTTGAGTGTGCAAATTGGAATCACCCATATCGCTGAGCCAGTGGGAACACCTGCAAAGACTCAATCTTCCAGCTTTGGTGCTCTCAGGGTCGTTCCATTGACAGACTGACACTGTGTCTGGGGGCTCTGCTGTCTGAAATGCCAATAACAAATAACTGCAGAAAGTCAGCCAGCCAGCGCAGTGATGACATGGCAGGGCCTAATCTCTCTCCCCAGCTCAGGAGTCCCTTAGGCCTGGCCCCACCCCGGCACAGGCTGCAGGTGCACCGGCCTCCAGGAAACAAGGACCTGTTATCCCAGCCGATAGAACAACAGGCCCCTTAATCCTTAAATCCTGCCTCCACATTAAAAGCCCTTTATCTGCACTTCTGAGAACAGCTGGACACAGCTATAGGCATGTGGAGTAACCCCTTCCCTCTGTCTAACAGAGCTTGAATGCTTTGCAGTCGGCCGTGGTGGATCTCCGGGTTCGAGTCTCAGATCACCCCCTCTTGACCTCCTTGTGCCTCTTAATCCTATCAGGAAGAAGCATCCGGATTTCCACGGTAATAGAGATTTCAGTTGGGCTACCCAGAACCATATGCATGTTTCCCTGTAAAGGCTCAGGCTAAGACCCCTTAATAACAGTCTAGTTAGGTGTATATGTATGACAAGTGGTAGTTTTGTCTTCCCTTTTCTGTTTTCTGCTCCTTCTCTCCCTCTGCCTGTCAACCTCCTTTCATACCTTCCCTCTCCCCCCCCCCCCCCCCCCCCCCCCCCCCCCCCCGAAGCCCATTAGTAGGGTATGGGAGTAATCAGAAGCCCAGCAGGAATGCAGTTAAACACAAGTGAGCGCGTTTATTGCTTCCTCTGAGAGGAAACAAGCAGCCATCAGCAGTGCTGCCCTACCTGCGTTAAATAAACATTTAGTGGAGAGTTAGGCTTTAAATCGCTGGCTGGAGTAACCTGATCTCCCATGCCTGCATGCAGTGCTCTGACCTGTAACTTAAGCACTCTTTCGACCTTCTCCCTAACCTCTCATTCCCAGCCCTGCACTCTTCTGCATTATTAGAGCTTTGGCTCCGATGCTGTGCCATGAAGGGAGCTGGGATCCCTCTCCTGATGCAGTGGTGGAGACGCGAGCCGCTAGAATGACTCTCCGGACCATCGGTGCAAAGCCACCATGCATCTTGTATCTGATCGCGGATGAGGAGAATGTTACTAATCCCTCAGTTCATGACTAATACTGAGACCAGCAGTCATGTTCCCTAAACTCCCACGTACCCCAGAATAAGGGGCACGAGCCAATCATTTACTTTTATCTGCCTTCAAAACACTATCCCCGGCTGCTTTGTAATGCTATTCAGTGTTAAAAAAAGACCTAACTGTTCATGACTGGTGGTTTCTTGCTTTGGAAACCAATCTCTCTGCAAGGGGGACCTCAGTTTAACTGCCCTTTGGT